>NC_050447.1:9259941-9859941 GCF_903995425.1 Onychomys torridus
CAATTGGACTTCTTTATAGTCCCAGAATAGTTCTGTAGTTTTCAGGAGGGAACAGCTATTATTTGAGTTAAGAGTGTGGCTTGCCTCTGTCGTTTATAGATAAGAGTGTACTTTTCAATGTGGATGCCTGGCGGACTAGTTTTCTATAAATTTATTGTATTCCTAAAGGTCAGAGCCTTTTTCTCACTTCCTTGAGATGGATGGCAGTAGCTTTATGAAATGGGACCACACTTCATATTCACAATGTATCAGCTGGTGGTATAAATTAAACAGGAAACTTTTCTGTTTCCTTCCTCATTTTATCAATACACCAACTAGAGAATATAATACTACTGTGCTCACTCTTGTAGCCAAACTCATCTCTCAGATAAATTATACTACAAATTGTTACAAAGTTTCTCATGCTTATAAGTTGAAGCTGAGAGCCCTAAGCATGATGTTGTTGGTTGGCCTGTACTTTCATATTAGGGTGGTCTTGCCTATCTTCACATCTAGAATGAGATCTGTGAATGCTGCATTTGGTCTTATTTGCTATTCTTGGAAAGAAAAGAATGATCCAGTATATTCAAGAATGTTAATGCTGCAATTCAATGACTCATCTGCATTGGAACGAAAATGTGTCCTTCGTAAATGTGTAGATTTAGTTTGGCAGAATGCTGCCATCTTTAGGTGCAACTTCTAACACTGCCCCAATATAGCCCTTGTTAATTTCCCTGCGTAGTTTCCCAGCACACTACAAGTATGCCAAAGACTCAGCAGTATACAACCAGACCCTGGGACTAACATGTACCTGACTCTGAAACTCTCTTAAGAAAAACTAGGTATATCCAAGTTTGTATAGTCTTGTTATCCTAATGCATATGCTCCCTTCCTCCTGGACCAATCACAGGGAACCACCTGGTCTTGCTCCAGGAACTTCTTATCCCTGAGTCAACTGCACCCATTGGACCTGTTATCTTTAGTTAAGCTAACTGTAGGTCTCTCACCTTTCATCAAGCTAGTGTGTTTTTGCTGGTAAGAAGAGGTATGCAAGGTTTCTTGGTACTTATATTCTGAATGAACAGAATCGCATTGTTGCATTACATTTGTTGCCTAAAACAATTGACCAGACCACCCTAATTTCAATTGTAAGAGAAGTATTCTCCATCTCTTCATGAAAATGACTGCAAATCCAACTGATAAAGAGTTTGGGCACAAGAAGAATAATGACAATATTTTTTTTTCTAATTCAGTTATTATTATTAGGCAAGTAAAATGTGTTTACCATATGAACTGATGATTATCATATGTGAAATCATTCTGTGCTTACTCTGCTCTGTGTAAGGGCTTTATATATGCCAGTGTGTTGCATTCTCTAAAACTCCCTGAACTAGGTATTGTTACCATAGTGGTTCAAGGCACAAGCGTAAAAGACAGAATTGCATTAAATAGATATGGGGAATGAATGAGAGCTACCTGTCATGGTTGAGTGAGTGTGACATCAGATAAGTCTCACAGGAAAGAATAAAAACCATGCCCAAGTAATGTGTGTATGGAGTCCAGGCTTTAGAGCTAGACAGTGTAGTGTTTCTTAAGTTTATCTAATCATCAAGTTGCTCTGAGGGCACAAGTCATAAATACAGAAGCCTGGGCTATAAGCCAGACAGCACAAGTGAGATGCTCTGGGGAAAGATTCACAATTCTGTTTTACAAACACACTAGGATGACTCATAGTGATGAGTAATTTTCCTGCAAAGCTGGAATATTTTTACCATCTACAACCCCAAGTCATTTTAGAAAGGGGAGGGATATTCATTGATCTCTCTATTTCACCCTCACCCCCAAGACATGAGCTCCTAGTACCTCCAGCCATCAATCTTCTTCCTGGGTCAAAATCTCATTTAATTTATGTGTGAATGCATGTGCTTACATATAAACATGTTCCCATCATGCTACTCAATTCTACCTTACTATGCCAAAATATCAGAGAGAAATTGTTTAGGGATGAAGCAGTACATCATGGAGGTATGATGTGGCAAAGAGAAACTGTTTATCTCTAAACGTGACCCAATAAACCACCCCCTTCAATTGTCCCCATCTCCTGTTTCCATCACTACTCAACGGCCTATCACACTAAACATATAGAGATATTGCTGCCATGATGCATTTGAAACTTGCATCATAGTATAATGATACTCCATCACCAGTAAGTACCTTCTATGTTAGTAACCATTTTATCCCACATTCATTGTTTTGCCGTTATTTTTGTTGTTGACATTGGCCGGGTATGCTGTCTTATTGACACTCATTCTATGAATTTTCAGATACTGTGTCTTTAATACTTCTTCCCTTTTCCTTTCTGTCAGTACATTGCTTTATTGCATTCCCAATTATAATTATTAATGAATTTGTGTTTGTTTCTGTCACTGTCATTGTTTTTCAATATTGCCTTTTTGTTTCTAGGTTCATTTTTATTATTTCCTGCTACTAGTCTTTCGGGGGGGGGGGGTAATAGGAATACTGGACAATTCTCATGTCCTGTGGGCTTATGGTTCACCATTTATTCTTCCCTATTGTGGGTAGCATTCACTAG
Source organism: Onychomys torridus (assembly GCF_903995425.1). Taxonomy (NCBI): domain Eukaryota; kingdom Metazoa; phylum Chordata; class Mammalia; order Rodentia; family Cricetidae; genus Onychomys; species Onychomys torridus. Next base: position 9,262,514 of record NC_050447.1, read on the forward strand.
TGCTGTTCTTTGTTTTATTACACTTTTGGGGGCCCACTACCCAGCTCCCAAATAAATCACACACAGAGGCTTATTATTACTTATAATAATAAGTGCCTTATTATTACCTTAGCTTGGCTTGTTTTTGCCATCTTTCCTTAATTTAAATTTCCCCACTTATCTTTTCCCTCTGGGCTTTTCCTTTTCTATTTCTGTATACCTTTCTTTGTTTCTTACTCCATGGCTTGCTGTATAGCTGGATGGATGCCCCCTGGAGTCCTTCTCCTTCTCTGGCTACTTTTTTCCCTCCCGTATTTCTCCTCCTATTTATTCTCTCTGCCTGCCAGCCCTGCCTATCCTGTCTTGCTTTTGGCTGTTCAGCTCTTTATTAGCCCATCAGGTGTTTTAGACAGGCACAGTAACACAGCTTCACAGAGTTAAACAAATGCAACACAAACAAAAGTAACACACCTTGAGATAATATTCTACAACACACCAGTCATTTATTTCTTGTGTATTTGTATTCAATTTCCTCTTAAATTTTGCTTAAGAAGCTTAAAAATGAACATGATTTTATCCAGACTTTAATCATTCTCTCCTCATACGACTTCTGTAACACTTGAACGTACCATTTCTTATCTATGTACTTTTGCAAAACAATTTTTGAGGGAGGTTCTAATGCTGCAATTTTCTGAAGCTTTGAAATCAGAGAATATCTAATTCTGTCCTTTTGATGATTATTGTCATGCAATAAATACTTTCAGGTTTTTGTTTGTTAGGGCTTTTCTGGGTAGAAAAAAAATATTGCAGGTATTTGGTTACATGATCAACACACAGTTAAATGAGGACTGACTCAAATGTGAAAGCCCTCTGTGGGCCTTACCTGCTCGCAGAGGCTGGATTGCACGCCAAAGGGATCTGGAACCCATAAACAGACACCACAGTTTGGATCCTCAGATCCCTTCAATGGTTTATGCATGAAAGCTTTTTCCCAAAGAATCCCAAGTAGGATGTGGTGGAACCAGTAAGGGTGAAGCTTAGTGGAGGTTGCTCTTTCTGTTTTTAAGAGAATGCCTCCGGCTGGGTGGTGGTGGCACACGCCTTTAATCCCAGCAGTCAGGAGGTAGAGCCAGGAAGTTCTCTGTGAGTTCGAGGCCCTCCTGGTCTACCAAGTGAGTTCCAGGAAAGGCACAAAGCTACACAGGGAAACCCTGCCTCGCGGGGGAAAAAAAAAGAGAATGCCTCTAAGGGTCATGGGTCTACAACACCCCTCCTCCTTTTTTTCTTTGTGGCTTCCTGACTGTGGTGTAAGTGACCCTGCTTTCCTTCACTCTTACCATGGTGTGCTTTGCCACAGGCTCAAGGTAGTATGACTAATAAATCACAGAACAGAATTTCCCTATGTGTAAACTGATTTAAACCACTGCCCCTGCTAATTACAATCATTAAAATGATGGAAAATTTATACATATGGAGACATTTCAAGAACTCTAAACTGTGGATTGTCTTATCTTTATCCCAAAGAAATTTACATACTATGAACAGTAGCCCAAAGATTCCCTCCTTCCCTTCCAAGGAATCATTTTCATGCTGTAAGGCTTAGTTTCTTTGTAGGAAGAAAGGAGCATTTGGCCAGCTAACCAAGACTCCCTTTTATAATTTCTGCATTCCTCTCCTGAAGTTTAGATCCACTTGTGTGCAAGTATTAAATGACCACAGATATGAAAGTCTTAGTGAATGCCTGACTCTAGAAAACATTTCAGTCTTTGCCCCTTTCGCCAGTATGTGGAAAATTATTTTATACATTTCTCATATTCATCTTGCTGTTGAAAAAAATACCATGACCTCATTTCTTTATGTGATGTTTACATGTGATACTTTGCTTTCAAAAACTTAGAACATTTTCTATTTGCCTTTGCTATTCAGTTGTGTTATTTTAGTACAGAGAGCTATGATTTTTACCTTTATCCTTAATTCTCTGCTTTGACTTTCTCTGGGCATTTCAGTCTAAAATCTTCCATATTCTTTGAAATTTATTTCTTTATGACTCTATTTCAAATGTTTAATTTTCATAACTTATGTATCTTGTCTGAAAACTTTCTTGTACCCATTTAATGTTACAATATCATCATCATGCTGTATCACCTTTTGTACGTCAGAACCTTACATACAGTGTGCTGTTTTTGTCTTCCTTTGAAGTATTTTAACTCTTTAAACTTCTATTTTTTGTGCTTTCGGCTTCTTATCTTATGAGGTTACTCACTACACTGTCTGGCAGTATCAGAGTATAAAAAATAAGCAAAACAATACAATAAATGATAAAAAAAAAACTATTCTTAATTCTTCCCCCAAGTAACTCCTCTATTTCCTAGGGAAAAGCATGTTTTGATGTTTCTTAAAATTATGGTTCAGCAGCCTGTGGAGAATCTGTAGTGGGAAATACTGGGAAATGGAAGTTTAAAGTATCTTGTCCAAAGTAACTCGATTTTTAAATCTGCTCTTTGAAGTTCTGAGATTTCTTATTTGTCATGATCTTACATCTGATGACATCTGTCCTGGAGCTTTGAGTAACAGGGAGTACAAGGAAAAGGTTCCATTTCTCTTGAGTTACAAAGGGGAGAAGGGATGTAGAGCCCCATCCATTTCATCACCTGCAACCCCCCCCCCCAAAGTGTCACCTGGTGGCTTCTTCTCTAGGTAAAAGCCACTCCCACATGAGGGTTCAAAGCAATTCCCGTCACATCAGGGTGTTTCAAATCATTCCCTGCATTTCTTTATTGTTTGGTTTTATTTTTCTCCAGTAGCTGTTTTGAGTTGATCTGAAAGAAGAAAGTCAGCATTCTTCCAGGTTTGACATTTTACTAGTAGCCTAGACCTATGATGCTATCTTACTAGAGAGCATTGCACTGTGATATTTTTAAACTTTCCAGAGGTTGATATAATATCATTTCTCCTGTGGTTGTAGAAAGGATAGATTGCAGGTATCATTCAGCTCCCCTTCGGGGTTTAAAGACCTTTTCACAGGGATTGCCTAAGACCATCAGAAAACACAGGTATTTACATTACAGTTCATAACAGTACAAAACTACAATTATGAAGTATCAATGAAAATAATTTTATGATTGGGGTCATCATAATATAAGGAACTGTATTAAAGGGTTGCAGTATTTGGAAGGTTGAGAATCATGGCTTTAAAGGTATTATATGGCAAAACTACATGTCAATATTGTTACTAGTTTCTTGCCTCAGAGTTGAGTTTCTTATCTCATGATCAAGAAAAATAAGCGTTGAGAAGAGATGAAAATGAATGCCAAGAGGCATTACGAAACAGTTTTTGGTGTGTTTGTTTGTTTTTATACCCTAGGAAAAGACTAATTCAGTCCCATATAAATGTTTCTAAGTAAATAGATTATAGAGGGCATAATCGGGTCTACTTGTCCACACATTAAGCAGAAATCTAGCAGAGGCAAATCGGATGGGCTAATCTGAGCAGATTTGGGAGTTCTGATAGGTGGGTGAATGTATGTAGTTTCAGGAAGAACTGATAAGTTTTCTTCTTCCTCTTCCTTCTCCCCCCCCTCCTCCTCCTCCTCCTCTTCTTCTGCTGTTGTTTTTTCAAGACAGTCAAAAAATTCCAAGGGGGGGGGGGGAAGAAAAGCAAAGGCTGGGAGCCAGCCAAGGCCTTGATGAATCAGAGCCTTTGGGTTTCAGTTCCTGGATTCACCTACTAGGAAGAGTCACTTGTGAAATGCAGGGGCCTTTTAGAGCCGACTGCCCATTCTGCCATGACATATGGACTGTTTTTCTCCCTTGGCCTGTAGCAGTAACTGCTCACACAGCAGGGCAGCCCTGCACCTAGCAGCTATCAGTACAACCACCAGCACCCTGACACTGAGAAAGTTAGACCTAGAGCAGCTCCTTGGCCACAAAACCCCTCCAGGTGCCCTTCGTTAGTTCCAGTTCCTGCCCATCTCCAGGCTTTTTGAAAACTTCTGGTAGCCATCAATATATTAACTTTTCCCGTAATTCTACCCTTTCAAGTGAGTTAAATAAGTGAAATCATATGGAGTGTATCCTTGGGGACTGGTTTGTTTTTCCTCATCATTACAATTTTCTGGAGACTCATCCAGACTATTGCACCTATTAGTCAGCCATTCCTTGTTTTGTCAAATATAGTATGGCTGTGCCTCAATTTACTTACCCATTCACTCATTGAATAATACCTGGTTGCTGATGATTCTAGATACTGAAAATAAAGCTGATATAAGCATTCACATGCAGTTTCTTTTATGGATATAAACTTTCATGTATCTGAGCTAAATGTCTTGAAGTACATTTGCTGAGGTGTGTGGTATTAGGTAATTATGTATTTTTGATTTTGTTTTATTTTTAGTTACACATATGCCTGCGTGCCTATGTGTGGGTATGTGCTGAAATATCAAACACCCAGAAACTGGAATAACAGGTGTTGTGACCCACCTGACATGAGTCTTAAGAATCTAACTCTGTCCCCTGGAAAAGAAGTATGAGCTCTTAAGTGCTGAGTTGCCTTCCCAGTGCTGTGCATTATGAAGTATTTTTAAGAAACTGCCAAATTGTTTGCCAGAGTCACTGTGCCATTTCCATTCTCGTAATGCACAAGTGATCTGGGTCATCACAAGCCAGTGCTGTAGTCCCTGTTCCCTATTTCAGCCACTTGTAGGCCTTTGGTGATGTCTCACTGTGATTGTCATTTGCATTTTGCTAGTGGTCCATGATTCTGAAGCATTTTTCATGTCTTCTTTTTCATCTGTACAGCTAGGTGGGATGACTCTTCATGACTTTTAGCCCAGTTTTCTTCACTCATTTGATGCTTCATAGTTGCCCTAGCTGGCTGTGTGTGATGTCCTAGTTAGCTCCAGCTATCAACTTGACACAACCAAGAGTCACCAAGAAGGGAGTGTCTACATGGTGCCACATACACTGGTCCAAGGGCATGTCTGTAAGAGATTGTCATGATTGGTAATTGATGTAAGGGGTACAGCTGACCTTGGGTGCATGTCTGTAAGAGATTGTCATGATTGGTAATTGATGTAAGGGGTACAGCTGACCTTGGGTAGCAGCATTGCTGGGCTGGTGGTTCCGAACTGTTGTAAGGAAGCTAGTTAAGCATGATCTTGAGAACAAGCCAACAAGTGTAATTCCTCCATGGTTTCTGCTTCAAGCTCTTGCTTGATTGAGCTCCTGCCCAGACTTCCCTCAATCATGGTCTGTGGCCTGGGAGTGTGAGCCAAATAAACCCTTTGCAGACTTCCCTCAGTGATGGTCTGTGGTCTGGAAGTGTGAGCCAAATAAACTCATCTAAGTTGTTTTTGGTCAGAGAGCTTTATCACAGCCACAAAAAGAGCAAACTAGAACAACTGCCAATCATAGAAAGACAGATAATGCAGCAGTGCTTTGGGGTAAGGCATTTAAATGAACAGAATTTATAGAGTTAGTATAGAATGGAGACTCACAAGGGGAAGATGGGAGCTAGGAATCCATAGCAATGAAGTTTCAATCCCATAAGACACAAAGGGTCTAGAGATACCCTGGGGGTAGCATTATACCTACTGTCAGCAGTGATGTGGTGCACACTTCAACAGCTGAGTACATCTAAAGTGAAGTGAGATAGAGAAAATTTACCTTGAGGAAGTCTTTCATTTGTATTGGCATGCTTCATATTGATAAAGCATATTTATGAAAAAATATATTGGCAAAGTAATTTTTAAAAAGACTGAACTTTAGACCAATGAATTTATAACGTGTGAGCCTAGCAAAAGAACAGAAATGCCATGTTTTTAATTAAGTGATTATAACGAGCATGATCAGATCTGCCCAGATCATCACTGCCAGTCCTTTGGTCTGGAGCTAGACAAAGGTGGGTTCATTTAAAAGAGAAACTTCCTGCACTTTTGGTTAACTTTCCCCCAAGCTAAGCAGACCACAGAGAGAAGCAGCAAACAGAGCTCTAAAGAAAAAGGTCTATGGAGAGAAAGCCTCTAAGATGAGCATTGGATGGTGAGCTGCCTGCAAGATACGTTGGTGCAATAGTGGTATAAAGCTTGTGGAAGTAACCAACCAGTATCTGACTGAATTTAAGGTCCAGTCTGTGAGTGGAACCTACCCCTGTTACTGCTTGGGTGGTTAAGAACCTGGGACTAGATAGGCCAGAGGCCTATAGGAAAACCAAATGCTATTATACTGCTGAAGAAATACAACAGTAAAATGACTCCACATGACATTCTGTTATATTCATAGATCAGTGTCTTTCTCAGACATCATCAGAGAAGTTTCTGCTTGCAGCAGGTGGATACAAATGCAGAGACCCAGAACGAGACAATATGTAGAGAATGAAAGATCTTGGAATGCTCAGTCCTAAATGGTATGTCTCCATCACATCTCTCCTTTCAGGGCTCAGGGAACTCTGGGGAAGATGAGGCAGAAAGAGTGTAAGAGCCAACGAGGATGGAGGACACCAAGGAAACAGGCCTTCTAGACACAACAGGGCTGATGCACATATGAACTCACAGAGACTGTGGCAGCATGCACGGGGCCCACACAGGCAAACCTAGATGGGGTCCCAAAACTGAGATGGGAGATGGACACACGTTTCTGCATCTGTATGTGTTCTTGTGCCTTTTCTGTGGCTTCCTTGTTCCCCTCTCTGTTTGTTTTGTCCTATTCATGTTTGTTTTTATTTTATCTTCTTATTTTTCTTTCTTTCTTTTTTTGTTTTAGATTTCTTTGTTTTTTAATGAGAAATCAAGAAAGGGAGTAGATTTGGGTGGAGGGGTAGGGAGGTGGGGGAAGATCAGGGAGGAGTTGAAGGAGAAATAAATTGTAATAAAAATATATTGTATATAATTTTATTTTCTAGAAAAAATAAAAGCCATTAAAAAAGGCTATTCTTATTCTAACCTAAAAAAAATGAGCATTGGAACAAGAATATGTAATGACAGTACTCAAAATCTGGCTTGAGGTATGTCGTGTAACTGCCATATTTGTTCACATGATTTTATACTTTTTAAAGAAGAGCTGCTTCAAATTTGAGCCTGCTGGAGATGCTTTTGGAGAGCCAAAGAAGAAATTATCCAGCAGGGGATTAAAAGTTTGCAGAAAACAAATAACTGCCTAAAGTTCCTAGCTTGGCCTTCAGCACTGATCACCAAGGAGCCTGTGGAGGGGCCACATGGCAGCGCAGTGAGATGGGACTGCCTTCTCTACACTGCCTTGGAGTGTAGAGAAGGAAATGTAGAGACACTTCCCTAAAGTTTCAAGAAATTGGGGGTTCTCGTGTTGTAGTCCTCCCTCCCTTCCTTCCTTCCTTCCTTCCTTCCTTCCTTCCTTCCTCCCTTCCTTCCTTCCTTCCTTCCTTCCTTCCTTCTTTCCTTCCTTCCTCCCTCCCTCCCTTTCTTCCTTTAAATAATATAACTATATGGTTTTAACAACTTTGATGATATATTTCTGTTAAACAATCACAGAAACTGTCACAAAGCCCCAAACTCCTTCCAAATATCATGATATTGGCCGCCACTTCCCTTAATGAATTTATTTGATATTAAGAAAGGATGTTACCATAAATTGCAAGCTATTTTCTCAGTTTCAAAACTTTTCTATTGTAATAAAAAGCATACAATTTTCAGCTCCTGCTTCTGTTCTTCTCTTGATTTGATGTTTGAGCCAAATGTTTCTTTATACTAATCAGCACCTGGATTTCTGATTGTCCCCATTTGAATGTTCTGGCCTGATTATCAGCTGGAATTAGGAGAAGAGCTGCCTCGAGTCATTATTAACATAAGAGGCTCCTAAGAAAAGATTCAGGTTCACCTGTCAACAGGGAGGTGGAGGAGAGTCTCCCAAAGCAGGTACAAAGTAGCACAAAAATATAAAATGAAGAGTCTCCTTTCTGATGCCACTAGCTCCTTGTACAGGTTTCATTCTCTGATTCATAGTGCAAGGACAATAAGAGTTCTTTCAGTAGTTTATGACAATTCAGTTCAGTGTCTAGAGATTTTATGAACGAGTCAAGGCCAACAGTATCAGATAAGCAACACTATAAACCTCCTTTCCGTAGTCTATTGCACATACTCTCTTTGGAGGGGAAGTTAAGACAGTGCACTGGCATTCAGTTTCAGGCAGCTTCCAACTCCACTAAGTGAGTGTTGTTCTGATTTTTCAGATATGGTGTGGTGCATGACATAGGATATGACAGCATCCACAGTGAAACCTGTAGAACTCAGGGCTGGGGAGACAGCTGAGTCAGAAAAGTGCTTGCAGGAAGAGTTAGCTGTCCCTGGAGTCCCAATGGAGACATGCTGAAAAGTTTCCTAAGTGTGAAACAAAAGTGGTTAGTGTCCAACAGTAAAACCATAACCTCAGGACTTGTGTTTTCTAGCAGAAATAATTAGCAGTGCCTCTAGACAGAAATGAACCTGTAGCTTCACAGAATGGTCTATTAAAGAAAGGTGATGGAATCCCCAGTGATATCACGTCTGCTTGGTGGGAGTGACTGGCCTGGATTTGCTGTTGGAAGAGACTGAGGTTCACAGAAGTGGACATTCCAGCCAAGGACTGGAGGCAAAGGGGATGGAGTAGAGAGGAGAGCCACACATGGAGATGCTTGATGTGCGAACTGGTCCTTTTAGAGAGTATTCCTTACGAGAGCGTGGCAGGTTCCTTATTACGTGCAGAATTTCAGTGCATATTTCGGCTAGACACGGTTTTTCTTTGAGCTACTATTCACCACTGACTACATGATTTTCCAGCAGATCTATTAAGCAAGGCCCCAGTAGAACAATGACATAGTTATCTTTCTGCTCCACTTTAAGACTTGTGATAGTTATTCTTATCAAATGATTACAAATAGACCAGTGATGAAAAATTGTATGCACTGGGCTAGAGAGATTGGTCAGCAGTTAAAGTCACTTGCTGCTAAACTTGATAATCTGAGATGGACCTCCAGGAACCCAAATAGTGGAAGGAAAACACCCATTAGCACAAACTGGTATCCTCTGGTATCCAAGAATGAACATATGTTGGTGCACATTCATGTGTATGCATTTGCACACACACATGTAAATAGTAAATAAACATAAAATATAAAAAAGTTATGTATGTAGTGTGCCGTAATGGAAAAACTAAACTTGAATAAGAATACAATATACTTATACTACTATACATAAATCTTGATAACTTAGGAAAAATAGTTATTTAGTTATAAATTAATTATTCTTAAGATTATGATAGACAGTGCAGTGAAATAAAGGGTTACATGTTTTTCATGGGGACATATGACATTCTATTTTCTGTAGTTAAATTCAAGACATTTGTGCTACTTTAAGGCAATGAAGTGTAATGAAAAATAATTCTTCTGTGGGATAAGAATTATAGCTTCATAAAATTTAATTTCTGTCAAATAATGTTGCAGAGAATTGGATGTTTGTATCCTCTCAAAATTTATGGATTGGAATCTAATCCCCAATGTGAAATTCTCTGTATGAGGGACTATAGGGAAGTAATTAAGCCGTGGTGGTAGAGCCTTTATGAATGGGATTAGTTTATTATGAAAAGAATGGTGCTGGCCTGCCTTTCTTCCATCTTGGAAGGATGTACTTGGCAGTGTGCCATTGCGGAGCATCTCAGGAGAGCTTTGCTGTGGCAGCACAGATCTCCAGGTCTCAGCTGTCAGAACCCTGGGGATAAATGTCACCAAGTCCATGGTACTTTGTTCTGGGATACCACATTAAGACTAATAAAGATGTTACTATAAGGGGTGTGTGTGTGTGTGTGTGTGTGTGTACGTACACTGGTACTCATGGAGGCCAGAGATCAACTTTGGGTACTGTTCCTCAGGCACTGTCTACCCCTTTTATTTTCTTTTTTAGACAAGGTCTCTCATGTGCCTGGAGCTTGTAAGTAGGCTCAGCTGGCTGGCCAGTGAACCTGAAGGTTCCCCCACCTCTGCCTCCCTGGTATTGGGATTATAATTGCGGGCATGCTGCCACCTCACTTTTTTGTTTAAGATGGTAATTTTTGCCCATCTTTGATGGCTTCTCTTCCACACCTCTGCTTTCTTGTTTTTTATTTCTGCTTCATAGACAAAATTGCTTCTGCCTCTCTTGTGCATGAGAGTTTAAATAACTCCCAGACAGGGAACATTGAGGAGGAATCCAGTTTGGGTGATAAAGTCTAAAATTTTGTCATCTCTTCTCCAAGAGTGACAGACTATGGGAAATCTTGCTTATTGTCCTTAGTTTTGGAAATTCACCTGAAAGTTCACAGGGGCCTCTGAGGGCCTTGGCTATGCCCAGAGCCATATTTTACTATAGTGAAGACACATAAAGCAGAATGGACTCAGAATACACCTTGCAGGGTCTGGAAGGCCAGAGTTGACTTCCCAGTCCTCCCTTAGCAAGATGCTCAAAGCAAGCTACTGTTTCTAGCCAGGGCAGCAGGTTTCTACCTAGTGAAGCCTACTCATAAAGGAGCGGGAGTTTCTATTGGAAGTTGGTCATACAGATATTCCCCAAGTCTCCTATCAACCACAACTACTAAAACATCAGCCTCCCAGAAGGAAAGCTGGGATTCATAGTAAATCAGTGTTCAGACAAATAGTTCAGACAGGCTGCTACTGCAGGGTTCTATGCTGCAGGCAAGCCAAACACTTTATAAATTAGTCATGAAAGGAACATTCCAAAACCAAGATTCCTAGATGCCAGCCAAGGCCAGTCCTTGCTTGAGGCAAACCCTTGAACAGAAATGTAATAATTGAGAAATGTTATGCTTTCTGTATTAACTCTCTGGCATAGCATACTATCCTGTGTGTAAAGTTAATTATAAAATTGTGCCATGACTATTGGATATGTACTTTCAGACACACATTTGGGATATAGATGAGTGAGATTTTGTGACATTGAGTCTTCAGGATGCTATCTGAAATGAAATAACTTTTATCCCCTCAAATTCATTGCTCCTACCTTTCCTGCCAAATTCCAGGATCCTAAATTCAATCTTGACCTTCACATCAAGATTAATTAATATATTTTCTTTGGTTTCATAGATTGTTTCTAAATACCATAGAAAACTTTCAACTTAGTCAAAGTGTAATTTTAACTCTAAAATGTTCGAGTGACTGTTCCTTGAGGTCTCCTAATGAACATTTATTTCTGCACGTGTAAACACAGCAAGGCAAGGGAGGCTGTAGAATGAATTGCCACAGCTTCCATCATCTGCCAAAGTGCTGTGCAAGACACAGAATTCTTCATCTGCTTTGCCTTCCTGGCTGGAAAGCAAAACAGTATTTGGGCTAATGTTCATTACTAAAGTGCCTGGGGAAGATTCTGCGTGAAAAACAGTGTCAGACAAATACAACTATATATGCAGGGGTGGTTTTTTGTTCGTTTTTTGTTTGTTTGTTTTGTTTTTGACAAATAGAAAGACTTTTTCCCTAAAGAAAAATATCTGATTGTTCCAAAATACAGAAAGTAATCATAGACAATGGGAGAACGGAGTGAGTATAGGAAGTTAATTAAGTTCTGAGGAAAATAGACTTTACTTAAAATTACAACACATAAAAGGAAGAGTCTGGGAAGACACACTGGGGGAGTTCTGGGTCAGGTCTGATGGGTTTATGCAGAAAGACAAAAGCATTGTGAATCCTCCACTGCCACAGATCAAATGAACACAACACCAGAATTTGGTGGATTCTTTCTGCAAAAATGTCATACAGGTCTTGGACTTCAGTTTCTCTAGACTGCAAAATAATCACGATTCATCTTTTAGTTGTGTGAATTACCAAATGGTGGAGCACAGAACCACTTTGGGTGCATTCTCCTTGCTTCATAACACTCTTTCAAAAGGACAGAACTGGAAGTCATTTCTGAAAGAGCTAAGGTCTCTTAAATCTAGGTTACTTTAGCTATATCTGTTCCAAGACATCTTTTTGACATTATGATTAATAGGGAGTTTACAGGCATGGTTTTTCTGAGGTACTTATGCACACCTCTTAGTCAAATATCGAATCTCTTTCATAGCTCTTTTGATGTTGGCCTCTTATGACCAGATTCTATATTCGTTTTAAGATAATTTTTATACTTCAATGATGTTTCGGTTTTTCTAGAAGTCCCTGGATACTTACAAAGAACCTCCTTTCATCTTATGAAGCTGGAATACTAGTAGTAATTAGGTTGTTTGATGTGCTCAATATTTCTTAATTAGTTCAACACTATTGAAAAAGCTGTCAAGTCAGGAGAACCTAACACTCCTTAAATTAGTTTTATATATGACTGTACAATTAATACAAGTATGTTTCAGAGATTATCCCTATTAAAGAGAGGGCTTGGCAGTTCCAGGAGCAAGGCAATGTCTTCACCATTCATAGTATGTCTTACCAATAATGAAAACATGAATTGAATCCTTACCATGTCATTACATATCATAATCTAATTAACTCCAATGGAATCTGATAATGGTACTTAAGGTAATGAAGTAGCCACCACCATTTAGATTTATTATTTGGAGTGGGTTATACTACCTTCTCCTGATTCCTAAAGAATCATGATAAACTACACCTTACAAAGTTGTCTCTAGGTGCTGGAGAGATACTTCAGTGGTTAATGGTACTTAGTAGTTAAGAGTACTCACTGCTCTTATATGGGACCAGAGGTAGGTTCCTGTGTACTCCACAGGCACACATTCAGGTACACACTCACCATACACACACACTTAAAACAATTAAAAAGAAAAGAAACATGTTGTCTAAGAAACACATTTTCATGCAGGATCTTTTACCAAAGACTACAGCAGGAATTCTCAACTTCCTAATGCTGCAATCATTTACATAGTGGTGACCCCCAACTATAGAATTATTTCATTGCTCTTAATAACTGTAATTGTGCTACCATTATGAATCATAATGTAATTATCTGATATGCACAATATCTGATGTGTAACTACTATGAAAGGGTCCTTCAATGCTAAAGGGTCAAGACCCACACGTTGAGAACCACTGGACCTGATCTACCATGGTGCTCCAAGGCACAGGCTTGGATTAAAGCAACCAAGAAGATGGCCCTTAGCCCTGGATTTTCCAAGGGAACCATTAAGTACCTGCAAACTGATTTTAGCCAAGGACCAGGCAACTTATAAAAGCTTAGGTCAAACTGCTGACTCAAGATCTGTGATAGAAATTGATTAGAAGTGAGTGAACGGGTGAGGAAAATCTAATAATGGTTATTTGTTGTGCTGTGTTGTTGGCCATTTTCTTCATGGGACTATTTTCTCATGGATATGTCTGTAAGTTGTTTACTTTTCTTACACACACATTTGCAAAATGGAAATGATATCCTTAAATTTTGTTTCTCTGCAATATCTCAAGGAATAGACAAATACTGAGTCTCTACTTTTTCTGGCAATATAAGCAATTTGCATGGACTTACCAGGAATCTGTCTTTCTGCCTAGGCTGTAAGATAAGAATGTGAAGGGGAGGGATGGAGAGTGGAATTGTACTGACAAACGAGAGGCTAAAGGTCAAGACAGAATGATACTGACCTTGTTCACATAATGCCTGCTGAATGCCAAGATCAAGTGTGAAAGGAAAGAACCCTCCCTGTGTGGAGAAAAGCCTGCAGAAAAAGGCTGCCGATGAGCCAAGTAGAGAAACCAAAAGTTCACAGCCAAGACAGCCAGAAAGGATCTGAAGACAGAAAAAAGAAACTCAGAGAGGGGAAGAGAAAGAAAAATGAGTAGTGTACAAGAAAATGTCAAGGCAGAGGAAGAATTAAAAAGCTAGAGAGGGGCTGGACGAGTGACTCAGTGGGTGAAGGACATGTCACCAAAGCATGGGAGACTGAGTTGCCCACCTGAGCCCATCATGGCAGAGCACATCTGAAAACCCCACTGTTCCCATGCTGTCTCTGATGAGAAGCAGAGACAGGAGTCCCTGGAAGATCCCAGGCCAGCTGTCCTAGCTCGTGCAGTGATGAACTAGAAATCCTATGAAACAAGTATAAGGCGATCTCTAACAGAGATTCTCCTGCCTCTGCTTCCTGAGTGCTGCTGTGGAACACACACACACACACACACACACACACACACACACACACACACACCATAAATGGGTGTTCTTGGAACTCAACTTGGATTCTTTGAAAGAACATTACTGAGCCATCTCTCTATCTCCTAGGAGTGTCATTTTCTGAGATTTTAGGAACTTCTGTAAATGTTAAGGACCTCCTGAGAGTTCTTTAACACAACATGGACTGCAAGCAGCATTTGGTAAAGACAAAGTTCTTGTTAGATTTCTAACAGTGAAAAAGAAGAGAAAATAATACAGTTTTTTAAAAGTCTGATTCTGTATTGTTGATGAAGTTTCCATGTGGAATTTCAGTCTCTAGATGTGTCAGCCACTTACACTGAAAGATGTAAATGATCAAGAAGAAGCTTGTAACAAAGAAAATGATGTCCAATGACTGCTCATACTCACAGACAAACTATTCATACCTCAGACTCTGAAGATAAGTGCAAAGGTGTTTCTTTACCTTTCCAAGATCCCTCAGTACATGCTCAAATGGCCGCCTAAATATCACATCTCTGTACAAGGTATCTTATGTTCATTTCTTCCTCTCACAGTCAGACCCACGTGCTATGCAATCATAAACTTACTGTAATGAGATCCTAGCCACTGATGACTATTAAGGATGGAAATGATTGACCCCCGAGTGCAAAGGTTGCTGTTTTCTTGTCCTGTAGAACACTGCTCAGTTTGGTTTTTACTTACCACCTCTTTGCAGGACACCTTCCTGAACTGACTTTGCATTCTTCATGATGCTTTTTGAATTGACATAATCATGCTGATTTTCACTCATTAAAGAGTTAAATACATTTTGACATCTTCTCATTTTTATTTGATTCATAACTTTGTTTTTCAATGTATACTTTGATAGCATGCTAATATGCCAAGCTAAATATTTAGATGAAGTTATTAGCTTTTAATTACCGTATTTCCTATTTAAGTAAGGTACAAATAGTATTTGAGAAAGGTACCATTCCATACCTTAATGTTTATATTTCATAAATATATAGACATTCACCTTTACTGAACTAGCCAAACACACTGTACACTAATAAATTGGAGATTTAGATGAAATAGTGCTTATTGAATATGATTCTATGCCTATACTTTATTGCCAATAACACTATCATCAAATAAAATAATTCTATAACATCCATTATGTCACAATCTTCCCCACAAAATGCTGCTTGGATCTAAAGTATTTACTTGTTCTCCTGTGAAGATATTTTGTCACACGAATTCTAAAATGGTCTTATAATAATAATAAAAAAAAACAAACCCGGACTCAGATACTGGGGTAAATGCTGAAAGATCAGAGAGACAAAGGAGCAAGCCACTGCCACAACTTACCTCTAGGACTCCTCAGCCTGAAAAAGCTTCAGTTCCTGTCTCCTCACCCCTTATATACCTTTCACCACTAGCCATATCACTTCCTTCTTCGTGCTGGGATTAAAGGTGTGTGCCACCACTGCCTGGCTCTGTTTCTCTCCTAGACTGAGCCAATCTTACATAGTCCAGGGTAGCTTTGAACTCACAGAGATGATGGATCTCTGTCTCTCGAGTGCTAGAATTAAAGGTGTGTGGCACTACTGCCTAGCCTCTATGTTTAATCTGGTGGCTTTTTCTGTTCTCCGATCTTTAGGTAAATTTTATTAGGGTACACAATATATCATCATAACTTTTGGTGCTATTTTTGCTTCATTTACAATGACAATTATTTATATCCATGTTTATACTTTATAGTACCTTATAGTATACTTTCTGATACATTTAAATGTATTTTGATTTCATCGATAAGAGAAATAGAATTTGAAATTTCAAATATCTTTTAAATCTTTTGGAATTTGTCTTCTATTTTTTCTGTTTTATTTTATTCATTTGTTTATTTAGTTATTATTTTTTATTTGGTTTTTCAAGACAGGATTTCTCTGTGTAGCCCTGGCTGTCCTGGAACTCACTCTGTAGACCAGGCTGGCCTAGAACTTACAGAGATCTACCTGCCTCTGTCTCCCAAGTGCTGGGATTGAAGGCGTGTGCCACCACTGCCCAGTTTTTGTCTTCTATTCTTAATGCTCTTCCCAGGTTTTTCATAGTAAACTCTCCAGATTACTGTGAGGCAGTGGTTCTCAACCTGTGGGCTATGACCCCATAGAGGTCACATATCAGACATCCTGAACATCAGATATTTACATTATGGTTCCTAACAGTAGCAAAATTACAGTTATGAAGTAGCAATAAAATAATTTAATAGTTGGGGGTCCCCACATCAGGAACTTCGTTAGAGGGTGACAGTATTAGGAAGACTGAGGACCACTGCAAGAGCCAAGGTTCCATTTGTCACCTTCTCACCTCACCTCCCAGACAGCCAAAAGAGTGAGTCACAGTTGGCCACTCTCCCCTTTGCCTTGGGTACCCTCAGCTGCTACCTTCCGCCCCACTTCAGTCTGTCCTGACAGGTTTATGCCTCACCCCCTTTCCTCTCCCTCCTCCTCTGCTTCCTTCTGTCTCCATGCTTTGGTGTCCTGGGACTCAGCTCTCTTCCCTAGCAAGTAAACTTCATCGAATCTCTTCCAAAACATGTTTTAAATGCCATCTGTGGGTCCCAAACTATGTTTCTCTCCCTGAGGTTCTTCTGTCTCCTTTAGTGCTTTTAGGTGTCAAAATGCTAAAATTTGAACTTCCTTCTGAACATATTCCCATTCTCAATGTCCGTTTCCATCTCCCTCAAAGAGACTGTCTCCTTCCCTCCCCCATCTTGTGTAAAAACCATTGATAGCTCTGTTTCAAAGCTTACAGTATGTTCCTTTGCCTTTCTGTTAACACAAGGTCACTGTTTAAATTATTAAAATATCTGGCCTTGCTCTGCATCCTCTGCCTTTGGCTTTTCTCACACATTTAGAGTTACTCAGACATAAGTCAGATAAGTTCACATATGTCTGCACAGCACCCACCTGCAGGCATCTGGGCTGATGGTCCCTCTGCCTTTCATGCATCTTTCTGGGTTTAATAACAATGTTCTCACTACTCTTCTGAAAATTGAAAGAAACCTCCTTCTTTTCAATCCACACAAACTTTGTAACACCCTTCAGAACTTTTCATTCACATCATTTATAATCCTCTAGAGTATGTATTTGACTTTTTTTTAATTGTTGACCAAATCCCCTCACTTTGATGTAATCTCCACAAAGGCATTCAGTTCTGAATGAATGGTTTCTTTGCTGATGTGTCCAACATCAAAGAGTTCATGAGGTACTTATCGCAATTACTAATTAATTACAAATTGCCAATGACCATCAAAATAAGTTTGAATTTAATATATATTTATTACCCATTTGATAAAATGCCATCTAAAAATAAAATATTATTAAAAATTAATGTAATATTTTACTTAACACAATGTTTAACCAGATTATGTTAAAAGACAGCCATAGACTTTTTCACAGCCCTTTGCATTTTGATGGAGCAGGTATTGGGAGATCTTCAAAAGGACAGTCAGCCTATGTTCTAAACTCTTTCTACAGCTACTCTGCAAGCAGTCTACCAAGTCTACCAGGGCAGTGCCCAGTCAAACTCAGATTCTCTCCGTAAACACTGTCTCTGTGTTGGCATGCACCTCAGTGTCCTTGGTCTTCAAAAGAAAAATGCTTTCCAGCATAAAGTTGGAGTCTCCAATGGCTTGTCAAGGGTTATCTTCTCTTCTCCTGGAACATTAGGGAAGAACAGCTAAGCTTCATTTTAATCTAAAGACAACTAGTAACTGTGAATGTGTTATTGTTAAATCTTATCACACACACACACACACACACACTGTACATGCATTTCTAGTTGGTATTGAAACTTAAAAACTACCAGATATTATTCAAATCTCTTTTTTTTTTTTTTACTTAGCATGAAAGATTTTTCTTACATACAAAAAATATATTCTTCTACAAAGAAAAGACTAAATGGTCCCCCTAGAGTTGCCCACCACTATTGCTAAATGATCTGATAAAAGGATCTGTTTGTCTAATTGTGACATCAACTATCACTGACTGAAAATGAACCATATTGTCTCATAAGAACACACAATTGCACACACTCAACATCAGTTCCTTTGGGCTGAAGTCATAGAATCTTACAGTCCAAAGGTGCCTTGAAGTTGCACAGTTCAATTTTGACTGCTTGAATTAGATGGATTAAGTGATTCTGTCAGTTTGTTCCAAGATGACATAAAGCAATGTGACAACTAGAAAGGAATGTCACCCAAACAGCTCATCTTTGGAGAAGAACTGTGATGCCCTGCGCTTGCTTTTTAAACGTTGTCCCTGTCTGAGAGCAGAGAGAGAATCCAAGCATCAATTCATCAAACCTTGTATTACTGTCAGAAGGCTGCTTCACCACCACCCCGACACCTCCACACAGCCAACAGTTTTGATAATACTGTCCTAATTTCTTTCTAGAAATGTCAGGAATCAAAGCTGCTGTAAGAAAAATATGGTAGTGGTCGAGGAAGAACAGAGAAGATCAACACACACACACACACACACACACATTTTTTTTAATTTTTAAAGTTATATGTATATATGTGAATGTAGTGTGAAAACCTATTCTATGTATGTTGACAGGTGAGCAGCCTCATGTGTGTGCTCATGTATGGAGGTCTGAGTTTGATGTGAGTGTACTGTGTGAACCTATGTGTATCATGTTCAGTGTGCATGGATAAGGAGGCCTGAGGTTGGTGTTGGAAATAGTCCTACATTGCTCCTTTTTTCCTTTTTCTTTGTGGCTTTCTGTTGAACTTCATGACTTCCATAATGCAATAAACAATCTCTCTTTATTCTTTCCTTCTTCCAGGCCTCAAATTACACAGTATATCAAAAGGAGCAGCTAGGGGTCCGATTGTATCAAGCCTGCATGGTCAATTTATTCCATTTTTTAGAATGTATGTTAAAATTTTTGTATATTTAATTATCATTTATTAACTATACATTGACAATGGGTTTCATTATAACATTTTCATCCATGTAAATACTGTATCTTTCCTATTTGGCCCATTCATTGCATTCTCTCATCTTTCTAACCCCCCATTAATTCCCTTCTTCTGTCCTTCTATTTTTATATCTTTTCTTTGGGTTTACATGTGACCAACCAACAGCTTTTTGACTGGTTATGATGTCCATTCCATGGGAGAGAATTCACATCTGGTATGCTCATGGCTAAGAGTGATAAGCCACTGCTGCTACTGTATGAACTGCATGTGTGGTGCCTGTCAAATCACCTTAAGATACAGGTTTATGCCCATTTATCAGTCCTGCTCCCAGCTCTGGACAGAGAAGCCTCTTTTTGCAGCTGTTGGCCATGACTTCCGAGACTAATAACTGGTCAGAGTACAGAGAATAGATGACTTTTGATGTCTAGCCATAAATGGGACATCAGTATACCTGCCCCACAGCTCTGAGAATACTACAGGAGAAGGAAAGGGAATTGAGGAGCTCAGTAGAGGTGTGGGGCACTGACTTCCAGACATGACCTGACTGCCGCACTCCTGAATCCATGGTGGCTCTGATTACCTGAACAAGATCTGCACAAGATCAGCTTGTTGACACCCTAGCCTGGAGAGAGGAGAGGCTCAAAGGGACCCCCACCACTTCCAATGATTTAGAAACGATAATGATCGATGGCTGAGGGAAAGATGTTTTCTTCAGTGGCATAGCTACTGGTAAGGCACATGTGTGTGCTCCTGTGGACGGCTGCCACCCACCCTCCTGTTTGAACCTTTAGGTGTACTTTGGATTTTCAGATCTTTCTTTTTCCTTGGGCATCCATGTCAAATTTTCCTGAGGATATGGAAATGTTGTCTCTTAATCATTTCATCTTCAGACAGATGGGAATCCTATATTATAACAATTGAGCAATATTAGTTAAAAATGTATTACCTTTGTTTATAATGTGGAATATTTGTTTTCATGATGCAAAGATGTGTTGCATTCTTTTATGTTGCATTTGTTTAACTCTGTGAAGCTGTGTTACTTTGCCTGTCTAAAACACCTGATTAGTCTAATAAAGAGCTAAACAGCCAGTAGCCAGGCAGTAGAAAGGAGAGGCAGGGCTGCCAGGCAGAGAGAATAAATATGAAGAAAAATTTGGGAAGAGAGATGGAGGAATGAGCAGATTGAGGAGCAAGAGAAAGACTTGAGATAAGACTCCAGGGGCCAGCCACCCAGCCACACAGCTACACAGCAAGCCACAGAGAAAGAAGTAAAGAAAGGCATTAGAGAAACAGAGAAAGATAAAAAGTGCAGAGGAAAAAGATAAATGGGATAAATTAAATTAAGAAAAGCTGGCTAGAAATAAGCCAAGCTAAGACCGGGCCTTTATAAGTAAGAATTAGATTCTCTGTGTGTATTTATTTGGTAGCTGGGTGGTGGGCCTCCCAAAAGAGCCCAGAGCCAAAAAAGTACAAAAAAAAAAAAAAATCCAACTACAGATAACTCGAGTCTCTCATTTTTTTTTCTCATTTAAGTTATGTTGTGTTATTACCTGTCCCTTCTCAAGCCACAGTTTATAAACTGTTGAGAGTAGAGACTAGGTGAAAGTCATCCTTATGGTTTGTTCTTAGCATACTTTATGACACTTAGTGTTATTTAATGTCTGTCTACACACTGAATAAATTTACCTTGCACTCCTTTTTCTCTCTTAGCTATATGTAATGTATACTTGGGATAGGTTCTAAAAGGTAAATATTGATAGTGGTTAAGAAGCTTGAGTTGGTAGCTTCACTAAGTAAGTACTCAGTCCTGCTCCTGAGGACTTCCTGATAAGATTGTGTGAGGGCTGGAGGCCCTGCAGAGTTTTAGTAGCTTGAGCACATCCCTAGGTTTGGGTGTGCCCAAGGTAGGTCTTAAGACCAAAATTCAGTCAATTCATTGCTCATAATGGGACTGTTGGAAGCAAGTTGTTCGCTTGAACACTCACACTGCCAGCTTGGACTTGAGTCCATTAAGAATATTTCTCTTGAGTGCTTTTTAATGAGAAAGTGTCCAGACGCCAATAACCTTCTCATGTGATTGATACTGGAATGCAGAGCTCTGATGGCCTTGGGAACCACCACTGCCAAGGCTTGCACTTGGGAAAGCCACTTGGGTCTGAAATGGAACTTCAAAGTGGAAAAGTAGATTGGTGAAGGAGGCAGAGAATCTGACTACACTGAGATAATTCTCCAGGCCCTCCTGGTGACCCCAAGACAAGCAGATTCACCTTTCCTCCTGCCAAACATTACTGCATGTGCGCAGTGGACTTTTGGACTTCAACTCAAATTTCTGAGAGCTATTTTCAGTTTGGAAATCTCTGATGTTAAGGAAAAAAATACCGTGATCAAGAATTCTTTCTTTCCTCTTCAGCCTATCCCAGCAGGGTTGCTAAGGCTGCACCTTCTCCTCTAACAATGAATTTGTCGATGAAGAAAGTTTTCATGCTTTGTTTTGCTTTTCTCTCTTTATGCTTTGGTATTTGCTCATCTTTGGAGACTAACCCACAAGGAGAAATTTTGTTCTCATGATTTAAGTATAAGCCCAGGTGGGACAAACAGTGCATGTTTGATCCTGTTATTAAATTTATGAGGCTCTCTGGATTCCTTTGTTTATTGTTTTTCTAACTTTCTCCTCACATTCATTTATGCAATTAGCCATTAATCTAAATTAAATTTTTGTGCCAGGCATATACAAAGATGAATTGGCTTCTTAGAGCATAAGAAAGTTTTAATCTACAAGAAAAAGTGCCGCATGAAGAAATGAATGCAATGTTATAGGTACTCTGATCTAAGTAATTATTATAACCAGAGAGAGTCCAAAGAAAGTATTAATCAGGTTTACCTGGATTGAAGTCAGAAACTCTTCATAGAGAGTGACATGCACATTGACCATTAAACCCTAAACATGGGTTCATTGAGCAAAAGATAGGCAAAGGTCATTCTGGGTTGACGTCATCATGATGTATTAGAGACATCACATGTCATGAGGCTTGATAAGGATGCAGAAGGATGAGTCAAGTTCCAAGTCTGGACCACTCACACCTGTTCAAGTGCTTTCCATTACTCTTAAGCAGCCTTACATTTGCTTTCAGATCCCTCCCATCTTTGTGTTTCCTGTTCCCACAGTGTTGCTATGAATCTTCTCAGACCACTGGTTAGTTCAAATTTTCGAACATCATTGTGTTCACTTCCTTTTTATCATAAAAACATTGTTTCCTTGCTGGAAACTGGCATTGTAGTCTTACCCAGCTGTTCTTTCCTTCTAATCCACATGCTGTGACCCTTCTTGATTACAGACATAACTGAGTTCACTGATTTCATAATCCATCACATGGCCATTGGCCACAAAGTGATCTTCAGTATAGTAAGTGCTTTGTTTCCAGATATCATGATTTGATAA
The DNA here is from genome assembly GCF_903995425.1 of Onychomys torridus. Taxonomy (NCBI): domain Eukaryota; kingdom Metazoa; phylum Chordata; class Mammalia; order Rodentia; family Cricetidae; genus Onychomys; species Onychomys torridus. Next base: position 9,284,994 of record NC_050447.1, read on the forward strand.
ACATTCAGAATGATCCTAAATATAGGATGCCTCCCTACCTGATCAGGTGATGAGGGACTTCCACCCCTGTACCACGTGCCTATTGCATGTGTTCCTGACTATACCTCATCTCTTACCCTTTGTTTTTCTCTAGTTCTACTATTTCATTCTTTCCTTGTTCCATAAATATTCATGTCTTTAGATCATTGGGTGATCAGCTTTAATTATCAGCTTGACATAATCCAGAATCTTCTGGGAATAGTCTAAAGTGTGGGGCCAGCTGTGGGAAGCACCACTCTTTAGGCAGGGCAAGCTGGAGAGTGAACTGAGCACTGGCAAGCATATGTATATTTATTTCTATCTGCTCTTGGCTGTGGAAGCAATGTGCCTAGTAACTGATTGATGTTTCTACCCCCTTGAAATCCTAGCTAGGATGGACTGTAAACTGGAATTCTACCCTAAGTTGTTTTTTGTCAGAGTATTTTATCATAGCAACAGAAATGAACTTAGGACAATAATATATGAACTTTCAAAGGAATTCATATAGTCTATATCCTGGTAACACTCTATCCTCGGGTATTAGCGACATCACACCTAAGCCAGTGTTATTGGTATATTTCTTGAGGTGAGGGAGAAGAGTGGATATCAACATGAGAAGTTACTGCCTCCATAAGAAATGATATGAAACTTAAATCTACTTGTTAATTTGTAATGTGTCATAAGAAAGCAACAAGGCAAGTCTCCACTGAGTTAAACCCAATCTGAAATTACAGAATGCAAGATATCATGGCATCATTCACAAATGGCAGAGGCCAAGGGAGGAGCTTTTCTTCTCAGAGAAGTTAGGCTCAATGGAAAGCCCCTTTGATTGCTAATGTGGAAAATATATGAAGGTGCTAGAAAAGCGTGTGCAGAAGAAACACTGTCAAACTCTGAGTCATAAAAGAAAGAAGTGCTTTGTATTACAAACAATGATTTTTTTTAATTAAATCCTATTTTACTTTACTCTGGAATAGCGGACAGTGGGGAGCAACCTGATTGAAGTGCTTGGGACTGAACCTGAGTCCTCTGCAAGAACAGCATGTGTTCTTAATCACCACACCATCTCTAGAGGTGCCAAACAGTTCCTTTTCTAGCAAACAGTCTCCAGGTGGGAAACTCTAGTTAATAGTGAGTTGGGTAGAAATGCATTTAATTATTTACTTGTTTCCTTGACCATCTGTCTATCACAGGCTGGGTTTTCCCCACAGGACAGGTGTTGGATATAATATCTACCTTTGATTTAATGCTTACTACAATGTTCTGACATACTCTGTAGCTCCTGTAGTCATGAGATGGTTTTTTATCTCATCATTATTGCAACACCTTGTTTATCAGAATTTGTCATTTCATTTTCTAATTTTTAAAAAATGACTTCAAAATGAAGCAATGTGATTTAAATACTATCTAATGATTAATAGGTATCTTTGTTAGCTGACTGTATAGCCCATGCTTATAATTTCATTGTATCTAGGTAATGAACTCAATACAATTTGATTTTAAGAAGGTTCATTGTAGCATAATGTTGTTTATCTACATTGTAAGCCATCTATTCAGACCCTGGAGAGTCTGGAGAATAGAGAACACTGCCCCTGGTACATGAGTAACCCAGCTGTGACCCTCCAGGTGCATTTGCACATCCCAGGGCTTCTGTCACATGTCATGGATTTGCATGTGACCTGCAAACAAGGCAAGAACCAAGAGTTCTCTTCTTAGGGAGAGTTTCATTCCCTTACTGCAGTCCCTCATTTGTTTGTGACCTACTGAATCTAACAATCCCTTAGCAACTCCATTGATTTTTATTAAAACTTTAAATAATGGCATTTCTGGTTGATATCTGAAAAACGTGGACACTGCTCTTTATATCAGGCATTACAAACATATATCATGGGAATGTTACAGCTTCTCATTTCCAAAATGTTTCCTCAGATATGATATTTTATGTCTACGTCTCAGAAAATTCAACTCATAGCATCTTCTCTGTGAAAGTAAACTCATCTAGACCTGTGTTTTCCAATGCTGCAGAGACAAGTGATGGACCTAAAGAAATTTCCATCCACTGAGAAAGCATCCTAAAGCCAAGAGCTGCCCAAACACACAGATGGAATAGAACACTTCTCACTACTGTGGGAAAAACGAACTTAAAACTAGAATTAATGCAACACTGAAGCTCTCTCAGAATTGATCATGTACTGTGAGGGGCTGGAGAGATGACTCCATGGTGAAGAGCACCAGCTGCTCTTCCACAGGACCTGGTTTTGATTTCCAGCACCCACATGTTGCCTCACAACCATCTCTAACTCCAGTTTTAAAGGATATGACATCATCTTATGGCCTCCACAGACACTTCATGAGTGCAATGGATAGATATGTGTGAGGAACAACATGCACCCACATGAAATATTTTTAATTAAAAAAGTTTACTGTTATTTGAGTTCTTTGGTGGATTATCTAAGGAGATGTCAATAATAACCACACACAACATGATATTTTGATTCTAGAGGTCAAAGTGAAAGCATTCACTGCTCTGCTTCTTCAGTGTGAGCAGCTGCCTCAGGGTCCTGCTGTTGTGACTTCCTCACCATGACGGACTGCAACCCCAGCCCCTCCAAAGAACTCAAACTCTAGGTGACAATGGAGTGTCATGTCCTTTGATAACAACTCATGGGAAGGCTCCCCTAGGTCACTTTTTCCTTCAACTCATGACTCAACCTAGAGTTATACTCTCTTCTGTGATTTGTTATAGCAGAAACACACAAAACAAAACCAACAAAGGCCAAGGCCAATTGGGCCAAGGCTGGCCTTCCAAGAGTTTCCTCTCACCTGTTTGAATGTGGTACATTTAATCCCTCCTGCAATGCCTGGGAAGTGCTATCTATGAGGAGGAACAAGATCTAGTGCCCACTATTTTTACTGGGAGGTGGTCACATTGGTATTCTCTGAAGGCATGAACCAAAATTCCAGACACCAAAGGAAATAGGTATTGGCATAAATGGCATTATTTGTTCACACTTTACAGATAGCAAAACACTCTCAACACATCTTAGAATGTTAGGACTCTTCCTCTTGTTTAAGGTTCCAGACAACTGCTCAGGGCCATCCTCATAGACAGGTCTACCCTTGCTGTCTTATATAGTTGTAGGAGTCTTAGGCACATTATAGGAATTTTTTTAACCGGGGACCTTTAGCTGGTGACTCACTCATTTGCCCAAACAGAATCCAGATGATAAATTGCAATTTGTAGTGGTGGGGACAGAATTTTCAGAGAAATATGTTATAGTGACATCAACCAAACTAGTCTCCCAGGGAGAGGCTTGAGGGTCTTAGCCTTTATAAGGTTAGAAGGCCTTTGAATTTAGCCCTGCACCTAATGGTGAGAGCTTCAAACTCAAGTGCACTTGCTCTCAGGAATAAAAATTAATAATAAGAGATTCCGTTCACAGTGCTAACATCATTTGACATGAGATTACCCTTCTCCTTCTCAGGACCTTCAGGAGGGAGACTCGGTACCTCTTGCTTTGCTGCCCATTTTACTGGTCCCTGGTAGCTCAGGCTCCAGGACTAGCAAAGATAAATTCCAATTGGCTGACCTCAGAATATGGGCTGAGGAACAATAACGGCTAATTTAGTTTGTGTGATGACAGAACAGTGCCACCTCCCAAGGAGTGTGAAATGGAAGCCAGTTCTCTCCTGAAATGCCAGCAGGAGGGAATCATGGCGCTGGAAATTAAGGTAGCCTTCAGAGGATGTCTTGTAGTCCTTCTATGAGCCCTAAGCCATATTTGAACAAAGCTTGGCTCAGAATCAGCAAGAAAGAAAGTGAAAGACGCTTGTAATCACCACGGCCACAGCTCCCCGCATCTGCCCCTGGGTCAGCAAATGAGAAGAAGAAAATATCAGGTGACAATTTGCTAATTGTTCTGAATAGTTTCAGACAAGTCTGGTTTGATGCTAAGGAACACAATGAAATCCACAGAACTATCCTCTCCACACAAGAGTGTCTCCCCGAGGAGCAGGGGAGGCCAGGAGAAAGGGCAGAGGACAGAGATTCTGCAAACGGTTCCTACCACCTCCATTTTTGCCTTATAAGCTTTGAAGGAAGTCAAGGATAATTTTGAAAACATTAAACACGTATCAGTAGATGGATTTCAGACACTCTTTGGGGACTTTAACCTAGCCATTTGAGATAAGGATTGTGACTTCCAATCAAGATATCTTCAGTTGTCTTTCATCTCAACAATTAAATAATAAACATCATGTTTTCTATAGTTCCACAAGAGTTTCGAGACCTCATGTGCTTATGTACCTGAAACATTAAGCAATAGTCCAGGAGTTCTGTGATTTAAAAGGTGTCATTCTGAAGGGAAGCCTTGTGCTTTTAACTGACTCTGACCAAGAAGTCTCCTTTCAAGGCCACAGAGCCTGGGAGCCTGACTCCATTATCCTGTTGCCCTTTAGATTCCCTTCTATGCTCTGCATGAAGGTTTTCTTCAAGCAAAAATGATTAATTTCCAACGATTTCTTTAATTATTGCACATGTGACAAGCAGGTCCATGGAGAACTCTAACGCTCACTTGGCTTTAGTTTTATGAAGCCATCATAAAGCAGAGCTTTGAATTTTACTAAAGATCTTTGCTGACTCTTTTTGAAAATTGCTGCTGTAAACAAAGGAGGAGCATGAATTCAGGTCAGTAGGTATTAAAGTGGGGTGTTGCAACACATGGACACAACTAAATGATTTAGACAGCCTTGGCCTTCTAGGCGCTAAGCAAAAGAAACTAGAAAACTGGTAATGACAGCTGGTTGACAGGGCAAGCGAAAGCGTGATGCACAGGCACCGACTAGACATAAACTAAAGCTGGACCACACTCTGTCTCTAAAACATTCTTCTAAAGAAACGTGTTTGAGATGCGGGCAACCCAGTTTGCTTTCTCAGGTTCAGCCTCTCCCTGGTACCCAGGGTTAGTCTTCATCTTCCCTGGTGTCCAGCCTATCCTTGTTCTGAATCCTCAAGCCTCCCTCCTCACACTGTACTGGCAGGTTATGAATATGTCTGCTCTTGGAAATGGCAGCCAGGAAGATATATTGACAAGTTTGTACTTGGCAGGAGAGAATGTTGTAATTAACAGTGAAAAGGTGGACCCTGTAATGCTGGTCAACACAGCCTGGCCAGAAATCACCATACATTGTCATTGTATCATCTTCTTTGTGAAAGATAAAGGACTGTTACATTAGTAATAGTGTCACTTCTAGAACTAATGAAATGTCAGGTGTGGATGATCTCTAATTATTGCCACCACCCAGTGCTTCCATAGGGGGAAATCAATTGAGTAACAGCTTATTTAAAACATATGGAAACTGGGAGGAGACCAGGGGAAGGGTTATAAGAAAAACTGACTATAGAATCTATGGGAACAGCACAAAAAGAGTATTCAAATATCCTTGCTTAAAAGTTTCAAGAACTATACTGAAGTCACAGCAAAGTAGCAGTGAGACATGGACCTCTTCTGCACACAGTGTGTGTATGTGAGGTCAGGACCTCTTCTAGGCATGATGCCTGTATGCAAGGTACAGACAGACCTCTTCTGCACATGAGGCCTATGTGCCTGACAACATGACCAATTCATAAAGGCAGCCCTGGTTACAGGATAAGCCACATGTCTGGAGCCAACCTTCCTAGTTTATCTTGGTGCCTGTGACAAGATGTGATTAAGTATTCCTCTCTTAGGGGGATCTGATTTTTAAAGTTTTCTTCACATGGTTTCTGAAATGCCACTGGATAAGGATACTACTCATACACTTAGGGTGTGTCTGCTGGTTTAAAACAGGATATAAGAGCAGGGCATGTAACTCAATTGCTGGAGTGCTTGTTTAGTATAAATAAAACCCTGGGTTTGATCCTCAACACTATGAGAACAAGGTATGGTGTTAGACATCTGTAATGGCAGTACTTGAGAGGTGAAGACAGGAGGGTTAGAAGTTCAAGATCAACCTCAGATACATGGCAATTTCAAGACAAGCTTGGGCAATAAGAGATCTTGTCTCGCCGGGGCGGTAGTGGCACACACCTTTGATCCCAGCAATCAGGAGGCAGAACCAGGCAGATATCTGTGAATTCGAGGCCAGCCTGGGCTACCAAGTGAGTTCCAGGACAGGCGCAAAGCTACACAGGGAAACCCTGTCTCAAAAAACCAAAAAAGGAAAAAGAAAAAAAAGAGATCTTGTCTCAAAACAAAGTTAAGTAGACAACCCAGAGAACAGCATAAACAGAGATTAACTTTTTTTTCCCATCACAAGGGCTATGCAACTTCTAGATTCCATGAGGAGCATCTGTCCACAGAAAGAGCCACTGAAGACCTAATGCACAGTGCAGAGAAGAGGAGAAGGTGGATTCTGGCTTGTCTTGGTACCCATTCCTGCCCCTTCCCACTTTCCTAGACACAGCATAGAAAAAGCCTTGACACTTCCTTGGCATCTCTCCAGCAAACCTGCCTGGGAGACCCCACAGTCCACTCAGTTTGGAGGAATGAATCTAGCAAATGTTGTCTTGCTTGCTCTGCTTCCCTCCTTGACTTTACACCATGGAGATATGATTCAACCCAACGTTTCCACTCCTGTCAACTGATGCGCATCGTTCAGATATCTCTTCCTCTGCCTTGATTTAGTAAGAATCATGCACACTATCCATATGTAAATTTTCAGTAGCTCTAATTATGCTGACCACAGGCCAACTTCATTTCCCAGAAAACAAAATAAAATTGGTGCTTCTCCCAAGTTTCTGGATCTGATTGCACCCCCAGTGTGTGGTTCAGAATAACCCCACATGAGTCACAAATGAGCAATTCAGTATTTCCAATCCCTCTTACTTTCAAGACTCTAATCAAATCAGGAAGAATAAATTCTGCTTGACACACTGATAAAGATTGAGGAGGAAAATATTGAGAAGGTAGCCAGGCTTTACTCAGCAGCTCAGCTAAGCCTCCTTCGTGTCTTATAAGAATCCTGGCAATCAAATCTGTTCTTGCATTTCTCAAAATGTAATTAGAATGTAGGAAGAAGTATATGAAAAAGGATGGGATTATTTATAAAAGTTTTAGAATAAATCTTCCTGGGTCAGGAGATTTGCCCTGTAGCGAGAATTTAATATATAAGCAAAACTCCTTGGACATCTCCTGCTCTTAGAATTTTTTTTTTTAATTCTCAACCAAGGGAAACTTGAGGAAATAAAAAATTTCAAAGAAATGTTAGAAATGGATTCGCAAAACCTAATTTGCTCTCCAGTACAATGGTATTATTCCATTTCTACATTAAAGAATAATATCCATAAAATGAAGGTTTCACCAGGTGCCCTGTTACAGGATCCAAACCCAGAGGCAGTCATCTCTAACGTGCTTCTGACTGTGCTTGGAATGACACACACAATGATGTGCAGAGAACTGCAGTGTCAGCAAAGCATGCATGGCTGGCTGCAAGAGGCTGCATCCCCACCCACAACGAAGAACTGATTAGATATCAGAGAAGAAGAGAGAAGCCAAAGAAGCATTGTCTGCCGAGTGGTACTGAGAGTATGAATTGATCATAATTGGACTTCTGCCTGATGATAAAAGGTCATACACACACGTACACCTGGACAATACAGGTATGTGTATATGTCTGTGCAACATAATGTATGCACCGCTGGAGAGAGCTGGTATAGAATCTTAGAGAATTTATTGATATTCAGCAAGACATCCACTCATCAAGCCCCATTTTCCCCTCTGCAACATTTCAGGCTGACCTATATCTCTGAAAATTTTATAGAAAATGCCAGAGACTTAACTAGATGCACTGACCTGCTTTATCTCATAAGCTGAACATATTATGCTGACTGCCCAGGGAGTTGGGATGAGAAGTGTCCAATGCTGCTGTCAGGATCAGCAAAAAGGTTACAGTGATTGATTAGTGATGCGTATCACAGCATACATAGGAATGCATTAGTGTGAATGTTCCATTGCTACCTTGGACTTACTTGAGGTTAGAAAATGGTGGATTTAGTTCTGAGGAGGAGAACATGTTGTGAGACAGGCATTCACAAGTCCAACATTTGGGATCCACTGATCCATTCTCACTGGGGTTGCGAACCTCCAACTGAGCCAGTCATAATGAGCATGGTGGAAGTACCAGAGCCAAGCAGGCCATCTTGCTGCTGAGCTCTTCTGTGGAACATTGTGTGCTGCTAGACTTTCTCAGAGATGCACTACATAGTGAAGCTCTTCTAACCCAATCTGAATTCTACCCGTCTTCTCAAAAGCATTGGGCTTCAGTGCCACATGAAGATTCTCTCTTCTTGAGTCTGCTTTTTCTCCCACTTAGTCCCTTCAACATAAAGTCTGCATAGAAAGAATATCATTTGCTTAAGGATGACATGCCTATCATGGCCCACTCAAATTTAGAGCATGGCTTTAGGCTTAGGGACTAAAGGATCAGCATTGTCTAGCATATTTCCAACTTATAAATATTCCCCAAAGAGTACTGGATACAAAAATTAAAGGGGCGGTGGGATCCTTTCTTAGTCATTTGACTTAATGTCAGTGTTTGACATTAAGCTTCAAATTTTATCCTATTTTACATTGAGGGGAGTTCTCAAGGTAAGTTTTATTGTTGGAATGGAGAATTTATCTTTCAGATTTGATATAGTAGCCTGCAGTATCATGGTTATGTGGGTAGATGATAGATGGATAAATATTTATGGATAGATAGAAGATAGATAATAGGTGACAGATGCATAATTAGATAGATAGATAGATAGATAGATAGATAGATAGATACATACATACATACATACATACATACATACATACATAGATGGACAGATACATACATAGATGATAAAAATAGAAGACAGATGGTGAGAGGTAAGATGTAGGTAAATACCATATTAACATTATTTAACTGATTTTGTTATCACTTACAGTCAACACATTTCAACCACATGTTTATCCTCAGGCAAACAGTTTAATAGTCAGTCTATGGGTGACACAGAGGCTGCCATGTCAGCCTCTATCTCCCACTGCCAAGCCTCTAAAGTCCTGCTTTTCAACGTTGGGCACCCTGGAAATGTAGGAGCACTTCTTACGTGAATTCCTTTCCCCACTGTGATGCAACTTCTTGGCTTTGGTCTTTCTTTTCCTTCTGGAAACTTCAGGCCTGTGACTCACTCCACATAACCACATAAATACTAAATAATTATTCTATATTGCTGACTTCATTCTTATATCTCCAAGTAAAGTATGGCTGTGAACCAAGTCACCCACACAGTTCTAATACCTGTGACTCCATCGTATTGGAAAAGCTCTTTTCAGAACACATTTATTTTATTAGGGATATTTACAACAGGTCTCCTTAGATACCCACTTATTTAAATATTCATGAGCATCAGGCTGACTTTCAGGCTTTAAACTTTGTTCTTCAATCTATAAAAGCCAAGCAGGAGAATTCCAACTGAGAATCTCACACAAGATTGAAAGAAAAAGCTTAGTTTCTTCCTAACTTGGACAGATTGTATCAGAACCTCTAAAGAGAAATAAATAAAAAAAAATCCTCCTGTGCCCTAGACAGACAAAGCAGCAACTTCACTACAATGTGAGCATGGAGCTTAATAGTCCATTTTTTAAGGTAGCAACAGGGTGTTTCCCTGTTAGGATTTTAAAGGCCTGGTTTGTCTTTTTCTGATAAATGATTTATTTATCTTCATTCCTTTCATATGATTTCAGCTCACTGCAGATACGCCTAAAGTTCTTTTCATTGAATTTCATTCTGCTTCTGACAAATTCCTCAGAGAATAAAAGAAAAATAATGTCTGAAGGTTTGGTTTCAGAAGATATCTTTCACTTGTAGCTAATGTAAAGAATACTATGTGGAAATTTAAAAGAACCAATCTGATCCTCAAGGAAAAGTCAAGTCTGATTTGCTGCTAATGTAAAGACAATAACTTACTTAGAAATGAAATATCCTAAAAGTTTTGTGTTTTCTCTCCATACTGAACTTCTGGAGTTTCTGTTTTCCTATCCATGGTCCTTTGATGAATCCTATAACTATGCAACGCTTGTAGCTGTATCATTAGATAGTGTCTGGATTAATTTCCATCATTCATCATGTCAGTTCCTCTGATAATCAACTTAGGATCCATTGCTGAAATGCATATATTATTTGATTTAGTCAATCAGCAAAAGTTTAACACTAGAAGGCAAATTACTTTGAAGGTGTCTGTGTTCTAGGTGAATACAAGTGCATTAACTAAGTCTGGGGCACAGCTCTTAAAGCTGCTTGTTTGGCATACATGCTGATCTGTTAAAACAATAATTTGGTGACCATCAGATGTCCCAGGAAGCCATTGATAAACATTTCAATGCAGGAGACTCAGCATTTTCAAGTTCTGTGTTCCCTGCTACCCAATACATATCCACATCCAGGAATGTCTTTTTACACATTGATTAGCATGTAGCAATATATGAAGGTGGTATAAGAAAGATGATGAAAAAGGAAGCCCTAGACCTTCATTGCACCATGAGATCCTGATTTAATAGAGACCAATTTCCTTTATGAAAGCTCCCAACAACCAACACGAGGCTCCTCTATTCCATTCAGGTCAGAAACAGCAAGTAATTGCTTCTGGTAGTGGCATGGGGTAACACAGCAACAACTATACACTGTGTACGACATAGTGCTGGAAGATTTAAAGACACTAAAGACACACATAGAACATGGCATTCTATGAAGAAAAAAGAAAGAGAAGAAGAAAAATATAATTGCACCAAGAAAGTAAACTTTGGGGGTCTGGCTCAGAAATTAGGAGTACTTGCTGTCTCATCAGGGACTCAGAGGTTGGGGCCTATCATCCACAAACCAAACCTCACATGCCCTACATACCTGTAACTGCAACCTTAAGGGATTGACACCCTCTTCCAACTTTCCTGAACTAAGTTTCATGTACCTGCACACACATGTGCAAATACTCAAACAGCAACAACAACAACAACAACACACACACACACACACACACACACACACAAACACAAAGTCAATTTCCCATCAAAAACTGCCACGGGTGGGGAAAATCTCAGGAGGCATCAGCAATACACAGAGTGACAGTTGGCTGAGGAGAGCTAGGAGCAGGAAGGGTGTCCTCCAAAGAGAAGAGAACACCAACTGGGTGTCCAGTGCCAAATGAAAACACACATACAAGTAATTTTATACAGACACAACAGGTTATATTTAGGTATGTATATATATGAATACATATAATGAATGTATTTATATTGAAGTGATATTATATAAAGAGAACCTACTTCAGGAAGAGGTAACAGATGTAAATATGTATATTCATATATATATTAATATATGATATATATTATATGATATATATTATATGATATATATTATAATATATCATATAATATATACATGCAGTAACAATGAAACAAAAGGCCACAAGTTTGAAGGAGAAGGGTATATAGGAAGATTTGAGAGAGGAAAGAGAAGGGATAACTATAATTAAATTACAATGTCAAAAGTAAGCAAGACCCAGGTGGTGGTGGCACATGCCTTTAACCCCAGTACTCAGCAGGCAGAAGCAGGCAGATGTCTGTGAGTTCGAGGCCAGTCTGATCTACAAAGTGAGTTCCAGGATAGCCAGGGCTGTTAAAGAGAAACCCTGTCTCAAAAAAAAAAAAAAAAAAAAAGAAAAGAAAAAAAGGAAAAGAAATAAATAAACAAGAAAAAAAACTGTCACAAGGAGTCACAAGTGGATGTACAAGTGTATAATCCCTCTCAGGAAGCTGAGGTTCAAGGATTGTAAGTTCAAGGCCAGTCTGAATGGCATAATCAGATTTATCTGTTTAGATATAAACAGTATCTACTCAAAACAAGGGTTAGAGAGATGGCTTAGTGGTTAAGAGAATCAGGTGCTCTTCCTCAGTACCTGGGTTCAAGTTCTAGAACCCACATAATAGCTCACCATTTTCTGTAACTTTAGTTCCAAGGGATCAGACACTCTCTACAATGCTCAGGGCACACAGTCATCCATGCAATAAAATCACCCACACACATATATTTTTAATTAAAAATCTGTCACAAGATTGAAGTGACATTATAAAAAAAAAAAAGAACCTATATTCAGGAAGAAGTAACAGATACAAATATGAACCCACCAACATCAGATCACTTAGCTTGATGGAGCAACATTGATAAATCAAAAATGATAGAAAGACAGTAACATAATACTAGTAAACTATTTCAGTATCCCATGTTCAATAATAGATGGAATATCCATACATCAGTAAGGAAAAATGAAGACTTGAAATATGCTAAAATAAATCAGGTATACACAGGGTCTGACAGAGAAATGCACATCACCCCAGACATACACACAGGGCATTCCACAGGATGGAGCTCAGGAAGCCCTCAGCAGTTCTTAACACAATTAAGACTTTCAAACTTTTTTTTTTTTTTTTTGTAATATACTTGGGTTTAGAGGAGTGAGCCAATTCCATCTCCAAATCCAGCCTGGTATTTTTGGGAATTTGGGCGGGCGTAGCTTCTTTTACTACTTCCTGCTGGAGAGGGGCACTGTATCTTATGGGAACACAAAGAAAATTTTAGGCTTATGGATTAGTCCTTGAGGGTGTATTTTTCTGAGCCAGTTGCCTCGAAACCATTCTGGATGTTGGATCATCTGGGCCATGGTGTCATTGGAGACCTTTCAGGGGGTCTTGGCTGGTCAAACCTGATGTATCTTAATCTGGAACAAATCCATAGCCTCTGGCTTTCTGTGGAAACAAAAGCAGAGCCTCCTGTCCAAAGCAACATATCCTTATATCCAAATTTTGAAGTCAAGGTATCTTTAAAATATACATATTGGTTTAACTCACCAGCTTTTATGATCAAATGTTTTCCTGCATTTAAGAATGCCAAAGACCACATAATCCAGATTCTCTGTATAATATCCATCTTTAAGTGGCTTTTTTTACACTATCTTTACTGTCTTTTTAAAGACTTTATTTTTAAAAACTATCATTTTTATATAACTGCATATATTTCTTTTTCTCTCTCTTACAAGCCTACATAGATTTATACACACATTGTAAAGCATTTAAAGTATTGTTTCATCTGAATCTGCCTTATTGTGTAACTATTGCTTTAAACTGCAGCATTTGTAAGACCAAAATGGCTGCTGTGGCTGGTGGCTGCGCCCAGCTCAGCTTCCCAACATGGCAGTGGTATGTTATCACCAGCTCTGGGAGCCATCAACTCTTAGAAACAGTGGGTCTATGCTTTTATCAAAGCAGCATGTAGCCCAGACACTTTTTTTTTTCTTTTACTAGCAAAGGCTAAATCCACCACGCAGCATAATGTACAGCTTTCAGATGCCTCATTCCTGCTATACTGCTGGTCATACGCACATGCCAGGAACCCACCAACTTGAGAGAGACAACTAGGAAGCTGTTGTTAGCTCTGTTTTGAATTGCTTATTAAATATTCTCAGATTTAAGGTAGAAACTCGAGCCGTTGGGCGCCATTTGTAACTAGAGTTTTCTCTCCCGCCAAGCCCTGGCAGTCTGACAGCCCACTCATAAAATAAAACAGGCTCAGGCTTCTAGCTATCTAGTTCTTAAATCTTAAAAATAAAGATTCATAATGGGATGGAAGTGCACACCTCAGCAAACAGTGAGCCAAAGACAGAGCAAATGAGAAACCAAAATCATTTATAATGTGAGCAGTTGCAAGGCAGAGGCAGGTGGATCTCTGAGAATGCAAACCAGCCAGGACTTCATAGTGAGTTTTAGGACAGGCAAGGGTACTTGGTGAGGCTCTGATTCAGACCAAAAGGAGGAGGAGGAGGAGGAGGAGGAGGAGGAGGAGGAGGAGGAGGAGAAGAAGAAGAAGAAGAAGAAGAAGAAGAAGAAGAAGAAGAAGAAGAAGAAGAAAAGGAAGGGAGGGAGGGAGGAAGGGAGGAGGAAGGAAGGGAGGGAGGGAGGGAGGAAGGAGGAAGGAAGGAGGAGGGAGGGAGGGAGGGAGGAAGGAAGGAAGGAAGGAAGGAAGGAAGGAAGGAAAGATTTTATGTAAACAAAACTGAAATTACAAAATTTAAAATTCATGAGATAATTAAAAGCGGCCCTAAGAGAAAAGCTGATAGCTGTAAATGCCTACATCCAAAATTAAGAAAGTTATCAGATTTTGGTTTTGATTGTGAGCCTAGCTTTTAATGGCTAAGCCATTATCAGATTTTAAAAAGGACCATTTGATAAGTAATGATGTACATGCTCCTCAGATAGCAAGCATCATGATGGTAAACACAAACAGTGAAAGTTTTAGGGTAGATACATATTAAAGTTGTCTGGTGTGACACTGACAGCTTCCTATTGTCAGATGCGATGCTCTGGAGATGAGGGACTCATCTTGTCAATGGCCATTAGCTGCTTCCTTCCCCTACAGATACACTCCAGTCACAAGAGCAAGGCCTGAGGTCTACCCTAACCCACCAAGGCTCTCAGGAAGGTGACTCGTTAAGCTAGTCTGGCCCTGGAGTTCTCTTGATTGTGACCCATGGTCTCTCTTTTGTAGTAAGCTGATTCCATTACAGTACAACTATTGCCACAACCTTGTCATCCCTACAGCTGAAGGATACCAAGAAAATCCCTTTCCCACACAGTATAAGATCCAAGAACTAACCCTAAGGCCCTTCTCATGTTATATGTAATGGCTTAATTATTTTCTTACATCCCTCAGGCAATAGTTAGGTGTTTCCATCAGGAAAGCACGGAAGAATAGTTTCTCTGATCATTTTCTCGTGTTTAATTATCTTTTAGAATCCTAATTGAGAAATAAAGGAAAACAATATTAAGAAGATGTAATAATAAAGCTGAGTGTAGCTGTGCTTGCCTGTATCTATAGCTAGGTAGGCAACTGAGGCAAAAAGAATGTGAGTTCAGAGGCCAGACTGGGCCATTTAGGGAAACCTTGTCCCCAATAACCTTTAAGAAAGTACAGGGTGTTATTTCAGTGGCAGTATGCACAAAGCTTGGGCTCATTTCCTTGCCCTTTTAAAAGAAAAGTTTAAAACAAAATCATTGTAATTTAAAAAAAAAAAAAAAGCCTATGCTGAGCTGTCAAGATGCCTCATGGGGTGAAGGCGTCACTATTCAGAGGACACAGTCCATCACAGAATGGAAGGCACAGCAGAGAGCCTTAGTTCCTGCTGGTGGGAGTTTGGATACCTGGACCAAGAAACAGAGATAGCCCCAAACTAGGAGTCTATAATGTTCCAAGTGTCTGCTTCCTCCCAGGCAGACCTCATGTCTTAAAGACTGACTATCCAGCTAGCCACAACCATGGCCTCACTGGAGACCCTCAGAGCAGGAGCCTCTGGGCCACAGTTTAGTATCAAATCATGACAAGAATGATTTAAGTGGTCTTTGGCCTCTGACTTCTGTGATCCAGTTATGAGATGACTGCTCAGGGAGAGTTCCACAACATTTATGTATTTGTTCTTACAAGAATATTTATATTTAATACAGTGCACCATTCTATTTTCACTTCAGATGACATCATAGAGGCCATTACACAGAAGCACACACAGGTCTATCTTGGAGTTGTTAAGAATAACAATGAAAGGCTTCGTGCTTTTAAAAACAAGCTATGCCATGTTTGGTTGATGTCCCGGGAGGCCTGCTCTTTTCTGAGGGGAGGCAGGGGGGTGGATCTAGGGAAGAAGGGAGGTGAGGAAGGAAGAATAGGGGAGGGGAGGGAGCAGAATTTGCAATTGGGAGGTAATATATAAGAGAAGAATAAAATAACAAGTCATGAACTTGCTAACATTTGCATATTGGCCTACAGCTCCCATAGCACCTGAAATCAGCAAAGCCACTTTCTCTCTTAACTATTTTTTTAATATCAACCCATGTTTTATACCATCAGTATTTAATTCCTTCATTTATCTTTCAATTTTTTTAAAGTGTAGGTGGCCAGTGCAGGACTTAGCACTGAATTATCTATCTCTGACATGAGACTGTTTTGGCAGTACTTAGCGACTCTTCTCTGAAGACACCAGTGACCTGCTGCTGCCTTGGGTGATCTGTCTTTGGAGTCAGGCCACCTGCATTTGTCCAACATGTCCATCTTTCTCCTTCTTTCCTGATTTCCTGTGGATCTAGATCAAAGCCTCCATCTTCCTTAGAACCCTCTAATGCTGCAGATCTTCAAGGGTGGACACGTGAACTTTGTACCAGTCAGGCTTAGCTGTAATTTATCATCCAAACTAGAATGGTTTTCAGAGTAAAAGAGGCTCTTTCAAAAATTATTTCATGCAACAGTTGTAAACAAGCTCTACCTAAGCCAGCCACAATAAGCTCACTTAAGTCAAGTCCTCTCACTGTTTCTTTAGATTGTACTCTTCTTCTCAAAGTGTCCAGAGCTCTGCTTCCCTGTTCCCTACCTGGTTTGTTGAGATGTGGTCTACTAACATGAGCTCAGCAGAAGAACACACTCATCCCAGCACTCTGCTTCCTTCCTGTACTTGAAACTGTCATCACTTGGACACTTCTGGATTTTTCCGATGATGTTAGGAATGTCAGATAGAATAATGGAGCTTAAATGGTAGTTAGTGGGCAATCTGAGAGAAAGCATTTGAATAAGAATCTTGATCTAACATCTGAAGACAGATCATTGCAGCCATACTGAAAGCTCAAACTGACCACAGACTTCCAACAGAACGTGATGATAACTTTAATATTAAGTCCTCTGAGGACTCTTTCTTGCTCTTATGCTATGGAACAATCCTTTTCTACTCTATGAATATGTATTACTTTCACTGGTTAATAAAAAAGAAAGCTGATAGGCTGGTAGCTGGGCAGGAAGTTAGGCAGGAAAACCAAACTGAGAATGATGGGAAAAAGGTGGGCAGAGTCAGAAAGACATGTAGAAAATGAGGTAACAAACCACAAACCATGTGGCAAAGCATAGATAAGAAATATGGGTTAACTTAAATGTAAGAGCTAGCTAGTAGCATGCCTGAGCCATTGGCCAAGCATTTATAAGTAATACAAGCCTCTGAGTGATTATTTGGAAGTGGCTGCAGGAAAGGGTAAGACAGAGAAATTTCCCATCTATGCAAAGCACTACCATTGTTTTATTTACTTATCTTTTTAACCCAAACCTGGACCTCTAACCAAACAATGAGACACTTGTAGAAACAAACGATAACAGGCAGACCTCTGACATGTAATGATGTGGACAGGGAACTCTTCTCACAGGGAGCCAACTGTCTGCCCCTCAGACCTGAGACACATAGCTATTGGTGATTTTCATCAATGCTGGATTTGAGATTCATGTATCATCCTCTGCTTCATCTTTCCACATCCAAATGTAAGCCTGGCTTATAAGAATAATTCTGAGTTATTTATGTGCCTGATAAAACAGATTTATGTTTTGTGTAAGGATAAAGGCTGAAATGCATGACGTAAAGGCTGTGCTTACAAAACAGGACTTCTGGAGCTTAAAACTGATTCAGCCCTTTCAGTCTATAAAAATATGTTTTATGTGGGGAAATGCTGGGTCTCTTGCTAAAAGCCATTTTCTCACCTTAATAAAACCCTCCACAGGCCTACCTAAAGATAGTATAGGTGACCTAGTGGAACTAATTTCAAATGTAAGGTTGATTGTTACAAGATACAATTATGATCCCCTATAGTTTGTTACACATCAAAATTCATATTTGTTCACATGTAATGTGAATGCCCATGCATCAAACACATGGTTTTGTTAGCAGAGTAAGGAAGGTTCTAGAAACTGAAGAGGGGAGAGTTCGAAGAACCTTACAGAAGACACATTCAGTTTTGAAAAACAGAATAAATGTTGAAAAGAGTCAAGACAGAAACGATACGTTGGATATGGAATGTAGATAGGAATGTAAGATGATTGAAAGTAAATCAGAAGCAGAGAAAGAGAAAAATTCACATAAATAATGTAAACTTAAAAGGGGGATGGGCACTCCCCCGTTTATGCGGGAAGTACTGCGTATTTTCTAAAACACTGACACCTTTAATCAGTCATGTGGGTCTGTGCATGGTCAGAACTCCTGAATTCTGTTTTCCAAACTAGCTAACCAAGCTCTTGAATATCCAACCTGATGATTTCACAGTGAAACGAACCCTCTGCTGACTCCTTGGCTCAAATCCCTCGTTCCTACTTGTTCCTGGCAGGAGACTGCAGAGGCCTCACTCATGCAGCCCTACTCCTCTTTTCCCTCTCACTTCTAGTCTCTTCCACACACTGTTGCCCTCAGTGACCAACCAGCATTTGGTTCACAGTTCCGCAATGATTCTTTAGCTTCAAAGAAGAGTAGTCATCTCATTCATGATTTTTGTCTGACCTAAATCTTGAAGCCTTTATACTTTCATTAAATGTTCATTTTTTAAAGTTCTAATTATTTGTGATTCTCAAACAAAGTTGGTAATTTGTGTTTAAATTGTTCCATTTTTTCATCACATTTTATTGATGGGGAATCTGAAAAGACACAGAGAAAGTTATACTAGTACTCATGACGGACAAAGAGACACAGATACCAAGATTTGGTTTTGGTGTTTCCAGCTTTCCCATTCAAACAATCTCTTGTTGTCTACTAGACCACTGAAACAGATCCAGGATGCCCTCATTATCACAGAGAAACAGGGTCCCATTGAAGACACCAGTGATTTCCCCACTGACTCTATGGAGAAAGACAGAATTCTTTGTAGAACAATTTTATTGAACATCTAGACCACTCAGGAATAGTATATAAATGATTGAATTCAAAGATATTTGCATCAAAACAGAGAATATAGTTGATAGCATGATGAGGATGTGTGATAGTGTTACTTGTCAAGTTCACAATATCTACAATCACCTGGAAGATGGACTTCTGGGTATACCTATGAGGAATTGCCTTGATTATGTTAATGTATGGGGAAAAGCCACATCACTTGGGGGTGGGACCGTTTCCTAGGCAGGGGATCCTATGCTGTATAAGATGGAGAGATCAAGCTGAGCACTAGCATGCATATGTTTAACCATTTCGGTTCTGATGCATAATGATCATGACTCATGATCATGCTGTCTTGACTTCCCTGCCACAATGGACCATACCTTGAACCAAGACCTAAAATAAACCTTGTCTCAGTTGCTTTCATCAGTCTTTTATCACAACAACAAGAAAAGAAACTGAAGCAGGATGTTTCATAGATGAAGAGGTAAATGTAAACATAAATATCCATATAGAACCAGGTTGGGCAATAAATGAGTTTAGGCTCTCTACATTTCAAATACAGGATTGGCCTTTTGTGACTCTTGCAACTTACCATGATTGACATTGTATTTTTATATATGGAGACTTTGGCATGCTAAAAAGCTTATGCTAATGATGCTATCAATGGCAGACACATTGGCTTCCATACTGTATCAATTTGACTTCTAGAGGAGGTGGAGACCAGGTCACTAAGGTTGGCAGCAAAGGTACCCCACCCTGGATTTCAAGGCTCAGTGGACCATATGCTACCATCACAGGTCATACCTGGGATGACTATGTGCCACCTGGACAAGCCAACAGAGCACACCCAGAGCACATTCCTCATTTCTTCCGGACCCTGCCTTGTCTTCCTAGCTTTGCTGATTTCAGTCCATATCCTTTGCTGCAGTGACTATAGCCAGATCATGGCAGCCTCTGAGTTACATGAATCATCCTGACCAAGCACTGAAATAGGGGTGGTCATGGGGATCACCTACACAATACTCTCCATGGCATATTTCAGGTTTTCTGGAAATCTCAAAGAATATTCATGTTACCTAATGTATAGGTGTGTGTGTGTGTGTGTGTGTGTGTGTGTGTGTGTGTGTGTGTGTAAGAGCTACAGTAATTGGAGTTGGCACTGGCACTTTACAGTTTTAAACTTGCTCTCCTTTATGTCTTTTAGTACTTTATGAAGACAAATTATCCTTAGTTTTAGATAATAGGTATTTATTAGTGAGTAAAAATTGCCTCAAAATTTATTCAAGTAAATCCCATTAGACAGTTTCTGAATGTCAAGGATCTGTGTGGCTCTGTGTGGCTCTGTGTGGCTCTGGCTCCTAATCTCTCTTGAGATGCATTCATCTACACCCATTGCACCATGTGAATCTTTGGAATCTCAGGCTCTGCCAATGAGGTTATTGCCTCCATAGCTACTGGGCTCCCAGGTCCCCTGCCAGCTGTTGTCTGGAAGCTGTCAAATCCTCTCCAGGGCAGTACCTGAATGCAGCTGTCTCTCCTCAAAGTTAATAGTGAGAGTTCAAGAAACGAATTAGCCAAACTAGCCTGTCATCTCTCTGAGGTGCTCATCTATTCCTTCTATACACACTTGGAATGAGTCTCCCGGAAACTGTCACCTATCTAAGTAACAAAGCATACTTTTTTCTTTAGTTGCTTCCTCGCCCAGTTCAAATCATTTTCAGCACCAAAGTCTTCTATGTTCCTACAAGTGTGGCCCACTGAGCAGAGCTTAAAACATTCAACTGACTTTCTAATCCACAGTCCCAAGGTCCACATTCCTTCAAATAAAAGCATGATCAGGTCTATCACAGTAATACCCGACTCCTGGTACCACTTCTATCTTAGGGTTTCTATTTCTGCAAAGGGACTCCATGACCACAGCAACTCTTATAAAAGAAAAACATTTAATTGGGATGGCTTACAGAGGTTTACCCCATTATCATCATGGTGGGACATGGCAGCATGCAGGCAGATGTGGTGCAGGCTGCATCTTGACCTGCAGGCAACAGGAAATGGTCTGAGACAATGGGAGGTATCTCAAGCATATGAGACCTCAAAGCCTGTCTCCATAGCAACACACTTCTCCAACAAGTGACACCTATTCCTGCAAGGCTATACCTCCCAATAGTTCCACTCCCTTTGGGGATCACTTTCTTTAAAATCACCAAAAGCAACAGAGAAATCAATTCAAAACATGGGTAGTACCCTCACCTACAATTTTCAGCTTAAGACAATAATGAGAGCAATACACACATTTGGTAGGAACCCACTGGGAGTTTGAATTTGGACCCATTTTTATGCTTGCAGTGTGTATCTCTACACTCTTGCTACGCAGAGCTTCAGCAGCTAACACAGCAATCACAGCAGTGGAGAACCATCATCCACATAGCACTATGTGGCAAAGCTGCGTCGGGGGGGGGGGGGGGGGGGGGGGGTGGACATTAAATGCACTTTTGGTGACATTTTGAATTCACTATGGGTCCACCAGAATGTAACCCATCATTTGGGAAGCATCTTTACTAAGCCTGTTGACAAAAAAAAGAGTTAAGTCAGCCATCAAGGCTGCTTATGTCAGCATGATGTAGACTTTCTGAGACAGCCTGGCAAGTCTACTTTAGGGGAGGGGGGAAACAAAAAGATATTCTTGAAAAGCAAGGACCTGCACACACAGTCTGCATTTGCAGATGCAGCAGTGTGAGTAAGTGTGAGTGGGTGAGACAGTGTGAGTGTGAGTGGATGTGGCAGTGTGAGTGGGTGTGGCAGTGTGAGTGTGAGTGGATGTGGCAGTGTGAATAAGTGTGAGTGGAGGTGGCAGTGTGAGTGTGAGTAGAGGTGGCAGTGTGAGTGTGAGTGGATGTGACGGCGTGAGTGTAAAGCAGTGTCAGTGAGTGTGAGTGGGCTCTCAGAGAGCAGAGTGTGTGTGTGTGTGTGTGTGTGTGTGTGTGTGTGTGTGTGTGTGTGTGTGTGTGTTTGCATGTGCCATGATGTACATATGGAGGTCAGAGGACAAGTTATGGGAGTCAGTTCTGTCCCTTCACTATGCAAATGCCAGGGATTGAAGTCAGGTCATCAAGCTTGGCAACAAGCCTTTACCTACTGAGCCATCTCTCTGGCTCCATCTTACAAATCTTGAGGTCAGAAGTCTGATGCAGATGTCATGAAAATGAAATCAAGGTGCTTTGTGTCCTCCTCTAGGGGAGGATTGACACCAAGACACTTCCAGCTAGTAGAGGTCAGTGACCTTCCTGGGCTTCTTGCATCCTTTCTGTCCTCCCAGCCAGCAGTGATGCATCCATCTGTGCCCTCCCTGCAGTCCTCAGCGCTTCTCACTCCCTCTGCCTCCGCCCTGCATTTTTAAGGAGTCTTGGATTATACTGGTCACGTGCATATAATTCAGGACCTATTTTAAGGTTGGCTGATTTGCATGCTTCCTTACAACTGAAACTTTAATTAGCTTTTTCTGTGTAAGCTAATAATATTCACAGGTTCAGGGACTAAAATATGGGTATATTTGGAGGAACATTATTCTGCCTAATTACTTTTGATCTTAAGATAGTTTAATAATCTTATTTATAAAATGGTTATTAGTTTTTCAAATTTCCCTTGGTATGGTAAATATTTTAAACTCACCTATCTCACAAAGTGTAGTCTTAGTGCTTACTACCAATTTGATGAACACCAGAGTATTAAAATGGAGCCATTTTCTTACTGTGGATGGCTTGGGTTGGGAAACATGATCTCTCTGAATCAAAATTGCCTGTTCCAATGTATGGCAATTATACATTCCCTTCCCATGTCAGAGTTGTACTCTACAGGTAATGAGATGCACTATCTATTCCAATATATAGATATATGACCTTTGCTGTAGAACTGTAAGACAATGTATTTGTTTGTGATAATTTTGACTATTATGAAAAATGATCCACCTTAACTGCCAGCTGCTTATATCAAAGCTTCAAGACATTACCTGTTAAAGGCTCAGAGGAAAATGCTTCCTGCATTTTTGAATACCGTATTATAGTGTAACACAGCATTTTCTGCATTAAAAGAAAAAAAAAAAACACTTTCTGAAGGTCTAAAACTCTTGAAATCCCTAGGGTACCTTGTCTTCCTTCAGAGGATCTGGTTTTCAAATAGATGATCTGGATTACAGATGTCAGTATGTGACAGGCATAATTGGCTCCATCTCTGACTTTGGGCAGGTGGAGGCTTGTTTTCTCACTCTGCTTATGATTGTATCCAAGAAGGAAACTGTTGCTTGTTTAAGTAAAAAGATGCACACAGGTGGGACAGGGCTCCTGGGCCTCCATTTCAGGGCACACTTTCATTTTCAATGCAATTAGCTGTTTAATTGAGCATCCAAATTTAGCAGTGCGTTTGCATGTGCAATTAATTATGATTTAAAAGCACTCCGTGTTAATGGTTTCTTTCCCATTATCTACAAATGTAATTACTGAAGGATGGATTGAATTTAGAAATCATGGGGGAATTTTTTCATCTCTGGAGCCCAAAGCTGGAGGTGTCAACAGTACAATTAGAAGTCTAAGGCTGAAAAGCCATAGGTGTGGGGATGAAGGGCTATGGGAGTGGGTCAGGACTGCTGATTTGAGTAGATGGTAAGATTTTTCTTGCTTACTAGAATTAACTCAAATTGCAGTTACCATATTATTTCATTCAGGCAGAACAGAGATAAACTCTGCATGTGCAAAACATTTTTAAGGAGAAAATTCATATTAAAATTTTTTGAAAATGAGGCAATTGATCTTAGTAATTTCTCATAAATCACAAAATTAATGTGTAGTTCAGTTTTGAATCACTCACAATGTTTTCTTAATTAAAGAAAGTAAAACTATGGCCTTAAAATTTGAAAGGATGTTCAAATCAAGAGCTAGTTTCAATGAACCAAGAATAAAATCAAAGGCTTAGGTATTGACAAGACTGAAAAAAAATTCTGACCAAAGGTGGAGAAACTTCCCTTTCATTTTCTGAGGAAAAAGCATAAAGCATTTTGCTAGCCTGAAACTTCTGTGAATTCGGTGGACAAAGGTTTGCATTGACAGGAGGAAATTTATTTTTTGAGGTTTTATTTATTTATTATATATAGTGTTCGGCCTGCATGTGTCCTTGCAGGCCAGAAGAGGGCACCAGATCTAATTGCAAGTGGTTGTGAGCCGCCACGTGGTTACTGGGAATCGAACTCAGGACCTCTGGAAGAGCAGTCGATGCTCTTAACCACTGAGCCATCTCTCCAGCCCGACATGAGGAAATTTAAGAGCTATCCCAGGCCCTACCCTCTCTTACCCATGAGCACCAGCAACACAAAGACTGAGCTTCAGAGGGTTGCTTGCTTGAGCTGAAAGCCTGTGAAGAGGACTCGCTGGAGGAAGTGATCAGTAAAATACTGAGGGCCACTTCAGCAAAGATGTGAAGCAAAGCTGTAAGTTGTAAAGACATGGGAAAGAAATACCTTCTTTTCTGGTCGTGAGTTTATTAAAGTTGTAATTGCTTAGTTGTTATGTGGGTTCAGTGAGTAACATCCTTGTCACACCAGCATGAAGATCAGAATTCAACTCCCACTACCCATATAAAATTCCATGTGCTCGTAATGCCAGCACTGGGGTGGTGGATCCCCAGGGCTCTCTAGTCAGTCAGCCTAGCCTAATCTGTGAGCCCTAGGTCCCAGTGACAGACCCTGACACCTGAGGTATGACACCTGAAACTAGCCTCCACATGTTCAGATGCGTATGCACACAAAACCAGACACATAGACACACAAGCACGCACACACACATACACACACTTACCTGCAAAGACAGGAACACACACCTATATATACACATACCTCTTTATATATGCACAAATTGTTTTAAATCAACTTAATTAAAGATTTTACAATATATATTACATTATCATTATTAAATTATGCATTAAAAATTAAACCAAATAGCTGAGTGAGGTGGTATGTGTCTGTAATCCCAGCAGCTGGAGACTGAGGCTGGAAAATTATGAGTTTAAGGCCAGCATGGGCTATATGATGATGTCATGACTCCAGAAAAACCAAAACCAAACAAAAATTAAATAAAACCAATTTGTTTAATATATACGATCTTAATTGTTTAAAAATAAACAACATGGTTTTCTAATAAATGAACTGGTCAATCTGAAGCATCTCTCTCCCATTCAGACTTCTGATGCCTCCCCTTAAAGGGCAAGATGATCAACACCTTTCTTAAGTTCATCTAGAATATATATATATTTGGAATTGTATATGAGTTTTGTATCCTAAGAAACGCAATCTCTGTCTCTCCTTGCTTCTGATTTCTCCTTAAAAGTAAAGATGATTTAAATTGAGATGAGTCTCCTTTGCTTAGACCCAAATAATTTCCTCAAATTGGTTTTTAAGTACATTGAGCAGCACAATGTCAGATTTCAGTTCTAAATTTGCTGAAATTAAACTATTTAAAAATTAAAGAAGTTTAAATATTTTAAACCTAAACTACCCATTTAAACACTGCAGCAGTTTAAACTGTCTTGCCTCTGAGGACACTAGAACATGCCTCATGCCACATTCACAAACAGGCGCTGCACATTTGACCGTTCTTTTATTGTTGGATATCGAATTCTTTCTATGCTTGCCTTTTATATATAATAATGTAAAGACCATCTACATAATTACATGGATGTACTAGAGTAAGTATATGAAGAAAGGAATTTTAGAAATGAAACTGCCTGGACAAGTGACTCATGCATATGTGAGTCTTGAATTTTAGAAAGTATTAGCAGTGACTGAGTTAGCAATGTTCACCACCAGCAAGAGGGCCTGAGAAGCCTAATTCCCCAAATAACTTCAGGGATGTATTAAGATTTGTCTGTGTATGTGTGTGCTCTTGTATATGTATATGTGTGTGTGTGTGTATGTGTGTTTATGTGTATATGTGTGTGTTATGTGTTTATCTCTGTGTGTTTGTGTGTATATATGTATGTGTGTGTGTGTGTGTGTGTGTGTGTGTGTGTGTATGAAGCTGCCCACAGAGGCCAGGGCAAAGTACCAGATGCCCTACAGCCTGAGCCATCTCACATGGGTGCTGGGAACTGAACTCAGGTATCTGGAAGAGCAGAAATCGCTCTTAACTGCTGAACTAGCCATTTAGCCCCTATTACCAGTATTTTGCAAACTTTTCTCAAGCCACTAATAAAAATATTTTACTTGAATTCACATTTCTCGTCCTTTCCATTCATTTATTTATTTTAGGTCTTGTATTCTAGTCTAGGCTGGAACTGGCTGGCTTTTGCCCCCGCCTCCTAGGGTTGAGGTCATAGGCATGCAGCACTGTGCCCAGCAGCCTTTTCCTTACTTTTAAAGATGAATGTCTTTTGTATTTAGACTGTGCAGGGGACCTTGTTTGTCACAAAGAGTCACTTGCATGTTCTTTGGTTTCCTCTTTGAACATTCTTCCTTGACCTTCTCTAAGTTCTGATTTGGTCCAGCTGCTCCGTCGCCTGTCCTCCACGCTCCCGTTTCTATTCTGTGCTGACCCTTTAGCTGGTGCCTTGTGCTCTGCGGTACTGAGATTTCTGTGGGACTGGACTAGGCCCTATGCATACAGGAGACAGGTGTGTAGCTTGGTCTGTTTGAGGGGCCCCCAGCAGTGGGATCAGGATCCATCTCTGGTGCATTAGCTGGCTTTCTGGAGCCCATTACCTATGGTGGGACACCTTGCACAGCCTTGATACAGGGGGAGGGACTTGGTACTGCCTCAACTGAATGTACCAAGCTTTGCAGACTCCCCACTGGAGCCCCTACCCTTTTGGAGAAGGGAAAGGGGATGGGTTGGGGGAAGGGAGGCTGGGAGGGGGAGTGGGAGGAGGGATGAAGGGGATCTGTGGTTGGTATATGTGGGGTCCTGCCCCACCAGGGAAGGGAGTCAAGTCAAGCAAGTACTACTTTATTGTCAGGCAGTAAGCCTCTTTTACAGCAAAAACCTCAGAACCCTAGGAGGGAGTGAAGGAACCAACCAATCATTTTAAAGGTCACCCTATACTCATTTTCTGTTTATGAGTTGTTTATCTACTGACATCATCTCCTGATCTTAGTATCTTATTTCAGCGTAACCAACTCGAGCTAACTTCCTCTGGCACCTCCTTATATCTACTCTCTGTGTAAACAACCCAAGCTAACTTCCTCTGGCACCATTTGTATCTACTCTCTGTGTAAACAACCCAAGCTCTACTTGTCTACTTCCCCTAGGCACCCTCTTTGCAGCCCATGTATACCCCCACAGGTATGTAAATTGAATAAAAAAACCTTAAATTAAAAAAAATCCACCCATAGTAAACCATTTTTAAAAACAGAAAAGAAAGAAATTTCTGTGACAGATATGTCAGCATCACAGCTCTAAGCTGAGGACAGGGGATGTGTTTAGGGAGGATCTGCCTGTGTGCTACAAGGTGTTGGGTGCCACTTCATGGGGCAAGCATAAGGCTGAGTTTCCTCTCTCCTGTGGTCTTTGACTTACTGTGGAATTGTTTGCTTTTACTGCCCAGCAGTTCACTAGGAGAAGCACCTCCCCACAGTGGAGACGGCACTCCCAGTCTTGTGTGTGGCTGAAATTCTCGGTTCCCGGCTTCTCTTGGTTTTGTTTATTTTTATTTTTTTGTTTTTGGTTTATTTATTTATTTATTTATTTATTTATTTATTTATTTACTTATTTATTTATACGGATCTAGAAATAAGATCCAACACCTCTACAGCTGTCAGATCTTTCTAGTGCAGCAGGTGTCTGAGCTCTGTTTAGTGTTTTAGAGTCCCTGCTCTGGTTTCACTTCTGCTTTGTCTAGGTAACTTCTTGCTTAGTTGTTTGTTTTTTGATACACACTAAGAGGATTCTTAAATAATGTATTCAGTAATCTTATTTGTAAGCAGCGTATCTTTTCTTCTGAGTGACTGGGTCTTCTATCACCTCATTGGAAGTGTTCTATTTCTTTTTTCTTTCTTTTTTATTTTTATTTTTATTTACTTTTTTTATTTTCTGAGACAGGGTTTCTCTGTGTAGCTTTGCACCTTTCCTGGAACTCACATGGTGGTCCAGGCTGGCCTCAAACTTACAGAGATCCGCCTGGCTCTGCCTCCCCAGTGCTGGGATTAAAGGCATGCACCACCACTGCCCGGCCTTCTATTTCTCTTTTTAATTTTTTTTTTATTAAGAAAAAATTTTCATTCATTTTATACACCAATCAAAGATCACCCTCTTCCCTCCTCCCTTCCTCCCAGCCTCCCCTGCCCAACCTACCCCCCACTCCCCCCCACAAGAAGGCAAGGCCTTCCATGGGGAGGCATATCCAGTAAACACAAGTCCAAGCCCTTCCCCCTGCCTCAAGGCTGCACGAGGTGTCTCATCATAAGTAGTAAGTTTCGAAAAGCCCGCTCATGCACCAGATATGAATTCTGATCCTACCGCTGGGGGGTCCTCCCAAGCAGATCAAGCTACACAACTATCTGGCTACACAACTGTCTGGCCATACAGAGGGCCTAGTCCAGTCCCATGTAGGCTCCACAGATATTGATCCATCCTTCATGAGTTCCCTTTAGATTGGTTTGGTCATCCCTGCATGTTTCTCCATCATGATCCTGATGCACTTGCTCATGAAATCCCTCTTCTCTCTCTTTGACTGGACTCCTGGAACTCTACCTGGTGTTTAGCTGTGGATCTCTGCATCTGCGTCCATCAGTCACTGGAGTAAAGCTCTGTGATGACAGGGTATTCACCAGTCTGATCAAGCCAGTTCAGTTCAGGCATCCTCTTCACTATTGCTAGGAGTCCAGGTCATCCTTGGGGATTCCTGGCAATTTCCCTAGCACTGAGTTTCTTTCCATCCCCATGATATCTCTCTCTATCATGGTATCTCTTTCATTGTATTCCCACGCCCTCTCTGTTCCAGCTCAAGCATCCCATTCACTGTTGTTCTCATCTGGTATCCCAAAAGCACTACAGACAGCTCATGTTTGAGACGATGTGGACGCTGGTGGTGGGAGTGCAGACTGGTGCAGCCACTTTGGAGATCAGTACGGTGGTTTCTCAGAAAATTGAGAATCAATCTACCTTAAGACCCAGCCATACCACTCTTGGGCATATACCCAAGAAATGCTCAAACATACCACAATGACACATGCTCAACTGTGTTCACAGCAGCACTATTCATAATAGCCAGAGCCTGAAAACAACCTAGGTGCCCCTCAACTGAAGAATGGATTAAGAAAATGTGGTACATATACACAGTGGAGTACTATGCAGCAGGGAAAAACAATGAAATTTGCAGGCCAATGGATGAAACTAGAAAATATCATCCTGAGTGAGGTAACCCAGACTCAGAAGCACAATCATGGTATGTACCCACTCATAAGTAGATACTAGATATAAAGCAAAGGGTAATCAGGCAACAACCCACAACTCCAGAGAAGCCAACTATCAGGGAAGTCCCAAAGAGGGACACATGGACCACCCCAGGAAGGGTAAGTAAGAAGAGAGCTCCATGAGTAAACTGGGGATGAAGGAAGTGTTCTACTTCTTGTCTTTACTAGCTCTGCTCTTCTTCTTACTTAGGAAAAGTTGGTGATTTTCTTTTATTATTTTATAGAAAACTACAAAAGTTTGTTGAGATTAAGATAAAGTCTGTTTGTTATGGTTTTATTTTCCTCCTTTAATCCCAGGAAGTGATGGCAGAAAGCAGAAAGGTATTATATAAGGCATGAGGACCAAGAACTAGGCAGGTTAAGCTTTTAGGCTTTCAGAAGCAGTTCAGCTGAAACCCATTCAGATGAGACTCAGAGGCTTCCAGTCTGAAAAAAAAAAAAACAGGATCAGCTGAGGAACTGGCGAGGTGAGGTAGCTGTGGCTTGTTCTGCTTCTCTGATCTTTCAGCGTGCACGCCAATACCTGGCTTCAGATTTGATTTTATTAATAAGACCTGCTAAGATTCGTGCATTTGTTTCCTCGTTTCTTTTACCTCATCAGCTGCATAACTGTTTCTGATACATAGTAAATTATATGTTGTAATTTACTGCAGTAATTTAATATTTTTCTAATATATTTAAAAGCAATTTCTTTTTAAACATGTCATTGTTGACGTATTTGCAACTACCTCTGCTTTGTTAATTCTTATTAACATTATTTTGTGTTAATAATTGTGAGTAATACAGTTTGACATAGGAAGCATATTTTAGTTTTTTTTCTGATACTTTAATGAATTTTATACAGGCTTCTTAAAAGGATTGTACATTTTCAAAGTTTCCTCTCTCTGACTTAGAAGGAAGGCAGTGTTTGTTCACATTACTCTAGCATCCTAGCGCAATGGCTAACAAGCAAATAAGCAAGTTTTAAGTGACACTGTTCAAGAAGAAATTCACTAGTATAAGGAGATGACGAGAAAGACACTGCATAGACAGAGTGGCCAGAGCAAGCTCACTGTGAGCCAGACACTGCGAATAAAACCGAGAAGGTGGGAAAGAAAAAAGCCCATAGAGATGGTAAGGAGTAGCCCAGAAAGAAGCAACAGCAAGTTACTGCATAGAATTGCCAAGAATTTCCATTACTCACTTTTGCTTATCATTATTATATGTTTATATCCTGTCAATTTTTCAGTAAGTTATTTTAAAGTATTTATTGTGATCAGCATTTTTTTTTGTTACATACATTAAAAAAAATAACCTTAAAGTTATAGACCTGAATGTCCATAACTCCTCAGAGTGTGTCACTAAACAGGTCAAATAATGCTCTAGGAAAAGCTGGCTTCTATTGTTCATCTAGTTCAGTCTAAATATTTTTAAATTATAGACAATCCTTCAAGTACTCAATGTGAAATGTCAAATAGTTTATAAGACTGGGTGCAAGACACATGAAGGCCCGAGAGCTTCAAGAATTTATAAAGGTATGCAAAGAAAGGAAGGGCCTTTACATAGTACAGACATGTGAGAGAGACAGTCTTAACACCCTCCGACCAATCTGTGGGGTATTTCTAGACCACACCAAAGTTAAAAATGTAACAGGAGATGGTCATATGTTAGTAGGACAAATAGAAAATACTATCTTAACACAAAGACAAATTTAAAGATATTCAAGACAACTTAAAATCACAGTATGTAAGAAATAACCTTGCAGGGCTAACAGGACCCAAATAGTAAGCACTGTAGAAAGAAAAAGAAGCCAAAGAGTAAATAAATTTGTTTAATGAAAATTTCCTTAGATACACCCATTTGAACTGCAATTTCTTAATTTTTTTGCTTTTTGAGATTATAATGTACTTACATCATTTCTCCCTTCCCTCTCCTTTCTCCTCTTTGCTTTCTTTAAAATTCATGGCCTCTTTTTTCTGTATCCATCTATATCTACATCTGTATCTATATCTATCTATATGTATGTATATATCTCTAAACATATAAATACAACATGCTCAGTTTATATAATGTTACTACTTGTACATGCATGGTTTCATGCCCAACCATATGACATTGGACAACTATTTGGTATACTTTTCTCTGAGGAAGACAATATTTCACTAGCTCTCAGCATTCTGTAGTTGGCTGTATGGACTACATTTATAGATCTTTAAATGTCAGGTTGAAAATTATTCTGAAATTAATTCTTCACAATAGTAGACTCTTGATTTTATAGACCATACTACTGTATCTATTAACCTTCCTTTTTACTATCGACCCATCCATCCATGTGATGCTCTCTGTTATAAGAACCAATCAAAGTTTTCAAGCACAAGAAGGGTATGATTAACATTGCTTTTTGGAAAACTTTTTCCTATCAGCAATGTGGATTATGGGCTGGTAAGAAAAATAGTTGAGTGTTTTAGAAATTTGTATTTACCAAATATGGTCATATATTTTCTTTTCACAACATTTGTTTGGGGTGTAGTTATTATTCATATTTGACAGTACCCATTCAGAGAAGGGCTTAGCTTGCACATGTCAGATCCAAGACTCAGATTCATTTGCCTGTTTTCAATACATTCCCTGTCTTCTAAATTCATTTCTGCTCTTTCCTAACATTCCATGCATATATTGCACCATTTCTGCAAAACACTATAACTCATGGGAACCTTTGATTACTCTAAAGGCTGCTAGAGACTTGTTTGCAGACCAGTGAGTCTACAAGTCTGTTTTCTTTTATCCCTAGGAATACAGCTTCACCTTTTCAGATGCCCAACAGTTAAAACGTTTCTATGGACTAATTTTTAGTCAATGAAATTGGACAGAAAGATGTATTCGCCTCTTCTAATCCTGGTGCCAAAACCTTTCATGTTCCCTTCCCGTCTGCCATCTTGGGCAGATCTAAAGAGGCAGGACAGAAGCCAGGTACACGGGATGGTGGAGCCATTCCAGACGGCAGAAGCCTGACTGGTTCATCTCTAGGAGAAAAGCCTATGAAAACTGGAGCTCTTTCTGGGTGTAACACACAACGTCACTCTCCATCATTTGTAGGAAGGAAGAATTACCAGCAACATGATAAATGCATTTTATAAGTATAATTAAGATATGTGTTTGCTAATTTAAAAGTCAGGAATCCATATGCTAACGTATTTAAACTTTTCATTGTCAAAGAAAGCCCTTGGGTCAGGAAGATGTCTCAGCACATAACGATGCTTGCCTTGCAAGACAGAGGGCCTGAGTTTAGCCACAGAACACATGGAAGATAGAAGGAGAGAACCAACACCACAAGTTGTCACTTTGAGCTTCAATAAAAGGCCATGGTACACATGTCCCCCAGCCACATATGATAATAGTAATAAATAATAAATAAGCTGAAAACCCTAAAGTTAAAAGAGTTAGTTTACAAAGCTTATTTTTTTACAACTTTCTTGTTTTCTACAGCATTTTTTCCTTTTTGAGTGTTATGTCTTCAGGAATATAATGTTGACAGTACAATGTCGTTTTAAGATTAAATGAAACAGGCTCTTATATCAGAGCACAAAACTGGCCATTGGTAAACATTCTGTCCCTCAGGTGACTCTGCACAGAGTTAAGTTGCTCAGGCCCAAAGTATAATGAAAAAGACAAAACAATATTTCTTCATGCGTGACATCCCAGTGTGCTTAGTGTACAATCAATGCCACCAATGTTTTCCAAACCCATCATAAATCACAAATACAGACTCTCAGTTAGTTCACTGTAGCTCACCATTTGTCTTAGATTAGATTAAAACTTTAATTTTCTAAAACAAATGAAGTGTACATCTGCAAATTGAAAAAGATCCATACCTTAATAAAATATATTTCATCTGTATGGTCTTTCATTTCCTGTTTATCCTCCCAGGACCTCTTAAGATGAATCTAGATGAGACTTCTTAATTGTAAGTAGCCATTTGGAATTGCTTAATCAATGCTGACTTTCGACTCATTACATAGGCAAACTTTAATAACACAGCTATTTTCTAGATGAATTCCTGAGTATATATGCCTCAATATATCATGCAATTTTCTTTCTTACTTCTCTAGATAATGCCAATTAAATCAATTAGAAGAAGATCTAAGTGCCTTAACTATACAGACACATTTTCTTATGAGGAGTGGGAAATTTCCTCCTAGTCAAATAAATATCTACCCTGGTTGTGCCTGGGAGCCTCAGTCTCCCCAACGCTTCACACAGCCCTAAGAGTGGGCATTTGGAGAGAACAAATGTACCAGTGCTAACATTTAGGGTGCTAGATAATTGTGTGCCATTCATAACAACACACATGCTTTTTGGACGAAAGGGTCTGGATTGCTCTGTGTGGTTTATTAAGGGTCCCTTTACCATGCTGTGGCTTTTGTCTAGAGCCGTGGGTCAGGTGTTCAAGGATGTTGTCCTACCTCGGTTCCTTTTCCCTGTGCATGTTTACCTGAGTGAAAATGAATAGCAGTCTTCATCCAATCGGCCATGTGTTCCTTTACAAAAATCTAACCTTATACAGCACACTAAATGCTGCTTTGGTTATGCCAAATATGACTGTTAACATGTATGTTAATAAGCAAGAAGTTTCTTATTTATTTCTACTGGACCTAAGAAAAGCACACTCCTTAAGTCTTTAAGTTTATAGCTTTTATTTTCTGAGTTTGCATTACATTGATTGATTGGTTGATTGATTGATGGATTGTGTTAGGAATATGCATCTGCCCCAAATGTACATAGATCAAAGGACAATTTGTGGGAGTCAGTTCTTTTTTTATATCATGTGGATTCTGGAGACTTAATTCAAGTCATATTAGCAGACAGAGTTTATCATTTTTATAAACTATATACCTCAGTGCTAGAGATGGTCAGCTCCTAAGGGGCTGTGTTAGCTTTACAGAGGACCGAAGTTAGGTTCTCTACACTCATCTGTCACTCTGTCTCCAGGAGATCCATTGCTTTCTCTTCTGGACTCCATGAGCACCTGCATTTGCACAAGTACATAAAGACACACACACACACACACACACACACACACACACACACACACACACACTTTAAGATAAAATCATCTTTAGATATGTCTGTATACCTCTCATTCTTTGATACTCCAGAGAAGTTGCAAAGTCACATTTCTTTTAGCTTCATTGTGTGTTTTCATTGATTTGCACTTATCAAGGACTCAAATAACTATTCTGCAAACAATAGGAAAAAGTATTGTATTGGACTCAGTAAATCATTTGAATATGGTTAACAAATTTCTCTTCAAAGTTCCATTTATAGGAAGTTTGATATGCAAGACTCTGGGGGAATTGGGTAATGTGGACCTTTTACAAGGATAATGGGATATCCTTAGGTCATTGAAGGCATACCTCTAGGAGGAAGATGGGCTCTCATCCCTCAGTCTCATTCTTGTCTGGTGATGTGGCTGTTTGTTGGCTGTGCTTCTAGCCCTGCTGTCCTATGCTCTCATGGGACATTAGCACAGTAGCCAGCCGAATCTTGAATTTAAACCTCCAAATTGTCAGCTGAAGAAAAATGATCTTGCTTGAAGTATCTCAGGCATTTTGTTGTATTTATGAAGAGCAGATAATGCAGAAGTTTTGAGGTTTTGTCCAACACAAGTGGTTTACAGAGCAAAGCAGGTGGAGGGCTTAGACAATGAGACGATGTCAGGTTTCACCCTCAAGTGCTATGAAACTTCAGCTGGACTTTCTCTGGATCTGTGCCTCACGCTAGTGCCAGTCTCTCCTCATAGCTGGAACAGTCCTAATAGTCAGGCACAGTTTTGTAGGCCCTGTGTTTGTAGGTTTAAAAAGTGTGAAGAGGAACGTGTGCAAGAAGGGAGAATAAAGGAGGAAGAGAAGGGGAGGGGAAGACAAGGAGGAAACCTGGAGACTTGCTGGGATATGTTTTGGTTCTCTTAGTCCGGATTAGAATATTCCTCCTGCCCCATGTCTTCCTTTTCTTTTTACTTTTTTATTTTATTTTCCTTCCTTCCTTCCTTCCTTTTCTTTCTTTCCTTCCCTTCCTTTCTTTGTTTCTTTGTTTCTTTGTTTCTTTCTTCCTGTCTTTCTCTCTTTCTTTCTTTTTTTCTTTCTTTCTTTCTTTCTTTCTTTCTTTCTTTCTTTCTTTCTTTCTTTCTTTCTTTCTTCTTCTTCTTCTTCTTCTTCTTCTTCTTCTTCTTCTTCTTCTTCTTCTTCTTCTTCTTCTTTTTCTTCTTCTTCTTCTTCTTCTTCTCTCTCCCCCCCCCTCTCTCTTTCTAACATTGGGACAGAAAAAGATCCCTCCCGTGTAACAGATCTGCACTTTTACAATATGTAAATTCATAGACTGCCTTTGATTGAGAGCGCAACTACTTATTCTGTCCTTCCTATAAACCCCTTTTTGTTCATTTTTGAGGTCTTTTTGTCTGTCTGCTTGAAGATATTGGTATAGATTGTACGCAGTTTGTCTCTACATATTTGGGTTTTTTTCTTTAACATTGATATCTTAGAATTTTCAAAAACTCCTCTGTGATCATAATCAACAAGACTTGATCAATAACTTCTCAATTATAAATTCTTGTTAATATTAAAACATGAACATAAATATACATACATTCAACCAAAAATACTTTTAAACAAAAACATTGAATTCTCTACACATAGTAATGATTATAAAATCCACAATTGTAGCATTAAAAACATTAAAATAAGGTTGAAATGCTCTCTCTCTCTCTCTCTCTCTCTCTCTCTGTGTGTGTGTGTGTGTGTATGTGTGTGTGTGTGTGTGTGTGTGTGTGTGTATGAGAGAGGGTGCATTCATTCATGCTCTTGTTATGTGGATGGCCAGAGAATGACACTGCAATGTCCTCTTTTTTTTTTTTTTTTAAATATAGTCTCTCATTGGACTTAGAATTTTCAATTTTGACATTTTGGGTACACTAGCTGCCTAGAGATCTGCCCAAGGTCAACCTGTCTCTACTGCTCAGCACTGGGGTTACAGAATTACTCCTCAACCCCTGGACAAGTGTTGGGAATCCAAATCCACAGGCTTATGCTTAAGCAGCAAGCCCATACCCATCAAACCATCTCTCAAGCACATGATGACACTCTTCCAAAGCCTTCAACAATGATCAGAATATCTGCATTTGGAAGATTAAAATTTTTATAACATTATTATTAACAAATAAATAGCACTAACTTTAAGGAGTTTAAGTATATGGATACTACCTTGGAACTATAGTTATATTATTGTCCCCTTTAATATAATTGCCCTTCCCTCGGGAAAAATGGTTTTCCATACATGAGCTAAATGCCGATGAAAGTCAGTAATATTATTGTTCTTCTCAAGATTCATATTTTAAAAAAGATTCATATTTTATCATACTTGCCGATTATCTCAAAAGCAAAATTCTCCATGAGAAGGTGCTTTGGTATCTTTTCAGCTTCTTATAGAAACTGACATCCATGTTGACATATAGAGTTCATTTGTAGAGGCTGAAGAGATGGCTCACCAGTAAAGGCTATGTACTGTTCTTCCAGAGGACCAGAGTTCAGTTCCTAGCATCTACATGGTGGCTCACAACCTCTGTAAACCCACTTATTGCTAATATGATTCCTCTTCTGGCCTCAGTGGACACAAGGCATGCATGTGGTGCACATACACAAGGGCAAACTATACATAAAATAAAATAAAAAGTTAAAATTTAACTTCAAAGAGTATGTTTGTGGCTAATTTACAATGTAAAGTATTAAATTGGTTTATGATAATATTGATTAGTTATGTATTGTGCTCTATACTCCAGCACAGGGGGTGACCATTAAGAAGTAGACCTATCAGTTTGATAAGATCTAGTATCCACCAAACAACTTGCTCTTCTTACTGGCTAGACTTCCCCATAAAGCTATAAAATATTCATTTTACTCCCTTCAAGCTACTCAGAAGAGGCTAACCATTAGTTAATCATCTGCTTTGAAGGGAGGCCTTGACATTTGTCCACCTGAAGTAGAGAAAAAGGGACTTTGGGCCACTGAGCAGTAAGCCCCATAAGAATAAAGGGAATCCATTGGTTAGATCAGGAATATGTTGCAGACCCAGATCTTGAAAGTCTACTGTGAGCTAGGTTTGGTTTCTTCTCCCAGTGTGCATGACTTAGACTTCTTCCATATTCCTCAGTAGGAACTGAGCTGGAATGTTGTTACAGCAAAGGATTGGTGTGGATGATCTGGAAAAGGCAGACAGTTATGAGTGTACAGATTGGTGAGTTTGCCATCAAGAAAGTGAAACTTTGTGATCATTTCCATTTTAAGAACCATTCTCTATATTCCAGCTTAGAATTGGACATTCCTTCTCCATTTCAGGATCTATGTTCTTATGGTCTAGTTGTCTAGGATCCTGTTATTTTGAATTGTGATCTTAAACAATGAAGGGGAAAAAAGTATTGTCCATTCATTAAAAGGTACTTGTTATGTGCCCACTGACACAAAAATAAATTGAATCTGAGTGCTTTAGACCATAGGAGATAATACTACCAATGTGATATATCTATCTTTATTCACAGGGGTTTCCACTAGAACCCTTAAATATTTGCAGCTTAACTTGGCTTAAAGAGACATGAAATTTTTAGTGTATTAGGTTGGAACAGTTTGAAAACCATCCATGATCTGCTAACCATCATCAAACAGTAGTTTCTAATCACTCAACAGGGAAAAAAGCCAAGTGAAATTAGAGACAGGTGGGAAAAATAAGGGAGGGAGAAAGAAATGAAGGAATGAGGGAAGAAAGGAGGGAAGGAAGGAGGGGAGGAAGGAAGGAAGGGAGGGAGGGAGGGAAGGAAGGAGGAAGGGAGTGAAGGAAAGAAAGAATGGAGGAAGGGAGGAAGGAGTTTCTTGGTAAGAAGACAAGCCTCCCCTATGTTATTGATTCTATGAAGTTGACTGGCTGATTAGAAACCAGTTGTTGAAGACCAGATCCAAACCATCTTGAGCTACCTTTAATGTCCATAAACACACTTGCATTGCTCATCCTTGTTTCATCTAACATCCTTGTTACTACCAGGTAAAGCCTTTTGAATGTGTTAACTTACTACATCGCTAGCTTCCACCTTCCAAATACCTAATGTCATCAGCTAACATCTGAAAATAGATTTCCCTCCTTTGCTTATCACCTCTGGTGTTGCCACCCATGTACTATAATATGCTTTCTTCTGACCTTTTTGTACTATAAATGTAATAGATTTGAGACATAATTTCCACAGTGGAACATGTTTTTTGGGGCATCCTGAACCATATTCTCAAGCCTTAGTCTCATATCTGTCTTGAGAATAAACTCTTACTCCTCTTGTGGTAAGAGTTATGTTTAGTATACTAGCTTTGGCACTTGAATAGAGAGCTCCAAGGCTGTTCCCCTGTTACCAGAGAAGTAACCTTCATTGCCAGTCGGTCCCAGAGGCCCTGGTACCCAAGCATCCATGTAGCCTCCACATTTGAATATTAAGGAGTTATTTTCTATGGGGCCTATCTCCCTTTGGTTTTATTTTGAGCTGGTGTTCACTGCTCTCTTGTTTTGATTGACAGCATTGAATTTGGGGGCATTTTCCAGGCCATTTAGTCAGAGCATTCGTTTATTTGCTGTTTCCCTATTTTCTTCTGCCATTCTTTCAGTATCTAATGCTGTATTTCTTTCCATGTTCTCTCCTGCTTATAAGCCTTGACCCTTTAGGTTAGAAAGTCTACAGATACCTGATTATAAAGATTCTGGGGGGAAGAGACTCTTGGCACCCCTAGCCAAGCAGGGTGGGAGTATCTGGAGTGAGGGCAGGGACTCCAAAAGAACACAGGGCAGCCTCATACAGAAGCCTTAAAGCATTGTACTCCACTCCTACATTCTAAAGATCCTTACTGAATTGTACAGGAAAACACACTTAAATCCTCATAATCCATGATCTTGATCATCCTCATATTCCTATAAATGTCCAGGACAAACCCGAAACAATGGAAGGAACTGACTTCTGGATGACATCCAAGAGGCCTCCTCCAGTAAGCAGCACATCAGTTCAATAGGAAGCACAAATCCCTTCCACTAACAGATGTTTGTAAAGGAAAAGGCACCAAAATGGGAAACAGAAAGTTAAGGAAAGAGAAAGATTTTGGAGCACAACCACGTGGTATTTTATTTTAAGCTAGTTTATGCTTGACAAATATGGTAATTCAACTTACATATGACAAGCGAAGAGGGAATGTTTGAAATTCCCTGAATATTTTTTTCTGGCACAATAAACTAAAAATCTTAGATGATAAGCTCAGTTGGCAGCCTACTATAATTGGAATTTGAA
This sequence comes from Onychomys torridus, assembly GCF_903995425.1. Taxonomy (NCBI): domain Eukaryota; kingdom Metazoa; phylum Chordata; class Mammalia; order Rodentia; family Cricetidae; genus Onychomys; species Onychomys torridus. Next base: position 9,324,579 of record NC_050447.1, read on the forward strand.
AACACCAAAGATAATGGCAGTGAGATGACTTAGCAGGAAACAGTGTTCACTGCCAAGGCTTACAATATTAATCCCCATGACCCACAGAGAAAGAGAGGACCTGAACCCCTCCTTCTCCCCACCCTCACCCTCTGGTACCTTGTCCTCTGGCATTCACATGTATGATGCAACACACACCCACATTCACTTTCTCTCTCTCTCACACACATACATATGTCAATAGATAAATGTAATATTTTAATCTAAGTAAAGAAGTTATGAAATTCATAATTTAAAAGAAGCATGTAGATATTCAGTATTATTCATGTTTTTAATTATCAAAATTTTAAAATAAAGATATTAAGGAACAGAGCATATTTTTAAAATTTTAGAGCGTGTATCAGAACCAAACAAATTCTGAGGAATTTTGGTTTACTCAGCTCCCTGCACTCATCTATACTATTCTGACCTTTTTTCTTCTTTCTTCCTTGTCTTCTCATTCTCTGTGAGATTATGTATTTTCTGTAGTTTCTCTTGGTATTTATTTCTAGCTCCATTTTTTTTTTTTTTTTTTTTTTTGTGGTCAGATGGATTATGAGGAGCTGTTTCAATTTTCTGTTGCTGAGTCTTGTCCTACATCCAAACATCTGATTCATTATAGGGGGAAAGTTCCATGAGCTGCTGAAAAGCATGTGTACTCTTGATTCTTTGGGTGGAGTGCTCTACAGATGTCTGGTAGATCTGTTTGAGCTATTTTTAATCTCCATAATAGACTTTCTCTATTTTTTTTTTATCTGGATGACTTGCCCATCAGTGAGGGTAGAGTATTTGAAGCAACCACTGTTACTCTGTCTGGGTTAATCTGACTTTCTATCTAATACATGCCTTCAAAATTTGATCTCTTCCTTCCAGACCCTCCTTAGCGTTATCTGTGCTACAAATTTTACATCAACTGACACTTCCAAGATGGAACGTCCACTGAGAAGATGCTCCACCCGACTGGACTGTGGGCAAACATGATGTGTTTTCTTGATTAATAGTTGATGTGGGAGGGCCCAGCTGACTGTGGGCATTGTCATCCCCGGTTGGTGGCTCTCGGTGCCATAAGAAAGGCTGAGCAAGCCAGTGCAAAGCATTCCCCCTGGTCTCTGCATCAGTTCCTGCTCTGGTTGAGTTCCTGCCCTTACTTCTTTCAATGATGGACTGTGACATGAAAGTGTAAACAAAATGAACTCTTTCTTCCCCAAGTTGCTTTTGGTCATGGAGTTTTAGTACAGTTAGGGAACTAAGAGACTGTCTTGATGAAAATTTTCTGTAGCCTGTTTCTATTATGGAAGTTTACATTTATTCTTCAACTGTATAGTTTTCCTTGTGTTGACTGTAAAGTTTAATGGGTTGACAGCTGTGGTCTTTCAGAACTTGAAATAAATCTGTTCAATCCTTCAGCTTCTATTGGATAATCAGATGTTTTTCTGATTGGCTTGCTTTTGTGTATGATTTAGCCATTTTTAGTTTCACCTTTCCATACCCTGTCTTTGTTCTCTATTAGTAATAACTAATAAGTTTATATGACCCGGGGATTTCTTCCTCATGGCTTTGTCATGTACTTCTTTCATCTGCATGTGCCTAATTCCAAAAGAAGTTCAGTTCAGTGCAAGAGCCCAAATGGCATCAGGTCAGCTGGAGCCTCAGATGAGGTGCTGAAATCAGGCGTATTCTGTGCTGGAGTAAACAAGAGTGGTGTGTAGAGAACTAAACTTTCTGTCAGACAAAGAAAATGAAATAGTCCCTGTAAGGACTCAAGAGAGACCTGGAGGCCAATGAAGAAGTGAGTGTACTGGAAATACTTGTTAGAATGTATCTTCTCCTTCAAGATGCCTCTATATTTGAAAGTTAACAACCTAAAACTGTTGCATATTTCAAGCTGTTTGCTGAATGATGAACCTCTGTGATGCATATTATCCCATGGTGGCTGCCTCCACCCCATTGTTTTCTTTATTAGGAAACAAAGATCCCCATATGTTTCCTTGTAAGACAGAATGACTCAGCCATTCTATATTTAATGCACCCTTGGATAGCTGCATTAGTTTATATGCTGGTACAAGAGCATAGCAATCGACTGTGACACCTTCTGTTGATGAAATAAGACAGTGGCCCTGGAGACACAGTTTTGTGTTCTGCTTGAAATATGCAGAAAATCAAAATCTGTTCAATACTATTATTTGCCAATATTCTCAAATGAGCAATTGGCTCCTTCATTAAATTTAATCAAATAATATAAGTGTTTAGATCATCTGGATTAATGCACAAGTCAGGTAGGGGGTTCTATCCCAAAATATCCATCAGCAACTAGTGACATATTTATAAGAATTCATGGTGGGCACTGAGAGGGAGAATTATGTGAGGGGCTTCCTTTATTTTTCCTGAAGATCCAATGTGTCAAGATTACCTATTGCTATATTTTTTTTTTGTAGGTGGTCCCTTCAATGTCTGTAGGAATTATATAAGATATGTAGTATACAGGAATCATATATCAACTAGAAAACTAACATGAGAAAACTGTGCTTGTAAATCTCCATTTTGGACACTTTAATGTTTTTTTTTTGTATTATAAAGGGCTATATAGGGCCATTTTATGCAACTATACAATATACTTTGGGCATAATCTTCCTCCAGCCCCGTGCACTTTACCCATCCCCTGCATATTACTCCCCTTTGATCCCCACATAGTTTTACTTCTACTTCCATGCTGTGAAGCAAAGTTCCTGACGAGAAGCCACACCTGATAAAGATGAATGACTAATTAGAAGTTCAATGATATGAAAGACTGGAATGTTATAGATCCAGAAACAATAAATCTTTGGCTATGTTTAACTCTAATAGTTTTTAATTAATTAAAAATAAGTTTGTTTTGGTTTTATATACCAATCCCAGTTCCCCTCCTTCTCCCACCCCACTTCCTCCTATTCCAACCCCCATCGTCCGCGCAGAGAGGGAAAGGCCTCCCTTGGGGAGTCAACAAAGTCTGGCATACTAAGTTGAGGCAGGACCAAGCCCCTCCCCTCTGTGTGGAGCCTGAGCAAGGTATTCCACGCTAGGGAATGTGTTCCAAAAAGCCATTTCATGCACCCAGGATAAGCCCTGGTCCCACTGCCTGGGCCTCCCCACACAGATCTAGCCACACAACTGTCACCCACATTCAGAGGGCCTAGTTTGATCCCATGCAGGTTCCCCTGCTGACAGGCCAGAGTCCATGAGCTCCCACCAGCTTGGGTCAGCTGTCTCTGTGGTCTTCTCCATCATGATCTTGACTTCACTTGTTCCTGTGATCCCGCCTCTCTCTCTTCAACTGAAGTCTAGGAGCACAGCTCAGTGCTCGGCTGTGGATCACTGTGTCTGCTTCCATCAGTTACTAGATGTAGGTTCTGTGATGACAGTTAGGGTAGTCACCAATCTGATTAAAGGGGATAGCCAGTTGGGGCACCCTCTCCTCTATTGCTAGGAGTCTTAGCTGGTATCATCCTGTGGACTCCTGGGGATTTCCCTAGTGCCAGATTTCTCCCTGACCCCTCGTGGTTCCCTCTATCAAGATACCTCTTTAACTTTTCCTTTGACAATGTCATTCATGGATTGAGTTCATTGCTAACTCTCTCCCTCCCAACTGTCACCTTCCTCTTTCTCCCCACATCTCCCTCCCACCCAGGTTTTTTCCCCTTCCAGAATCTATCAGTTACCAATAGTTCATTGGAAAAATTTGGGTCCCAAAAGCCCATCCTTGATCCATGATTGACTGTGAACAAGACCAGTCTTATTCAGACTCTGTGCTAGCAACCACCACTGCTGAGTTCACATTTGCAATGGATTCCATGCCCTAAAGATAGGAGTTCACACCCCTTACCCCTGTCTTCTGATTCTTGCATGCCTTCTTGTCTTCTGCAATGTTCCCTGAGCTTTAGAGTCAGGTGTACAAATGTCCTATTTAGGGATGAGCATTCAACTGTCATTTATTCTCAGTATCTTGAGCAGTTGTGAGTCTATGTAGGCATCAGCACTCATTGCAAAGAGAATTCTCTTATAATTAATCATGAAAGTAGCTCTTCTCTGTGGGTACAAGCATTAATATTTAGAATGTGTTTGCTATATATGTTAATTTAGATAAGTGTCTGAAACAGGATTCCATTCTAGAGCCTATGACTTCCCCAGCCATGGGTTTTCAACTGGGCTACAATACCAAGCGTATATCCCACCTATAGAGCAAGCCTAAAATACTATCTCAAAGTCATCGGTTAACCCCATAATAATCGTGCTACTACTGCATTAGTGGCACTTCTTCCCTGGCAGATTGCTCCTGTAGTTTTCAGAGTTCACAGCTGGGTAACACTGTTAATCATTCATGTTCCCCAGTAGCTTACAAGGCACCTTCAAGCACTATGAAAGCTATCCATGAGAGAGGGATCTTCTTTCTGCTACCGGATTTCTCTCTCAGTGGCCACTCATGGTCTCCCTCTGTGTGATATAACAGCTTGTGACTACTAAGTAAATCCTTTGGATTGTAGGAACAGACCTTTAGTTTCCCCCAAAAGCTCAGGATGCTACCAGATAGCATCTGAGACCTACAACAGGTTTCACAAGCACAGATTTAATTCTTGCTAAAAGTCTTAGAATCCCTCTCTATTCTTATCACAACAGATTCATGCTTACTAAGTTCTGTAGACTGCACCCTCTAAATGTATCCTTCCCTATTCGAATTTCTTAATATGATAAAGTTTTCCTCTTTCCCAGTTCTTCCACGCTAGGAACTAAGCCTTTGCCACATGGATCTTTGGGCAACATCCATGCCCACATTATATCAGGGAAAAAACTATCCTACAATATAGCCAAGCAAATTATGTCATTTAAGTTACTATTAGCAGAAGACTCCCTAAAATGCAAAGATTCTTACTCACATATAGAACAAAATCAAAATTTGCAATCGTTCCTTAAGAGTTCTTATTTTCAGATTCTGTGACCCTTTGGATGGCACCTCACTTAAGACAGGTTTGAAAGTTTTCAAGCCCCTAAAGTCAGCAGGTGTCCTCTTGGCTGTGTACCTCCATGACAGCACACATACCTTTGTGTTGATTGCAGGGAGTCTTCCAGCCCTTTTTAACCTTCCAATCCCATATTCTTCCTTTATTGCTAAATCTATGTACCTTATTCCAGATGAAAACATTTGCTGTTTTATTGACAGTGTTGCATCTTTTTTATTTAAGTCTGATATTGACCTATTAAAATATGTTTGTGCTGGGTATTCTTTGGGTTCCTAAAGTTTGGACAGAAACTTGCATGTCTTTCATATCAATTACTTTGAGTACATATTTTTAAGATTTTTCAACTAAGTTAAAGATTAAGAAAGAATTTAAAATGTCTCAAGAGAGGTTATAAAATCCAAGGGAACCATTGGTGTTGTGACTGCATAATCTAGGTCGCTGTGCTCTCAGGCACAGTGTCTGCAGACTGTGACATTCTGACCCCATAAGATAGTCAGTAACCTAGCAAAGGGCTCTCCTCTCACTGCAGTCTTCTCCTGGAATGGACAGTGTACCACAGCAACAGTCCAGCAGCAACCCGTCCTGACAGCCAGTGCAGTGGAAGTCCTGCCACATGCTTTTTTCAATGTGCAAAGCCCAACTGTCAGTTGCCTCTTCACACAATGCATTCTGGGTAACTAGCATACAAGGTTCTTGGGTGGTCATTTTCACTTTGACCAACATAAACTTTGTCCTGACATCCATCATGAACCAAGTTTCCTCAAGGTTAACAAGATGCAGTCTTTAAAAAAAAAAAAAGGCAGGATCCTATTAATGAAGCTTTTAAGTATTCTTAATAAGAATAAATTACCATCTATAGAAGAAAGATTTCAAAAACTAATAATCAAGTGTAATTTGGAACTATTTTTGAATAAAGAACTTGATTAAGCCAATTTCTCAAAAATTACAAGAAGTATTTTGTCATGTGATTTTTAAAATTAGTTCTTAAATTTTTAAGCAAAAAGTATGTGATTTAAGTGAAGTTCTACTTCCAAGTACTTTCAAAAACAACAGTGACTTAGGCAAATGAGATTAAGATGCTTTTTTTAACAAGTAATTAATTATTTATTGGCTGCTAGGAAGCACTCTGTTTCATCTATGCCTTCTGTGAGGATATACTAAACATATGTTCATTAAATATTTTATAATATTCCACTTTCTTAAAACATCATGACAAATAGATATCACGACTCACAGCTTACCTATCTTGACGTATTTTCAGCTTAAACTGCTCTTTCAGACAGTGACTCATCTTGTAATAATGTTCATACACTTCCCAGCTAAACAACCACTTTATTCTTCCTAGTACATGGGCCTCATTCACTGTGTGTTAGTGCAGTTTAAAGTCAGGCTCGAACCTGTGGATATAACCCATTTAAATACCCAAAGACCCTGACAGTCAAAAGACATTCTTCAAATTTTCTTTCAGAGATGACTAAAATCTGACTTCATAACATTAACTTCATGTAGAAGGAAAAAGTATTGGGACATGTATATTTGATAAAAAAATAAATAATTAATTAAAAATTCAGAAAAATGTTTTTGTTGAATGTAATGTATATGTGATGTCAACAGGAGCTTCACAAGAACATGTTGAAGGTCTTGGTAAACATGAAATTAGGTATAAGTGGCAGTTCTGTTTGGTACAGAATGTATCATCACCACAGGAATTTCTCTTGTGCCAGGCAAACCCTGATCTAGAGAAAACACCCAAGATTTGTTTTCCATATTCTTGATTCCTATGTAAATGGAATTTTACAGCAGGCATGTTGAGTTTCTTTGTTCATTGAACATAATGATATTTGTAAATTTCCGGTTGATATCAAAACTTACTTGTGGTTGCAAGTTTTATTAGTCTGAGTGTTTAATTCCAATTTCTTTTAATTGCAGGTTATTTCCAGTGTGGAGCTATGATGAAAAATGCAACTATAAAACTAAAAAAAATCAAATCACATCAATGTAGCTCTAAGTGCAGCTGCTGAGCTGTGTCTAAGCATACCTGAGCTGAAGACATTTCCCTACTGCATCCAAAGTTCTTATGGTATTTGGCATCCCAGAAAGAAAAAATGAGAAGCTAAGTATCTCTACATCTAAATTACTTACTTTTCTACCTTAGGGAAGAAGGAGTTTGTTTGGCTTCTGGTTTTGGGGGAATACAGTCTATCATGGTAGGAAGGCACATGGCAGTATCCCAGCCATACTCAGGAAGCAGCTAAGAGGTGAATGTTGGTGGGTGTCAGGCTTTCCTGCCCTTTTAGTCCTATGGTCAGCCCACACACCTCACATTTAGAGTGGGCCTTCGCTGCTCCTCAGCTCATCTCCTAGGTGACTCAAATGCACTCAGGTGGACAATCACAGTTAACCACCCAATGACCGGGTACAGAAATCTCTGTTGTTGTAACCCTTTTAGTTGCTGCAGGGTTGATCCCAACATTTCCCTGAAGAGTAAATGTTCAGCCCTTGTTCACTCATTTATTAGCCATTTGTGTACCTCCTGTGGGGATTATGCCCACTGGCTTTCTCTCTCTCTCTCTCTCTCTCTCTCTCTCTCTCTCTCTCTCTCTCTCTCTCTCTCTCTCCCCGAGACAGAGTTTCTCTGTGTAGCTTAGCGCCTTTTCCTGGAACTCACTCGGTAGCCCAGGCTGGCCTGGTACTCACAGAGATCTGCCTGGCTCTGCCTCCCAAAGGCGTGCGCCACCACTGCCTGGCTTTTTCTCTCTTTTTACTTGAATTATAAAACTTATTTATGTTCTGAAGAAAGTGACATATGTCGAATGTTTATGTTAAGACTTTTTTTTTTCCAGAAGCCTGCCTATGTCTTTTTTGTTTCTTTTGTTTTGGTTTGGGGTTTCATGTTGTTCTGTTTGTTTGATTGTTGTTTTGTTTGTTTGTTTGTTTTGTGATGAGGTAGGTTCCCTGGCTGTCTGGGAACTCATTCACCTAATAACCAAGATAGCCTCAAACTCAAAGAGATGTGCCTACCTCTGCCTCCTCTGTGCTGGGATTAGAGGCCTGAGCCATGATGCCTGGCTTCTATTTATTGTCTTAACGGTGAACACTCACGAGCACATGGTTTAGTTTTGTTGAATTTTGGTTGGAAGTTTTTTGTTTTACAGCCATTGACTTCTGAGTCACTTCAGAAAGCTTTGCTCAACAAAAGTAGTGAATATGTTACTATAAAACCTCTGGAAGATTTTCTTTTTAATTTTAGCTTTATATCCAAAACTATAATTCATCTCAAAGTGTTCTTTGTTTATGATATGAGATGATCTTTTTTCCCTTTTTTTAAACTTTTTTAAAAATTATATTTGTGTTTTAATTTTACACATCAGCCATGGGTTCCCTCTGTCCTCCCCCCTCCTGCCCCCACCCACACCTTTCCCCAGCCCCTCCCCTCCATTCCCATCTCCTCCAGGGCCAAGACTCTCCTGGGGATTCATTTAAACCTGGTGGATTCAGTACAGGCAGGTCCTGTCCCCTCCTTCCATGCTGAGCATGTGTCCCTGTATAAGCCCAAGGTTCCAAACAGCCAGCTCATGCACTAAGGACAGGTCCCGGTCCCACAGCCTGGATGCCTCCCAAGCAGTTCAAGCTATTCAATTGCCTCACTTATCCAGAGGGCCTGATCCAGCTGGGGGCTCCACAGCCTTTGGTTCTTTTCTTTATAAATAAGAATAAACGGTATTTTGAGCACTATTATTGAAAATGTGTTAGTTTCTCCATTGAATTGCTTTGCTATTCCAGTTTAAAGCCATTTGCTTTGGCAAATGCAAGTCTGTTTCCACATTCTTCAAAACATTTGAAGCCACGACCTTGTCTCCAGTACAAGGTCTGGTCATGTATGGTTTCCTGAATTTTTCTCCTCTGTGACTCCTGCGACTCTGACGGCTGGAGGGTGACTGTCATCACTTTCTGCTCACCCTTCTCACCACGTGTCTCAATCCTCTCTGACATCATCACATCTCAGCAGGTCACATATGTACATGCCACAGAAGAGCCTTGTTGACTGTCCTCTCTCATAGCAACTCCAGACTACTGCTATCTCCCCTTCCGGGTCATGCCTGGATCGTGGGAGAGTGCCTCTCAGCTCTTTTGTGCTGACTCCCACCTGCCTCAGACAGGAGTCTCTTCCCAGAGCTCTCACAGTTCCCTGACTTGTCCTTAGGCTTCCCAGGGAGGGCTAGTGAAGTCGTGTATTAACATGGTCAACAGCGTAGTGCCCCCCATATACTGAATGCTTGGGGTTTCTAAAGGATTTTCCAGGCTTACTTACTTAAAAAAATAATACTTGGAAGTCCAGTTTTCCTATCATGTGTGGCAACTTCTTCCCTGCCATTTTACAGAAGATGGAAGTAAGTAAGTGCTGGTTCCATGTAGCAAACTCACCACAAGAGTTATGTGCTGTGAAAGAAATGCCCAGAGTAACAATCTGACTGCTGAGCTGTGTTAGCACTGTTCTCTTAGCTATGTGACTGCAGATCATAGACGCTAAAAAGTGCCAACAGTAGGAGCCTTCTGTACACGACACTACGGGTTCACCATTGGACAGTGGACATATCCTCAACAATCACGCCTAGTGTACTAATTTAAACAGCAATGTAGTATAGATGCATCGATAGGGAAGAGTATATGGTGGGATTGGGGTCAAATAAGATGAAAAATTCTCCTCCACTGGTAAAAATAATCAATAGAGAAAGTCTAGAACTAAAAAATCAATAAAGGCAGATGGATCAAGTGTAGGTCAGGGCATTGCACTTGTCATTGGTCTCATGAAGTAAAATCATGCCTATGAAGGATTTGGATTAAAATCAGGACACATATTTAACAGAGCAGAACAGGTGTGTGTGTGTGTGTGTGTGTGTGTGTGTGTGTGTGTGTGTGTGTGTGTGTGTGTGTGTGTGTGTGTGTGTGTGTGTGTGTGTGTGTGCGTGTGTGTGTGTGTGTGTGTGTGTGTGTGTGTGTGTGTGTGTGTGTGTGTGTGTGTGTGTGTCCCCTCTGAGTCGTTGCATGGTCTTCTTTTCTCCTGGATGCATTTTGTACCAAAATATAATTTCTCAGTTTTGAATAATGGTGAGATGTTAGCACTTCCATTTTAAGTAAGGGAGGGAGAGCCATCCGCAGGGAGAAAACAGCCTCATGAATAGGCTGAAATGCACTTCTTTTTGTAATAGCAGCTCACAAGTTTACATAATCACAGCAATAGATTGCGCCAAATAAATGCTCTTTCTAATACACCACGCAGGTAAAAACAGCATTAGGAGCAACATTTCTGAGGGAAATAAGTCATAATGTTAGAGGGAAAGGCACACAGTAAAGGGAGAGGACAGCTCAGACCTGTGTGGCTTACTGGAAATAGCCGCTAAATGGGCTGTGAAAAATGAGAAGCCCAAGGCGAAGGTAGGGTGGTTTATTCGATGGACTTACTTGGGATCTTCTGGTATAGCCAAGCTTTAGTGAAGCTCTATTTCTCCCTCATCTCAAAGTATAAGTAAAAGACTGCTAGCCTTTCCTCCCCTTCTTCCATGGATTCTCTGATTTCCAAGGGAGTGACCTGATAGAGACCTCCAGTTTAGACTCTCTTTTTCTGCATAATGTCTAGCTGAGGGTCTCTGCACCCACTCCCATCCTCTGCTGGAGGAAGCTTCTCTGACAAGTGGACACGGCACTGATCTGTGAGCATAGTAAAACATCATTAGGAATTCTTTCTTTCTTTCTTTCTTTCTTTCTTTCTTTCTTTCTTTCTTTCTTTTCTTTTCTTTTCTTTTTTTCAGTCATGTTTGGTTCTACCCTAGGTCTCTGGGTTATCGAGCCTATGGTTGCTGGCCATCTGAGCAGTGTAGGACATGGGCTCCCTCTTGAGTTAAACCAAACATTGGCTGGCCACTCCCCCACCCAAGTTCTGCGCCACCACTGCCCCAGCACATCTTGCCCACAGGACAGATTGTAGATCGAGGGTTTTGTGGCTGGGTTGGTGTCCAGGTTTCTCTGTCTGTAGTCTGCAGAGTACCTTCCCACACCAAAGAGACTAGAACTTAGGGGTGAAAGCTCCAGGCCTGCACAGGCTCAACTTCTCTACCTTCAATGAGCTGTGTGGAACTCGTCATCAACAATGCAGCCCTGCTTTCAGTTTTCAGAGAGCAACCCTCTGTCCGTCCTAGCATCAGCCTGGAAGACACCAGGAGAACATGGTCCACTGAATCAACTAAGCAGGGCTCTCATGGGCTCATAGAGACCTGAAGTGGCAAGCACGGGGCCTGCATGGGGCTGCACCAGGTCCTCTGAGTATGTTCTATGACCATTAGCTTTCTTGTGGGACAGTGGGAACAGATGTATCTCTGATTCTTTTGTCTGCTCTTGAGATTCCCTCCCTTCTATTGGGTTGCCTTCTCTAGCCTCGGTATGAGAATTTTTAAAATTTTCTTATTGCACCTTGTTTTATCCTGTTTGACTGTCATTTTTTGGAGGCCTGATCTTTTCTGAAGAGAAAAAGGAAGGGGAGTAGATCTGGGGGAGAGGTGAGGAGCAGAGGGAGAGGAAACTGTGGTTGGGATGGACTGTATGAGAGATTCCATTGTCAACAAAAATACAACAAAAGATTGAAACTTTTTTGTTCTCTTCCTGTTCTCACACACACACACACGTGAAGGTGGAGATTAGCGGGCAATCTCCAGTGTAGGAAGTTCTCATCTTACCTCTTGTTTGAGACAAGGGCCCTTGCAAACCACTGTGGATGCCAGGTGAGCTGGTCCACGAGTTTCTGGGGCTTTTCCTGGCCGTGCCTCCCATCTTGCCACAGCAGTGCTGGTACTACAGGTGTGCACAGCCATGTCTAGATATCCTGAGTTTGGGGACGATGCTTGCAGAGTAAGTGCTTCCCCCACTGACCATGTCATCAGCCCCACATTACCTTTTAAACTTTAAAAAATAATCTCCCCATTTGCTGGATCACACACAGAAGTGCTTTAGAAAAAAGCAAATACTTGTTAGCTGTTATCTGAACTACATCCTTTCAGGCATAAATGATTCACCACTTAATTCCATTTAATTCCTTCTTACCTCTTCATACTTCAGAGGAAATTTGGTAAGAAATGAGATGCCCTTATTTATTTTTCAGGATTTTCCTACATACCTATTGCTAACTTTTCCTTTCTACTCAGTATGTAACTTTCTTTACACATGAAAAACACTTGGGGCTGATACAATGAAAGTCATGACCAGAAGCTCCTGGGTTTGAGTAAATTTCTTTCTAAGAGAAGTTAATACATTTTCCACTTGAGCATGCTTTCTTATATGAGAACTCTAGGCATAAATTTCCTTAGAGCCATATGCCATTATTAAGTGAGGGTCCAAGGAACTGCATCCTCTTTCCATTTAGAATATAAAGAAAGTAAAATTAAACCCCAAACTTTGGCTATAGAGACTGAGTTTGTAGGTATCTGGAGTATTTGGTGCTCTTAAGACCAGGTCTGAATATCTTCTGCTTAACTAAATATTGTTAGTTCTGCTCAGAAGATGATTGTGAGTCATTATGTGGATGCTGAGACCCAAACCCAAGCCCTCTGCAAGAGCAGCAAGTGCTCCTAACCTCTGAGCATCTCTCTAGCTAAGATGTCAATTAACATCTAACTCAGTTACACTCAAAGCTAAGTGTACAGAGGATTCCTAGCTGAGAAAAAGGCTGGAAAGCTTTGGAATATGCCTCAGATGGAAACAGAGGGTATTGTAAGCCTTAGACAAAGAACATAGGACCAACTCTAACCAGATGCTGACTAGAAAGATCCTAACAATTAGCAGACACAACTGTGGATCAGGCTAGTTGATCTAGTGGAGAGTTGGGGCTATTTCACTCTAGTGGAGAGAAAGACAACCCTCTAACATTTTCTAAATATAAAGCCAGGGGAGGTATAGACCTTCAGAAATATAAGAAGACAAGGAAGGTCCCATTCAACACTGATGTGTCCTTAAATATATACTTTTTTTTTTTTTTTTTTTTAAGAGATGCATGTATCTTTAGGAAGGGCTTACCTCAGGGTACTCACTCAGGTATACACTTCATAGCTACAAGTATAAAATAGGGTACAATGATATTAAAAGAACATTTTAGTAATAAAGTATATTTGATTGACATGGTAAACTATAGTAATCAATCTATGGCTCACAATAAAATTTAAAATACCACAAAATATTTCGTGTTTAAAATTTTAGAAAATAGTGAAAAGATGTGCTAAAAGTATTTATCTCTAGGAGATAACTCTATATGTACAATATTGAGGGTTTTATTCATTAGACATGGAATTATCTAGTCTCCCATCATGAACATATAGCGTGTCTATAAAAGTGAAGGACAGTTTTAAAGAAGAAAATGATCGTGTCAGTGATGATGATGAGCATAGCCGTGTTTAAATCAGAGAACAAGGAAAGTGTGGACTTGGCACTCCCCAACACCCCAGTCAGTGAAACTTCTGTGAGTCTTCAGTGCTTTTAAAGTATATATTTCCTACTTTAACATTTCCCATTTTGATCCTGTGCTATTTATCACAACCTTCAAATAAGCTAAGGTTGGAGATTTATGGATTCATTATCTGCTCCTTTAGTTACAAGAGCAATGGGATGCCAAAGAGAGAAGATTTCCCTGAGACCACCTTCCTAAAATCTCATGTGTTTGGGAAAACAAATTATGCCTGCTTGAGATGACTCGATCATCCTTGCAGGTTACATGATAATGTGGCACCGGGAGTGTTTTTGCCATTGGCTAGGGAGAATGGGTGACCAGTTCTTACAAGGGTAGAAGGTTCTTGGAGACCTCGGAGCAGATATGTCTTAGACTTACTTTTCTTGAGTAAACGAAATTTGATGCTGTAAAGGGGAAAGAAAGGAGCTAATGCAATCCGGAGTGCGGAGAAGGCGTTGAGAAGTGGAGAGATGGGGTTAGCAAGCGTAAGTCAGACACTGACGCTTTCAGATCCAGGCTGACTATATTGCTGTTGCATTTCCAGGACAGTCTTAAGTTTTAAAATTTGTTTCAATAATTCAAGTCCTTATAATTCTTCCTGATTTTTCCTATGATGTCCATTATTTGCTACTCTAGTGCAGTTTAAAGCTGACCCGTTTGACCATTTCTAGGTAACATAAGTCACCTTTCAAACTACTAATTAGAATTGTGTAAAGTATAATCAAACATCTTTTCTTAGATATACAATAACATTCCAGAAACCCCAAGGTAAAATATACCTTCATTCAAGGATGTTGTACTAGAGCATTGTGATAAAAAAAAAATGGGTAGATTTATGTGATAAGGATAAAAGTGGAGATTTGAGTGTGTGTGTTAGTGTGTGTCTGTGTATTTGTGTCTGTGTGTCTATGTGTATGTGTGTGTGTCTGTGTGTGTTTGTGGGGGTGTGTTCTGTGTGTATGTGCATGTATGTGTGTGTGGAGGAGGTGTCTGTGTGTGTGTGTGTGTGTGTGTGTGTGTGTGTGTTTGTGTGTGTCTATATGTATATGTGTGTGTCTGTGTGTGTTTGTGGGGTTGTCTGTGTGTATATCTGTGTGTCTGTGTGTGTTGGGGAGTGTCTGTGTGTATGTCTGTGTGTGTGTGTGTGTGTGTGTGTGTGTGTGTGTGTGTATACTCTCTTTTCTTTGGGATAGTAACATAAACACTATGTAGACACTCCAGGGATGCATGGGCCTTTAAATATATTCTTTCCATACTCTATGGCTTAATGGAATCTTCTGTTGTGTCTTTTATCTTAACAGGGAGATTTCCTCTCTCCATTGGCCTTGACACTGCCTGGGATTCAGAAGATGAGTTGAATTAAAACATTCAAATCAGAAGGACCAGAGACCATAGCTCACCACACAAAGTGCTACACTGAGTCCCAGGGGAGCCAGATTCATGATAGAAAATCTGTTAATATGGTATTGCTGTCCACTGTCTTCCTCAGACACACATTGTTTTCACAAACCCCTTTGGGTGAGAGGGCACTGCCTGGAACTTCTGTAGTAAATCCAGACTTTCTGACAGGACCCTTCAAAGGAAATGTAGGTAACACAGACATCCAGTGGTTGTACAGGAAATGGCTGCAATAGCTAGAGTGACCCAAATATGTGAAGTGACAAGACCCCTGACTATCCAGGTCCTTTCATATGGACTTTAAAAAATACTGGGAGAAGCTTAGTATTTTATGAAAGACCAATGTGGCCTAAAAATGTCATTTGAATCTTTCAGAACTGTGTGTGCAATGTCAGAAAGAATATAAGCTACACTCAGAGACTACCTGGCATGTCCATAGTAATGCCCCCTTGATAATTCCTTTCAGAATACAACCTTCACTTTGAGTGAGCTGAGAAATTCCCTGGAAGATTGCTGGAGACCAATCTATGTGGACACTGCCCTCCTTTTTAGACACCAGCTGTCACCTCTTTTAGCTCTTCAGGATGTGGCTTCTGGGGCCCTAAAGAAAAATCACCTGAAGTAACAATTTTGTTACTAAGTTACTTGGGGAAACACTACACAGAAAAATGCCAACTTACTAGGTTTTAAGGAAAATGGTGATGAAGAAAATAATAAATAATTTTGCTCTTTCTCTGGGAGAAAGCAGTACATGAGGTACTTGAGGTCAAAGATCATATTTTATTTTCTACAGAGGGAACCTAAGATGAGAGCACTAAGCACTGAGCAGGATGCTTCTGTTTTTTTTCCTCTGCACGAGGGGGTGAGTGAGTACAGAGTACAAAGACACAGTGCCCAGGAAGGGAATCGAGGACAGGTGCAATTGCTAAGAGGAGAATTCCAGAGCTCCACATAAAATTCATGGGCTAATACTCAGCACCCATCTGTGTCACCTCCTTCAGGAGCCGTGTTCTGTCTTCCTTTGGCTTCTTATGGCCTCTCTAACATGCCCGTGAACACAGATCTACCAATGTGATGTGACGAACCACTCTACAAAGCTAGATGTTAGCTTATACTCCTCCTCTGTCACGTGTAATTGCAAGCACAGTTGCTACTGTCATGGAGTAGACGGTCTACTTCAGAAGGGAGGACAGTTATAAAACAAGGGAGATGCTGTGATGAGAGCCCTAGAGGAAATTGGTCCAAATAAGTTTATGATAAACCAAGGTACCCACAGAGTGTAGTCAGAGATGTAAACTACACTTTGTCCTCTTCAGATTCAACGAAGCACACGTCTCAAACTGCAGTTCAGCAATCCAACTTCCTAGCAGTTTTGAGCCACCACAGTAAACCAAGTGACCCTGTAAAAGGGGAGCTGGGGGTGTGTATGATGTGTACAGAGACTGCTAAGGCTGGAGTTGAGCCTACTTCTATGCCACCTCCTGTGGTGCCCTGCAGTCCTATTAGACTCATGCTTTACATATGACTCTGCTGCCTCACTCCCACTGTGTCCTTGAACTCTTACATATTCATAGTGCACATGATATTTACAGAGGGGAGAATTTGTCCTTTTAAATTGACAAAGCTTTTCCTATAGTTGGAGTTTTCCTGCCTGGCCCAGTCAGGACAAATCTCTCTTACCTGCCAGTCCCACAGTCGCTCAGACCCAACCAAGAAAGCACACAGAAACTTACATTGTTTAGAAACTGTATGGCTGTGGCAGGCTGCTTGTTATCTACTTCTTCTCTCTTAAATTAACCCATTTCTGTTAGTCTATACTTTGCCACATGGCTTGTGGCTTACTGGTGTCTTTACATGTTGCTTTTCATGGCGGTGGCTGGCGGTGTCTCTCTCCAGCCTTATACTTCCCAGAATTCTTTTCTCTCTTGTCCCGCCTATACTTCCTGCCTGGCCACTGGCCAATCAGAACTTTATTTACACAGAGCGATATCCACAGCACTTCCCCTTTTCTTTTTTTTTTTTAAAGGAAGGTTTTAACTGTTACTTAGTACAATTACATATAACAAAACAATTATCAAGCAAGAATTACAGTTACAATATTAAAGAAGATATCCTATCTATCTTATATTTGTGAGTCTAAGGTTTTATATCTAACTTATCTTTTATCATAATTGAGGAAATTATAACTATCTAGTCTTCAACCACATCAAAGACCTCAGAAGGATATAATATTACCTGAGGACTGGGAGAAGGCTGCAAGCAACTTTCAGGAGTTTTGCAGGGTAGACAGAGACAGCTGGTAGCCTGAACAGTCACCTAATGTTCCTTTGTAAAGTTGGGGCATTTGTCTTCAGCCCACAGGGCTAGAGTCTCTCGGTCACTTCTCTCAGTGTCCTGTAGAATGTCTGGCAGTTTCCTCTGTGAAGCAGGAACCTGCAGGACCATTTTGTCAAGCAAAGTTTAGTGGTCACCTTTCTGTGGGTCCTGCATGTCCAGTCGATCAAGCAGTCCAGGCAAGAAGAGTTCCTTGTCCAAATGGCTATTTTTGTCAAGGTGAAGATAAACTCCATATGAAGTGTCTTCAATGCCCATCCTCCTCTCTGAAGTAAAACGGTGCTGCCAGGAGCAGACATGTCTCACTTTCCAGAAAGTCTAAATTTTAAAAATATTTTAAATGCCATATTCTGTAGGTCTTTGAAGTATTTGAAGATTACCTATCTATTTGAAATATCTCTATGTATATGTAGAAGACTTAAGTAACATGGCTACAAATATGATTATCATAGATGACTAATTATTAATCTATTTTTAATTATCCATTACAATTTAAAATGAGCTATGCAAACGTAATACCTTAAACATGAGTAGAAATATGCACACAGTATAACAAAATTAACTTTAAGTTTGTATCAATAGACTAAAATCTATACCAATGTAAAACATTTTAAACAAGTTGTTGCTCTTTAGAAGTAAGTTCATTAATCTACCCTTTCATCCTATTATATCTATATCATATCCCCTTTTTATCTTTAGAAAAAGATTGCATTTATAATCAACCTGTTTTAAATAAAATAGTGGTTTTTCTCTGTCCCACACCAGAGGGCTCTTCTGATTTGGGACACAAGAATCTCTTAACCTTTTCTTTTAGCAATATGTCTGGATTTAGAGAAGGAGTGAGCCAATTCCATCTCCAAAGCCAGCTGGGAATTTGGGCGTAGTTTCTCTTACTACTTCCTGCTGGAGGGGGGCGCTGTATCTTTTGGGGACATAAAGAAAATTTTAGGATTATGGAGTAGTCCGTGAGGATAAACCTCTGAGCCAGTTGCCTTGAAACCATTCTGGATGTCAGATCATCTGGGCCATGGTGTCATCAGAGACCTTTCAGGTGGTCTTGGCTGATCAAACCTGATGTATCTTAATCTGGAACAAATCTACAGCCTCTGGCTTTCTGTGGAAACATAAGCAGAGACTCTTTTCCAAAGCAACATATCTTTATATCCAAATTTTGAAGTCAAAGTACCTTTAAAATTTACATATTTGTTTAACTCAACAGCTTTTACGATCAAATCTTTTTTTGTGGTTAAAAATCCCAAAGACAACATAAACCAGATTCTCTGTGTAATATCCATCTTTGTAAGACTGAAACACCACTGTGGCTGCTGGCTCCGCCCACCTCAGCTTCCCAACATGGTGGTGGTACAGTTTACCACCAGCTCTGGGTCTAGAAGCAGTTCTATCAAAGCAGTATATAGCCCAGAAACTTTTTTTTTAACTCGCAAAGGCTAAATCCACCACGCAGCAGAGTAAAGTACCACTTGTAGATTCCTCATTCCAGCCACACTGCAGGTCAGACACACATGCCAGGAACCCGCCATAGTAGCTCAAACCAGCAGGCTGCCACTAACTTGAGAGAAACAACTAGTAAGCTGTTTTTAGCTCCGTTTTAGAATCTTTTTTCTCAGGTTTTAGGTGGAAACTCTTGCCCCACGTTGGGTGCCATTTGTACTTGGAGTTTTCCTGCCTGGCCCAGTCAGGACAAATCTCTCTCTTACCTGCCAGTCCCACAGTCGCTCAGACCCAACCAAGAAAGCACACAGAAACTTACATTGTTTAGAAACTGTATGGCTGTGGCAGGCTGCTTGTTATCTACTTCTTCTCTCTTAAATTAACCCATTTCTGTTAGTCTATACTTTGCCACATGGCTTGTGGCTTACTGGTGTCTTTACATGTTGCTTTTCATGGCGGTGGCTGGCGGTGTCTCTCTCCAGCCTTATACTTCCCAGAATTCTTTTCTCTCTTGTCCCGCCTATACTTCCTGCCTGGCCACTGGCCAATCAGAACTTTATTTACACAGAGCGATATCCACAGCATTCTCCCATGGTGAGTTACCCCTATAATGGTAAATTTATTGTTCGAATTTGTTGTAAATGCAATAAATTGTTAGTCATTCTTGCAATGGTTTCTGTAGAGTTCAGTTATTTCTGGAATCAAAGTTTACTCTGCTGCCCAAATGTATGACTTATGAACAATCATTGGCTTCATCATTGCCATCCAATAGCACAGTCAACACTTGTATCCTTACTTCGCCAATAACATATTTATCATAACAAAAACAATGATTGTTTTCTAAAGGAAGTGTACTTCAGGATCTGTGTTCTCCAGATGGCTTGGAATCTGTTGTACTTTACTTTCAATGGTCACCCACAAGCATTTGAAAGAAGTTGCAGGTTTGGGCTGGTACCCATCCACACATAGCTGTGAATTCCAGGGAGAGCTCAGAGACTTACATGCATCACCTCTTGATGTATGCCAAGCTCCGGGGTGCTCAGGGAAGAGTAGTCATTTTGTAACTAATGTAAATTGCAGTGCCTGTGTGTAGCTCTGTGATTCGAAGTGACATCCTATTAAAGGTGTTCCTGACACAAACAGGATTGGATGGTAAGAGGAGAATTAAACAAGAATTATACTTGGCTGGTAACCTTAGACTAACCATCTTGAAGAAAAGCACAACCACCTCTTTCTTTCCAATTCTTTTTACATCATGATATATTCACTCAAGTAACACCTTTGGAAATTGCAATTTATAAATCAGCACCACTATTTTATATCTTTCTTTGTTTGCTATTATCTGTTAAGACTTTGTCAATGATGAAAGTGTTGTAGTAGAGTCAGATTAATATTCCATGCTAGTTGTGACCTTAGTGTTTTCTTAATTCAAAACAACAGCTAACAAGTGGCCCTGCTTTTGTGACTCAATGATAAGAACATGGACTCTTTCATTAGCCAGCTCAGTAAAATAAACAGAATGAAGAAATAATCTAAACCATGACCTATTCCAAAGCATGCAGTCTCCCTGCTTTCCTAACACTTAATGAGCTACAGTGCAAAGGAAGCCATTTGGTGGACTTGACTGCAATGCAGCCCCCACATGTTTGATTTCTGACTGAAGGTCACAATGAAATGAGAGGTGCTGAGGGTCATACTGCCATTCAATAAAAATTGGTATGAACAATGTAAGCAGTTAAATTCTGCAGTAGTTGTGGGGTAAAAATATTGCAGTTATCATTAAAAGGACATGGACAAACTCTGGCATACAGCAGAGCTTTAAAATGAGTTGGGAGGAAGAGCAGGACTAGGAGAATATTGTATTCACAGTAGAAGATGACAATATATAGCTAGTGCAGGAAAGTGTTGAAGGAGGAATGGGCAAGAGAAGGGGCAGGGGCCAGGCCGTCATAAAGGCAAGATTCTGCTAGCAGTCAGCAAATGCACCAAAAAGAACGGCATCTAGTTACTTGTTATGGAAGACTATCAGTGAACACTGAAAAGGGGGAACATTTGCCATTCTGAT
Organism: Onychomys torridus; assembly: GCF_903995425.1. Taxonomy (NCBI): domain Eukaryota; kingdom Metazoa; phylum Chordata; class Mammalia; order Rodentia; family Cricetidae; genus Onychomys; species Onychomys torridus. The sequence goes on from NC_050447.1 coordinate 9,345,328, forward strand.
TCTGCTTGAAACCAGGCATTGCTTAAACAATTCCTCTAAGGAAATTCTGGACATAATGGTACTGCACTGGTTTTCAACCTGAGACTATCCCCAGGAAGACAAAGTCTAAGTCCTGCACTAGGGGCACAGGAAACACAAAAGTTGAGTCAATGACAGGGTTGGGAAAGAAGTCACCTACTCAAGACCTGCACCTCACATCTAACTTAACTCAAACAGTCTTGCTAATCAGTAATTTCACTGCACTTTGTGATATGTTAAAATGCACGGGACAAAATGGTTAAGTGACTTAGCCAGAATAAGGTGACTAAGATCCCTGGATGACATCTGTCTAGACATAGCTATGAATTCCTGAAGCAACTCAAGAGACAAATGCTCTTTGATGTCAAATTTCATGATACCCATTCTTCTTAAAAGTGTAACCTCAGAACCTGCTACCAGCACTATGCCTAAGGGAAATTGTTAAGATTGTGAATTTTAATAGGATCCTTGGTCACACATTATACAAGTAAATTTTGCAAAGGCACTGTTACCTGACTCCTTGGCTTAATTTGAAGGTCTAGGAATTCCTAGAGGCATTCTTTTCTTTAGATGTATTTTATTTTATTAATTATTTCATGTGTGGATATGTGGGCATAAAAAAATGCAATGGGTGTGAGTGTGTATGCTTGAACATAGGCTAGAAGTGGGTGTTGGAAGCCCTGGAGCAGAAATTATAGGCACTTGTGAGCTCGGTTCTTAGAACTAAACTCAGATTCCCAGCAAGAGCAGTGCATGCATTTAACCGTTGGGCCGTCTCTCCAGCCTCCTAGAGGCTCTCTTAAACTCTCCTGAGTCATGGGAAATGCTACAGATCAGATGAGGGTCTGGACTCATTTCTGAAAAGGACTTTATGAGCATCTGCACATGGCTATGCACAGTTATATTACTCTCTGAGAGGGGGTGACCTCCTAAATCCTATGCATGGTCAATCTAGCCATGTGTTGCCTCCATGCTAACATGTTTCCTGAGAAATGATGAAGGCAGAGAACTCAAAACAAGCATGGAAAAATGTATTACATGTAAACTCTTTTATAAATGGCAATCAGAATAATTGTTTAAATTTAGGCAAATCATGTATGTGGGGATGGGGTGGGAAGGAAATGTTAGTACTAGCATAGTTTCCACTAATGATTATTGGTACACAGCCATCAGAAAGACAGATGGATTTTGAGTCAGTTTTATATCTGTTCCTAACTTCTTGACAGTGTGCCTCCCTGAATCCAACACCTGAGGCTTATGTCACTGGTCCTTGTGGCCACAGATTGCAAATATTAATTCAACAGAGCACTTCCTATGTTCTTTTTTAAAAGTACAGTCAACATGACTAAGATATGAAGTGAATACCCAGGGACCAGAGAATCCTCTGGAATGCCAATATCCTTCTGAATGCCAGTCAGATGCCTCAGATGGCTATGATATCACAATTAGGAAGAAATGAGACTTTTTTGCATCCAAAGTTAGCAGTCATTGCTAACAAGGGGTGTTCTGTTTGGCAAATACACTCTCTGACCAAAACAAAGAATCTATCAAAAGCCATTCAGGTTAAGAGCAAGTGGACAGTGTCCCTGTAGCCATTTAGACAGAAGCCTGTGGCTGCCAGCATGCTATGGGGGAGAGGTGTGTGGCTGGCTTATTCTTCCCATAATGCACTGAAGAACCAGGCCAAGTTCCCCCTAAGAGAATGACCATCAAGTACATGCCCTGTGATTGCTGTTCAGAACTGAGTGCTTTGTAGAAGTTGTAATACTCTGGGGTTTTCATACCTTGACAACCCCAGGGACATCAACGGCTGGTGTTCTTGTGAGATATAGAGTGAAAATCTTCTCAGATGAAATGTTTGAAGCCATGCTATTAATAATGCTGTGTCTAGCAGCTGCCTTTATTTATTCATAAATATAGTTCAAACATAGTCCTTGTCAAAGGAGAGAATTTTTCTTTTACTGTATAAAGGTAATTATTTCAGGTTGGATAAACTTAATGGTGCATTTACCATGTGGGAAGAGCAAAGAAAACACCAGAATAGAATTATATAAAGAAATAATGTAAAAATATGAACTTAAAAGTTATTTTGATCTCTTGAATCTGACACAATTTCCCACCCCTGGGTATTAAACTCATATTTATTTAAAAAGAAATACAAGTGGCAATAAGACATAAATACATGCACAGATGAATTCAGAATACCAGGGAGTTTCTTGATGGATTGTTTTTTTTTTTGTTGTTTGTTTGTTTGTTTTTTACATATCACTGACAAAAGTCAAATATTTCCAAGGCTGTTTCTCTTTGAATCAGTGCCCAAGAGAGACAAACACTCTCTCGCCAAAAAAAAATAAATAAATAAAAAATAACATAGATGAAAGTGCTCTGTGAACTTTAAAGAATCATACATGTATAAAAGAAGTATTATTATTGCCATCTGCCTGGTACATCCTGAGAAGATGGCTTACAGATACATTGGGAGCTTGACTTTATTAATTCATCTCAGGAAACTGAACTTGGCTGAGACCAGTGATTTTTAAATCCTTTGAAAAGGATGCTGCCTGGCATATAGAACCATTACTGCTTTGGCATCCTCATTTCTCCTGCAGGCTCTGTACTGTCACATACTGAGAGATCATTTTTTTCCTCCTTGGCCTCACCTTAAGCCCATCACATTGTATTTCTGCTAAGCCTTGCTGTAGCTGTCCTCAGTCTTATGTACTGATAACTTTACTTGGGATGCTCGTTCTCTCTCCCAGCCACGTCACCCTCCTCTCACTTCTCAATTCAACTGTTCCTAGTTGCCACTCCACGGGACTTCCTCTGCTTGGTTTATCTTGATCAGAATAATTAGTTTCCACTTATTAGTTTCCCTTATACCAAACAGTGTTCAGTGAAGTGTAATTTAGAAAATCTTCCTTTCAAAAAGCCTTCTTTGTCCCAAGATTTTTCCATAGCCCTTTTCCGATTCTGTAGAGCCCAATTCTCCACTGGCACAGGTGCCCCTGTGACTTACATGACCCACGTGCTGCATGTAACATGTCACCTTGAGTGATTACTTGCTGATATTGTCCATTTGGTGTTTCAAGGACTCATCAAAATTACAGAGATGGTGCTACCAGACAGTGATGGATTTTATGAACCTGATATTTATCTGTAGGGAGGCGTTGATTTAAAGTCTTTCTTTTGAACTAAGAATAACACATCTAATTGTTTTATGTTGCAATATGACTCCTCTTTCTCTAAGAAAGACAGAAAAGTCATCAGTGCAGCCCATGGAGACTTTTAACTCTCCATTACCACACTTTCCTTCCCATCTTTCGCTACGCTGGCCATTCTGGATTTTCTTTTGCCCTAAGAATACCCCTGTCCTTGCTGACTGAAGTGTTGTCTGTCACTCTTTGCACTTCCCTGACCCAATCCCTAATAATTGACAGCTCAGCTCACCTGTCACTTTCTCTAAGAGGTGATGTATGAATGAACACCTTGAACACACCTGTGTTCCTTGATATCCTTCATAGAATTGATGGAGACCAAATAAGACCTCAGATGATGGGTTTGATAATGAGATGCTTCTGCTGGTTGAAAAGCTCCTGAAGGCTGACACTGTGGCTTTCTTACAGCATCTGTCAAAACATTCACACAGAGTAGATTTCCAATAGCTGAGGTTCCAGTGTGACTGACATGTGAATTCCTAGTGGAAAGAGGTGATCACAACAGTAAAGGTAAATGACCTGGATAGGCTGTATTCCATGACAATAGTCCAAATATCTGACATTATTCCCAAAGGCTAAATTTAGCAGTTTTTAAATCTGCTTCTGTGTTACAACTGTCTCCTTATTTCCTTTAATTCCTGTTTCAAAATTGTGGGATGAAGAAATAAATTATAGGATAAAAGCATGTCTCTGTTTCATTAAGTTTTCTTCTGTGTTGTGTCAGGTAGAGTCCACAATTAGGACCAAAGGACTCATCACATAGCTAAACACCTTACATAACACATTCCTTAGGGAGAACACAATTCAGTCACTAGACACAATTAAGGAATATTGAACCAAATCTCTTGGAAATAGGATTTCCTCTGGGCAAAATATTCATCCATGGCAAGCATATGTTGAGTGTGATTTGCCTGTAAGTGCAGAGGGCTTCAGTCATAGCACAAGGTCACAGAAGAGAAGGAAGAGTGATGCACTCTTTCGGATTTCTTGTTGCTTGGGGACAGAAAGCAGGGAGCAGCACATTACTTGATTTTCATTTTGCGTATGTTGGTTTCATTTTATAAGTTATTGAATTTGATGGCCATAAACTACAACATCAAAACATATAATTCCCTCTTTACAACTAGAGCAACAACAGCAAAAGCAGGTAATTCTATTGATTCACTCTTCCCAGATAAAGAATGAGATTATATAAAATAGACTTGTAATTGGGTTATAAAAGTCTCTGGGCTCACAAATTATTTATTAGTTCTGCTTGTGTTCCCAGGCCCCACCTCATAGTCCTTTCACTTTATTGCCAAAGAGAATGTGCAGATAATATCCTCTCATACATCTTTTCTTTACTTGAAATAATAATAAAAGAAAAGCAAGAACGTATTTGTCAATGGGATGGTGTCTATCAATCTAATTTTTATTTGCCTTACCCTTACCTTGCCCATTTGCCATTTGATATATGATTTTGTGCTTCTTTCATTATAGGTAATATATGGCAAATATTTTCAGCAATTAGGGCGGTAGGTGAGATGTAAACATGGTATCTTCCAGAAAAATAATACTTCCTGGCCAATGGAAGTGTAGGAAGTGTGAACTTTGAAATAGAGATAAAAGATTGACCTAACAGCAGAAATATGAAAGGTTAAATTTAGATGGTGTTACATACTCACTTGATCACTTATGTTAACTGGAAGATGGTTGTATATGACCACTTCATCTCTTATGTCAAGTTAAAGGATTTTAATAAGTATAGACTTGAGTTTTCTAAAACCAGCTGTGCTGTCTCATTTCAGGGACTTTGAGTCCCAAAACATTCCAGATTTTAAAACCATCTTGTATTTGTTTATACAATGCAAGTGGGAAATTAGTCACTATAAAATACCATAAACAATGTGACTGGCATCTTGATCTCCCCTTCCTCAGACAAATAAATATTGGAGAGCGACCAATTTCTCTTTAACAATTAGATTGGAAAATTAAAGTTAAAAACGGCACATTTTCCCAAATTTTTAGCAATAGAAATGCTAAAATGCTTAGTAACTTAAGACAGTATAATAAAAAATATAGGTAAGAATTATAAAAGTTTATTAACATTTTTTAAGTTGCATATGAGTGTTGAATGCATGTGAGTATACATGTGTATGGAGTACCCTGCTTTATCTCGCCTCTCCACATGCTTCCTCTTTTTTTTTTTTTTCCATTTTTTAAACTTTCTTTTTATGTATTCTTTCTGTCTTTCAAATCATGCAGGTCAATCCTATTCATTTCCCTATTCTTTCATATCTGCCCTTTGCCCTTGTAATCCCCCCAAAAAATAAAATTAAATTTAAGACAAAAAAGAAGGAAAAATCTCAAAATGGAAGCTGTAGTGTGACACAGTGAATCACATAGTATATACCCTTTTGTCCATAGATCTTTACTTGCAAGTGTTCCATACAAAGAGTCATTGATATGGTTGAGGCCTCTGGTTTCTGCTACACTACCGATGCTGGGCCCTCATTGGAATCTTATTGGATATTCTGTTGTTGCCCTGTGTCTTGGAGATCCTGCAGCTTTGAGTCTGCAGGATCGGTCACCTTCACATGTTCCAGCAGATCATAGATTAGATGGATGTTTGGATGGGTCAACACATAACCCTGGTTCTGGGTCTGGATAATTGCAGGGTCTGCCAGCTCCCCCTCTTCCTCACCATCAGGGTGAGCTCTCCAGCATTGCTCCATTCTAGTTCACCCCTTGCTGCAATGAGCAAGGGGTGGGGTCAGTTCTCCTTCTTTCATTCCCTCAGGGTTGGCTCTCCCACACCTGGACCATCAAGGCCAGCTCTGCTGTGTTGCCCTGGCAATGTATAGGGGCCACTCTCCAGAGTGCTACGGCTGGTGAGGGGCAGGGACAGTTCTGCTCTTATCATCTCAGGGCCAGCTGTCCCACCCACCACAGTTGGCAAGGGGCAGTGGAGGAGGCCATGCCCCTCCTACCCCACTATATGGCAGTTAAGGGGCAGGGCCAGATCTTTCATACTCTCAAGCTCTCAGGTCCATTTCACCTGTACCTCTGTCAACGGGATCAGCTCTGTTGTGCTGCTCAAGTGAGGTGCAGGGCCTGCTTTCCTAAGTGCTGCAGCTGATAAGGGGGAGGGCCAGCTTCCTCACTAACCACACATGGTAGGGGCATCCTTTTAAGACAGTGTACTGCACTGAACCTGGAGCTAAGATGATGGCCAGCAAGCCCTAGTAACCCTATTCCTCCATGTAGTACAGGGTAGGCATAGCCACAGCCAGCTTTCCAAGGATGCTGGGGATGCAAATCTCAGATCCTCATGCTTGTTCAGGAAGTATTCTTACCGCTGAGCTATCTTCTCAGCACCTATGAACAATTACATTTTCATCAAACCAAATGGAGTCCAACAAATTGGCCTTTTTAAAACTTCCACAAGTACAGCTTTAAAAATTGTGAGAATAAAACAACAGTATTTGGGAAAATGTGAAACACTAACGTAAACATTATTTTTCTATGTACTTTCCTTGAAGGAGGATCACCTCAAACCAAAAAACCAACAATAACAACAACAACAAAGCCCTTAATTTTCTACAACAGATAAATTAGGGAGTAGGGAGATGCCTCAGTTGGGAAAGTGCTTGTGTGACAAGCAAGACAGTTTGGGTTCAGATCATCAGCACCCATGTAAAATGTCGGGGATGTGGCAGGTACCTGTAATCCCACTTTGAAGGGGTAAAGACAGGAGGATCTCTAGGGTTCGCTGGCCAGTTAGTCTGACTGAACTACTGAGTTTCAGGTCAAGGAAGAGACACAGCCTTAAAGGCAAAACAAACAAACAAGGTAGAAAACAATGCACAAGGCACCGAAGTCAACCTCTGGCTTCCACACACTTGTGCTCACACACACACACACACACACACACACACACACACACACACACACAAAATGTGTATACACAAACATCACATTCAGCTAAACACAAACTAATAAAAAAAGGTAAAGAGTTAAAGCTCGGTTGATAAAACATATGAACAACTTTATTCAGCATCTTCTGTTATATTACAAATATGTACAACTGCAGTAATAAATTAAAAATAAGCAAGCAGAACAGGCCTAAGAAGAGCTCTTCCCCACCCCCCTTATCTCCCCGAGTTCATCTGATCCAAGTGGCTCATTAGCTTCTGCCTAGGCAGCTTTGTTTTCCCAGCAGATCTCAAATGCACAGAGCTGTGCTGCCTTGGCACAGCAGGCAGAGGTGTAGTAAGAGTGGAAACCCTGATGAGGACCACCTGCCATCAAGAAGTGTTGATGAACATTTGTACAGTATGGATAAAACTCTGCACAAATTCCCTGATATTTTTCTCTTCCAGTTCCTCACATTCCTTGCAGCCAGATTCTGTTACATTCTGCAATCAAGAAGAAAGAATTAGATCTGTAAGCAGAATGTATTTCTTCGTTGGGATTATTTTACTACTTGAAACACATGGTGGGGTCTTCAGACATAAAAAAAAACATTGACAAATTAATATCATGTTAAGTAAAACTATAAGAAAGAATTAAGAGATTTGATAGCAGATGTTTCTTCTCACGTTGGGTTAAGATCTTTGCAAATGTACAGGCTATGCATGTTAGACTATGTTCTTCCTGCTTAAAGCCTGTCAAGGGATTCTGTTTCTCTTTTGAAGCCCATGTTTCCCTGAATGTTTCACAGCCTGTGTGAGGTGTCCTTACCTATTGCATCTTTCCATGGCCTTGAATGCTATGCCCTTGAGATACCAAGAGAGCATGTGCCTTTCTGTTACACACACACACACACACACACACACACACACACACACACACACACACACGCATGTATGTGTGTATGAATGTATGCATAAACACCTACTTTTAACATTTTTACACTACTGTTGTCTAACCATTCCTGAGAAGCATAACCATATATTTTCGTTTCCCAGCATTAAGTACAAGGCCTGGAAAACAGTAGCTACTTGAAGGATTTTGGTTGATTTGAACTTCTTAGGCAAATGCCATAAACATTGCTTCAGAGACAACTAGAATATTACAAGTGCAGCAATCATGGATAAACATTTTAGAGATCTTCTAAACTACGAAGTCTGCACCAGCGGAAATCAAAATTAGATTTCACATCCATTAGGCACTTGGAATTCAGATTCCCCAGTGTTCATCAGGCACACACTGAATGGCAGGCTTTCTCATAATGCTTACACTGCTCTCTACTTGGTCCTGAAAACAATGGCAGAGAGGACAGCAAAGCTCCTAAGCAGCCCATCCCCACTGCCACAGTCAACTGAAATCTACACAGATCCCCCAACCCTGCAGTCCTGATCACTTTTCTAGTACTTAATCCAAACAGTCACTTTGGGGTGGCACCAATATGCAACCTAAAGCTCAGCATTGATACTGTCATGAGTTATCTGTTGAATTTCTCGCCATTAATAAATGGCAATAATGTAGCACAGAAGTACTTTAACCATGAATAGATTTACTTGGTAAGTATCTCGAGTGATGAATACCTGTAAGAAGTGTATGTTCTGGAAATTGTAATAAAACATGTTTAAAAAAAAACCCTAAAGTGTCTACGCTCTGAAGCTGACTTACTTATGGTGACAAATGGGCAATTATTGCTTCTAAATAAAAGTGTGGGACATGTGGAGATGGGCACAGACAGTGACAATGTGGGGAAAGCACAGCGAATGTAAATATTGTCATCAGTGAGAAGGTGACATCTGAGCAGACACCCAAGGCAGCAGGCATTTGAGAGGAGAAGCTAAAGCTTCTCAAGGCCATTTCTCTTCCAGTTGAGTCTGCCTACAGACATCCCTGAGTGTCCCGGACACTCATTCCCTGACCTCTGGGTAACATACTAGCTTATTGGCTAACCCTTCTCTACACCGGAACCCTAGATCCCCCATACACACTGGCTTTCTCTGTTCCTACTGTGCTTAATGACTAACTGGCTGGTTCACACATTCACTGATTGGCTATTCACGTTTCTGCCTTCCTTTCTCACAGGGACTCTGGGGGCTTTGGCACAGCATGCTGAAGTACTTATTAAATGAAATAATTTTATTACTGTGTCTCCTCTGGTGACAAAGTTCCTTTGTTTCTACCTTATTTTACTCTATGGTTGTGCCATTCAAGCCACAATTAATTCCATGTACTTCAGGACAGTTTGTGCAACTCACTCCTCGGCTGACCACAGTAGTCACTAGTATTTGCTTTCTCCTAACCCTCCCTGCTCGTGCTTTCTAGGATGTTCCAAATAGTACTTGACTCATTAACACTTCTGCTTATGATGATTCTTCATGATTTTAGAAGGTAAGAAGACAGGAGGTGGAGGAGACTACGACTCTTGTGCAGTTCGCTGCACAAACAGGACCACGTGGTTAGCTCTGGGTTTTCCAAGTGCATCAACATTCAAACAGAAATAAAGACAACTAGATGTCAAAAAAGAAAGGAGATTAGTCTCAAAGACTGATTTTGAGGATTTAGTGCCTTACCAATCTAAAGCAGAAGGAGCAGTATGTGACACTAAGGACTAGCTCAATAAATGTGAGCTACCATTTCTGATGTTAGACACTGGATCACATCAATGTCTATCCACAGCACCTATGCACCTGCTTGTCTCTCCCACTAAAGCACACTGGCTGACACTATTCAGAAATGTCTGTTTACCAAGGGAATCAATGAGCTTAGGAATCTGTGCATGCCTGCTCTGGTACCACCTTTGAATGCCACTCTACTGGCACCAAATTCTTTTCTGTGTGCCCCATGGGAGAATCTGCTTATGTATGAATGCCTTATCCCAAATAAGACAAAACATCAGATGCAGCTCACTATGGCTACTGGATCACTCACCTTGGTAGAAGACAGATTGCTCTTTGCTAGGAGCATCACATTGTTTACTGTTTCATTAAGGCGTGTGTGACTGTACTCGTGTGAAATGACCTGTAATTCCAGCAGAAAGCACTTCATTGCAGTAAGTTTGCAACCAGGCTAAAAACAAGAGTTTCAAAGATCCAGTTTGAGACAAACAAACAATTTTTTTCCATTCTTCATTTTCACATTGATAAGTCTTTGATTTTTTTTAAAAGAAAATATCAACCAATCTCATCTAGTTATCTTACAAAGAAACATAATACCCATACTGCTTAGTTTTAACTCTTAACTTGACACAACCTAGAAGATCATCTTAATGAGCAAGTATCTATCAGCTTAACCTGTAGGCATGTCCCTCGAGGCTTATCTTCATTCTGAATTAATGGAGGAAGACCCAAACTACTGTGGGTGGCACCATTCTCTAGGCAGGGGGCCCTGAGTGGTATAGGAGATAGCTGACAGCAAGCAGGCAAGCAAGTTCTTGCAATTCTCCTGTCTTTGTTCTCAACTGTTAATTGGATGCTTTATGTTCCTGACTGATTTTCCATAATTATGTATAGATGTAGCCATTTTGTTAAATAAGAAACACAGAGCCAATTGCAGAGTTAAAAGCCAAGAGATCAGAGCAATAGTAAAGAGCTATAAACCTTACCCTTCACTGCCGCTCCTGTCCTTCCCTCTGCAAGAGACCTACTTCTGTGTGTTTTCCCTTTTTATAGACTTTCTGTTCTGCCTTCTCATTGGTTGTAAACCCAACCACATGGCCTACTGGTCACTGCGTGTTTGTACAGACCTCCAGGTCTTCTATGGTTGGTATTGAGATTAAAGGCATGTGTCGCCATGCTGGCTGTATCCTTGAACACGCAGAGATCCTGCCTAGCTCTGCCTCCCAAGTGCTGGGATTAAAGGTGTGCAAACCACCACTGCTCAGCTTCTGCTATGGCTTGCTCTGACCCCAAGGCAACTTTATTAATATACAATAAAATCACATTTCAATACAAATAAAATATCACTATAATTATGGACTATGACTTGGAATTGCAAGCCAAATAAAGACTTGCTTCCCCAAATTGTTTCCTGTCTGTGTACTCCTAAGGGATTTTATTTATGTAGGAAGCCACTTTTTTCCCTTATTTGGTTTTGAAATTAAAACTAAAACCAACAACAGTGAAGGAGGGTGGCACTAATGTAAGGAAGGAAATGGGTGTCAAAGGCCACCATTCCTCACTGAGCATGCCTCTTCCACTCTGTGGGTGATACCGCAGTCTCAAAGTAACTGAATATTTGTAAAAAACAGTTAGGGTCAGACTGTATGTTCACATTTTAAGGAGTGATAACTGCCAGTCATTCTGTCCCTACAGTACTGAGCAGAAAGAATTCTAAGAACCTCAAGGGAAAAGTCAAAGCAAAGGCAGGGCCTACTCATGGGCTGGCCAAGCCAGGAAGGGATTGTGAGTGACAGGATAATAGATTTATTGTAAAAGTTGCTTTACAAAACCCTCAATGTTAGAAATGAATAAATAACAAAAAAGAGAGGAAAACATTTAATGGGATTCAACCGTAATTAAAATTAGGACATGTCTGAATCTAAAGTCTAGTCAAAATAGTTTGCTGAGTGCTTTCTGATTAGGAAAAAAGCAGAGAAAAACAGAAAATACACTAAAATCACAGGAGAGCACACCCAGGTGTTTGGTGAACATCTAGTTGTCTGAGTTCCAGACTCTGCCTTCTCCTCACCACATCAGTAGTAGGGTGTACAAATCTTCACCTGGACAAGTTGCGCTTGGCAGTTTTGAACACACAATAAGCAGTTTGGTTTTGAACACACAATAGGCAGTTTGGTTTTGAGCACACAATAGGCAGTTTGGTTTTGAGCACACAATAGGCAGTTTGGTTTTGAGCACACAATAGGCAGTTTGGTTTTGAGCACACAATAGGCAGTTTGGTTTTGAGCACACAATAGGCAGTTTGGTTTTGAGCACACAATAGGCAGTTTGGTTTTGAGCACACAATAGGCAGTTTGGTTTTGAACACACAATAGGCAGTTTGGTTTGGGTTCTAGTTTTGCTTCTGCCTTTGTTACTTTGACAAAATATCCGACAAAGAGCAAAGACTTCGGGGAGAGAGGATGTCTTTTCTGTTCCCAGGTCCAAGTTATGGCCCATCATAGCTGGGAGGTCAAGGCATGGGAACTTAAGACAGCTGCTCAGACGCACAGTCCCGAGCAGAGAGAGAAGTGTGCAGCTGTGCAGCTGTGCAGCTGTGCCCACCTAGTCTTCCTTATTCTCGGTCCAGGGTTCCGCCTGTGAAGCTGGGCTGCCCACATCTGGAACGGATCATCACCACAGTTAACCAGATTAGAAAAATACCCCGCAGACACAGCCTCAGGCAAAAACCCCTGACCTTCTTAGGAGGCTATTTTAAATTGTGACATGCTAACAATTCAAATTAAAATTTCCAAGCAGTGGCATTGGAGATCATCATTTGGCTTTAGTGACAGTGTAGAGTCCAAGAAGGAATCACTTGACCAAATGCCTATAGCCATCACTATAATGAAGCTACTCTGTCATTTAGAAATTCTAGTACATTATTTGGATTATGTTTTTTATCACACAGAGATTAGTGAAAGAACTTCTTGGCAAGTGTAGTGATCCATGTGAAACACAAAACATGGATGCTCATGAGTTGTTTGCTATAAACATTATTGAAGATGGTAACACAGTATAGCACTAGAAATAATGGGTACGTTGGAGACAATTAGATTAAACTATTTAATGTAACTCTAGCATCTAATTCCATGATGATCAAACTGCATCATAGAAACATATAAGAGATTTTGCATGACACTGATGGAAAGGCAATTTTTTTCCATTTTGATTTGGCACCATTACAAAAGCATCTATGTAGCTCTTTGTCCTAAGTCAAACTTCAATGATCCCTTAGAAATGTCATGAGGGAAACACTATGAGAATCCACCATAAGTTAGATTTTAAAACTGTAACTATTTCAGTGAAGTTATGGTAATATGGCTGAAAAATTGGAAAATAGCAATTCTGAAAAATGAACTATACTCACATGAAAGTCACTGTCAGTGTATAAAGTAACATCAATATGAATAGACTGAAACGAAAAGATGAAGTAATATGAAAATTTTAGATATGATAACAACTTCCTGTAGACATTATATTTAGGCCCCTAAATTAACTTTGAATTTTGCAATGATTTTAAGTTCCAGCAATTATGAGAGAGCACACAGAGAGCTGCTGCAATCCCTTCTCTCTGTTACCTTGCTGGCACTTGCTTAGACACAACACAGTTTTCTAACAGCGAAATTCATGTTGATGTAATGTTTCTCCCTTCTCCAGAATTTTCCAGTTTTACCCCCTTGCCCAATCCTATACTGTTATCATTTCTAGAATATGAAAGAAATAGAACCATAGAGAATGCAACCTTTTATGATTGGCTTTTTTAAAAAATAACACTTTGAGCAGATGTGTTATGGGGGGTGGGGAGCACAATGTCTTGAGCTCTTTTGCATTCCTTTATCTGATTCCAGTTCCCTCCATTGATAATAGACTGCATATATTACGTACATTTGTTTACCTGATTAGTGGGCTTTTATACATGGTTACAGTTTGGGTGTTTAATGCCCCAAACTCTTGGGTCCAGGGTGGAAACGGTGACACCTCTGGCAAAAGGATCCAGGAGAGGGCCACAGGTCATTGACATGTGACCTGAAGGGCATTGTAGGACTTTCACCTCTTCATTTTTCCTTATTTTTGCTTTCTGGACATACTGTGACCAACTTGTTTTGCCATTAGAAGCTGGCAGCCCCACCAGAGACCCCAAATCATTAGTTTAAAGCCATCAGTCAAAATACAGTCTTTACTTTTTAAAGTTAATTATCTCAGGTATTTTGCTATAGTCATGGAGAGTTGATGAATACCATTGCAACAGAAAAAATATACAGAATATCAGGGTTCAGTTTCTATGATATTTATGATGGGCTTTGAGAGATAGGCAATGGCATGTACCACCATTGTCACAGTACACCGTGACAATGCTCTGCCGCCTCATCCTTTCCTGCTTTCATTTTTTCTTTTCGTTTTTTTTTTTTTTTTCTGTTTTGTTTTGGTTTGGTTTTTCAAGACAGGGTTTCTCTGTGTAGCTTTGTGCCTTTCCTGGAACTAACTTTGTAGACCAGGCTGGCCTCAAATTCACAAAGATCTGCCTGTCTCTACCTCCTGAGGTGCTGGGATTAAAGGCATGTGCCACCACTGCCCAGCCCTTTCCTGCTTTCTAACCGCTGCCAACCATCCATCTTTGTGTTTGTTCTCTGATTCTGTCTTCTCTACAAGGACAAATAGCTAGAATCACACAGCACGAAGTCTTTGTAGGCACAGCTTTCACTGTATGGTGTGCATTCAAGGTGTTCGTTTCCTTGGCTTGCCCACCTATTTCTTTCTGTCCCTGGATAATACTCTACTGTGTGGATACACCAAAATGAAGATCATGGTGAATAAAAGTGGTAATAGATTTGTTTTCAGTCCCAGGGAGAAGCTGTCTTTCACTTACTAGCAAGAGTGGTAGTTTGAGGTATGCTAGTACATATTTTATATTAAGTTGAAGAAGTTGCTCTCTGTTCCTCCTCTGCTGAGGTATTTTGTCTTGTACCAGTTCTACAGCAGTTTGCTGAAGCTACTATAATTTCATATGAGCTGGATGGCTTAAATAAAGACATGTAATTTTCTCAAATTCTGAAGGCAATCAGTCTCAGAAAGATGTGCCAGCAATGGTCTCCCAAGACTTCTCTTTTTGCCTCATCAATGCCTGTCTTGTATTCTCCTTGGGAGTTCTTCCTCCTGTGAATGAATACCTGTAGGACTGATTTCTGTTCTTCTAAGGACATTGACTATATTGATTTCGAATCATCCTAACGACCCTGTTTTAACTTAAATTGCTCTTTAAATATCCTGTATCAAGACATAATCACATTATGGGGTATGGACAGTAGTTAAGAAAGGAAAATCCCTCTTGTATAAGAGGTGTTGTATTTATCACATCTTTTCTAAATCAATTGATATTATTTCCTTTTTAGGGTCCTGATATGTCAGACTGGATTGCTTGATTGATCTTCAAATAATAAAAATATTTATACTTAGAATAAATACCATATGTTAATAATAAATAATTATTTCTTTTAATACACTGATAGATCGGACTGGCAAAAGCATAATTGAGGAATTTTATATTAAGTTCATGAGAGTTGCTTGTCTTAATTTCATATTTCACATCAGGCTACAATCAATCTCCCAAACTGGGGAGGATGGACTTCCTTTCTCCCATTCCCTGGAGGAGGGTAGGAACATCATTCACAATGCTTCAATAGCTTTCAAGATGCTGGAGCTAAGCCAGCTGTTACTGAAGGTTCTTCTGGGAGGTTCTGTATGGTGAATTGAATGATGTCATTGGTTAGAGTGGCACTTGAACCCTCAACTTCATCATTCTTATGTTTGGGGAGCTTGTGGTCTTTGAAGAATTTGCTGATTTCCTGTAAGTCATTGGTACAAAATGTGAAGTTACACTGGGGGAAACCATGATGAATTTTATCCCCAAAGATTCTTTGCCAATAGCCACCAATCATGCATGATACTAGTGCTTATTAATTTCATTGATTTTTTTTCTCAAATTAGTACCTTTATATTTCAGTGATTTGCCCACCTCTCTCCTGATTTCAGCTTCACTAATTTCTGCTCTGATAATCTATTCTTTTCCTCCCTCTCTTTGTGTTGAACTTATTTTGTGATTGGTCTAATTTAGGTTACTGGTTTGATCTTAGCACTTTCCCTCTTTTCTAGTACACTGATTTAATTTTTAAAGTTTACTCATCCTTAGCAGTTCACATCTTAACATACTGAGTTTCATTTTATTCAGTTCTATGTGGTTTTTTCCATATATTAGAGAATCAGTCTTTAACCCATGAATTATTTAGAAATATATTATTTAATTTATAAATTTGGGGGACTTTCCTATTGTATTATTTTCACCTCCAATTTGATTCTGTTGTGTTCTAAACATACTTTCTGCATGATCAAAATTTGGTAAATTTCATGAATCTTAATTTGTGGCTCAGGATATATTTAGTCTTGGTAACTATTGTTCCATGGGAGTCTTTAAAAGTTTGTTCTGACACTATGGGGTAGAATGCTTCATGCATTAAGTACATCACATTAGTTGGTTTTTTCATGGTGTCTATCTTTCTGGAATTTTTACTTCATAATTTAGTTAGTTATTGGGCTGGAGACAGTGAAATCTACAACTGGAATCTTAAATTTGTTTCTCCTTTGAGCTTGATTTTTGTGTCATGAATTTTGAGACTTTGTTTCTCAGTGCATATATATTAAGAATCAATATTTCTTCCTCATGAATTTTCTTCTGTCATTAATATTGCTGTTGGCATTAGCCATCACATTGGCTTTACTTGATACTAATATATGACTAATCATTGCTGTAGGATAATGCCCTTGTACACTGGTTTAATAAAATGCTGATTCACCAGTAGCCAGGCAGGAAGTGTAGGTGGAGTGAGCAGGCAAGGAGAATTATGGGAAAGAGAAGGGCTCAGTCAGAAGTCACCAGCCAGACACAGAGGAAGCAAGATGTGAAGGCAGAACTGAGAAAAGGTACCAAGCTAAACATAGGTAAGAATTATGGGTTAATTTAAGTGTAAAAGCTAATCAGTAATAATCCTGAGCTAATGGCCATACAGTTTATAAGCAATATAAGCCTTTGTGTGTTTACTTGGATCTGAGTGGCTGTAGGACTGGGCAGGAAACTTCCAGCTACAAATTGTGCCCAATGCAGGGCAAAAATTTCCACTCAAAACATGAGAAATCTTTTTTAAAAGGTTCTAAAATGGAGCCAAGAGCAGCTTCCTAGTTGTGTCTCTCAGGAAAGCTGTGATACAGAGATGCTGAGGCCTGCAGACATGAACCACAGTATGGCGGTTTCACGGCATATGGGTTTGAGTGCAGCATGGTGGATTCCTGCAACTGTACACAGTGGCATCTGTGACCTGTGCAGCACACTGTGTGATGGATTTAGCTTTCGCTTGTATTTTTTTTTTTAAAAAAGAGGTTTTTGGGCTACCCACTGCTGGATGAAGTCATAGACCCACTGCTTCCCAGAGTCTGGTGGTGAGCATGGTTCCACCAAAGCTGGTGGTAAATGTAGTTCTGCCATGTTGGAAACCTGAGGTAGGTGGAGCCAGCAGCCAAAGCTACTATTTCAGTCCTAGTAATGCTATAGTTTAAAGCAATAGACTCACAATAAAACAGATTCAGATGAAATAAACCTATAAATGGTTTACAATGTGTATAAAATATATGAAGGCTTGAAAGATAGAGAAAATAAATATAGACAGTTATATAAAGAAATAGAAAGTTTTAAAAAGTAAAGTCTCTAAGGAAAAAGTAAAAGTAATATAAAAATAAGCCACATTAAGGTGGAAATCACACAGAGAGTCTGGTGTATTGTCTTTGGGAATTTTAAGTGCAGAGACACATTTCATTGTAAAAGCTGCTGAGTTAAATCAATATGTATATTTTAAAGTTATCTTGATATCAAAATTTATGTCTAAGGTTATGTTGCTTTGAAAAAGAGGTTCTGCTTTTGTTTCCACAGAAGATGAGAACCTATGGATTGCTTCTAGGCTAATATATTTGACTAGCCAAGACCCCCTGAAAGGTCTCCAATGACACCATGGTCCAGATGATCCAACACCCAAGTACAACTTCAAGACAACTAGCTCATAAATGCAGCCCCACAGACTACTCCAGTCATGACTTGACCGTAATTCTTAATTTTCTCAGGATCTCCATAAGATTGCCAGTGCCCTCATCCAGCAGGAAGTAGTATGAGAAACTATGCCCAAATTCCCAAAATATTGTTTATAAATGTTTATTTTTATTTAAAGTGAGTTGATTATAAATGCAATATCTTTCTAAAGAATAAAAGGAGATATAAATAAGATAGGATAAAGAGTAACAACTTGTTTAAAATGTTTTCCATTGATATGGATTTTACTTTATTGATACAAATTTAAATTTAATTTTGTTATACTATGTATACATTTCTACTCTTGTTTAAAGTATTTTGTTTATGCAACTCATTTGAAATTATAGTGTATACTTGAGAAATATAGATTAATAATTAGTCTTCTATGATAGTAAAACTTATAGTCATATTAAGTTTTCTAGATATACATAGATTTAATTCAGTTAGGTAGGTAATCTTCAAACACTTCAAATACCTACAGGCATTTAAAATGTTTTAAAAACTGAGACTTTTCTGGATAGTGAGACACGTCTGCTCCTAGCAGCACCAATTTACTTCAAAGAGAAAGATGGGTGTCAAAGATACTTCATATGGAGTTTAACTTCTTCTTGGCAAAAGTAGCCATTTGGGCAAGAAACTGTTCTTGCATGGACTGCTTGACAGAATTTTGTATTGACTGGACATGCAGGACCATAGGAAGGTGACCACTGAATTTTGCAAGGCAAAATGGTCCTTCAGGTTCCTGCTTTGAAGAAGAAACTGCCAGACATTCTACATGACACAGAGAAAAGTGACTGAGAGACTTTAGGTTTGTGGGCTGAAAATAGATGCCCCAACATTGCAGAAGAACTTTGGGTGACTCTCTAGGCAGGCAGCTGTCTTTGTCATGCTAGATTTTTGGAAATTGCTTACAACACACTTCCTGTTTACTTAGGTAATATTATATCCTTCTGGGGTCTTTGATGTAGTCGAAGACTAGATAGTTATAGTTATAACTTTCTTTGGTTATGATAAAAGATAAATTAAATATGGACAACTTTAGACTCACAAATATAGGATAAATAGAATATTTTCTTTAATTTTGCCAATACAAATAGACTAGATATTGTAACTGTAACTCTTACTTGATAACTGTTCTATTATGTTAAAGTTAAAACCTTCCTTTTTGATTAGACAGAAAATGGGAAATGCTGTGGAATAATGTCCTTGTACACTGGTTTTAATAAAACACTGATTGGTCAGTAGCCAGGCAGGAAGTATAGGTGGAGTGAGCAGGCAAGGAGAATTCTGGGAAGGAGAAGGGCTCAGTCAGGAGTCACCAGCCAGACACAGAGGAAGCAAGATGTGAAGGCAGAACTGAGAATAGGTACCAAGCTATATGGCTAAACATAGATAAGAACTATGGTTAATTTAAGTGTAAGAGCTAGTCAGTAATAATCCTGAGCTAATGTTCATATAGTTTATAAGAAATATAAGCCTCTGTGTATTTACTTGGGTCTGAGTGGCTGCAGGACTGGGCAGGACACAGGAAAACTTCCAGCTACAAATTATAGTCTTGATTGCAACTTTCCTCTTCTTGGTATGATTGATGATTTTTCCTTGTATCTAGGTGATAGCTATTATGTTAGGATTCTGTTGTAATATGCAGTCAATCACCTGTTGAGTTGTCTTGCCTGAAGCCTGACTTGCTATTATGTGCTGTGACTCTAATAGCAGCTTAGTTTTCAGGACCTCAATGGACCTTCCATTGTAATCCTCGCTGACTACTGAGGTAAGAATCACTTTTTCATACCAGGCTCCTTGGCTTCTTCAGGAGGTGACAGAAGACACTGGCCTGTGGGGACAAAACATGCCTTCCAGGACTGTCATTTAGGATGGTATTCCTGAGCTTTCTTGACTAGATTCAGCAGGACCTGCTCCTAGGGCATCTGGTTCTTCTAGGCAGGACAAGTTTATCTACAAGACTCGGAAAAGGCACTTCATTCTAGAGCTAATGTCACAGTGGGTATCTTTTATGAAGTCTGTTTTCCAGATAAGAAAATCAGCTTCTGACTTGTGAGGAGTGGGGCTCTTTGGACTACATTTCTTAGAAATTGCATAGTTCCTTGAAAATTTTGTTCACTTTTTTTGATATTACTCTTCTTATAACTTTTCCCATGTCCACACCCTTTCCCTACCATTCCAGCTTTGTGTATTCCTCTTTTTTCTTTTTTCTTAAATCCATGAAGTGCAGCCCACATATCTTATTAGACGTGTGGCCCTTCACTGGCGATAGATAACCTAACAGGGGTGACCCCCTTAAGGAAAACTTATTCTCCCTCTCCCAGCAACTATTAATTGCTAATATTGCCTCAACTGGGAGTGAACTTCATGTCAACCTCTGCACTTGATGCTGGGATTTTATTTGGCTTGAGACTGTGTGGGTCTATCAGTTCATATGCACAGCTGCCATGTTGTGTCATCTACTGCCTCAGGATTTTTCCACCATCTCTTCTACAAAGATCCCTGAATCTTAGGAAGAGTGTATATGATAGAGATGTCCTATTTAGGGCTGAGTATTCCACAGTGATTTATTCTTTGCACCTTGGGCAGCTGTGGATCTCTGTGTAATCACCATCTACTGCAAAGAAGGTTCTCTGATGAGGATTTGGATATGTACTAGTCTATGGGTATAGTGATAAGTCATTAGGAGTCACTTTCATGCTATACATTTAGCAGAATAATAGTAATAAGTTCTCCACTAGAGCATAGGACCCATCTAGCCACAAGTTCTTAGCTCTGATAAAGGTGTAAGTTTTAACAATAATTAGAATTTGAAAGCAATGCCTTATGAGGCTTTGCAAAGTTCATATATTTCTTCATAAATATTATTGTTTCAAATGGTATTTCATGGGATCTTATAGAAAAATACAAGAGATGCATACTTCATAGCTATCATATATTCTTCTGTAAAAATAAATCACATCAATTATCTTATCAAGCGCTGGCTCCTACATACCACAATACCAATCTTCCAGGCAAGATTGGCTAATGGCATGACTGTTTTGAACAACTAACTGATCTTAAGAAACTTCATGCCAAGCACTATAATCCTGATCAAAAGCCCATAACCAGGAGGTCGTACACTCTAGGGTAGAACCTGCTACTGATATTTTCTTAATGGTCATGCTGTCAAATTACCTTCTATATATTTATGGCTGTGTCCACAGACCTGGTATCTTATCAGCCTTGGTCACAGAAACTTCTTTTTTCAGTGTAAAGCAATCAGTGCTGAGGCATAATTAGTCAATGTGCTACCAAGAAGAGACTGACTTCTCTGCTCTAAATGAAATATCTTTATCAACCTTCTCCCTGTCCTGCTCAGGGAGGACAAGCTCAGGGAATATTGAAGAAAAGGAAGCAGAGAAGTGTAAAAGTCGGAGGGTGCAGGAGAGTGCAGTTAGACGCTGTCTTCTGGCTGTGAGGTGGCTCTCATGTGCACAAACTCACAGCAGTTTGTTATTTACACAGGAACTACTAGTCTGCCAAAACGACAGTAATGACTGAGTGTACTCTCGTGGCTCTGCCCCCATAAGGAGCTACGGGCACTTGATAGCTAGTGGGGGAGGGGGAATTATTCTCTTTTGATCATGCTACCACTCCGATTTTCCTGCATTCCTGTAGACAGCCACATAGCCATGTACATACTGGTAACACTAATTGGACTTAGTGGGTTATCATAAAAAGCAAAGAAAAAAAAAAGATACAATGCTGGGAGTGGACACAGTGGGGAGACAGAAAAGGGGGCTTAAGAGGAGTGAAATGGGAAGCAGATATGATTGTATTTTCCTATATTCATGTATGAAATTCTCAGAATAAAAAAATACTTTGCAAATAAAATATATCAAATATGAACTTTAAACAAAAAGAAAAATGAAAATGAGTACTCACTTGAATATCAGATTTAATAATATTTAGATCAGCTAACACATCTTCCCAGTTGGCCTCTGTTTTGGGGAGACCTACCCCAACACAGCTGAAAAACAACCCAGAGACAAACACATGAAAGAGGGCTGTTGTCTGACTGTGTACATATGCAGAGAACAAGCAAGTTCATGCTTTTCTCACTACAGGACAAGCTAGTCTCATTCTGTCTCTGTGATCCAATAGCCCAGTGGGTGAATGGAAACATCAAATATACAGTACAACTTGATACTCTGAGCTAATCGAGGAAGACTGTCCAACCTTGAGGATTAGAGAAAGGCTAATCAGATCGTTTGTTAAGTAACCACGTGCAGTTTGTCACAGTGAAATGGGAATAGCGTCTGATGTGTGGCACACTCAATAAATGTTCTTGAACTATTAATTTTCTTGAAGCACAGGTTCTAGGAGACCTAGGGCTAGCAAGTGTAAAGATTAAGCACTGATCTTTTTCATTGACAATTGTGAGAATAAGTGTCCCTTACAGCATGCTAAATGTGCCCCTTTCATGATGTGCACACTATTCTAATGCTAGGGATGATTTTATAAACACTGAAGACATAGCTCAATACAAGATGGATGATCACAAATTTATTCACTTTGGTTAAAACTGAAATTTAATATTCAGAATAAAAGACACATTGATCATGTGACTGTCGAGTGATTCTTATAGCCTCAAGAAAAACAATTATTCTCAGAAGGGTCATGAGCAAAGTATGTCAGCCAATGACAATCTGCCTAATGAGAATAATTTACATGCAAGATACCAGTAAATGGAATACTTACAGCAAGAAGCTCAATTGCTTTGGGGGATAGAATATGCATGTGGAATACTAGCAAGGTGCAGAAACCCTCAGTTAGGTATTCACCAATCCCTGAGCATCTCCACGGTCCCTGACCATCCTTCTTGTCCTACCCTGAAGACTGAAGGCCACACCAAGTAAACTAAACACAGTGCAGTTTCAACCAGGAGAAATTCAAGGACAAATGATCGTGACCGTTAACATGATAATAGTTATAATTAAAGATTAAATTACCCCCAAATGAAGACATGAATGCCAACCTCAGTTAAAAAATGACTGTTTAGAAGGAAACACAAGTACCACGAGATGGTTGTATTCCTCATATATGGTTTCTGGAAAACATAATCATAGACACTATGATAAATATCTCTAGCTGAAAACATGTAAGACTTCATTTAATTGTATTTTAGGTCCAAAATTGTAAAGATGTTATTTCATAATCAATGGTCTTTATCAGAAACAGTGAAATTTCAGTTATTCTTCT
The DNA here is from genome assembly GCF_903995425.1 of Onychomys torridus. Classification (NCBI taxonomy): domain Eukaryota; kingdom Metazoa; phylum Chordata; class Mammalia; order Rodentia; family Cricetidae; genus Onychomys; species Onychomys torridus. The sequence continues at coordinate 9,368,538 of NC_050447.1, forward strand.
GTTTTGTTTTACTCTAATCTCCAACTGTCTCAATGTATAAAACTCTCTAGTAGACATTTTTCCAGGTGAAGGTCAATGATAAACTGACATTCTTAGCAGTTGACATACACGCCCTTAAGACTGGTCAGCTCTTTCTGTCCTCACTGGCTTCCTCTCATCCTCCATCCTTTTTAGTAGGCCCCATATTATATACAGCACACATTAGTAATGGGAAACAATAACAAGCAACTAATTGTACATTAATTTCATGCAAGTATATGGAAATTAAAACACATTATTATCACATGGAGAAAAATTAGATAAAAATTAAACTGATAAAGGTATTTGGGCCAGATAGTGCATGCCATCACTCCTAGCACTAGAGAGGCAGAGACAAGAAATTCTGTGAGATCAAGCCTGATCTATATGGTGAGTCCCAGGCTACCCAGGGATACATAGTGATGAGACCCTGTCTCAAGAAGTACATGCTTTCCCATTCTATCAGTCATGATGTGACAGCTTTTCCTGGTTATTTAGAACCTTTTTTGTCTGAGACAAACCCCAGATTAGATTCTTTGGCCTAATGCTTTGGTGTTTTCAAAGCTTTGACAGTTACAGAGAGCCATGTCAGCCACCACCTCAACCACCAGAAGTAGGTGTTCTATTTAGTCCCACAGAAAAGATGCATAACACCAGACCTCGCCCTCAGAGGCGTAATTTATGTGGTTGATAGACATTTAGAGAACAAGGGAGACTGGGCAAAGTAAAACAATACATCACCAACAGCATGGGGAGAGCGAGCAGACTGTTAGTCTTGTTTTCAAAAGCCCACATTACTTATCTTTAAAATAAAGACAAACCTTGGGAAAACAGATGTCTGTCACAGTTGAAAATGTTTAGAGAATAATCATGCTACTTATTATAAACTAGAGAGGAGATTAAGGTGACCTTATAAGAAAAGCAATAAGCTATTTTTGTTTGCTTTTTTCTTACCAAAATTTTCATTACTTAATGCCCAGATAAATGCGTAAGTGTTGAAGAGCTGGCTATGGTGATGGGCTTCCAGCAGCCTTCCATCCAGAACACCTCCTGGAATACAACAAACAGTAAATGATGACAACCACCATCACAAATGGCAGGGGCAGGGACAGACAGGAAAGAAGCATCTGCTCCCCAAAGGGACCCTACATGCTCCTTGACACATGCATTGCATCAAACACCCCTGAGAACATTTGGAAACCTGGTCTGGCCTCTTGACTGCCAAAACTAGAACCAGGTTTGCTGGGTACAAAAAACAAAGGCTTTCTTCTCCCCACTGTGTCCCAGATCTAGGAGATTTCAGGGCCCTATCAATCAGAGTTAGAGGTATTCAAATACATAGATTCAAATAACTACCAACTTATGATCTAATTTATAGTAACAGCTATATCTACAGGCTTCAAAGGGACATTTTAGGTCTGCTCTTCAAAATAATCAATTAGAATGCCATTTAAGAATTTTCTCAATAACAAAATTATGTTTTCTCTAACTCAAAGTAGAGGAACATGTAATGATTAAACACTCCCATTGAACTCCATTTTATTAAAATATTTAAACTCAAAAATGTGAAAAATGGACAGTCTTCCTAGACTTAAAAATGATATATATTAATTGACCTTACAAACAAAAATATTAATATCTTTTGCTTCACTCATATAATGTATCACAATTATCTTAATTTTTCACCCTTTTAAGATGCTTTCTAATTTGTAAATATTTGCTGTAAATTATGTTACCTTTATTTTTACATTGTGTGTATATATGTGTCATTATGTGTGTGTCTATGTGTCTGCATGTATGTGTGTGTCTATGTATGTCTGTGTGTGTGTCTGTATGTGTCCATGTGTCTGTATATCTGTGCATCCTTGTGTCTGTGTGTCTCTGTGTGTGTCTTGTGTGACTATGTCTGTGTCTGTCTGTGTGTCTGTGTGTGAGACTATGTGTGTCTGTGTCTGTATCTGCAGGTGTCTGATGCACATATCATAGTTCATGTGTGGAAGTTAGAGAACAAACTGTGGAGGCCTCCTTTCTCCTTCTACAATGTGGGTTTCTGGGATCACTTGGGTCATCAGGCTTGTCAGCAAGTGTCATTAACTACTGAGCCACCTTGCTGTTCTCTATACATGCAGTTCTTAAAAGGGGGAAAAACTAGCATCTACCGGGGTATAAAATGAGGTACTAGAGCATGTGGGCAGTGCCATGCTCCTGTGCGATCTTGACCCCGTGTCCCATGTGGCTCTGGCATTGGACTTGCCCTTCCAGCAGCTGTTCATACTAAACTTGCAATTACAAAGACCAGAAAGGCTGAGCCTTGTTTATACCTGTGGCTGATGTTTGCACCCAAAGCCTAAGTTACCTGACCCACAATGGAAAGCACAAGCAGCAAAGACTCAGAGGCAGCTTGGTCTCCCCAGTCAGCCTCAGTTAACTTTGGACGGTTTCTCTTTACTTTCTGACCTACACCTCAGTAGTGCTTGATTAACTTTTCCTCGGGTCCCCTGCTGTCCTTTGTTTGGGAAAGTGTTCTGACTGGAGCCTTTTTACCAAGGACCACGACTTTCCAGTTCTCCAGGAACAGGAGCTTCTTACAATGTGTCTGCATGGGCTCCTGGCATGGTAACAACCTGCAAGGGACAGGCCACCTAGAGGAGGCAGAAAACTGGATTTAAAACTGTGCAAGACAAGGAAGTGAGTATTGTAAGAACAGAGCAGAGAGGCCCAGGAACTTGAATATGTTAAGGGCTGCAGAACAATCTGCATGGGGTGTTTTCTTTCCATGTTGTAAGTCTTCAGAGCAAAGTGTTATTCTAATCCTAGCTTGACAAATGGGCAGTTGTTAGCTATGAGTGAGGACTGAAATTGTGTGACATTGGGTAAAGCACCTGAGAAAGGACTCGTGTACCTAAGCAGTGTGTTTACAGAGTGCTGAGTCATTTTCTAAACAGCATGAAAGAGGGCAATACAGTGGGTGTGTCACTACTGTACAAAGCAGAATCATTTACTGTCTAGAGCCAGGCAATTAGTAGTTCATACTTGAAAAGTTTTGTAGTTTGGTCATAATTATATCAACATCCACTACAGCTTGAAAGTAGCTGCAGGTGATGAATGGGTTGGCTGCAACCCAATTCAGCTTCATTATCAAAATAGGTGGCTGGAGCTTGAGACTCGCCAAACATCTCATGATAAATAAATATTTGTTTTGCTAACAATGCCTCCCTCCTGATGATCCCATACTCCAGCCTCATTTAAACACAGCTGAAAAAGTCTACGTCTTGCACCTTCTACTGGTGGTTTCTCAGTAACTGTCCTCAGGCTGCCCGGGAGGGTTAGCGGAGCACTACAGGAACCTCACCTAGTTTCCATTAGGACAAGTTGTTAGGAGGAAGCCAGCCTGGCTTACAGCTTCTCCATGTGCTCTGTCCTTCTTACACACACTTTCACCACGGTGAAGCCACGCTGTCACCAAGGCCAGACCGAGGAGGCCGCCTGGTATTGCACTTTCACTGCAGAGCAGTGAGTTCAACACACCTCTTTTCTTTAGAGGTGGCCGGCCTCAGAGGTGTTGTAACGCAACAGGAAATAGATTGGCACATGGCTCTAAAGCTTACAGTCCACCATAAAAAAACAAGTGCCCAGTTAGGGTGGTTTATGCTTTTCAAACATCACCTCACATCAAGATACACAGGCGTGTATATATGAAATAACTTAATGCTCTCGGGGATGATGAAAATGAGGTAAGTTGGTCAGCTGACAAAACTGTCCCAGAATAGACCTCACACATGGAATTAGGATGGAACTGCCAGGTACTGAGCATAAGGTTTGGGCCACTATGCAAGCACTATCCAAGAAACATTAATCAAACAAAAACTAACTTAAAATTGATGTAAAATAAACACAAGGCACTTTAGTTTGTCATTTACAACAGATGAAAAGCACACACAGGAGGCATATACTAGGTGGGCTTTTCCAGGTTTATTTTATTTTATTTTTGATATTTAGTAGAAATGTTTTCAAGGGCTATTTTCATAAGTGTTCTTGAAAAATTCTAGATTAACCAGCTCTGTGGGACAGACATCCTGGACAGCTTCTTTGGAAAACATAACACCCAAACTTAACCCACTGTCCAGAAGCAATCAGTCATTAGGTCATCTCATTCCAGAGATACATTAAAAGCACATTACTCCAACACTCATGAAGGAACACATTCTTCTCAGGCATTTTACATGGGAAGAAAGCTGGAAATTATGGCAGAGAGCTAAAAATGACAATATACCATCTAAAAGGAGTTCTAGAAGGAAATGGAAAAGATTAAGTAGCCAAAAATCCCCAACAGGAAACTTCAAGGAAGTAAAGAAAAACACAAGCATTTACACTGAAGGAAGATAAAAAGGGCAAAAATAAAGTAAGCAGTTTAAAGGACAGACATGCTCACAGCGAGAGTCAGACAGATCTGATGAGGCTATACAAGACCAGGAAACCAAACAGAAGACTACGTTAGCCTGTCTGCACTGAAGAGACAGCAAGCAACGCTGTCTCATACCAGATCTTAGAAAATGTAAGAACTGGGGCTGGGGTGGTGGTGGTGGTGCAGAGGTTAAAAGCACTTGAACTGTCAGCATACTTATGCAGAATTCTGGTAATTATATACACTCATGAAATCATCACAGCCACCATGACATGCACCATATTTATCCCCCATGTGCTCCATCCTTAACTCTAATGTGAGGCAACTACTGACTTATTCATGAACATTTACATACAGTAACAGGAAGCAAAGGGCATGGATGGTTGCCTTGGGAGACAAAGTATGGAGAAAGGGTATAAGTTCATTCTAAAATTACCATTTTTATTTGGGGTATTTTAAGCATATATTCATGTTGACCAATTGAAACAATGAAAAGAAAACTTAACTGTTGGGAGAAAATGCAAGCCAGATAACATGTAACTTTCAAATTCATTAAAAGGCAAAATGATGCAAAGACAATTGGAATACTCTTACAGAAAGCGATAGTCACAGAAGGCAGAAAAGAAACACACACACACACACACACACACACACACACACACACACACAGAGAGAGAGAGAGAGAGAGAGAGAGAGAGAGAGAGAGAGAGAGAAGTAAAACTTATTTATAACGGAGACCAATACACACCAGTAACATTCAGTACACAGGAAAATATAATAAACAGAAATTTGCTTGAAAAACAAATATTAGGATTAGTATGGAAAAGAGGCAGAGAGGGAGATAAATTCCAAAATATGTTTATAAGTAGTTGAATAGAACAGAAAGGAAGTATTCTAAACATATGTACTGGGATAGTACTGGGAATTCAGGTGACATAGAATAGAAAATAAAACCCATGAGAAGACAGAGTGAGTATGAATGTGTACCCAGGTAACAGAAAAGCCCCAAATATATGCTGAAAAGTAACAGGAAGTAAAGTATGTTAGGAAAGTGGTCATGTCCTCCATAAATTTCAGTATAAAGATCAGTAGGACAATTAGTGTCATGTCAGTAAAATTTGCCAATTTCTGTTCTACCAACACTGCACCTGACTGATTTCAAGTTCCTAATGGTTCATCAACCAGATCAGAACCGTCCTGTTGTTGACCATTGATCCCTTGCGGCACTACCTAGGGTAAAGTTTAAACACAACTTTTTGTTCAGTGTGTGTATGTGTGTGTGTGTGTGTGTGTGTGTGAGAGAGAGAGAGAGAGAGAGAGAGAGAGAGAGAGACAGAGAGAGAGAGAGAGACAGAGAGAGAGACAGACAGAGAGAGAGACAGAGAGAGAGGCAGAGAGAGAGAGAGAGACAGACAGACAGACAGACAGACAGAGAGAGACTTCTGTTTTTCAGAAATAACGAATTTCAAAGCATGGGAAACACAACATTCATAAAGCTGATGTGGCATTCAAAGTCTTTATTCTTGGTACAAACTATAGTCTCAACAACTAGAAAATCCTCAAATTACATCTGAGAAACTAGGATTGTGAGACAACAAAATTGAGCTAGTGAATCTTTATTACACTGTTTCCAGCAATACTGATTACAAATCAATAGCAAATAAAAATGACTTAAATACTGTTATAACTTTGTAGTGATCATTTAGTTATCTTGGTGTGAAAAAAGTTATTATGGCCATTTTTCTTAATTTAAATACCTGTTAAAGCATAATAATGAAAATTGTTACATTTTCATAGGACATACATTAAATATATTTATTTTATTATTTATTAATTACAAGGAGTTAAAAATCCAATGAACTCATGAAAAATAGAATAAAGTATTAATAAGATAAACCAGCAAGTCAATGACATAGAAAAAAAAAAAGATTAATAAAACAGAAAATTCCTTGAAAGAAAGTGTGTTGAAAACTAAAATGAAAATTCAAGTATACACATATTAAGAATAAAAATGGCCAGTATGAACATAATTTGAATAAATTATATATTTCTGAAAATCAATCTAAACACTAATATTCTAAGTAAATACAAAGCAGCCTCTCAAGAAAGTGAAGTAAATATGATTATATTAACATCCTCAGAATACACTAAAATCTAGATAAAATTCATGAATTAGGAAGTTTCTAAGTTCTTAACACAAGTTTTCCCAAAAACTCAAGAAGTCTGTGTATTGGTGTAGTAATGCAAGATTACTCTAATTCTGGGGCATCGAAATCTGGTATCACAATTATGATATAATATCTCCCCCAAAGAAATTACTGCTTATTAGATGGAAATAGATGTGAATCCCCAAAATAAAATATAACAGGTTCTACCCAGAAGTGTGTCAAGAGAATAATGTAAGAGGATTAAAAAGATGTTTATCCTTGAAGTGAAGATGATCAGGACCAGAGAACCTCTCATTCCATCAGCCATACCCACAGACAAAAGGAGAAAAGCCATTTATTTACCTTGCAGGTAAAGAAAGTATTTCATAAGTTAGCATAAATTACTAAAACTGACAGTCAAAATATGCTCTGAAGAAGGCCACTAGCATACAAAAGAACAGGTTCTGGCAGACATAAATATGTATTCGAAGTTTAAGGGATGGAAAAATTGAAAACATAATACAATTGCCTAAAACCATGAGTTCAAAAAAGCCTAAGTCAGGAAGACCCCGAGAGGGGAAATGGCAGAGAGCACAGGAGAGAACAACACCCTCCTGTCCTTATATAAGGGCTTCCTGAAAGGATTCTGACTGCTTTGGCTTGTTGGTCACAGCTAACAAGACACTACAGCAAGCAATCACAGCCATTCCTATGCACACTGAAAACCTGCTCTGTGAAAGCAAGCAGCATTTTGTACTTTGGTCTGGATGTTTCTGAAACAAGGTCACATATTCTAAATGACCTACATGCTCATCCCCAGAAAAGCTATTATTAAAAAAAAATATTTGTGCTTTTTACAAAATGGATGGCATTTCAGGTCTCCAGAGCACATATTTGCACATGCAGTACAATGCAACATGCCTTCAGGATAGTTCCTGGGGGCGAAGGGATTAAAACTAAAACTGTCAAGCGTGTCGTAGGAATCTGGACGCTATTGCAGGGCCTTGGCAGTGCTCTGAAGCTAAGATGGCCCTCGAGTGTTCTTCCACTTTAGGAGATAGGAATCAAAAAGTTTGCAAGTATCTGTCCTCTTCCCTCACTCCCACTCAAGGTGCATTGGAGGACAGTGAGCCCTGAGAAGTGTGTGTTTCCTTGGGGATGAGGGAAGAGAAATCTCTAGAGGGATATCATTTTGAGATTAGCAACCCTTAGGCCCAACAATTGGTATAAAATAGTCTTTATTCCTGGGGAAAACAACCACACAGCTACATTCACAAATGGAAGAAATGGACACTCTTACCTCAATACAATCTGATCCTAATATAATTATAAAATGTTAAATATAAATTTACTTGGGTGAGACACAATTAAAAGTCCCCTTCAGCACAATTTTGGGCAGAGGATTGAAATAAAGTAGACACAGAATTACTCCTGAGCCAAAGTCCATATGCCAAACTGATTTACAATCAGTTCCTGAGACTGACTTCAAAACAATCTGTCAATAAAAAAGCAAAATGAGAAGTATACATTCACTGTGCCCTTCAGACAGACAGATTCAGCAGGTCATCCTGGACAGTAGGCTACAGCTGTTTCCCTGAGAAAGTCCCATGAAGGCCTGCTGCAGAGGTATGCAGGTTACCCATAGTGATGCGTATTTTGCCAAAAAGTCATCCTGAGTTAGCAGCAAGCATACAATCAACATTTCCTTCTGTCTGTCTGGCTCCCAATGACAACCTGACCCTACTTCACCTCAAGGAGGATCCAGACTGGCTAGTAATCATAAGGATATAAACACCAGGCTTCCAGGAGAAAACACCCTCCCATCCTGTCTCACAGTAGGACTGCTCAGCAGGTGATGCAGAGGGTCTTAGCAAGAAGGGCAGCTGTGACACAAAGGCTTGGCTTCCTTAAGCCATACCTGCACCAGACTGCCTGAGTTGGAAATGGGTAGGAAGTAAGAAATGTGTCATTCCTAATAACAGCTACTTTCTAAAACCATCAGTCATTAGAAGAAAAATACTGATGTACCTTTCTAAAGAAATACATCTCATCAAGCAGAACAAAGGAGAAAAAAATCTTTAACACATGAAATATGAAAACTGAGTGTATTTAAAAATGGCATGGGGCTGGAGAGATGGTTTAGTGATGCAAAGTACTTACTGCTTTGGTAAAGGACCCAAGTTTGCTTCCCAGGACCTATGTTGGGCAGCTCATAGCCATTACATCTCCAGCTCCAAGGGACCTGATGCTCTCTTCTGTCCACTAGCACCTGCACTCATGTGTGCATACCCCATGCAGACAGATATTACATACATTGTCTAAATATAGTAAGAAGTCTTTAAAATGGCAGGAAAGGAAGTATTATAAAGATCAACCAGGAAGTTAAATGTAAAAGGGTTCTGTGTTAATTGGTATTTTTCAGACCTTTAATACTTGGCATTTGTGAAGAGTTTTCCCTTTCTAAAGAAATGCATTAAAGGCTTCTCATTTCACTCTTAACTTGGGTTTCACTTTCTTAGAGAGCCTATACAGTTCAGTCTTGGTTGTCGCCTTGTTTAGCCTGCAATCAATTAAGAGGAATGCCTATGGAAGGGTCGGGAAGGTTCTTTCCTTTAAGGAGTAGTGGGGAGGGGAGACCCTCCCCTGGTGTAGGCGAGCCCTGCCTCTGGTGGCCTGAGCTAAAGTTCCTGTTGGCTGTTTGCCTTCTCTCTGTGCTGCTGAATGAATCTCCCCTGATGCTGCCATCTTCAGTGACGCTGGCTCCTGCTTCTTCAGTCTCCCAGCATGGATGTAAAAGGAACCTTCATGCCTTCAACCTCAGGCTGGCAGTGAAGCATGTGGACTGAGGCATCTCTCCAGTGTGCAGAGTCCATTAAACTTCCTTGCTCTAACTGTGTAAGCCAACATGATAATTACACATTGTAATAGTGAGTCATTCTATCACTTCTGTTCTGTTGATAAACCAGATGAATACAGAGCCAAACAATACAGAAGTTCAGATCTATGAACCTGATCCCTGCAAGCCAGTACCTAGACATGTTTCCAAACAGCCAGGTGAAGATCTGTCTCCCAGCTCTCTGCCTCATCTGATCTTATGCTGTTTCCCTGTTTCTTTTCAGGGGAAAAATGAAGACATAATCACTATCATGGTGGGCTCAGTGTTATCATGAAGAGAATAATGAAATGCATACAGTACATAAATTAGCTGTGAATACACACGTGATAAAATCTCCTGATGGGAAGGAGAAACATCTGTATCATGGATATGTGAGTAATAAGTGATATTAAACACACATTTCCCAAAATAGAGGAGGCTTTGGAATCAGGTGGCAATGGAGGTAGCTATTAAAAGTGGATAAATTTTGACTCAGGAGAGGTTAGTGCATGAAACCACTGTCTCAGCAGACTCCTTTAATGATGCCACTGTCTGAAGAAGCTCTGAAGGAAGTCAAGCATGAATTGGGCAAGAAGCATGGAGTCAGGCTGGCTGTGACCTTCGCAACCAAACTGAAAAATCTGACTGAATATTTTAGACAATGGGAAACATTCTAGGTTCTATAGACAGTGATGTTGAGCAACAGTTTCATTTGATAGGAATTCATGTGGTATTTTAAAACTTCAGCCACTATGAAAACTCAGCCCAGGAGTTTACTTCTCAGATAAACTGTGACTAAAGCACAATAAACAGTCCTGCTTGACTGGCTTGTTTTGCATCTCCTGCTCATCTGTGCTCATTCTTTACAGGGATGAGAGGCTGTCAGTGGGGAAAGTATGAGAGCTGAACTGATTGCATGTGGAAGTTACAGGTTGACAGCTCACTCTGTAAGCACAGGACTGGTCACTACCAATTAAGACCCTCACATGAACTCTCTCTGTTTCCCCAACACACAGGCTCAACAGAAACTCCTATTGGGGTGGCTTTGGGTTGTTGCCTCAATATCTGAATTTTCAAATATCTGCTGCATCATGTTTTTCTTCATTTGATCTCCACATTGAAGCTAAGCATTAATCTCTCCGCAAATCTGTTCTAGGGATTTCTGGCTCATGTCGCCTTTAGAGATCTCAGTAAAGATAAAAGTAGAAAAGATTTGTCCAAAAATGTCTTAGAAACCATTTCTTCCACCTAAAGCTTGCTTCTGTCTCTTGAACGTTTCCTTCTCATGTTTATACAACTGTTAGTCTAAGACCCAAACAAGAAAAACCTGGAATGGGATCCTCTGCTTTCTTCTTCTTGCAGACTGATTTCAAGCCCCCTCACTCTTGATGACAAAACATATTGATACTCAAGTTTCTTGTACCAGATGGCAGGGTACTTGCTCCCATTTTTAAGAATCTCTAGATTACCCATAATGCTGAGCTGAATGCAACTTCGGCGCTATGGAGATGAACACACTAAAGTGTTCAAGAAATAATGACAAGAACAAAAGTGTGCCTAGGGTCAGATGTTTCCCCCAACCTTTTTGATCTGTGATTATTGGGTCCTAGTTTTGAGCCTAGGAAAGGGTCACCTTTCCATGGCAAGAGGGAAGTGAGTCAGGAGTTGTTAAAGCACTTGAAGACGTGCTCCCGCTTGCTACAGTGATGAGCAGCCAAGAGGAGAGGCCATCTGCAAGCCCTTCTAACAACAGTTTATTCACCGCATTGTTTACCACCCCCCAACATCTCAGAACTTTCAGACTGGCTCTCCACTCTCTGTGGGCAGAAGAAAGGATTCACATTGTTTAGCATTCAGAGCATATATATGAAACTACACATCTTGCATTACTGACCCACTGATTCAAAAAGCACTTCTGAAAAATATATTCTAACCAGAAATTTATGATTAAAATGGCTTTGATCAAATGTTTAATGCTGAAAATGTATAATACGTGATAAAACTTTATACAAAAAACCCAGTTATCAATATTTCCCACAGTTATACTGCCTAATAAAACTAGAAAATTTCATCATTATTAAATATTTCCTGGATCTGTGATTTTCTCTTAAAAATCATATTATAATATAAAATGTTTACTTTAGTTTTAATTATGAACATGTGTACATGAGTGCAGTAGCTGGAGATGCCAGAGATGGCATCAGGTCCCCCAAAACCTAAGTTACAGGTGGTTGTGAGGCACCTGACTGGGTAGGTGCTGTGAACCAAACTTGGGTATTCCACAAGAGCAGAAAGCACTCTTGGAGGCTGAACCATCTCTCCACCCCCACCCCACCCCACATACCATAACTTTAAGAGTACATAAGGAGGCAGCAAATCTGGGTGTTGATTTATTAGTAACTTGTATGCGATGGTAATGGTTAAGCTTATTTTTGCTGGTATCTGAGCAAATGTTTAGAAAAAAATACAGCTGAGCAAAATGGTTTTGAAAGTGGAAAGTATACATATGAGCAAAGTTTCACATTAATAATCTCTTCTGTATACAAGAGCAGTTCAGTTGTCCCAATGTAAACTATTTAGAACTAGAAATATTGTCTACAAGACTCATATCTCAGCTGATATTACTTCAATAAATTTCTATGCTAAATTGTAGTCTGCAGACAGTTTACTACCAGCAAAAAACAATGGCACTTGGCCTCAAAATCTACAAAATGGATCATTAAGTATCTGAGAATTATACACCGCCTACAGAGAAAACTCCCTGCAGGAACAGCCCCCTAGTCAAGCCAACAAATGACTTATCTGGGGTACCCACAGAAATACTGCACACATCTAGCTGAAAAAGAATCTTCTTGCACTTGGGAAACCAGTCAAGTGCTTCTCTTGAGGTGAAGGGTTTCCTCAGATTCCAGGAGAAACAGAAAACATGTAACTTAAAAAGCAGTGAAAGGTGTGCAGAAAATCTGGTTGCCTCAGGCTAGCTCCTTCAGCTAAGTCTAGCTCAGGACTACGCTAGAATGGAATCTTATCAAGCAAAAGGCATGGGGAGAAAAGAAAATGTGTTTCCTGATCACAAACAGCATTTTGGCATCAGTACTGCTTATGGTATAACTCACAAACAGACCGCTAGTTGGGATCACTGATTACTTTTTTATTTATTTTCTTATTTCTATAGAGAATTGTAGAGAAATGCCTTTGTTGTTCAGATTCCTTTTGAACACCAAGACTCCTGGATAGTTTTATATCAATACAAGCTAGAGTTATCAGAGAGGAGGAAACCTCAACTGAGAAAATGCCTCCATAAATTGGGAGGTAGGCAAACCTCTAGGGCATTTTCTTAATTAGTGATTGATTGGATAAAGTCCATCCAGTTCATTGTGGGTGGTGCTACCCTTGGCCTGGTGGTCTTGGGTTATATGAGAAAGCAGGCTGAGCAGCTATAAGCAGCACCCCTCCGTGGCCTCTGCATCAGCTCCTGCCTCCAGGTTCCTGTCTGGTTTTGAGCTTCTGCATTGACTTCCATCAATGAACTGTGATTCAGGTTATGTGAGACAGATAAACCCTTTCCTCTATGAGTTGCTTCTCCTCATCATGTTACATCCCAGAAACAGTAACTCTAACTAGGACACCAAGAAACCTGTATCCAGACCAAATAGAAGATTCATGAGACGTTCATTACCCTTGAAAAAGTTGCTGCCCCTTGTTGTGGATGCTAATCACACATGCCAACTCCTAAGAAAAACTGAAAGGAATAGAGATTCTTATGATTACTCTCAAAAAAGAATTCAAAGCAACAATCCGAAAGTGTTTAACGGAAGAGAGGAAAGAAGGGAGGAAGGGAAGGAGGGAGGAAGGAAACCATGTTGTAATGGGATATAGGCACTCTGTCTCACATCATTCAATTAATATCGAACATAATCGCTGTGTCCCTGAATTACAGGACACATCAGGTGTGAACTGGGGCCACCAAATATCACAGATTTCAGCATGTAAGAGTACAAATCTATGACCATGGAAGTGAAGAGAGGGCCTGTGAGATGAATCAGTAGGTAAGGGCACTTGCAGCCATGTCTGGGGACCTGAGTTCAGTCCTCTGAACCCATATGGTGAAACTGGAAAGGTAATGCATTTCTTTAAAAGAAAGAAAAAGTTGAAACAAGAATTTCTAACAAGGCAGAACTGAAATGAAAGTATATTTGCTGCAGTGAAATAATCTCCAAATGCTTCAATGATAGTGAGAACCATCTCATATGAAGCATGTCTCAGCAGCTTCCTTAGTGTTTCAAATGTCAAAAAAGAGACCCAAAAGGCTCAATATCCATGCACAGGGAGGTGAGTTAGGCAAACTATGTCACTCTTCCCTACAGAAGGCCAGTGGAAAAGCTGTTCTGTAAGAGAAGAGACAGTTCTAAGATGAAGGATATGTCCAAACACCCAAAACAGACACAGCCCTAAGTAAAACCAACATTCAGTGCTGAGCTGTTAATAGCAAGCAGTATGGCAACACATAAAGACACTTTCCGATCAAATTTTATGGAAGTTTACTTTATAACCAAGACATAAAGCCCTCTCCAGGAAGCAGCTTTACAACAGTGCTTTCCATCAATTTCTGACAGAAGCTGCCATCTGACGAGTTTCAGACATTTGATCCAAAGAAATGGAAACAGTAGCATGACATTTATCCCACAGAAGGAAACACATAGACTGAGGAGAACAGACTCTGGGACATGGTACTGGTGTATATTCCTCCCTGTCTCTCACACATAGTCAAACTTCTCCCTCAAGCTACAATAAAACATCCCACTATCAAGCTAGACAATCAGCACACTAGCTTCCAAAGCACATGGCCTCAGCAGTCTCCCTAACAGAAGCCTACAGCTTTATGGAGCCACACACTGACAGAATGGCAATAGAAATGGAAAACAAAACAAAATGAAAACAGATCAACAGCTGCTTCCCTTGCACCATGGCAGCATTGCAAACACACAGCAGCATAGGTGCCTGCATGGTGGAGGCCCCTCTTGTCCTTTTTGTGCCAAATGGCAATGCAAATAGATTCAGTCTGTGTTGGTTGTTATTGTCCTAATTTTATTAGCCAGAAAAATATTTCCCTATGTGCATGTTATCCCTAATATCCTCCCTTCCAGTGGGAGAAGTTATAGCTTAGGCCCCATTTATAATTTTACTGTTCATTTAATTTCCCTTAACACTTTAAAAAGTCCTATGAAGTTTTTGTCTTGTCAAAACTGAGCCATCCATCTCAGGCAGAACCCATCAAAATGACAGCATCAATGTTTCTCATAATATATAACAGAGAACAAGGCAAAATCAACTTTTTAGAAGACAACAGGTAGTCCACTCTAATTGTACTCTACAGTGTTACATTTGGCATTCATTTAGTATTTTAGTCATCTATCTTGGATAGCAGAAATATCTATGTCTCATTTAAAATGCAATCAAGTATAAAGTTAAAAGAGAAGTAGCATTCAAGATAAGTATGATTCTGGCCCAAGAGAATAGAGTCATGTATCTGAGAATACAAAAATCTGTAGTTGGAGTTTTCCTGTGTCCACCCGGCTTCTGCGGCCGCTCAGACCCAAATAAACACACAGAGACTTACATTACTTATAAACTGTATGGCCGTGGCAGGCTTCTTGCTATTCAGTCCTTATATCTTAAATTAACTAATTTCTATAAATCTATACCTTGCCACATGGCTTGTGGCTTACTGGTATCTTTGCATCTCACTTCTCATGGCAGCAGGGGCTGGCAGCATCTCCTGACTCAGCCTTCCACTTCCAAGAATTCTTCTCTCTCTTTATCCCACCTATACTATATTTCCTGCTTGGTTACTGGCCAATCAGCATTTTATTTATCAATCAATCAGAGCAACACATTCACAGCATACAGAAAGACATCCCCAGCAAAAATCTTTTAAGAAAAGCCTTCTAAAGGAAAAAGTCAGCCCTGCAGCTTCCACACAGCAAGTCCCATATAATCTCCCTGAGGCTTTGCTTGAACATGGACACAAGTACACACACCTAGATTTTCTTATCTTTACAAGACCCATGAAAAGATTTCTCATTAGTCAAGCCCAGATTGTTTCCAACAACTAAGATATTGACTCAAGTACATCATAAATTATACTTGTATCATTTATAGTAATTTTAGAATTTAAGTGTGAACACTGCAACCCAGTGGTATTCAGTGACCTCTCCCTAAAGAGTTAGCAAGTAAACTAGATTTAAGCTGTTTAACCATCATACACACTATTCAAAACACACTGGAAGTGATTATAGTCTGTGAACAGACTGTGAGTTTAGCTCTGGCCTGGTGAATGCCAGGAGGAGAGGTAACTTCCTGTTTGGTCAGCATGTAGACAAGCTGTTAAAAAAGAAAGCAATGGTTCTATCAAAAAGTGTTATACCCTACTGCTCAAGAAATGCATGACATGTTTACTCTATTTAAGATCAGTGGAACAACCCTTGTATCATCTCTTCTTTCGTGTTGGCTCTAGATCATTTTTGTTTGTGTGGATTGTTGTGATCTCTAGTTAATTATCTACATGTATATTATTATCATGGATATGATTTTACTTTTCTATGTTTTCTTTATCTTTCTTTTCACTTGTGTGTGTGTGTGTGTGTGTGTATGAGAGAGAGAGAGAGAGGAGAGGGTCTGATTCTGTAATCAAGCTGCCCTATAACTCACTAAAAAGCTAAAACTCATAGCAGCCCTCCTGTCTCAGAAAGCCAAGTCCTGGGATTACAGGCAAGAGCCACCATGCCTTGCTGACTTTTCCTTAATTGATTTTGTATCTTCTGCAGTTCCTTTAGTGCCTCAATGAGACTCACGGCCATTTAACTCAATTAACTGAGAAAAATGAAAGGAAGTAGAAAAATTGTAATTTCCATGGGTATTTAGACATGACACTGGTTAGCCGAATTTCCTCAATGTGCTCACAAGATGGAGGGTAGAATGCAGCATCAAGGCAAGAGATAAAAGAGGGCAGGTTACACTAACAAACACAAGCTAACAAACAAATCAAAAAATATGTAGAGCATAACGAAACATCATTTATGTGATGCTCCACCATCTGGACCTGCTGTTTTACGGGTTGAGGGAGTGTGAAGCTTGCACTGGAGCACTCTGTGGTGGTACTTTTTACAGCGGTATTTGCGACCCACACAGACTGGCTGTACAATGATATGGCTGCTTTCCATATGGCCCATCAATAAAAACCAAGCCCTACAATGAGTGTTGTGTAAGGACAAAGCCCTGGAGTTCAGCCTGCTGCAGGCTAACTGCCACTAATTCTGCCAATTCTTCATGGTTCACAAATTTATGCTTCCCCTAGAAAGTGGGAGAATTATGGGAGGTGGGCGTATGGTGCGATAGATGTCATCCCACAGCGTGTGGTGGGTCACATGATTATGTCATGTCATACTGAACTGTTTACTGGAGATATAGCTGATTAGGGGCATAATTACATCATCCATGGATAACAAAAAAGAAGAAAGAGAGAGGAAGAAAAGAAAGAAGGAAGAAAGGAAGGAAGGAGGGAGGAAGGGAGGAAGGGAGGGAGGGAGGGAAGGGAGGGAAGGGAGGGAAGGGAGGCAGGGAAGGAAGGGAGGAAGGAAATGAAGGAAGTGAAAGGAAAGAAAGGAAGCAAGGAAGGAATGAAGATGTCTTCTAGTTGGTGTAAAAGGAAGGAAGCCAGAGAAATAGAAATTTTTATAAAAATTAGACATAAAATTATATACATTGTATAATATTGATAATTTGAAATGGAGGAGTGTCATGAAATACAATACCAAAGTTCCCAGCTTGGTAAGCAGCATAGCCGATCGCCAGTGTGGAAATATCAACCTCATTCCTAACCTATAAGGACTGAATTCAGTCAACAACCTGTAATGAGCTGGACACTGGCTTGCTTCCAGTGTTTCCAGGTAAGAGCTTGCCTGGCCAACACGTTGCTTTCTACCTCAAGAGACTGGAGAGAATATCTTGGAACCCATGTAACTGTGATATTATTTAAAACAATTGTGATGTTTTAAACCTCAATATTCATGATTTCTTACACAGCAATAGAAAGGCAATTTATATAGCAATGTATTTCACTACAAGTGTTTCAGAAAATTGATATATAATAACTATTATAGTTATTTTGTTTTGCATATAAGTATATATAATATACAACATAGATAATAAATACATATTTACATGTATTTATTATAGAGAAATATTAAATGATTTAATAATAAGTAGTAAGACTATATACAATACATCTAGAGCAGGTTTTTTGGGTAATGGTTTTCTTTATTTAAAGTTATTTTCTCTTTTATTTTTGAGATTATATGACAAAATAACATCATTTCTCCTTTCCCTGTTCTCCCTCAACCCTTCTGCATACTTCTCCTGCTCTCTTTCAAATTTATGTCCTCTTTTTTTCATTAATTGCCACAGCATGAATATATGTATATACACATATATTCCTAAATACAGCCTACCCAGTCTGTATAACACCACTTGTATGTGTTTTAAGGCTGCAGTCTGGTACTGGGTAACCACTGCTGTGCACTTCCCTGACATAGACTATGGCCCCACCATCAGCATTCCTTGGTTGTCTGTAGTTCTTTGAGTAGGGATGTCACATGGCTCCCCCCTCCCCCCACAGTGGCATGTCTACAATTGTTGTCCTTGTTCAGCGCATGTTAGGGCAGTCATGTCAAGGACATTTTATGGGTGTAATTTTGACATTACTTGGAGACACAATCTCACAGAAAACCTCTGGCTCTTACAGTATTTCTGACCCCTCTTACACAATGTTCCTTAAACCTTAGGTGTGGGAATGCTTGAGATATATATATATATATATATATATATATATATATATATATATATATATATATATATATATATATATATATATATATCCAAACACACAGTAAGGCTGTAAGATGTGATTATAGTAACGTCAAATGTTTTGCAAAAACTCATAGTTACTGACTTATTTTCTAAATCAGCACTTCTGAAGAAAAACTGTTCTGGCATTTCATCTGGCTGGGAACTCCATATTCTAGATATGCTATGGTTTATGTGACTTAAATTAAAGTTTCAAATGAGAATGACAATCACATTATCATGTAACCCCACAAAACCCATCCAAGTTAGTCATCTGAATTTGCACCCTACCTGCAATACACTTTAGTTAAGTATAAGAAATAGATTACAACAAGCAAAACAAATTCAAGATCTCAAGAAAAGTCCCTTTAAATGTTTGGGGGTAACGATAAAGAAACAGTAGCCACAAGTATTCTGGATATTAAAATGAACACCAGCCAAAGAGTTGTCTGAAACCCAAAAACCTATAATCAATTATCTAAAATGTCCACATTTCAGAACCTAGCCAGAAGGACCAAATTCTTTCTGATACCTCAGTTTGCTTATCTGTCTGTCTGGGCGTAATTCTTAGCTACAAAAGTATAAACACAGGTATGGAGAAAAAAAGTTGCTCATTTATCTCACTGCACTATTAAGATCCTAATAAGGACATACATTTTCTTAGGTGGGGATGAACTCAGAGTGTGAAATCTCCAGTGCTGTTTCAGGATGAACAGCTTGATAGGTGCACCCAAAACAGGAAAACAGAAGGAAATGACGCGGAACTCCAGAAAGCGAGCTGGTGTGAAAGGCAAACTCATTATCTCCCATGTGTGTTACCAGAGGCAAACATAGTCAGAGACTGGGTATCCAATGCAGGAAAGCACTGGAAGCTGAGGGACACTGGCTTATAATCATGCTAACAAATGAAAAGAGACCACAGAAAGACTGGAGGAAGCAGATGGTCATGCTCAAAGCAGGCAGTATGGTGATGAGGAAACATACCAAAGACATGAGGGAAGTATCTAATTTGGGTGACTGTGGTTGCCCAATATTCTAGGGAAATGTAAAATCATATACAAAACTCACGAAAAATTGTGCCCTTGGCAACCTGAGAAGTGACCTTGTGAATATTGCTCTCCCTAAGACAGTGTTATGTATGTGACATACTATGAAGCAGAACACTTCATCAATTGCAAACACATGAAATCATTGCATGCTTCTTGTTTTCAATGCACGAACCCATTGGTACTGATCCACAAAGGGGCATTCTACTGTAAAAGAAAGAGGGTAATTTTACTACGATTGCCCACTGCAATGCTCTAATAACTATGGGAGCAAATGATACAACCATGAGCAAAGATGATGTCATATTTATCTTCACTGAGCTCACTCTCTAAGGGAAGACAGACAAGCAACCAGCAACTGCTGTTATATAGTGGTATACATTAGAGGAAGATAATGTGTGCAACTGTGTGGGAAGAGCTCAGGTTGGGAAGGCTTTTTGCGAGAAGCATGTTAGTGGAGCTGAGACCTTTGGGGCAATGAGACATTTATTGAGCAGGGTTCAAGATGAGCTGGAAGCACAGCCAAAGGTCAAAAGATATAAAACGATATTTGATATAGCCACAGGCTATGACTGACATACATAATGGGCTATACACTAGAACGTTTTGTTCATTGTCACAGTTTTTATGTAAATGATAGAGATTCAGTTTTTATCAAATGGACAACACTGTGTTTTCTATCTTGCCACACATATCTCAAGAACCATAAGTTATAAAGTCACTAAAACTAGAAACAGGAAATGTGTGTCAGCATAGCCAAGCAGCCTTCTGTCATGAAGGCTTAAAAAGTGATATTTTCTAGTTATGAACAATGTCAAAAAACTACTTGTTTAAAAGGAAAAAAAGAATTATAAGTATCTTTTAGTGGTCAGAGCACTTGCTTAGCATGTTCAGGGCCCTAGATTTTTCATGGCCAGCACTGCTAAAAAAATCAAACAAGAGGATGGTGCACAGAGGCACCCCACCCTCCGCCTGGGTTACACACACGGAAACAAGAGCAGAGCTGAACTGCTGAGCTGCTCTTGTCCACACCAAAAGACAAAATCTAACTCCTGCTAACACTGGAAACAACACAGTGGTCCAGACTCTGAGACTCTCAGACCGCTGGACTTGCTCAGAGACGTGTGTCCTTCCTCCTGACACTGTATCAGATAGCCATCCATCACAAACACCAATCAACAGGAACCTTATCCAGACTGAACTGAAATGGTGGCCTATTTTTCTTATTACTATTTGCTACCTACCTGTGGCCATGAAATATGAAAAATACAATTGGTGGCCATCATAAAGAGAAAATAAATTTACCCTTTACTGTGTGGGAAGTTAAAACCTGCTCCACAATATGTGTGGGCTGAGATGGTCACAACAATCCCACTTATTTTTTATGCCTTTTCCAAAGTCTCCTTACCAAAGTGGGCTTTGTATTTCTCTACTCGAATTGTCATATGTCCCCTCCCTACATGACTAGCTATGAATAAAAAAATATGTGACTTCTGAGGCAAGGACCTAAAGGGTCTGGCCCCTCTGTCCCTGTCTGCATGCAAGAAAATTCAGATGGGACATTGAAGATTGAGTAACACAGAATTTCAGATTATTGCCACCTCCTCCAAGAGCCCAGATGAAAATGAAAAATTCTGGAATTAGCACAAATAATAAATCATGCCATCAATATATATATAAAACTACCCTCTAAGACTTAGAGTGAGTGTCTATATGTACAAAAATTCTGTACTGTAGATTTTAGATACTTATATGAAATAAAATATTGTCTTAAAAGAAATAAGATAATTTCTAGGTTGTAGCTAACCTTGCAATCAATAAAACCATGTTAATAAAATACACTTAATCTCTAATATCTCTGTAAATTAAGGGAATAAATAAATAGACTCATTATTCATGGCTAGTTTAAGAAACTTCTTGATTAGAATGGACAGAATTCCAGAACTCAAATTGTTTTTACTCAAATACTATGTAAAAGTCATTTGTTTGGTTAATATTTAAAAGAATGCAACATCATCCCTTTGATAGCCAAAGAGGAAGCAACCCAACCTGTTGGTGCCAAATTCTGCTTCATGCAGTCTGTTCAGCTCTAGCTCATATCATAATGCTTGTGTGAGCCAAAGACATCACTCTTTGTTTCCTCCAAACCCAGGAAGTCAAACAATATTCTGCATTAACTCCAAAGGCTGATAAAATTAGGGATTTTCTGATATTATTTTGTTAAAATAAAATCAGCATTTAAGAACTCTAGGTTAATTTTGTTGACCTACCTTAATATCTCATTGATAGACACACTTAGAAGCTGCTCACGGTGCTAACAAGAAGGGAGAGATGATTCAGAGTCTATTTTTGGACAGCCTTAGGGAGAGAAGACACCAGTGACTGTTGAGTGCTCATCCCTTTATTACCCCCACCAAGGCCTAGCTGACACTGCCCAGGAGAGGATGGAAAGATTGTAAGAGTTGGGGAAAGGGGAAGAATGTGGAAAAACATCATCTTCTGGACATGACACGGCTGTTGCAATCATGAGCATACAGTGTCTGGGGCTGTCTGCACAGACCTGTGCAAAAAGACATGAAAGCAGGAGGCAGCTGGTTGAGAAGATCGGTGAGAGTGAGATGGGATAAGAGAGAATAATAGGAGATGAATACAATTACAATATATCATATTCCTGTATGTAATTGTCAAAAATAAAAGAATTGACACAAAATTTTCAACTTAAATATTTATATAATTCATATATATTTATTTTATATGCTAATGTAAAATATATAATTATATTTTATATAATTTTAATATTTAAGTTCAGTTTCTATTACTATATGCTTACAACACAGATCATTTCTCAATCATAAACATATGCGTATTTCTCCCCATCATTGCAACCAAGCAATTCCACAGGAGACACCAGTTGAGTCCCTGCTAAACCAGTACACTTCTGAGGCTGCCTAGTTGAGACTGTCAGATCTAATAGGTTGGTGGCTCCATTCCACAAAGTCACCCCGCTTCTGACATTCCAGACAAGCTGTCTGGAATTCCTGGGGATATTCCAGCATCCTTTGTCAGCCCGACTGATTTGCTAGAGCAGCACTCAGAATACAGAGAAACACATTTACTAGTTGTGAAGGGCATTTTAAAGAACAAACAACCATCTAGATGACTGTCTACATATGGCAAGGCCCGGTGGGGGCCCAGCACAGGAGCATCTGCCTGTGTAAGTGAGACGTGCATCTTTTGGAGTAAGAACAATTCTGCAGTCTCCACATGTTCTAAAAAGTCCTCTGAACCCATGTCTCTGGAGATTTTTAAGGAGATTTCCTTGCATTAGCAAGACTGGAAAACAAGAACTACATAGAAATTGCTAACAGACTGAAGGAGAAGGCCTACCCAGGCATGTCTGTCCCTGCAGCTGACTCACAGGACCCTTGTTGAAATGAGATTTTATGATTTACTATCAAGTAAAGCTGAAAAGAGAATTTCTCTAAGGCCAACTGCAAGAAGAGAGTAGAATGGGGAAGCTGGGAACTGTTTTAGTGACTATGATAGTAATGAAGAAGAAAAGGGTAAGGATAGCTTTAATTTCTATGTTCTCCATTTAAGAAGAAAGCTTCCACAATGGGAGAGCGGGGGGGGGGGGGGGCAGGAGGTGGTAATGGGGGGACCACTGGTTGAGTCCTGCTCTCGCAGTCAGAAAAGCTCTCCTAGCAGAGCAGCCAAACATGCCCTCACACTGCCTTCATGTGGCAGCAAATGCCAGGCCTGCCTATCCAGTAACCATAGAGAAAGAGACATTTTAAGTCACCTCTGTGCAGAGATTAACCCAGGCCCAGATGTCTGCCGTCCCACCAAGCACCTGCCCTCCTGCAACAGACACAGAAGAAGACGAGATACTACAGTGCTCTGGGCCAAATTGGGTCAGAGAATATTTACCTTGTTGTGTTCCACATTTTTATTCCTTAATTACACACACTTATAAGATTATATCTTATCTTATATATAACTTATATTACATTTGAAATTATATATTATATACTTTTACTTTTAACATTATAAATACTTGTATTATATATATATATATATTATATTTATAATATTAAATACACCAAATATGTATTAAATACACTGTTTTTACTTTTTAAATTATAATTTTACTAAAAATTATATATAATATATTTTAAATTATACTCATAATTTAAAAGATAGGAGTGAAGTACAAATATGTTAATATGTCTATATTATATATGTTAATACATATACATTCCATGTGTATATAAAGAATGAGGATCAGAACACAAATCACATATCTATAAATACTAAAATGTTAAACTGTGGCCTTTTGTTTCCAAAAGGGCTTGTCAATTCCTGGCTTTTGGGATATTTCTACTTGTATAACCCATTACTATACTCTCAAATATAATAATCTAAAATAAAAATAAATTCTCAGCTACAACACCCTGTTCTTGCAACTCTCCATTTCTTCTAAAGCCAACAGAATATGGTCAGTCATCACCCAGAAGTGTCCTTGGCTGGAGATCTCTTTGATCTCAGCCTTTTCTACTCTCCCTTATCACCATGATATTGGAAGACACACAGCCTGAGCTGAGTGCATCTTGGGGCTAGCTCCCTGCATCTGTCTGTTGCTCATATTTTGATTATACTGTGTGCTCCTGATGGTGGGCTTAAGTTAGCATCACTTAGTTAAGTAAGCACTGTAATGTGTCAAGTCCTCTTCTTAACCCTTGCATTCAAATGTACTTGCAAAGTCCTGCTCTGTATTTCTGACTTCATTTCCCATTTAGTTTCCAACAGGAAGACCTATTGCCTTTTTACTTTGACTATGATGATGACTTTTCCATATCCTACTTATATTCTATATCTTCAAACATCAAAACAGAATATTTTACTATCAATGATGACTTGAACAGTAGCTGAGGATGATCAGGGGCTTACTACTGACAGATCACTATTCTCATCTATTTCATGTTACAACAACTTTGAAAGGAGGGCATATCATAATTTAAAATATAATATAGCTGAGGTATAAAGAAGTTACATACTGTCTTATACTATTGCTGCAATAGTGTAAAGCATCTTAGGAAGGAAAGGGCTTGATTGGCTTACATTTCCACATCACTGTTCATCACTGAAGAAAGTCAGGGCAGGAACTCCAGCAGGGCAGGAACCTGGAGGCAAGAGCTGATGCAGAGGCCATGGACGGTTACTGGCTTGGTCTTCATGGCTTGCTTAACCTATTTTCTTATAGAGTGCAGGACCGCTAGTCCAGGAGTGTCACCAGCTATAATGGGCCGGGCCCTCATCTATTATTTGCTAATTAAGAAAATGCCCTTACATGCTTGTGTACAGCCTGATCTTCTAGAGGCATTTTCTCAACCAAAGCTCCCTCCTCTCAGATGACTCTAGCTTGTGTAAAGTTGACACAAAACCAGCCAGCAGGCATCTTAATGCAAGATTACCCAGATCACAGCAGCATCAGAACAGGAACTTGGGCAGCCTCACTTTAGAATTAAGCCACTGTTATCTCCAGTGGAGAGTCCCCACTATGTAGGCGTCTCAGGATTCAACCTTGAACATGAACTTTGGTCTAGATCTGGTTTCTCCATATAAAGAAAAGAAATCCTGTCAGTGAAGGCTCAGCATGAGGATGTCCCAGAGAAGAGAAGGATGCGATACATTCTACTATTCTTCCAAGAGGGTGCAACAGCAAAGCAAACCAAAGCAGCAGGCACAGACTAACTCCTCATGCCAGAGCTGACACCCACGGGATGTGGACTGAAGATCACCAGGGGTGGACTTAGTATTATGCATCCAGAAATACCAGCACGAAAGTCATCCTAGTCCAGAAGTAACCAAATGTGACAATGTAGCAAGGGCGAGAGTTACTCAAGCAGAAAGAGGGCCAGAGTCAACACTGAAACCTCCTCTTTGGAAAGCACCGGGAAGTTTCTGCCCAAACTCACAGAGAACTTGAATAGTAGCTAAGGAGAATTTGCACTGGAATAGCAGTGGTAAGATGCCTATGGGAGGCTGAACCTGGCTAGTCAGAGAGAATGTAGCCACACAGCCTGGGGGATAGATGGGCTCAGGAGAGCACCAGGGTTTTCTCTCAAAGAGCCCCCCACCTTGAAGAAAACAAGGGTGGGCACATATTCTAGGTACACGTGGCATTAGTGCAGAAACAGCCATTTAACATATTAGTAAAATCACAAAATGGTGTAAATACAACTATATAATGTGTTCACCCCACAACCTTTTAGTGCTCAAATTATATTCCTGGTAAAGTGAGCTTTACTCACTGTGGCAGCAGACAAAGCTTAATGTCCCATAATAAAAATGTTAATAATGCCAGATTACAGAGTAGTAAGATAACCTATTGTACCAGAAAATTAAAATGATGAGATTAAATAAATAAATTCATTAAGGGTTGACGATAGTGATGAAGATAATTCCTCACATATCCATTAGAGCTGAGTAACCCCCAGTGTTCTAACAATGTGTTATGTGCATTAAGAGATAAATAAACACACTCACATTATCAAATACTCAGAGAATTTAACAAAAAGGCCAAAAAAGTTTTTCAAAAACATATGTGATTCAACACCACCCTTCCTTCCTCTAACAGAAGCCCTCAAAAGCAGAAAGTGTTCTGTTTCTTCATCTTGCTGGCTGAACGAAATGTATCCTTTTTAAAAGGTAAGTAGAGTGTGAGAGTGGAGAAACAGCAGGTCTGGGTTAAGCCACAGGTGGATAGACATGTTCTCCTTACAGATAGTCCCTGCAGAGGTTCCGGGTAGACTTGCTCACCTTCTTCAGTCAGTCCATGTTTTCCCTGGATAAGCACACCATCATCTCACTGATGGTGACTCGTGTGCTATGGCTTTTAAAGCATTGGGATACAAGTCAAGTGCATGCAAGCTGTGCTAAGGCCTATGGATCTACACATGCCTGGGACATCTATGAGGCAGATATGATGGCAGTCCCCATTTTATAAGTAAAAATAAACAATAAACAGGCTGGAGGCTTGTAGGAGGTTGTAATACAAAACTAAGTGGCAGATCTCAGATCCAAATTTCACTCAGCTAAATACTGTGAGGACTAAACACATAGAGGGTTATAGAAATACAGTTTTCAGTATTTCAAAAGAGAAAATGTAATGGCCATGACTTCTATGATCATGCAATTAACAAAGCTGAGCAAACACCTGAGATGCCACAGAAATTAGAGTTGGCATCTATGATGTGTCTGGAGAAAGGCCAATGATAGACAAAAACTAAGTAACCAATGACTTCCTTACATATCCCAGCTCTATGTAGGAGAAATATCTAACTCTCAGTAGCCACTAGATTATACAGTACTTAGGAATGGTTATTATAATGACAAGACTGGTATTACCTAAAAAGTAAACAAGAGCAGTTTGGAAAATAGATAGATAATTAAATAATTTCAAATATGGACTTACCCCTTGAATAGAAATACTACACATTACAAAAATATCATATTTTCCCAAAAAATATTTCCTAAGAAATGAAAATGAAAGCAAAGTTGGCATACAAGAGGAAATGAAATCGTATTGCAGTGTGTTCCTAAGTTCATCTAGAAGAATCCATTGCTACGGACACTTTTAAATAGTGAAAAAATAAAGAGGAAGCGGACTAAGTGGAACTTACAATGGACTAGTTGGTGAAAAGAATGTGTTCCTCAGCACTGAAATGATTCTAGCTCTGAAACCTTCAAATCTGCATATTGATGCAGCAGGTAATAGGAATAACTTAGCCAAGTCTATGAAACAGTTCATCAGCTCTTTCAGAGAAAGCATGTAGTCTCAACTCGTATTGTGAGAAACTGAGGATTTTTTTAACAAAGCTATTCAGTGAAAACGTATCTGATATCTGACTAATGATATTAACCTTTAGAAAAGGAAGAAAGCAGATTTGATGACATGAAAGTATTAAGTTCTATAAATTAATACAGAGTAAAAATTATAAGATTAATAACTTTATAAAGTAAAATAAATATATCACAATATGGTTTCTTAATATATGAAGTGATTATAAAATTAAAAATACAAATATTTCTAACTATAAAGAAATTAAGCAGACAGTTTCAAAGTATGAAAAAAATGAATGAATATACTAATGGAACTCAGTTTCTATACTATTCAAAAGTGATATAACATTTAAAATTTTAAAAGTTGTCAAAAAACTAAGGCTTTGTGAGGTCATGGAATGCCTCAGGAGGTCAAGGCCAATGACGGCTTGAGGTCCATGTCTGCAAGTCACATCGTGAAAAAGAAGAGACAGTTCAAGAGCCGTCCTCTGTTCCTCACGCTGTGTGCCCTTGACCCCAACAAATAATAAATGGATGCAGCTTTTCAATGACAAATTTGCATTCTACTTTAGTTCTCTCTGAAGGCAACATATGAATGTGACAGAAGAAGCTGAGGAGATGTGAGAAATCTGACCGCAGACCCTCAACCCTTGCACATGAGAGGTAGAGGCAGGAAGATCAGGGGTCCATAGCCATCCTCTCTAAATAGGGAGCATATCTGAGGTCAGTCTGCATTGCACAGGTCAAAGGTGAGAAACAAAGCACAATGAAATGATACTCATAAAAATTGCCCTCCAGATGCTGCCTGTCAACTGCATTCTGCTCGACCCCAAGTCTTTAGACAGCCTTTCCCAGTAGTTCCTGTCCATCCTGAAAAATCACCCTGTAGAATACAAGCAAGTTTAGAACCAACTTTCAATCCTTCCTTTCTTCAATAAATACTAGATAATAAGTAACATTTTATGTGGATTTGAATACCTTTTAATGAGCTGAAATGCATTTTGTATTTCTTTTTATGCAAAACGTCTATTCGTGTTCTTTCTTCACACTTAGAGGGCTTGCACCTATCCTTCCCTATTCACGTTCCCATGGTTTCTGTTAGAGAAAATATTCCTACCTACCCCCTCCACCCCCAGCTCCTCACTTTTGTTTTCAGTTTCTCCATATTGGTCTTTTACCCAACCAAGGGAATGTTTTCAATGAGTCAGACTTATATTCTCATTGATGCCTGGTTTAGAAGTTGAACTGAGTAATAGTTGGAAATTCCTAGGGAGCTGCTTTTGGAGTTTCTAAGCAACAAGTGGTCAAAACGTAACAGCTGTACTTCAGCCTGTTTGTTTTTGAGTCCAGTCTCTTCCTCTGTCTGCTTTGTTAGTTAAACTGGTCTAGCATCACTGTTTGTTAGTTAAACTGGTTTAACCTTACTGAGTCACTCCAGATTTTAGCAGAGCCACCTCACTGTACCTTTTACAGAACTGCCTCTAGCATTTTGTCATTATTTATGACATTGTCTTTGGGCTAAAGCTGTCTCTCTGTGTGTGTGTGTGTGTGTGTGTGTGTGTGTGTGTGTGTGTGTGTGTGTGTAGAAATAATCCATGTTTATAAAATGTCTATCTCCTACTTTGTTGAGTCATCATTGTTGTGTGTATATGGATGTATCTGTGTGGTTTCTGTACACGTGTATATTGGGTGTGTATATGTGGGCATGCAGCTGAACATGCAAGTGTGTGAGTGTGCATATGAAGGCCAGAAATCAACATCTAGTATTCTATGATGGTCCTCCACCTTATTTCTTTGAGACAGGATCTCTCTGATACTGGAGCTCATTGATTCAGCAAGGCTAAGTAGCTGAAGAGCTCTGCAGATTATTCTGGCTTTGCCCGCACCCCATTGCTGGAGTTATCAATATGAGTCTCAGAATCCAGCTTTAAACTGATGCTAGGTATGCAAATATGGATCCTCACATTTGTGCACCAGGAAACTTAACTACTAAGCAATCTTACCAGCCCTGAATTATCCTTATTTTTTAAATATCTGCAAAGACTATTAAATACTTTCCAACTGAATTTTTCCATCTGTGGACATTTGCATATGATTTTTCTTTGACTCCAAGGATATGATGAATTATTTTTAGACTTAATAAGCTTTTATTTCTAGTAAAAAAATTACTTGATCATAATATATTATTCTTTCAACAAATAACTATGTTTTAAAATTTACTAAAGTGTTTTGAACTTATGCTCATAAATGAGTAAGCCAGGATATCTATCATAATATTAACATGAGCCAACATTAACTCCAATGACTTCATAAGGAAGATGGTCTAGGATTTCATTGTCTTGAAAAGATAATTATATCAGGGAAGGCAATACAATGCACAGTATATGTCCATAACCACAGCTTTAATGTAGAGAGGAGAAACAGAAAAATGTACCATCTCTATGCACACTTCCTAAACATTTCATTAAAAAAAAAAATGTAACACAATAAAAGGAAATTTCAGCACATGCGGTATGGGTCTAACAAAAATTCCTAAAGTTAGTTCAACTGATTTGTTTGGTGCATTCCACTCGACAACAGCAAAGCTTGTCTCCAAAGGCACCAATTCCATCATTCTCAAGTCCTCCAGAAACATCACCAAAATTAAGCATATGCTGGACCATTAAGAAAGTCATTATTAAATTAAATTGACAGAAATTCTGGCTCTGAAAAATGCAAAGAGAAATGATACAAGAAATTTTCAATTGTTTGAAAATGAAGCAACATGGATTTAAATAATCTGTGGCTGAATATAGAAGTCCCAAGAGACACCAGAAGAGCAACAAAGAACAAAATGATGTCATTTTTAAACACAAGTATTTACTTAAGAAATGAATTTCTAGGAAAGCCAGAGATTATGAACTGGGAAAATAAGAGGAAACAGAGGGGTCAGTTCTGGGAAGAGCTGCAGAGCTGACCGACCATTTCCCAGTACAGACAGCCAAGTAAGTTGCCCTGTAAGGAGTCACTCACAGGCAAAGAAAAAGGAATAAAGTGTTGGTAACTTCTGCCTTGTGAGTCAGAACTGAGTGAAAGCATTTTAGGTTTCCATAGGAAAAGAGAAAAAGTGGAGACAGTGGCTGAATCTCCCTGCTTGGATGTGGTGAAGTTCATGGGCACTTGGGTACAAGTTCTGTCTACTCCAGCTTCATCATGAGAAAATGCCATCGGGAGACATGTCATTTACTTCCCTGCCTTCATCTCTTTGTTCAAAGATGAGCTCTCAGAGATCTGCTGCCCAGAACACAAGCATCCTTCTCTATTTCTTCCAGCAAGCATGTCTGCTCTGATTTACCTCTCATTCACCAGGGAATATTGCTTCTTGGAATCCTTCTCTGATGGTGGTTCACTGGTATCAGTCCTCTGCTGTCTCAGGAGAGGTTCACACAAAAAGCTTGCTAGCCTCAGTTGCTTGGCCTACAAATGCCACAGTTTGGATTCCACAGTATCTTTCATATTACTTAAGTTTTGCTATAGAATTATTTGCGCCTGTCCCCCAACCCCTGCTACCAGGTCCAAAATCTGTGTCCTCTGTATGGTTTCCAGAAAGATATTTAACATTTGGCATTAACTATTGCCATCTTCCTTGTGGAACCAGAAGAGTTCACAGAATATCACTATCGGTGAAGCTGTGCCACTAGGAAGGTTCACAGAGATGATGAAAACCAATTTTCATATATTTTCTAGGATATTTAGTGAGCACCTACAACATATTTGGACATCTGTGGTGGGTAATTGGGTTGTGGGCTTGGCTGAATTGAGAAGATGCCTAACACTGGTAATCTACACTTCCAGGAGCATCTGTGAAGGGGATTTTGAGAAGACTGCTTCCTGGGTGAAGGAGCTGGGCAGATAAGAATCCCCAGGATGGGAATGGCCATGGGAAAATGGAACACAAAAGCAGAAGTAGCGAGCCAGCCTCTGCTCATGCTCCCCTTCCTGGGCAAGTGCACATATTTGTTGCTTTGCCTAAGGACATAAGACTCCAGGTTTCTTTCTTAGTGACCATGGACTTGCACAAGTGGGACTCCATGGACAGCCAGGCCTCTGGTTTAGACTGGGACTGCCCTTGACCCTTCTCCCATAATGAAGCTTCCACCTTTTTCAGTCTGGGCAGATTTTGCTCTCCAGCATTCTTTACAGAATTTTCAGCCTCTGCAATCCTCTGAGTTAGGCAATAAGTCCTCTTTTGCAATAATATATTCTTTTGGTTCTGTTTCTCTGAAGAAGCCTGAGAAATACATCCAATCCCCAAAGAAGTATTTCTAATAAAACTGTTAGAAATCTGCACAGAGTCACACACACACACAAATGCATTCCACTGAGTATTTTCAATATCTACCCAAATTAAAGAAGTTAACTATGGATTTCAATACATTTTACATTGCATTACTATGTACATTAAGATAATATCTACTTCTGTAATGTTACAAGGAAATGTCATTATTGCTGTTAAGCACGCAATGCCACAAATCAAATTTATCATTCTCTTTTCATATGGATCATGTAGACAACTAACTCTAGGATGAATCAAGTAATAAATTACCTTAGTCATTACATAACTGGTAATACGTCTTCCATTTCATGCTTCTGTGTAGGCATCACTTTTACTACAGTGTACACACATTATTTTAATGACCAGGACGATAATGAGAAATACAATTTAAAGCTTTAATTAAATTGGGTTTAACATAGGTTTTTGAACCTATAGACTCTAGCCCTAACTGAAATACAAAAGGAGAAGGCTTAGCGTGGAAGCACATTCAGGAGAGACCCTGATTACCATATTGCAGACACAAATTCTTCTTTGTACAAGCATTTCTTTTCAGAGTGCACAAAGTTGAAGAGTATGAGGAATATTACAGATGAGACTGTGACTACAGGACAGTCACCGCAGTCCAGGACCCCTTCCTGTAGGGCCTAGGATGCTCCTCCATCAAGTGTCCAAAAGGAGTGCTTCTCTAGTGGCAAAATCCTGCTCACGTTGTACATCCTTGAGTCCTTACTGCAGTTAAGAGCAAGGCCACAAAAGAACAAATTTGACTTGGTTGCCTGTATTTTAGATGCAAATTTAAAGAGATTCCTGAGGTCCCTAATTCTACCCAGCCTAAATTGTCAGCTTTCCCTCACATCCACTGGAAAGCTGTGGTTGGCCACCATTATACAGACGGTCAAATGGCTTGTTTTCAAATGTTCAAATCGAGGCATCCAGAGTATGTAGGGAGCCAAGAGGAATTGAAGAAAAAATCCAGGAGGCAGGTGACACTTTTCTTCTGTTTTCAGGAGACTTTTTTGTTATTGGGTTACTATGGGGCAGGGCACGTCCTGTTTAACCTTCTTACATCCCTCAGGTGCAGTTGGATTCAAAGAAAACCCAACCACCATAGTTTATTAGTCCTGTAGTTTATCACAATGGCATTTTTAAAAAAACTATGATGATCACTTATTTTTATCGATATCTCACAGTGGCCAGGTAATTCAGAGCTATAGTATTTTTGCTAAAAATGCACCAAGTTCTATAAATTCAACACTCAGGACATCAACGTGCCTCTTCCTTGAGCCCCTGCAGCAGTCCCTGAAATGTGTTGTCTAAAACACTAAGGAGAAATTGCTTCTTGAGTTCAGGGAAATTGTAACAAGATTTCTAGGAAACAGAGCACTTTCAAGAAAATCTGGGTAGCCCCTGAGTCAATTTCTGTTTACAGTTAATTAGTGCCCAGGGCATGATCTTCGTACTTTTTCTTTCCACGTTTATTACCTTTATCATTTTCCAGTAGCAAAAATGACTGAGCAAGACAAGAATTACCTTTCCTTTATACCAATTCCTATAAAGACTTTCACTTCCATAAACCCTGCTCCTTGCCTCCTGCACTGTCAATCTTGACCTGACCACATGCTACCAAATCTTGTCTAAAGGTAACACAAAAATTACAACTGATAATAAAGATGAAATCTCTGTATTTGCCACTAAGAAGCCAGACCTTGGATTTCTATTTCTTTGGCTTTAATGTTTTTATTTAGCCCTACAAACTGAACTTAGCCAGACATTATTCTCCAAGAGTTTCCAAAGGTTGTGGTTATTCATCAAATAATCAGACCTATGCCATTTTCTAGTCTGCTTGCATTAGGGTACCCCCTGAAGAGATGGATAGTAGAATTGCTTTTGTGTGTAACCTGAAGTATGCCATTCCTTTAGAATTGCCTAATAACAGAGCAGAAAGTGAGGTGCAGAATTTATTCAACATGGATGCCATAATTGGAACAGCACTCTTCACAGGTCAAATCTCATTTGATACCTGTTTTTGTAGGTGAAGCTCTGTTGATGCCAGTCATGTCCATCAATGACCAAGGCTCCTACCCACCCATGTGGTGAAGGTGACTGGTCTGGACAGAGATCTTTTAAATCAAATAGCCTAAAATATTTACAATCTGACTCCAGGCAAAGGAAAATAGCCACATCTATCATGAGGCATATTCTGTGCCCTCTTCAAATGTTTCTAAACTCTGGCTTCTGTTTTTCCACCAATATGCTCATTTTCTCAAAGCTCGACTGTAGACAGCTGTACCTTGTTTGCCATGTCCTATTTGTCTTTGTCACATTACTATAGTGCATGATACAACTCTGTTACAATTGTGCTTACTTGACCTCCTGTAGGCTGGTTGTCTGCTGACATGAGCTTTGTGCTCTAAGGGACCTTACCAGCATGGACCATGAAGAGACACTGCTTCAAGGAGCCAGAGGGCCATATGGCGGGATGGATTCTGCAGGAGCAAAAGGCAGGGCTGAAAGAGATAAATTTACATATTGACTGACCCTCCTTTCCTCAAGATTATTGTTAACTATGGAGCTGATCATTCTGTTAAAGACAAGACTTGTGTGGAGAAAATGTCTAATGTAGGTCTGAATTGTCTCTTTATAAATCTTCCCTAAAGTCTTCAAAATTTCCTATAATATGACTGACACCCATGTTGACTGTAACTCTAATAATAACTCAAAGCAAATAGGATGTCAAAAATGCTTGTGGGCTTTATAGTCCATTACTAAATCTAAGCAAGATGATAAAAGTTAGTGGTATGCACTTGTTCTATGATTCTCCACTCAGGTAATTAGAAATAAAATATATATAATGTCATTTATTAAAGTATATCTGCTTTGGGGGGATTGGTTACACTGTTAGAGAAGCTTAAAATAGTCTACCTCCTATTTTGATATTTGAAAGCACAGGATTTTATGCTTTTTAAAAGAGTAAAATAATAATTTCTACCTTTTAAAATAATTAAAAGACATCTTTGGCACATTACAAAAGGACTATTGCTATGAATGATATCATATTTATAACTTCAATATTATCTTAGATAAACTTTTTGATCATTATTGAGGTAGTAAAAAATTTAAATTAAAAAAAAGAAAGAAAAGGCATTGTGTTGCCCAAAACTCTCAAGCGAGTCTTGTAAGAGGGTTTAGATACTGTCTCTATGACTAACTCATAGACAGGAAAGCTCTCCTCTTTATCATTTAATACCAGCCGTCCACTCCAAGACCTCATCTCTGGTCTGGAAGACTATACAAGGGAGAAGAGGGAAAGGCAGACTGGCCTCACCATTCAAGGACATCCCTACTACAGGGTTAGTACCACACAGAAGCTAGCCACTCCCTCTCCTTCTCTTTTGCCCCTTTCTGGCCCTTCCTCTCCCCTTCCTCCCCATTATGTAAGGGGATAGCCAGTGACAGGAAAACACATCTCTCGCTAGAAAACAAATCAGCTGGCTTCTCGTCCCTAAAATTCCCAGCCTCCAGAATTGGAAGAAACAAATTCGATCTGTTTAAACCCCTTCTCCTCTAGAATTCTGTTATAATACCCACAGCTGACTAATACAAATTATACCACATCCTCATCAGTCAGGATAGTTGATTTGCCATCAGGCTTCTCAGCAAAACTTTGTGTGTTTCCCCTGATGGCCTACTGTGATTCCTATTGCTGTGATAAGCACCATGACCAAAAGCAATTTGGATTGGAAAGGGTTTATTGCAGCCCTCAGTTTACAGTACACTGTGAAGAGAAGTCAGGACAGGAAATTAAGGCAGGAACAGAACAGAGGCCATGGAGAGAAACTGCTCACTGGCCTCTTCTCTATGGCTTGCTCAGCCGGCTTTTTATACCACCCATGCCTCCTGCCCCAGGGTGGCACCATCCACAGTAGACTGAGCCCTCCCACATCAATCATTCAATAAGAAGATGCTGCTGTAGGGAGGCCAGTGGGGTGCTTTTTCAACAGAGATTCCCTCGTGTTGAGGTGACAGAAACAAGCCAGCACCCCAAGAAACCCAAGTGATCTGACCTGAGAAGCTGCAAGACTAAGGGAAGGGACTGAGAGCTGACAGGGAGAGGCTGGCCTACTGGCCTACCCTATGACAGACTACTGGTTAAGGAGAACCCACCCCTGACGAAGGTCCCCCGTCCACAAGTCATCCACTCTGTTAGCAGCAAAGAGAAGCAATTACCTCCAGAGGATAGTCTAGGAGAACTTCAGCCCCTTAGGCCTCTGCCAGCCCCCCACTCTCCAGCTTGAAGCAGTTAGAACCAGAGGAGGCTATACACCAGAAGGCTTGCTACATGGACTGTACTCTTTCCCTTACTGATCTACAGGTCTGGCTTGAATTGAGGCAACATGGACGTAAGATATCAGGATTGGACTAGATAATTAAATAGAGTGAGAATAAGAGAAAATAATAAAAATAAATGATAGAAAATATATATAGAAAACAAATCCCTGTGTATATCCACAGAAAGGAACTGGAAAACACTGTGTACCTTTTGAGGTTTAAAATCTCAGTTTGAATGCATCTATGCATTCAAGTGTTAAGTGCGAGAAAGTAATAACAAGACATTTAAAAGGGTTAAACAGGAAAGATTTAGATATTCTGGTTAATCATTTATCAAAAAACTGTGAACTATATTCTTATTTTGTATAAAGGTACTTAGGCTAGGTGATGCTTGGTAAGGGAAACCATGTCCCTGTCACTTAGCACTCTGAAAATCTAACACTGTGTCATTCAAAGGAGATTAGAAATATATTTAGCTGAACACTATCATTCTTAACACAGTAAACAAGTTAAGATGCTTTGGGTTTTTTTTTTGTTTTTGCTAGTAAACCTCTAGACATTGTGAATGATTATTACCTTCTCTTAATATCTTTTCTGTGTCTGGCTTTCCAGTTCCTAATCTAGTGACTCACATCTTGAAAGTATACAGAGCTGTGCTGTGGTACATTGTAGCCACAAACCCATGTGACCATCTGGGAGTAAATGAAGTGAAATAGCATGAAACCAGAAATCCACTTCCTCACTGAAGCCAACTGCATCTCAAGTGCTAAAACGCTGTATGTGCTTAGTAGCTCCACGTTGGACACTGCAGGGTCAGGGGCTTGCATCATCGCAGATTGTCCAGGCTTAGGGCAGAACTTGCCTGCAGACAGATGTTTGAAACCTGACTTAGCCACCAGCTAGCAATACCATTGGGTGAGTTAATTCAAAATATTTTCATCCATGGAATTAGGAAAGTGCCAATACCTACCTCACAGGATGGTTATGCAATTCTGGTCATTTGTGCAAGCTCCATAAAACAAGCTTTGGTACACAGAAAACACTCAAAACCATTATTATGTTTACACTATAATTTTATTTCTGCAATTGTTTCTTGTAATATTAATGGTGATTGGTTGACTCTGAAGGAAACTGAATCAGATCTAAGAATAGGAACAGGCCGGGCGGTGGTGGCGCACGCCTTTAATCCCAGCACTTGGGAGGCAGAGCCAGGCGGATCTCTGTGAGTTCGAGGCCAGCCTGGTCTACAGAGTGAGATCCAGGAAAGGTGCAAAGCTACACGGAGAAACCCTGTCTCAAAAAACAAAAAACAAAAAAAAAAAATCCAAGAATAGGAACAAGTAGATACGTCCCTGAGAAGACAATGTTCTACTGAGATGACATATCTCTAGATAGAATTTTAAAGTTCTCAGAAAGGCTCTCAAATGTCATCAGGGGATGGCCAAACCCTCACAGCAGAACACAGTGGGCAGAGATGGGCAGATTTTCAAAGGCGGAGAGTTTAAGGTAAGTTTCAGATAACACAAGGACCTTAGTGGTGGAAAACAAGACTAGAGAAGAGTGACGGGAGTCGTGCCGTTTTGGTGGAAGGAAGCTCTGAAGTCCTAGATCCTCCAGAATATCCATTTTCTTTCCACCCCACAGATGAAGCCATATTGTGTTTATTTAGATTACAGCATCAAAATAGTCTGGTTAGCCTTGACTTTACTAGTGGTCAGTTCTATGTGTCCATTCCTTGACTTTACTAGTGGTCAGTTCTACGTGTCCATTCCTTCACATATTACCTTTACATGACAGATTGTTTCACATGTGTGCCACTTTAAATTGTAGAAATTGATATGGAAGGCTGTTTCCTGAATTTGGGGGATTTGCTGTTAAAGATAAACTACCTCCCTCCAGTTCACAAAAATGTAATAAACACAAAAGGTTCCCAGGTATGCATTTAAAATACAGGCTCTGCTTTTGATTCCTTCTGGTATTTATATAAGAAATTCCATATAAGATTTATTCTTCATTATATAAATCAGCAAATCATCACTAAATTATTTTCTAGCCCTGCCACTAGAGATAATTGTTTAACTGTTAAAGTGTACGCTATGATTTATAGCAGCCACACTGATACCAGTCCCAGTGCAATCACTCGGCACTTCCGTGGAAGACATACCTCATCTGTTTGTCTCAGGAAATATCACATGACAACTGTAATGACGAGGACTTGCTATTACCTGCTGATAATATCCCGTCAAAAGAAACGACAGCTTAATGACACAGCACCGCTCCTTCTGGCAAATAACCAGATCCCACTATTTCTGTTGCCTCCTGCAGAGGCACGGCAGCAGGATTGCCACAGTTCTCAGAAAGAACGCCATCAAATAAAGCAATCTAGGACACAGTCATTGTTTTATTAAACACTGATGTGCTTTTGACCACAAAAGCCCTGATGCCTATCCAGTCTATAGACAGTCTCACCAAGACTGACTGCCATTCTTCTGTGCCTTAGTTATTCCTGTCGCTGAGACCTCAGACACCACTCATTCTGAATACTTGGCCTTTTGTACATTGTAGAGAGTGATTTACACTGTATACCTGAATCGACAGAGCAGCCACTCATTCCTGGAGTGGTCCCGGGCATCTTATAAGGCACTGTTTGCTGGGCCCCTTCTTGACAAGGAACATCTAATAGCAAGCCAGCAGCTTGCTGAACTGCTGAGAGCCAGGCTGTTTCTATTAACAAAGTGTATTTGCTAGTTGGCATAGTAAACTGCTGAGCTCCTGTGTGACGAATGTGGCTGCTGGTTCCCTCTCCCTGTCCTGGACAGCTGAGTCTATACTGTCAACTTTTACTAAGGGTGGTGTGCAATTATCTGGGGGAGAGACTTTAGAGCACTGGCCCTCATGACAAGGACTTAATTTATAATTATATCTTCTCTCCATTGGCCTCATTAACTAATCTTGTTCAAGTGGGTCAACTATTACCCCAGTAAAGTAGTGTGCATTAGGCTGTTACTAAGAATGGGCATTTTTAACTTAATTGTTTTTGATGTTTTCTCTGCTTTCTATAACTTCTCTCATCCTGTTCAGATTCAGTGTAAAGAAAATGCAGTTTCCAGCCATCAGCAAATACTGCCTCACTCATCATGGAATCATGTTTGTTATACCCTAAGAATCGGCTCCTTCCAGGATTCCAGGATTGGTCACAAGATGCTATAGGTGGCTACAGTTTTGTTTTTTAAGATGTCAGGTCTATTTTGAAGGTTACACTTTGGGTTTTATTTTGACTCATTGAGGGAGGAACTAAAGGATCTAGCAGATACACATGTATAACTTGCTTCTTGCATCAGGACAATCTCTACATAAGGAAGGCTACAATCCTACACAACTGAACTACTGAAAAGTAGATTCTTTAACACACACACAGGTTGCTGACAAAGGTGACTGAAAAGGCTTTTTTATAACTTAGAACTTAAAATATTCTAAAAGTTGAGGGGAATGAGTGGAAGGAGGGGAGCGAGAGGGGGAACTGTGGTTGGTATAAAAAAATGGAAAGGAAAAAAAAACTTTTACATTAAAAAAATCCTAGAAGAAATCAAAAATAAAGTAGAGGAAAAGACAAACAAAAAATGGGAAGAACAATATAAAAAAACTAGAGGAAAGGACAATTAAAGAAGAAGAAAACAATATGTCCTTGAAAGAAAATCATGAAAAAGAAAGGGAGATAGTCCAAGACCTGAAGAGGGAAATAGAAAAAATGAAGAAGACACTAGCAGAAGGAATTCTGGAAATAGAAAATCTGAGTAAACAAACAGGAACTTCAGAGGCAAGTATAACCAACAGAATGCAAGAGATGGAAGAGAGGATCTCTGGTGTTGAAGATACGTTAGAAGAAATAGATTCATCAGTCAAAGAAAACACTAAAACCAACAAAGTCATGACCCAAAATGTCCAAGAAATTCGGGACACCATGAAAAGACCAAACCTACAAATAATAGGGATAGAGGAAGAAGAATACCAACTCAAAGGCACAGAAAATATATTTAACAAGATCATAGAAGAAAACTTTCCCCACTTAAAGTACAAAATGCCTATGAAGATACAAAAAGCCTATACAACACCAAACAGACTAGACCCCCCCAAAAAAGTTCCCTCGCCACATAATAATTAAACAACGAAATGTACAGAATAAAGAAAGAATATTAAGGGCAGCAAAGGGAAAAGGCCAAGTGACATATAAAGCCAAACCCATCAGAAAAACACCCGATTTCTCAATGGAGACTTTGAAAGCCAGAAGGACCTGGACAGATATAATGCAGACACTAAGAGACCACGGATGCCAGCCTAGACTAATATACCCAGCAAAACTTTCAATCATCATAGATGGAGTGAACAAGACCTTCCAAGACAAAACCAGATTTAAACAATAGTTATCCACAAACCTAGCCCTACAGAAAGAACTAGAAGGAAAATTCCAACCTAAGGAAGGCAGATACACCCATGAAAGCACAGGCAATAGATAACACCACAGTAGTAAACCCCAAAGAAGACAAGTACACACACACTGCCACCAAAAATAAAAATAAAAATAACAACAGGAACGAACAATCACTGGTCATTAATATCCCTTAATATCAATGGACTTAATTCACCTATAAAAAGACACAAACTAACAGAATGGATACAAAAACAGGACCCATCTTTCTGCTGCATACAAGAAACACACCTCAAATTCAAAGACAGACACCTCCTAAGAATAAAGGCTGGGAAAAGACTTTCCAATCAACTGGTCTTAAGAAGCAAGCTGGTGTAGCCATCCTAATCTCCAGCAAAAATAGACTTCAAACTAAAATCAATCAAAAGAGATGATGAAGGACATTACATACTCATCGCAGGAATGATCCACCAAGATGAAGTCTCAATTCTGAACATTTATGCCTCAAACACAAGGGCACCCACATATGTAAAAGAAATATTAACTAAAGCTTAAATCACATATAAAACCCCACACATTAATAGTGGGAGACTTCAACACCCCACTTTCATCTCTGGACAGATCGGCCAAATTGCTTTCTAGGTGAGTAATATTCAGCGTATCCCTAGCATTTGCTGGTGTGACAAAAATTCATTTCTAGGATGCAGAACCTCTCTGTCTTTGGATGCCTTGTGTGAACAATGGTGGAGGGTTTACAAACTTCTAGTATATTCTCATGCACACTACCACATTTCCATTAAATTACTAAAACAATAATAGTTGGTATCACACTGAAGCTGAAGAATTCTTGATGAAATCTGGGTCTTCCCTCACTTTAACAAACTTCCCTACTTTATGAAGTAGATGGGAAGCCAAGAAACATGAATGCAAATTTTGGTTCTGTCTTCGAATGGCTTCATGACATAAGACAACTTATCTTCGAAATAAGGAAATTATATTGGAGGTAGTTCTAATTCAGTGTCTAAGGACCACATCTGGGGTCAGAGTTGACTATCACAGTGTATATTGAATCCAACTATGTTTTTCCTTTCTTTGGAATGTCAGATTTAACAGCCCAGGAATTTGTTCTTATCACCTTAATATTCCTGAGGAGAAAATACACAGAATTTGAACATAGTCTAGATTTATACAGTGAGGTAGAGTTTGTGTTTAAATCACACACACACAACCATCTTTCACTAGTTTACCTGGCATTATGCCAGTTTGCCCACACTAACTTCAGTTCCAAATGGATGCAACTTGTCCTAATTATCCAGAATTGTGATGATTGGGTTTGCAACTCCACATGGATTGTCTACACATAAGAGGGCAATTATTAGCAGATTTTGAGTTTTTTGTTTTACATTTTAGAATTAACTGTCCTATATCATCATTGCCATGAACCAAATGCTACTACAGTGATGTCACTGTAATCTACTGTTTGCAAATAGCTCCCTTGAGGATCAGAACCAGGTACTGGTCCAAAGTGATCCTCCTCCTACCTCACCATAGCTTGATTATCACCCTTGCTCCCTGACACTTTTGCTAAAGTCATTACACTCTCCTTTTTGCAGCATTTAGCACACCATCATACTCTGTCTCAAAGTTCCATTACCGGGGTCTTCAGCACTCCTTCCAAGGTTGAACTGATGTTCTACTCCTCATCATGTCCCAGGAATATTTTTTCATAGTTCTGTATTAAATTCAATATTTCCTATGTTTTTCTATGCATACAGTTTTGCAGGATCACACTCTTGCTTACTCCTCTATTTCCTATGTTTTTCTATGCATACAGTTTTGCAGGATCACATTCTTGCTTACTCCTCTATTTCCTATGTTTTTCTATGCATACAGTTTTGCAGGATCACATTCTTGCTTACTCCTCTTAGAGCTCGACGTTGGCTTTCTTTGCACTGGCGAGAACACACTGCCATGTTTTCTTGTTCTAAGTCATCTTCTATCTATTCAGCTCTCAAAGAAGCCACAATTTATTGAGGAGAATGTGTTTCAGCTGTGGGAAGTTGTATGATTTGTTTTACTAATGTATTATGCTGGCTAATGATAATTTACTATTGAAAAATGTACTATTTTTATACCTTTCTGGTAAACTTGCTGAACTCTCTAAAACAATTTAGTAGCCTGTTATTTTATATGAGTTTCATCTCTAAATTATGAAATTTTATATTCTCTTCTTTACATTTTTATAATTGTTACTAATTGTTACCAGTGGAGACTACTAGCAAATAATATTCTTCATAGTAAGAACAGAATCTAAAGTGAGATGCAAGTTCAAATCCCATTTCTACCACTTTCTCACTGAGAGCACTCAGCAAGTCATTTAGGTTATGGTGTTTCAGTGTATGAATAGGAAGTTAACCTTCATAAGTTGGAAGAATTGATTAAGTTAAAGTCTTTGGCACTATGGAGAATAAAGAAATGTGTATAAATATTTACTGAACAGAGTTAACAATGAAAGATTCACAACCCTGTCTTGGAGGTTTATGGAAATAGTCCCCCAGGAAGCGTAAAAACCACTGGATCAGGTTTATGTCAGGAGGAAGAACCATACATACACCAGTAGAAGGTGATGTTGGATGAAATAGTACAAGCCCAAGAAAGGCAGCATGTCCTGATTCCTGGCAGTCAAAGAAAAAATGCGTACAAAGCCATCATTCTACACATGGGATACTCTACTCCAGATATACAACTATTAACTTTTCCATCAGATAATACATCTCTGGAGGGTTTTGTCATCACTTCTGTCTCTCACATAATCTGGCAGAGAACCATGCACAAGAAAATGTTCAGTAGACAGGCACCATTGTCAACAGACCTTCTACACTGCTGTTAGTCTTCCAGAATTAAAATCCTTGGCATAGAAGAGCTATTTGGTAAATAACAGTAGCTGGAGTTAAGAAAGGCCAAGGTTAGTAAAGTAAGTACATTCATTCCATGTCAAACAAGACATCAGCAAAACTATGTCACAAGTTTCTTCACAGGCAACCACTAGGACATTGCTTTACAAGAGTAGCATCTAAAACTGTGAAATACAGGTTTGTAAATCTAATCATGGGACTGACATTTAGAAGTGACATAGTAATGCTAAGACTATATGTTTGATCTTTTGTACTCTTGAAAGAAGGGGCACTAAATAAATTATATACTAACTATATCTATATTTTTAAACTTCTCTCATCCTCTTATGCTAACTTGTTTCTAAAATACTTGGCAACTAGAATTAAGAAAACTAAAGAACTCCTGTTTGAGTGAATTTAGAGATTAGAGTTGCCATATTTCAATTTTCTTTCATTTATGAAAGTGTTTTCTTTGAAATAGAAAAATTACCCACTCTAAAATTTAAAAGAGGCATGAAATATTAAACAGCCCTGGGTTGGTTCTATTATGTTTCCTTGATTCTAAAACATCCACATTTTTTATAATGAATCCAAGTATTCTATATGTATCCTGGATCAAATGAGGCTCCCAGGAATTCTCAGTTCATTTCTTGACCCTGAAAATAAGGATTACACTGGGAAGAATTCTCAACAGCCATGTGATCTGATTAGGGGTAATTCATACTAGGTCAAATCTAACTGAACACGTTTTTTTCGGAACCTTAACTCTCTTAACACTCAGCAAGGATGAATGGCTTAGAGGCAACAAAAATGACATTTGTAAAGCCCTACTATCTTGTAGGCAAGGTGGCAGGCAGGTAGACAAGGATTCTGTGTTTCCCCAAGGTCAGCTCTTCCAACCCCATCATCACAGCTCTGCTCATCCTGTGTACCTGAGAGGATCTGCATGAATATGTTTCTATTTAATTAAGTATTATCTGAAGCTTCTTTCTATGCAGGAAATTCTGAAGCATATAGTTCAACAAATAAATAATATGTATTAATAAATCAATTCTCCTTGAACTAGCTCTTCTTTTTCTTTCCAATTGTTTTATATTTGTGCTGTTTGTCTTTGTGTCTGTGTGTGTTTGTTTTGTTGGTTGGTTGTTTCGCTGACTGGTTGGTTGGTTGGTTGGTCATCTGGCTTTGGAAGACAAGATATTACCAATGTAGCCCAAGCCGGTCTTAAATTCAGCATCCTTCTTCCTCTACCTACCAAGTGCTAATATTGCTTGGTAAGTTCACAAAGGTAGAGTGTAAAGGAATTTCCAGGAGTAAGACAGGAAATTGGGTTGAAGTTTGATTTTGCATGGAAAATGTTAGAAAGAAGGTGACTCTTTAAAGACAGATATGTAAGAACAGGCACAGGTGGATAGAAATGGTGTCAGAAGATGGCGGACAGAGCAAGTTTGACAGGCAAGCAAGGATATGTGAAGTTTAACCTTCTTTCTTGAAGACCTGGGAACTGACCACAGCTTTCCTGAAGACTGTCATTGAGCCCTGCTTCTCCCAATGTAACCAGCTCTGTGACA
This sequence comes from Onychomys torridus, assembly GCF_903995425.1. Lineage (NCBI taxonomy): Eukaryota > Metazoa > Chordata > Mammalia > Rodentia > Cricetidae > Onychomys > Onychomys torridus. Next base: position 9,413,313 of record NC_050447.1, read on the forward strand.
ATTCATTGTGTATGTGACCTGCATCTTCTATATATCTCTCTGCCTCCTGGAGAAGGGTCTTACAACTGGCCACAACTGATGATTTTTTTACTTGCTAATTTACAAACTATGCTCTGGGTCATCTGCTCTCCATGTCAGTACTCCCAATGACTAATATTTTCAACTGTATGGCCTGTGTTTATCACAGTCCTGAGATTCCAAAATCAGTTTCTCCTTTTCTTGTTTTAGGCATAATATCTATCCCTAGTACCTTTAATTTTTCTATCTCCTAGGACTGATATCTTAACCCTCCCAAATCTTCTCTCATGGCTCTCACTGACTTAAAATTTGCCAAGTGCTTAGAATACAGCCTGTACATTCTAGGCACTCAACATTACTGGTGACTGAAGAAAATAATTCGATGAATAAAGTAAATTATTAGATTCTCTTTGAACATAACTCTTCCTTCTTTTCCCCAGTAGTATTATGGGTGTTTACTTGTCTGGTTGATTGGTTGCTTGCATTTAGAAACAAGGTCTCACAATGCATCTCAGGCTGGCCTTGAACTCAACATCTTCATGTCTCTGCTTATTGAGGACTGGAATTGCCAGGTATGGACAATCATGCCTAGTCTCCCCTATTTTAAACAGGTTTGTATTCCTCGGTAGCAATACAGCATTCATTCATTCACACATTCATTCAAGTTTATATTAGAAACAACCATATGCTAGAACCAACAAATGACAAAGCTATGTCAATGAAGAAAATGTTCACAAGTCATTAAACAAACCTTATATACAAGTCCAGAGTTCCTTTATATGAACATAAATAAATCTCTGAAAACTGAATATTTTTCTACACTTTATCAGTTAGTCAAACATGAACAGATATGCATCTCTTTATCAATTGCTGTTGAATTGGTATCTGAATACGTTTTATTGTTGCCACTTGTACCATAAAATATCATCTAACTTTTTAAAAACCTGGAAACTAACTCTGTGTTTCCAATTCCACTAGAGTTTCCAAAGTATTACAAACAGGGTCATATTAGACAGCAACAGAGGTGTAAAGGAGGGAGGCAGGGACTGCTGTCGAGCATATAATTTGAAGACTGTCAATCACAGAACGCTGCTACAGAAACGGGGTACTTGAGTCAAGCCCCAAAGGAGGTAAAGGAGAGTGGAAATATCTCAGATAAGAGAATTCCAGGCAAAAAGTAATAGCAAGTTCAAAGGTTCTTGGGCAAGAACATAGCATTATGGTTGATAATTATAAAAGGAGGTGTCTGTTTGTTAATCAGTGAGCCAAGGAAAAGAAGAACAGATGAGATGCTAAGGGTGCCAGTCACTGTAATGAATTTGGTTTTTACTTGGAGTTAGAGAAGAAAGCAGAGGAAGGTTTGTAAGAGGACAGTAGCATGACCCAGTAGTTTCTTTACAATACCACCCTGTGTGGAGCATAATTTCCAGAAATAGCTACCATAAAAGCAATGGCTTCCAGCCTATGGTTATGCATGTCAGTCTACTCATCAAGAAATGATGTCTATGCCCTCTAATCCTGAGTAGAGGATGGCCATATAAGGTCCTCTTCCCAGAAGAACAGCACAAGTGTGGCAGAGAGGACCGAATTCCCAGTCCTTAGATGTTGGCCGCTTCTCCCTCTGTCTCACAGGAGCGGAATGTGATGTGAAGTGGATAGAGCTCCCACCCCTTACCAAGAAGATATCTGCAATTGACACCAATTTACAAAGGAAAAAATTAGTTTTCTCCGACATGGATGTTTACCGCACTTAACAGTAGGTCACATGTCCAGCAATAGATGGCCAACACAAAATGAACTCAGGGGGATTTTTGTAGACTCTTTGCTTCATATTGCTTTGTTTGGGCATTTTTGTATCTTGGGGGTGTTTTGCTTATATATTATGGTTTCCAATGTTCTGCTTTTATGGGTCTTATGTGTGTGTGTTTCTTGTGTTTTTACTTTTAAAAAACCCTCTGATCAGTGGTGGTTTTGTTTGTTTGTTTGCCTGTTTGCTTTGTATGGAAAGAAAGAAGGGGAGTGGAGTTGGGTGGGGAGGGAGGTGGGATGGACCTTGGAAGATAAAGGGGAGGGGAAACTAGGATAAAAATACATAGTACAAAAAACAATCTTTCAACTAAAAAGAACAACAAAACCAAGTCTGACACCCAGAAATCCTCAAATCCTCATGCTATCAGAAAGTTCACTCAGCAAGAGGAAAAGCCTTAGGAGGACAACTAAGCCAGTCAAGCAACAGGACCAGCAACAGAAACATGCTCCATACAGACAGCCCTGTGTCCACCTGAGCCTTGAGCCACAATGACCCACACTTGCTGAGGACACTGGTATTGAAGGAGGGGAGAATACCATCACCATTGTTTTTTGTCCAAGTCTTTAGCCCCGCCCAAAATCATTTTTTTAAAGTTTATGACACTAAGTTTAGGGTAACAATTTACATAAGCAATTAATGATACTGAAATTAATAGATCAGGCAGGGGAGAGCTGAGAAAAGGCAAAGATACTGTCAGTAAAGACTAGTGAGGTGGTGATGTTCTGTTCCTAGAGTCTAAAGAAAGGACAATTCATGCACATTACATTGCGGAATGTTATTGGTAGCACTGTGGCCTGCAATAATATTGAAGGAACAAAATAGACTTATGAAAGTGACAATGGCTGAATTTAGCTACTAAACCAAATATAGGAGCAGAAAAATATGGGAGCTTCAAGGTGGCTGTGATGGGCCATCCTTGTAATCACACCCCTGGAGAGGTGAGGCAGAACAGGTGCATCACAAATCACGACCAGTATAGCGACATTGCAAGTTCCAAGGCAGTATGAACTACATGACACTCTTTCTCAAAAACAAAAAAAGTACTTGCCTAGTTAGAAATAAAATGGATTTTCTCTTTGCTTGTCTAGACATCAACAAATTCTCAAAGAAACACATGGTTTAGGGGCAAAGATCATATCTGAGGTCCATTAGAACTGTGTTCTCTCAGGTTAAAGTTCAATCACTTGTGTAGCTGAACTTCTCGTTAAGATCTGAGAAATTTTTAAGGTCACATCTTGCAGATCTTACCGGTCAGTCTAAAGAGCTCTAAAGCACTTTATGGGCTCTCTCTATAGTATCCTGAATCACAGACAAAATAAAGAGGAGCCAGTCTCAGGAGCACTGTACTAGTATTTTTTCTTAACGGACCTCAACAAAACTCAAAAGAAGGCCCAAATTTTTAAAGATGTTTAAAATTAAAAGCAAAAACAGAATACCAGCAAATACATAAAAAAAAAAGTGCACAGGCGGTCTAACTCTGAAAGCAGGAAGTACACAACTTAATTGAAAATGTCAGCTATTTCTTAGGGAAAGAAGAGTAAAGGCCCAAAGAGACAAATATCCAAAGAATGAAGATAAAAATCCAAGAGAACTGTTCTCTGGTATTTAGTACTCTATTTGGTGCCTTGAACCTGGGCAAACAAGGCCTAAATACGAGGTGAACTAAAGTCTCGTGCAATAACCAACTTTATTCAGAGCATAGGACAGTTTATACACTGAGGGTTAAGAAGAGTCACCTGGATAAAACATGCTTTTCCATAGAGGTATATGAATATGAAGAGCTGAGGCAAACTCACTCCTATCTGCTAAACCTTGGAGGGATATGAAAGTACATTCCAAGAATAATTCTGTGTTCTGAAGAAAATGAGATTATGAGTCTTATTATCTTGGAGTTTTCTCAAAAGAACCCAGAATGCCCTTCATGGGACTCCATTCTTGGACTGTGACACTCTGGAAACAAATTTGAGCTTTCACTAGGCACATTTTCTGCTCTGAGGGAGGAGGAAAATAAGGCACTAGGCCTGGCTGGGTTTCGCATTGCTAGGCACTGATGACTACCATAGCCATTCTTTGTCTCATTTTTAAATGGCACTATCTATTGTCATTGTCCTGATTATGTCATATCACTGTGGCTGGGGGCAGGAGAAAGTGGCTATTATTTTTAGGTCAGAGATCTCAGCACTCAGGAAACAAACAGAATCAGAAAAAATATATCCATCATTTAAAGATCTAAGTTTAAAACTTCAAGCCTGAGCTACAGACAGTGATATAATAAGCCATAGGCAGAAGGAGCCTAAGAGTGTCAAAGTCCATCATTACTATCATTTAGATACTGAATGTTATTTAAAAGCATGACTGTGTAATCTGGTGGCAAAGTCAGTGTGGGCATGAGAAAAACAGAAATTAAAAATAACTCATGCTGACTTACTCATTGGTTATTTACAGAACTTAAAGAAGGGGATTATCACCAAAAAACATAGGAAGGTAGATTAAGGAGTAAAGTTGAGAATCCAATGTATTAAACATCTAATCAAGGATGATGGACAGACTTTGAATGTGAGTCTGGAGTTCATGTGGGAGATCATAACTAGCGGCATAAATTTATGAATCATCAGCCCATGAAAGCATTAAAATCTGAGTCAGGAGTAAGGATGAGATCACCAGGAGAGAAAGTCCAAGCAGAGACGAGGTTTAACAACCGGCCTCTGAGACTTTCCTATATCTACATGTTGAGAAATAAACAACTAGTTAAGGAGTGAAACAGTTGCTAGTGAGGTAATATATGGGGATGGGGTGGGAAAGACACATGCAAAGAGAACCAGGAACGAGCCTTGGAGTTAACTACACCTAGATTCATCGAATCTTTAGCAAGAGAAGTGGGCATGTAACGTGTAGCAGTTTCCTCCCAGATTCAAACTTTCTATCTTCTAGGGAAGCTCCTTAAGACAAAAAGTAAACAACTCAAAGTTGCTCCAGGAAGTCCCGGAAACCCACCAGATTCACTAGGCCCTTCCCTCCCAGAATAACCAATCAAGACTGTTGAGAGTTATTCTCAGAAAGGTCAAGACAGACTTGTTGCGGGATGCCTGGTAGAAGCAGCAGCTACATGTGCTGCCTGGAAAAGCCTCAGACCAACTGAGTCACCTGCAAAGGGCACCTTCCAACTCTTTGAGCTGCCAGCAGGCTGTCACTTTTTGTCCCACTTTGTAAACTGTCATCCATGTTAAGTGAGCTTTGGTGACTCAGCTGTCTTTGAGTCATTTCTGCTCCTATAAGTGACCCCTCACCCATATTTCTGTAAGTAAAACCAATTTTAAAAAGTGGGACTTTGGTGGGATACATAGTTGGGTCAGTTAGGGGCTTCATATCTGGGATAAATAGGTGTGTGTGTGTGTGTGTGTGTGTGTGTGTGTGTGTGTGTGTGTGTGTTTCATCCCCACAGAAAAAGTCTTCTCTCATAACGGTATAAAAATTTTTATATGGTGGGATAAATACCAGACATAGAGGAAATAAATACAAAAAAAAGTAAAACAAAAATTAGGCTAATTTTTCTTTATATGAGAAATTAGGATGTAGGTGACAGGAAAGGTCCACTAGGAAGAAAGAGGGCAGGGAAAGACTGTGAGAAAGGATAACTAGAGTTATGTCCTTGAATGAAAACAGGCAGAAGACTGTACACTTGAATTAACTACTTGAATTTCCAGATGATTGATTTCCTTAGTTCTAATTTGTCTTTTCCATCAATAATTCTATCCCAAAACATTTTCCTGAAATATTGATCTTATTACCTTAGTTGAACATTTTTCCCCTGTGACTTCTGTCTCCTACTTCCTTTACAACCCTGTTCAGCTGTCAAACTCCTGGGTAATGTGGTTGGGTTTTACTAAAGTTAATACAAATCAACCCTACGACCAGCTCCTGTGGACGCATAAAGAATACACTGTCCTGTCAATGTGTGTGTGTGTGTGTGTGTGTACAAGCATGAGTATGCACGTGGAAATCTGAGGTGAATATCAGATGTTTTCTTCAGTTACTTTCTACCTCGTTTTGTGAAACAGCATCTCACTGAACCCAGCACTTACAGACCCCCGAGGCACGATTCATGACGTGTGATGGAATGACAAATCTGTAAGGTGAAGAGGCAGCATGGCAGGAGCTGGGTCTGGAGGATATGATGAGGAAGCATTGTTTATGCCAGCCATACAGACACTCAGTTCTTTCAATCACCAGGGACCCTCCACAGGAGCCCAACCAGGTTCTTTCATGCTCCCACTCTGCCAGCTTCTCCAGAAGCCGGGGGAGGGTGAAGATGAGGCTGAACTGGGTCAGAGCTCTCCTGAGCACCCTACAACCTGACAAAGGGGAGGTTCTAAAGGAACTGACAAGTGACACCCTGTGCATGCAGAGGATCTTCTGATGGATGGGCCTGAGTTCTGATTTCCCTGTCCCTTCTCTTGATTACCCTCTCCTCCCCCACCTAGAGTCTCACCATGTACCTTGATCTTCCCTGGTGCCACCTGCAGGGAAAATGTTCACATAGGAGACGCCTTTAATCAAAGAGTTAACATTCCTGACTTCTCTGCTGCTTCCATACACATTTCCAATAGCTCTTAGTTTTATGCCTAGTTCTTACTTATTATAAGTTCACAGGTTGTTTGAATTATGCATTAAAAATAGGAAAAATAACCCAAGTAGTCTTGAATAATAAGATGTATTAATAATAATATTTTATTTTAATTTTATGTACTTACTTGTTGTAGAGAGCTAAGAACAAAAGTTGAATACAGTAGGGTTGGAGAAAGGATAATTCAGTTCTTAAGTGTTTGCTTTACAGACCTGAGGACAAGAGTTTGATCACTAGAATACACATTTCAAAAGAGTGAGGCACGTTGACCTGAGATTGCAATCCAATCGATGCCAGGGAAGCAGAAGCAGGCACATCTCTACAGCTTAACAGTCAAACAGCCCATCCCTACTAATGAGTTCCAGGCCCATGACAAACTCTGTCTCAAGAGAAAATAAATGATGAATGCTTGAGGAATTGCCCCCCTCCAACACACACACACACATACACACACACACACACACACACACACACACTCCCTATATCCAACATAAACACAAAACAAAACTGGAAAAACATACGTTTAACTATGAAGGTTTTCAGCGAAGGGAAAGTTCCTTGAACGCCTCAGAGCTTGGTCATAAGTTCTCAAGCGCTGCTTTGTTTTGTACATTTCAGGTGGAAAGTACAAGAGTAAACTGTCTATCAAGAAATATGACTCAGTGTTATTGGACACCAGGGACATCTCTGGGCCTCTTTCTGTGTCACAACAATGACTACAGCTCCCCTCCCCCACCAACCCTGTGTGCATCCCTTCTCCCAGCCCCACCCTTGATCATTTTCAGTTTCTATTTCTTCATTTGGCAAAATAATGTCTGTCATCCTCCTAACCTGTTCTGCGACCTCTGCAGATATAGGACAAATGAGCATTTGGAGCAAACCCACATTTTTACACTCAGATACATAGATGCCCGTCATACTGCCTCTCTATAGGCCTCTCCCCTGCCGTGGGATAAAACACTTCCAACCAATGCACACAAACACTCCAGGAGGATGTGTGCAGACACTGACAACAGAAATGGCTCAAGGAACCTCACTTCCTATTCTGATCCAGCACCGATGCCTTACTTTGATTAACTTTATTATCAGTGTGTGTGTGTGTGTGTGTGTGTGTGTGTGTGTTTGTGTGTGTGTGTGTGTGTGCGCGCACGCAAAATGGGGTGGGAGGCACGTGTGCCCTGGCACATGTGTGAGGTCAGAGGACAGGTTCATGGAGTGGGTTCTCTTTCCATCTGTACATGGATTCCATGGTTTGAACTCAGGTCTCCAGGCTTACCATGTAGCCAGATCCTTTATTCAACAAGCCACATTGCTGGCCTCAAATAACACTTAAGAAAGAGATGACATTGTTTAATATAAAGCAAAGCAATCCCTCAAATGATGGCCAATGCCTGCCCCCGGCATTATTTGTCACTGCACTGAGCAAAAAGATCATGACACCCACAAAAACAGTATTGATAGAGTCAATCTTAACCTCAGTGTATGGCTAGCTGGACCTTTAAGAAAGCCAATGTCTCCCTAGCTGGACCCTACTCCACACTGAAGCCAATGTCTCCCTAGCTGGACCCTACAGAAAGCCACACTGACTATGTCTCCCTAGCTGGACCCTACTCCACACTGACAATGTCTCCCTAGCTGGACCCTACTCCACACTGACTATGTCTCCCTAGCTGGACCCTACTCCACGTGGAAGGGCATGACACTGCCATCTTTTACTTTCTCCCTTTTGTACAGTAGGAATTAACATGTAATGTATTACAATTCAATGGGGTTGTGCCCATGACGTGCCAGCATGGTTCCCGAGGCACCAGAGCCTTCCTGTTAGTAAGTTTCTGGCTCACATTTGGTTCCTTCTGAATACATTGTTAACAATTTTTACTTCAGTATCTCAGTCAGGATTTCTAGGTTAACCTTGCTTTTCCATTCAATATAATCCAGATATAATTTAAAATAGCCCTTCTATCTGCTGACAGCTGCTAACATACACACACATATATTCAAACCTACATGATATATAAACATGTACATATATACATGCATGTGTAATTTTTATATCAGTTAGCTGAAACACAATATAAAATAATTATTAATTGCATTCTACTTCTCCCCAAACCACTAACTTTCTCTCAACACCACTATAGAATTTTTTCTACCAATGCAAAAGTAGCAAACCACAGCAATATTGAGTTGCAGCCACCTCCTGCTGTTGCTGGATCCACTGAATAGAGGCATACAAGAGCTGATGTTGGGGCTGAGAGAAGAAGGAACATGGCTCCTTGCCAACCCTACCACCTTAGTCCTCTAAAGAAGCCATCTCACTGAGCAGCTATCACATCTTCACTCATGATGTAATAGGAGAATCTTCTTTTCCCATCTCTCTTTGAGTCCTAGCTCCCTACTTGGACAGATGGAGTGACAAGTAGAGGGATTCAAATAAAGAAACCAATCCAGATTTGCCCATCGTGAGTCATTATTAAAAACCTGATATACATTAAGCAGATATTTTCATTCAGAAACCATAAATTTCCCTAAGTGATCAAATACATACAGATATTATGTAATAGTTAATCTTTCAATATATAATGAATAATATTAGCTACAAAAGTAATTTGAAAACAAAACTCTAGCATCACAACATTGGCCCAAATGAAGTAGTAATCGTCACTGTCAAACTGTGGGAAATAGTTCAAAGGGAATAATTAATTATTTTTTTATCAGCTTTGCAATCTTGGGTCTGTCTGGGTTGGAAGAGGTCAACCCTCCCAAACCCTGTCTCCTTGCATAAGTTATGGAGTTAGTTTACACACTGATTACCATATGCACTATCATTCATACTTACTGGGTGCTACAAATGTCATTATGACACTTTCTACATATATGTATACTTGGAACAATATTTGGAGCTTAGAATTTAAGTTGTTGGCTGTTACTTGTGTTCCTACCCTAAACTCAGGCTGAAGACAGTATTTCCTGTGCTGCCATTAGCCAACATTCAGATTTAGGAGAAACCAGTCAGATGTTTAAAGTCTAAAACGTTTTAAAAGGCTTGGATCAGACACCCACTTCTAGAGCTGATTAGTATCACAAACATTTCCCTCAGGAAAATCCACAAACCTGAAGCATTCATTTTTCAGCTTTCCTGAAACTGCTGAGAGGCAGCACACCTTAGCTGGAGTGCTTCCCACGGTCAAAATTCTTCAGTCTTCATATTCTATTTCAACAACCTTAAGCTATTGTTTTTTCATCTTCAAATTAGTTTATAAAATATGCGTCATTGACAAATTTTATATCATGCAGTATAGCTACTGACGTTTCCTAGAATTGAAACCAGATTTCAATAAGAAAGCACCATAGTAGTTTTCCTTAATCCACCAGCAATCTACAGGAAAATTCCAAGCAGACCTAGCTTCCCATCACACTGTAAAGCTGCCCCCAGAAATACCATCCAAACTATGAAAAGCCTGTCATGGACCTGAGCTAGGGAAAACCTACCCCCTATCAGGTTGCAAAACAGATGACAAGGCAGGAGGCCCCATGGGAGTCGGACTCCACTCTCCCAGAAGGTGGAAGAGAGAAGCATAAAATCAGGACGTGCAGACACTTACAACATGCCTGAAGCACTTCCTGGTGGTTCGACATTAAGTCAAACTCTTGATTTTACTTTTTTCACTCTAAAAGACTCAAATAACGCTTTGTCTCTCTCTTGTCGTTTATTTCCATTGCCGTTCCTCCAGGAGTAGCTTCCTCTCTTCTGAAGCCCACTAAGCTTTCTGTAGAAAATCCTCTAAATTATTCAGTGTTGATAAGAATCTAACTTGCAGCCTCTACACAGAAAGATGGCTAATCCTACTCATCTGATTATTTACCAAATCAAACTGGAGGACCTAGCCAGTTCGATAATCTCCTCTACTACAGAAAAAGGTGAGGGTGACTTATAACCAGAGACCTGCCACCAATAAGAGTATTAGAAATCAATTTAAAATCGCCAGAGGAAAGTAGATGCAGGCAGTCACTTCGTTTCCATTTCCACTCCGATGACTCTGGTAGAGTCTGGAACCTGCATCATTTACAGTGTTTACATGTTTACACGTCCTTGGGTGTTAGCATAGCCTTAAATGCAAGGGTTATAGAAATTCTTTTGAGCTTCACATCCCTGCAGCGTTGCAGTCTCAAAACCACTTGAAAAAGTTAGCCGGTTTTTCATCTAACGCCCCCGTGAGTACAGATTTGATTTTAGGACAATTCGCTGCCCTCCGATCTGGCATTGCAGACAGACAACTGCGATGATAAGCTTTAGGTGATTCAAGCTAAGTTGTCGCTAATACAGACCCAGGCCTATAACCATCCCTGCACATTTCTTTCCCTAGAAGACGCATCTTCATCAAGGAAGGGGCGAGAGAGTCTAGAGCACGCATCCATTCACCAGGGCCAGCATAAGTTTGCAAGGGGGATGTGGCAAGGAGAGAAGCGCTAGTACCTTTCCTGACCTCTCTGAGCTCGGTTAGATGTGGAACTCAGCCTTCCAAGCAGCAGGATCCTGTCTTCGTCCAACTCTGCCACTGGGCGGGGGCAGACAGACGCGCGTTGCTCCCCCTGGGCCTCCTCTGGCAAGGTCCCTGCAGTGCAGAGCGAGGTGTACCTCAAGCTGCGGGACGCAGCCGGCTGGAGAGACTCGCAGGAGGACCGGCAAGCTGCCCTACTCTGCAGGGGGGCGGGATGTAGAGGAGAACCCCCGGAGAAGAATGTCTGGACAGAAGGGAAAACGCTCTGAATATAGTGCCACTGAGTATTGAAGTATCGGTCAAGAGGGCGGGGCAGCTTGGCCCGAAGCTGGTGGGGAGAAGTGTGCCTGAGCAGAGCCAGAGCTGGGAGGGGCCCTGTGCGTAGGCTTTCGGGAAAAATTCCATTGCTGATCCACCACCACCAGCACCACCACCTCCCATTCTGTACCTCCATGAGTTCTGGCTGCAGGGTGCAGGCAGGAGCCAGTGCGAGCAATCGAGGTACGAGGGGGGAATCATCTGGGGTTTCCCCTCGCGCTTTCCAGCCGGGGAATCTCAACCCCATCTAAAAGAAAAGTGAAAGAAAAAGAGCCCAGGCTTAGGCGGAGATCAACATCCTGGAGCAGGCTGCGGGAGGCGCACCCGCTCCTGAGCCACCACACCAGGTGCCCACATGATTCTGCTACTGCCAGGCCCCCAGGGCTCAGAACCTGAAGGGCAACTGAGAGCAGAGATCAGTCCCCGCCCCCGGGCAGTTGGCCACAGCCTCTGTGTGTCCTGGAATGCCTTGGCCTTCTGTAAAGTCTCAAGGAGCTGGCATGAGTTCACAGGTTGCATACATCTACAGCAACTGGCCTTGCGGGGAGGCTGGAAGGCTTCCCCAGAAAATCTCGGAGACCTGGACTCAGCCTGCACCAGGAGGTTTGGTCTGGAATGAGCGGTCCTCCAGAACAATCCTTGACCAGCTGCAGAGTCTGGAAAAGGGAAGTTTCTGAACTCTTCTTACTAGAAGCTGTGTGGGACCTTTGAGCTACGAGAGTAAGTAGTTCAGTATAAAACATTGCACTTGTCTTTATCAAGACATGGTTACAGAAGCATCTGTAAGTTGCGAATGATTACATTAATGGGAGTCAGCTACATGTCCATCTCAGGCAGCAGGAGAGCCCCGGTTCCCAGCTTTGTAAAACACCTCTGAGAACAGCATGCATGTGAATCAGTGAAAAGCCCCACTGGCTTGGGTTTCCCAAAGCTTTTAAGAAATCCAGGAGGAAATAACAAGGACACTGGCACTTAGTTGAAAATGCAACTATGTTCTCTTTGTATCATTTTAGAAAATGGTAAAACTAAAATATTAGAATGATTAAATATTAACTGTGCATAGCATTCCACATGAAAAATTTTTATGAGAAGTTTGAAGTTTGTGAAAACAAACTTATCTTGTGTCACATCAAGTTTTATATTTGAAACAAAATCTAATAGATGTTTTGGTAACAGTCACTCCAAACTTTACTATAATCATCAAAAGTGAAAACAAGTATTTTTACAACCATTTAAAATGTTGCTATCATTATAAATTATATTTAAAGAAATGTAAGAATCTGACTGGAGAAACGACTTGATGGTTCAGAGTGCTCGCTGCTCTTGCAGAAGACTGAAGTTCCATTCCCAGGATCCTCCTGAGATGATCCACAAACATCTGTAACTCCTGCTCCAGAGGATACAACAGCTCTGGCCTCCTGAGGGACGTGGACTTACACACACACACACACACACACACACACACACACACACACACAGAGGGGGAGGTGAATACATTTATTAAAAAATCAAAATGGAGGAATCATTTTTGTCATAACAATATAATGAATTTTCTTGAATCACGCCAGTGAGTTTCAAGCCCAGTCACATTTCCGTCATAGTAAGTTGAAGCTCTGCTTTGCCAAATGAGCATGCACTGAGAAGAGGCCCGAAGCAGAGTTGAATTTCATCACAGGGATGTAACAGCATTGAACATCCCAGTATGTGAGTTACATAGAGGTGAAGAAGTAGGTTACACCTCAAGCCTCAACTTGGTCAGCTGGTAGACAGATCACGTGGCCAACAATAAGATACTTCATGGACCACACCCAGTACCTCCTAGCAGGGCCAGATGTGCTGCTGCCAGAAAACACAATCGGTCCCAAAGGTCTCTTCTGTTCATGTGCTCCTCTGAGGCAGATGCTTTCAGAAGGACTTCACCAGCCCTGGGATCCAGGCCATACTGGCTGTCCCCAGGACTGATCAGGCAGCCCTGCCTGACAATACACTTTTAAACCTCAGCAGCCACCATGTGTTAAATGTTCTGAGCTAATAGAGAATTTTCATAATACTTTATGAAACCAGTGAGCGCTTCTTCATGACCTGAACTTTAAAGAATATTCTCAGCCTATAAAAACAATAAAGCTGGGCTATAACTACTGTCTCCACACACACACACACACACACACACACACACACACATATAGAGAGATATAGATATAGATATAGATATAGATAGATAGATAGATAGATAGATAGATAGATAGATAGATAGATAGAGTAGGCTCTGGACTAAGAAGCTGAATGATGTATGAAGCATTTATGCAGATTTGTGGTAAAAATAACAGCAATAACTATAAAGTCAAATGGAGCATTGTAGCCACAGGACTCATTGTGTTCTAGTGCCTCTCAAATATGTAGGGCAAAATTTGTTTTCTTAATTACAGATTTAAAAAATGAAGTTTTTAATTACTCATGAGTGCCTGCAATCCAATGACATTGACTTTGCAGCATAATTTGTTTTTGTTGCATTTCAAACAGAAAATTTTAATATATACAACTTGTATTTTCACTTGCCACAGGCTGTTTGGCAAGATATTGAAAATTACTCACACCAATGAGCAAGTAAATTCCACTGCATAAATTAAAAGGAAAGACCAAGATTGATGAAATAATCTTAAAATTGCCATAAGAGAACTTTGAAAATTACAACATGAGAAGAATTGAAAACTAAATGGAGTGCATGGAAATCTCTATAACAGCGATTTTCAAAGGATAAACAAGGAAATCAGAGGTGAATAAGTTAAATAAAATATCTGATCATTTCCCAAAGATTGCTGTCTTTAAAACCAATTACTAGATGGGTGTGGTGGCTTGTACCCATCTGCCAGGGCTTAGGATTCTGAAGTCACAAGTTCAGTGCTTGCTTACATGGGCTGCCTCAAAAAAAAAGGGGGGGGGTTAATAATATTTCAACAGATTTTTGAGTAAAAGAAGAAGTTAAATGTTAGCTCCTACAATTTAATGACTCAGCGCATAGCAGTGGCCTCATTTATAGGATAAGTTGGTGACAGAGGAGGAAGATGTTGGTCTTTGGATCTTTGGAAAGTAGCTTGGCCACCTCAAGTTTCCTTGAGAGTATGTTTAAAATGTGCAAATCTGAAAGATGTGCTGATCCCCCCCCACCAGCCACGCCACCCCCCCTTCCCTCCCTTTTCTCTCCTTTCCTCCCTCGAAGTAAGAAAATTCACTTGCTTGTCCAGATGGGTTAAGTTTTCAAAACTTGGGGGGCTGCGAGAATGAGCTCTGCTAGCTGTTGCTCCTGTCCGTCTTCCACAGTGGTTGGCTACTATGTTGTTATTTTTTTAAAATTATTTTTAGTTCGGTTTCACACACTGCTGGGGCATATACACTATAAAATTCTATGCATGCATACAAATCAGCACAAATGTTAGCACATGTGTGCTCTCAGTAACATTACAAAGTATGTAAGACATCACCTTCGTTTTATAAATGTTAAATCGGGGCGGAGGGAGATTATTCTCTATTTGTTTCTCTCACCATTTTGCTCGTTTTTTTGTTTTTGTTTTGGAATGTTGGAGTACATGGATTTTTTTTTTCCATCCACCTCATGCTGCAAGGCAATTGACTGATGCATAAGGTCTTGAACTTAAGAAGTCTAGCTTGAGAACCGACCACTCTGCTCTGCTCCTTCTAGACTGATAACTACATGTCATTGCTTCTGAAATACAGGCTGGACAGGAAACAAGGGAGGGCCCCTCGGGGAGGCTCTTTCCAGGAGTTGAGCCACCAGGAGGGAGGATGCTCATCACTTACCTTGAATTTCCACCTGCTGAGCTCTTGTTTCCCTAATGAAAGCACGCTGACTATTACAGCCCGGCTACAAATGTGGGTCGTTTGAATAAAGTGATTGACAGCAGGCTGGCAGAGAGCTGTTGAAAAGTTTTAAAGCCACAGAGTCAGTGGCAGACAGGTTACTGCTAGTTCTCAATCAGATGGGCAACTGTGTTGAAGTGTGGTATCTGGGTGTATCCATGGCAAAGTAAGAGATGACCAGGGTTCAAGGTGGAGACAGATAGACCCAAGGAAGTGTTTGATAGTGCATGTACACTTCTTGATGATAGTGCATGTACACTTCTTGATGATAGTGCATGTACACTTCTTGATGATAGTGCATGTACACTTCTTGATGATAGTGCATGTACACTTCTTGATGATAGTGCATGTACACTTCTTGATGATAGTGCATGTACACTTCTTGATGATAGTGCATGTACACTTCTTGATGATAGTGCATGTACACTTCTTGATGATAGTGCATGTACACTTATTGATGATAGTGCATTTAAATAGAAAAAGGTAGTGAATTCATTTGGCAACAGACCTATTCTGAACAGGCTTCTGAAACTGACGTTCTCAGTCAGAATCTAATACAAACCTCATAGATTGCCCCTCTTGGGTCTCTCCCTGAGTGTATACAGAGGCAAACCAATATTGCTGACATTTACTTCAATGCTCTGTGCCACATACACTTGTGGACAGTGATAAACACACATGAAATTATTGTCTGGCTTATTCTGTTCCATGTATTTATTAGTTGAGGGGGGAGGGGTGAGCACATGCCAGGCACACACACAGACCTCAGTAAAAGAACAGCACATCACAGTGTCTGGCTCACCTGTGTTCTCAGCAGAGCGCTTACAGGAGTGCCTTACATTCAGGCATTCAGGCAAACTAAGCCAAGCCCTCCTTCCCTTCTCTCCCTTATGTAAAAATCCACTTGAAATACATCAAAGGCATAAATATAAATTTTAAAACCTTGAAACTAAATGCACATTAGTCAAGATTCTCTAAATTGGTTCTCAGTCTTCCTAATGCTGCAGCCCTTTAATACAGTTCTTCAAGTTGTGGTGACCCCCAACCAAAAAATTATTTTCATTGTTGCTACTTCATAACCATAATTTTGCTACTGTTACAAATCACACTGTAAATATTTTCAGAGCTACAAGTTTGTCGAAGGGGTCATGACCCACGGCTTGAGAACTGCTACTCTAGAAGGACAGAAAGGATGGAATATATATTTAAAGAGGCTTTATTAGATTGGCTCACACAGGAGATGAATCCAACAAAGGTTGTCTCCACATCACAGAGGCTGAGATGGTAGTAGCTGCTCAGTGGCCTAGGCTGAATGTCGGCCTCAGTGGGCCCTGTCTGACTCTTAAGACCCGGAAGATCCTCGAGTGCCACTGGCCTTAGTCAGTGTTGAAGAAGGTCAGAGAAACTAAGAGTTTAAGTCAGTAAGGAACTGCAGCAGCCTCGGCAGCCGGGGCAAATGAGCCTGTCAGAACCACGGGAAAGCAAATAAAGGCAGTCAGATGAAAAGCAAAGCTGTTCCCTCATCCCAGATGCCACGTTCAGGTAATGTGAAGGCCTACACTTGACTTTACAGGCTCCATCTTAGGGAAAGGGCCACGATCTCAGACCACCTGCTGTACTCAGTTCCAGGAAGGACCTCAGGAATGTGCCATGACAACTGGAATGGATACAGAGCAGTATCCTCCTGCAGACATCCTGTCTGTGGTTTATGACCCTTGAAGCGATCTAGATAATCCTGCTGAGCAGTCCAGATAATATTATTCAGTCAGTTGTGGTTCCCGCCAAAAGCCTAACCCAATGGTTTAAATGTGGTTTCCCACCCAAAGTCTAGACCAATAGTTTCAAAAAATCACCTTGCCCCATATCTCTTCTACCTAATCCCAAGTTGCCAATTCCCGGCTTGTGGTTTTTCCTTATAAAAACTCTACATCTGGGTTCATGGCCGTTGCCACATTTCCTTCCATCTGCCGTGCCGTAGCCCAGGTGAACCTGAATAAAAGGACCCTTACATGCTTGCATCGGAAACCGGCTCCTGGTGATCTCTGGGGGTTTTGCGAAACAAGTACAACAGTGGCTCCTCCCATTTCAAATACCCTGACTCGATTTGTCAGGGTTAACTAGACTTTAGATTCTGTTTCTCTAAATATATGGGATTTAAGAGAATGGCTTACAGGCTGTGGTCTAACTATTTCAACAATGACTGTTTCCCAGTGGAACGGTCAAGAATCCAATGGTCATTCAGTCTAGGAGTCTGGGTGTGTCAGTTGGTTTTCAGTATGTGTCAGAATCTCGAAGATTCTGGTACAATACCAGTGAAGGAATAGACTTCCAGTGAGAGTGAGGGCAAGCAGGCAAAGAGTAAGAGCTTCCTTCTTCCATGCCCTTTGTATAGGCAGCCAGAAGAGGGTGTGGCCCAGATTTAAGATGGGTCTCTCAGATGATCCAATTAAAAAAAAACAGGTGTGCCCAGTGCCTGGGTTTCAGTTAATTGCAGATGTGGTCCAGCTGATGATCAAGAGCAGCCATCACACTGATCAAGAAAGCTCTTACAGGAGACCAAAGGCTTGCCTCTTATTCAGCTCCAGATGCAGTCAATCTGACAACCAAAATGAACCATCACAATGGAATCCTTTTTTAAATCATAAGAGAAACTCTACAAGGCAGAGCTTTTTTAGAACAATTCTCCTGAGCACAGAAAACAGAAATAAAAATATATAAACGAATTCCATTAAACTCACAATCTTCTGCATAGAAAAAGAGAATCAAAACAGTAAAGAGAGAACCCACAGATTTGGAGAAAATTCTTGCAAAATACCCATCTTATAAGAGGTCAAAACCCAAATGTCCAACTCAACATCAATAGGTCTGAAATCAAAGTTTCTAGCATTGCATAAATGTGTATCAGAATAGACATTTTTTCAAAGAAGACATAAATGGGCAAGAAGTACTTGAAAACAACAACAAAAAACACTGTATAGCTCTAAAAGTGTAAATGTGAACTGTAGCCTTTGTGGAATAAGTACAAAAGTTCCTTAAAGATGGAAAAGAGCTATCATATGACAGAACAGCCCTGCTCAGGGATGCATACAGAGAAACTGAATCAGTCTAAGAAAGAGACGTCTGCACTCTTCAGCGTCTCACCTCCCTGTTGGCATTGCCAAGAGACAGAAGTAAAGTAGAGAAAATGTGGTGCAGACAACATGGGGAAACACTCACCCTTTATACAAGTGTGAGACCTTGTCATTTGCCACAAAATGAAAGAAGCAGAATCCATTTCATTCTATAAAATAAGCCAGGCACAGAAGAACAAATAATGTCTGATATCATTCATATGAGGAGTCCAAAGAGTTCATCTAGAAATAGAAATTAAAATGATGATTACTAGAAGTTGGGGGGCGAAGCTGGAATAAATAAAAGGTAATCATGGATGCTAAGTTACAGATTGAGGGAAGAAAGACTTTCTGAGTCATTATAAGGGGTGACAACTACAGGTGTTAATAACATATCATTTATGTATACTTAAAAATTGTAATAGATGACTTTGAATGCTTTTGCCATGAAGAAGTGATGGTGGTTTGAGGGAGGAGATTAATATATTTAATTTAATGTAAACATTATGTCATAAATATATATATATATATGTGTGTGTGTATATATATACATATATATATGTATATATATATATATAAAACATTACATGGTACACCTATGATGGCTTAAATGCCCCATTAGTTTGCATATTTGAACAATTACTTCCTAGTTGGTGGCAAAGGTTTGGAAGGTTATGGAATTTTTAGGAGGTGGAGCCTTACAGGAGAAAGTATGTCACTGAGTGAGCTTTGAAGGATTAGACTGCTCTCACCCCTGCTTCCTGGGGACAGAAGAAATGTGATCAGCCATCTTGTTCCAGGGCCATGCCTTCTCCACTCATGATGAAGCTTTTCCTTCAGGAACCAAGAGCTAAGGTGAACCCTATAGTTGCTTCTGGTCACAGTATTTTGTCACAAAAACAGAAGAGTAAGTACTACAATGCATTATTGATATGTATAATTTGCACGTATCAATTAAATATAAAAAGTAAGCATGATGGCACTTGGTTGTGATTTCAACACCTGCAAGTTTATGTCTGAAAGATTTTGAGTTTCAGACCAGGGTGCTGCATAGGGAGACCCTGTCACCAGAAGCCACCACCAATGATAATAAAAACAAGTTTTTTAATGTAACTTAATAAAAATGGGTATTAAATAATGTGGAACTAAAGGCTGGTGAAAACTAGCATTGCTTCATTATAAAATTTGGTTGTGGATTTAAAAAAAATCATTCGGAAACAGTTGAAACAACAGATTAAATTGAAGGTGGGTGATATAGCATTTGAGTTCTTACCCAAACAAAATAAAAAATGTGTTACTTTCCAAGGAAACAAAAGAAGACATTAAAACCTTTACTGTTGGTACATAGAAAGAGAAACTCACACAAACACTGAATGGTCATTCCCCTGAAAAGTGGCTTTCAAAGCAGAGGCCTGACAATTTTATTGTGTTTGCAGCATGAATTAGAAATGAGATGACTGAGCATAAAAATGAAATCTTATGTTCACAAAGTGGGTTTTGTGTTCAAACCTAGTAAAAATATTTTTTAAAATGCCATAATAATCCATGCTTTGTATTTGAAGATACCTCTGTCCACACATAACTGTTCAAACTTGGGTAAAGAAGTTATAACAACAGCCTTGCTGTTGGGTTTGCACATGTCTCGCACATTTGTCTCCAGGTCTCCCTTTTAAAATCTCCACTCATTTGTATTTACAACTAAGTGTATTTGAGAAGATAAGTAGGATAGAGAAAGGCCTTTGACAGACCTCAACTAACGCTATCATAGCATGTTTTTACCCTCCTCTCCCGCTTGCTCCCTCTGTCTATGCAGGGTTTAGCCAAGACTGCAGAGGTGCGTAAGCATAATCTTCTCTTTACAAAGACATTGTCCCATAGCTTTTTTATTTATTTTAAATTTCCCTGCCACAGTATCATTTAGACATAGAATTAGAGTCTAATATCTTCATTGAATTCTTGGATGAATTTAATGAAGACATGTATGAAAAATAGCATAAAGAACTAATTCCTAAATTCTACTTAGAGTCTCACTGCAATACACAGATTTTTATATCCTCTCTTGGAGGCAGTGCTAGTTCACAATCATAGACAAAGCACCCAAAAGTAATTGTGAAACATTTCTCTTTGGGATACCCAGAGTTCGTTCGGCTCATAACTGTATTACTGGATCATTTTGAACTCAAACTACAGTTTCTAATGGAATGCCAAATGTCGCGTCCAGCTGAACTTTTGAAGAATTGCCCATAAAATCTGATACCTACCCCCATTATCTTGGAAGATTTTTTTTTCATCTCCAATTTCCCTTAGCTTTATTGTCAAGTATAGTGAGGATAGTGATTATCTTTTCACTAAAACGTTTTCTATATGTACTTTTATATTAACCGCTTCTGAGTCTTGGAGAATCTCACACATGCATAGGATGAAATCAACCGGTACATGCCTTTTCCCCGTTCTCCCCTTTCCCCGGCCCTCCTGCCCACCCCCAACACCTGCCCTTCTCAACCTCATGTCCTTTTGCTTTTTATAAAGCACTAAGTCCCATTACTCCTGCCCGTACATGGATGGCCTGGAGAGCTACCCATGACTACACTAAGGAAGAAGAGTTTTTCCTCTCCAGTAGCTATCAACTGCCAGTAGCTCCACCCACAGTAAGGGAAGTAAACTCCCATCTATGTGGGATTTGGGCTGGGTGGATCTGGAGTGTAGCCCTTGTGCGGACAGGACAGCTGATGTGAGTTCATGAATGCAATCATATGTCGTGTCCAGAAGACAAGATGGTATTTCACCGATGACCTCTGAAGCAGCTGTTTCAGGCATTCTCATTAGCTAATCTACTAGATTTTATTTTTTTATCTTATATAATTGTGATTATCCTAATCACTGTCTTGCTGTCTGCTTCCTGAGACTCCAGGCAAAGTACAGAGTCTTTCTTGACATAAAGCTCCTCCTCTCATTCCATGCTCATGCATTAAGCCAAGTCCTCCTGTCTCTTGTCGGGGCATCTCTACTTCAAGGAGACTTCAGGCATGGCTCCTCTTTCTCCCCACGAGGCCTTCTTGCTTGACCACACTTGGTTTGGAGTTGGTGGACGTTGTTTTTTCAAGCTATTTTAGATATGTGTGTTTCCTCATTTCATGGTGAGGCAAGCACAGAGACTGTCTCCCTCCCCTCTTCTCCACTTCTGTCCCACTTCTTGCCATCTTCCTCCTCACTGAATTAATACACAAAGTCATAGAAGCAGGTAGGCTGGAACCTCAGCACTGGAAGATAATAAATCTTAAGAGAAGAATTAAAGCTTTTCCTTGTGATGATCACACTTAAAACATTCTTTTAGATTTCCATTATAAAATTACATTTTCAGAGTAAAAAATAATATATATCCTTTTCACTAAGCATTAACATTCTACTCCCATATCAGCCAATATTCTTCAAAATCCATGCTTGATGAATATGTAGTATTGTTTTAATAAACAGTATTATTTTGTGAGATATTTTGAAAATACTACATTTTTGCAATATTTTGCACTTGACATCATAGCAACCATCTTTGTATACTATATATTTCGGCATATACCTGGCATATAGTTGTTAACAAAGTATTATTAAAATTTTTACCTATAGGAGTTGGAGAGATGAGTAAGTGGTTAAAAACACTGCGGTTCTTCCAGAGGACCCATGTTCAATTCCCAGCACCCACATGGTAGGTCACAACTCCAGTTCTGGGGTCTGACACCTTCTTCTAGCCTCTGTGAGCACTCCACACATGTGGTGTATAGACATATATTCAGGCAAACACATGAAATAAATAAAATCTCAAAAAAATTAAAATTATTACCTACATGCTATTATGAGAGCCCCACAACCCTGTACCATGCTGATGATCAGAAATATGAAGTAGTCTATGCATCTAAATTAAAATGTTCTTAATCAATGGGTATCATACCATCTGCACAGATTGTATTTGTTAACATTTTCTTAATAGCTATTGAGTATTGTTTATATTGAGAATGGTTCTGATGTTTTAACTTTTGGTGCTTTTACTGTGAATTAGAAAAATAATACTCTCAAAAAGAGAAAAAGAATACTCTTTATATGAATGAAATAAGCACTTTTCAATAAAATAAGCAACTGCAGAAGGGTTTGGTTATTAATTGTCTTTATCATTCAACCAAGTTTTTTTTTTTTTTTTTTTTTTGTTTTTTTAAAGACAGAGTTTCTCTGTGTAGTTTTGGTGCCTATCCTGGACCTTACTCTGTAGACCAGGTTGGCCTTGAACTCACAGAGATCCGCCTGGCTCTGCCTCCTCAGTGCTGGGATTAAAGGTGTGTGCCACCACCGCCTGGCCAAGATTATCTTATAAGTAAATCTTTTTTGGCTTGTATAGCTATAATACAATATTTTATGGCAAAATATATTTTCTGCCAAGTTCATTAAATGAGTTTGACCCCCTTTCAAATTTGTGAGGCATTTGACACACATGAATGTATGTAGCATATATGACATTATTAAATAACTATGTGGTACAATCTAACATTACCCAGACCATGGAAGCTCCATGGTACCCTTCCCAGTTTAGTGCATCATTTCTTTCTGTGTCTCAGACGCTCCTTCATAAGTATATTCTCCAGGGCATATTATTCCTAACAAACATCACAGGTGTCTTCCTCCGATGCCTTCCATCTCTCTGTAGTGCATGGTTACTGACCTGTTTGTCAGGTGTTTCTGATCTTCTATTCCTAACAAAGCGCTTTGCTCTGTATTTAGTGGATAGCACAGGAAACATGATATAGGAGAGGGATGAAAGATAGTTGTTATAGAGATTTTTAACGAAGTGTTATGAGAAAAGAAGTGACTCCAACAGACCCAGAATACCATTCTAAATCACACACACATGTTCTCAAACTATATCCACATGTTACTTACATTCATAGGATATTTAGTTTAAGGTTCCTTTCAATCTACTGGCTGCTTTCAGCAGATGATTGCCACAACACACACACACACACACACACACACACACACACACACACACACACTATTCTGAGTCAGAGACATGAACATATGATCAAAGCTGTGCATTTAGCTTAGGCTATAAAACTGATGACATGGGCAATCCAAGGCACAATGAGGTTGGTTTCACTGTTCTCTTACAATCAAGTTAAACTTAAACAGGCTGAGTACACAGCAGGATAGACAGCTGGGTACACAGTCTCAAATGATCTCGAGTCATATTATTAACTTGGCTGCAAGGCTCTGCAAAAGTCCAATCTCTTGGGAGTCAATAGATATTTTCAGAAAATTTATCAACAAGAAAGTAAGAAAGAAAGAAAGAAAGAAAAGAAGGAAGGAAAGAAGGAAGGATGAAAGAAAGGTAGGAAAGAAGGAAGGAAGGAAGGGAAAAAGAAAGGAAGAAAGAGGGGGTTGGGGATTTAGCTCAGTGGTAGAGCACTCGCCTAGCAAGCGCAAGGCCCTGGGTTCGATCCTCAGCTTAAAAAAAAAAAAAAGGAAGAAAGAAAGAAAGAAATCCCACCACTAGCTGAGGAGCTATGAGGATGTGATGGCTGCTGAGAGAAGAAAAGTCAGTTTGTTTTTATTTTTAAATGATGTGACCCCTGGTAGACTGAGGTCACACCCCAGAGCAGACACCAATCCCAAGTCTAACTGGGCAATACTAACTGGGCAATATAAGCTGGACATGATGGGGAATGAAGACATGACAAAAAGTAATCTCAAAGTTGGGTGAGAAGGGATGGAGCAATGATAGCAATGTAATGGAGGAGTTGAGGACAATGAACATGTTCAAAACACTCAGTGTATGAAATTCTCATGTAGTTAATAAACACTGTAATAGAAAGAAATACACTATATAGGGCATGAGGAATAATCTTGAGGTTGAATGAGAGAGAGTTAGCTCGAAGTTACCAAAACTATAGATCTGAGTCAGTGGGCAACTGTACCATTCACATATAGACGAGGGCTCCCTTTCTTGACTTAAGAGAATTTCTATTAACTTCTTCAGATTTCATTAATTTATAACATCGTTAATTCTTTCTCATACATCTAAAATACTTTCTGGCATTCTTTATGGAATTTCTAAGAATCTTGTAGCACTCAACATTGTTTAAAAACAGTGGTTTTGTGTGACAATTCAGCATTATCATTTTGTTCACAGTCTCCGGTGCTCAGAGAAACAGCCATTGTATTTACTGCCACATTGGCTACGCCAGACCCCGTGGTGTTTCCATCCCATCAGGATGCTTTTCACTTGGGTGGGCAAATGAAGTCCCGGCCTGTTGCAAGGATGCTCGGCCACGACAATGGATCACACGCCTCTCTTGATAGACTGTGTTCTGTGATTGTATCTCACACCCCTCGCCCTTGACTAACTTCCTCCCTGTGTCTGCTTTCTCCTCTCAGCCCCAACCAGATTTAATTTCAATTAAAAAAGGGGGGATTCTCTGTGAGAAAACATGAGAATCTTTCTTTTTTGACCACTCTCTGAGAAGTGGGTTTTGCTTCTGTGTGGGCCCACAGCGGAGGTGGGGAGATTTGCAGGACACAGAGCTCGGTGCTATGACTCTTTTAGGAAGGTGTCAGCTCAGCCACAGGTGTCCAGTTACTTGGCTATTATCTTTCGAGCATGGGGGTCTATTACTGTTACCCTTCAGTTCCCTGTGCTAAAGTGTATCCATTCATTTTACTTGGTTTCAGAGCGTCTTTTCCACCAGCTCAGTGGCACCTGCAACCCCTGTCACTCCAGACTGCTGGGATGTTGTCCTGTCACTCAGCTGGCCGAAGTCAAAGATGCCAGGAACAACATTGATCTAGCAACACTGTGTGGTAAGTTCCCATTGTTCAGCCATGGGTAGGTGAACTTGACACTAATCCTTTCCCTCCAGTCAGACCTGCAGTTTACACAGCTGTGATGGTCTGACTAGGAGGTTCTGAGGTTAATATTTAAGACACCATTACAGGTGCTCTGCTCAGTGTTAAGAATGAGGCAGGCTCACACCATGAGTTGGCTCTTCGGCTTCTGAATCTGTCTTTGGCTCCCTGGCTCATCTCTTCCCTCTCTCCCAGTGAGAGGTGTGCCTTGGCAAAGATGAGAGGGATGCCACAGTTTTAGAAAGCTATCCCACTCAGAGAGATGAAAGAAAAATTGGGACATAGGGAAGAAAGCTCTAGAAACTGCAATAAGGGTGGAAAATATGGGAGATTCAAGAAAAGGTTTTGTCCTCTATTTGTGTAAGTGAGTACAAAGCTATATATATATAATAAATATAATTTTACCAAATACAATCTGATATGCAAATAATTTAGCTATTTTGATAAGATGTATTTTGTACAGTGTCGAAGACAGATATGGTGACTCACACTTATAAATACCAGAACTTGGGTGGCAGAAACAAAGAGTCAGGCCAGTCCAGGCTACACAGGGAGATTCTGTCTCAAACAAAAAAGATGAATTTAAAAAAAATGGTTAAGGAGTTAACACATTATCAGTGTGGTTCATAAATTCCTAGGACTATACTTTTCTGGAAATGTTTAGATCAAAATATCTCAATGGGGATTATAACTGTGTACAATAAACATAGGTTAATGTCTATTTTTTGTTTTGTTTTTGTTTTTTGAGACAGAGTTTCTTTGTGTCTTTTTGGTGCCTGTCCTGATCTCGCTCTGTAGAGCAGGCAGGCCTTGAACTCACAGAGATCCACCTGGCTATGCCTCTCAAGTGCTGGGATTTAAGGGCTGCACCACCACTGCCTTGCTAAATTTTTTAAAACATGTTATATTGTGTTAAACAAAATGGAAACCCTCAGAAATGACTATGAGCAATTTGAATTAGTTATGGAACATTTAAATCTCAATGTCCTAATTTAACATGCTTGATATTACATGATATTTGTAATACATACTTACATATATAAAGTTTGGTATGTATACATATGTGTGTGTGCATATATACCAAAGCCTCATCATTTTAAAAACTTTTCTTTAGACTCAACCCATGGCAAAATTGCATCATTTTAATAGAAAATGTTTAGTGAGCATTTGGAATATGCTAGGTACAGAATACCTGTACATGCTCTCATCCTGCATCTCAGCAGTGAGGTATGGGTAATACTTGCTGACTTTTAGACTTGATAGAATGAGGTTCAAGGAATTCACATGTCTTCCCGATCACTAGGACTTAGCAGTAGATATGCATGTGTGCCAGACTTCAAATCACTTCCTCTTCTCTGTGTTGCTTTTCAATAATTTGTGAATATGTTTTAATGTCTGGGGATGTCATATAATTATGCACTGTGGTTATGATCAAAGCCATCCCTCATTCCCTCCCTTCCTACTCTTTCCGTCCCCCATACAAGTTTTCCCTCCCAACCAAAGGCAAACAGTTTTTAACCCACTGAGTTGAATTTGTGCCACCAGTATATGTGTGGGTGTAGAGCCATCCACTGGCACACAGTCAACCTACCAGGAGTGCCTCCCCTGAGAAAATGTATTCCCTTCCCTAGTAACCATCAATTGGCTTAAGCTCCTCAGCTATGGGTGGGACTTCATGAGCCCCGCCCCATTATACTAGAATTTTGAATAGCTGGGTCTTTGTTGTAAAGACAGTTGAGCTTCTAAGATTGCGATGAAAGGAGGGTACTGCAGATAATCAGTGGACCAGAAGAGGATGGGAGACATGGCCCTATCTGATGCAGAGGTTTATGAAGTTGTACAGCGCCCAGCTAGTACACCCACATCACTGATAACTCTTTGTGATACTTCAGCAATGAAACTTTAAGATTTCTGTTTCAAATTGTCTGCATTCTTTTCTTCAAATGGACACTGAGTTTGAAGACACAGCCAATCATGAATGCATTGGAACACAACTCTAGAAATGAGCTGTCAGGGATGGAGAGATGGCTCAGCAGTTAAGAACCCTGGCTGCTCTTGTATTATATTATAAACTCAAATCTACTGTTAAAACTACATTCTAAGTGAAATTCAAAACTTACAGTTTTATTTATTTTTTCCTTATTAACCTGCAGGTCACAATATCTTAAAAGTTGTAGGTGGCAAATTTTAGATTGAACTATATTTTTAAGCATTTGATACATGACTGTATGTCTTCGGAAAAGCCACAAACTAATCACAAATACAAAGTGTGTTAGTGCCTACTGAGCAAACATCATCATCCGCCACCCGGAGCCTTTCCTCTCAGCAGCGACCCCTGCCTACTGGGTGGGGCACCCCTCCTCTTATCCTCAGGGTTTGCAGTCTCCAAACTGGGGTCACCAGTGGTTTTGGCTCACTCCTCAGTCATGTATTTATGTGTGTGGCTGCTTTTCTGTTTGTTCTGTTGATATAGATAAAATTGGATGAAACAAGAAGCCTGCCACGGCCATACAGTTTGTAAGTAATATTTGTCTCTGTGTGCTTTCTTGGTTGGGTCTGAGCGACTGTGGGACTGGCAGGAAAACTCTAACTACACTCTGTTTTTCATTTTTCTTCCCCAGACAGGATCTTTCCATGGAACCAAAGCTGGCCTTCAACTTGTAAGCCTCTTCCCTCAGTCTCTCAAGCACTGGAGGTACAGATGTGCACCACTGTGCCTGTCCCTCAGTCACTGGTTAGGAAACCTGTGCTTCACACATAATCTTTCTCAGTGATTCATAGCTTTACACATAATAATGTGTTTACCCCATGTCTTTTGTTCAGTTTGGGAGGACAGAATCTCACTCTAGCTTAGATTTGCCTTGAGACTCAGTATGTAGACAAATTTGGCTTCAGACATCAGTCTCCCAAGTACTGGTATGATATGTATGACCCAATTGATTAATGATGAGCTTTAATAAGTTTTTAAAAATTTTTTATTACATTGACACTCCATGTAACACCCTCATATATCCATTTGTGTGTTCATGTGCATGTGTGTGTGTGTTTGTGTGTGTGTGTGTGTGTGTGTTACATAAGAAACAAAGTACACTGGGAAAATATACAAACTGAATCCTGCGAATCAGGCAAACTGTCTGACAAAGTGCTTATTATTATTTATGTAGTCAACAGTGTAGAACCTCAAGTTTCTCTACACATTCATGGAAATAATTGCAATCTTATTTGTGATCTATTATGAGAGAAATTTCAGCTTTTCAATTAACATCAGAAGACCTTTTTTAAATTGTGCAATGTTAATAGAATAATCCAGAAACATTGTTTCTTTATTCTTTGTGTTAAATCATCCAAATACAATTGTAGCTTCTTCATCAAGTGTTTCTTACATTCCTAATGGCTTTTCTTTTACTTTAAAGTCATGGTGTCAGGTGCACATAAAATTCATGAACAACAGACAATAGCACGTTGGGATATTGTGCCCTACATAGTGTATAAAACTGCCACATTGTATTTATTTTATCTGACTGGGAATACATTTTTTTTCTGATATTACTGGGAAGCATTTCTGATAATTTATTTCTGGTAAAATATTTGCCTGGTACATTGTTCTAAGTCTTTAGCCTTGATACGTTTGGCTTCATAGTATTTCATAGATGTTTCTTGCATAGCATTAATGATTGGGATTTTAATATTTGGATTTATGCTGCTATTTACACAGTTTGAAAACGTCTGTTCGTCTGTTCAAATTATATAATTAGTATTGTATTGGTATGTTGGGACTCTTCAAGCCTCTGCTTTGTGCTTGTTTACATATATTCTTATTTGTTTCTTTTACATATTCCTTTATTTATATTGCTGACTTGAGTTAGATTTTCTTTCAATTTGGAAAGTCTAGATTAAATTTTTATACCTCTAGTGGTTATAATTTAGTTTTTATGTAAGTAATTTCTATAGTAGCTAGTTACAGACTCCTTGCTTACAGTTTAATCTCTACTCTGTTATGAAAATATACTCACTAAAGCTACATTTCTATCAAAATTTCTGGTCACATTATTGTAATCTCTTTAACCCTAAACTAATTATGATGATTCCTGAGTTTCATATTTCTAAAAACACACAGGATTTGGACTTCTCTGACTCTACTATTTCAGTTTGAATAATTTGGAGAATTTTTCCCATGTGTCATTGTGTGTATCCATAATTTACTCCCTTGCATTACTGAGTACTATCCCATTCCAGAAAATCTCAGAATTGGTTGGGTATTATGTTTCCAAATAATTGTTATTATGAATATAACTATAATAAAAACAATCATTCTGATATAAGCCTTTCTTGGTGTGTGTGTGTGTGTGTGTGTGTGTGTGTGTGTGTGTGCGTGTGTGTGTGGTGTGTGTGAGGGGGGAGGTTGTGGAATATTAATTTAAGATGTGTTACATTTGTTTATGCTGTGAAATATCTGTTGAATAATGCAAAGACAAGTTACATTTGTTTGATTTACATAAAATTAACCTGCAGTCAGGAGGCTGAGCCAGCAAGTAGCTGACAGGAAGTGGTAGGGAGGAACCAAATGTAGCTAGGATTCTTAAATGGGGGTTGAGCAGAAGGACACCCTTGTAGTTAGAGTTTTCCTGCCTGGCCCAAAGTCAGGACAAATCTCTGTCACCCTCCAGGCCCATAGACGCTCAGAACCAATCAAGTGAACACGTAGAAACTTACATTGTTTAGAAACTGTATGGCCATGGCAGGCTTCTTGTTATCTACTTCTTCTATCTTAAATTAACCCATTTCTATTAATCTATATTTTGCCACGTGGCTCATGGCTTACCATTACCTTACATCTTCCTTGTCATGGTCGCAGCTGGTAGAATCTCTGCCCCAGCCTTTCACCTCCCAGAATTCACTTCTCTCTTGTCCCACCTATAATTCCTGCCTGGCCACTGGCCAATCAGAATTTTATTTACACAGAGTGATATCCACAGCATACCCTGTCTTATGTGGAGACTCTAGCTAGGAGAGAAGGTTAGTCACTTGCTATTCAGCCTCTCTGAGCAAGCAGAATTTCACCTCAGCCCTTGAATCCTGAGTTCCATAGAGGGATAGAGATCTAGATAATGTTCCTTTTGGTGGCCTTGGTAGAGCCTGTGCCTGAGGGGACAGAATTCCCACCTGGTCAATGAGGCTGAAGAGCTACTGGGGCAGCTACTGAATTAATGGTAGTGTGTGTGTGTGTGTGTGTGTGTGTGTGTGTGTGTGTGTGTGTATAAGGATGGGGAAAAATCTAGGAGATTATCCTATTTAACAGTCAAAGAAGTTTGCCTAGAATAGTTTCTCAGTTTCTGGCAGATTTCAGATTTCTGAGTCAGAAGCAAAACATGTTATTCTTTTTGTCTTTTAGGTTTAGATTTTATTTTATGTATGTAAGTGATTTTACCTGCATATATGTATGTGCACCACATGTGTGCCTTGCCCACGGAAGTTAAGAGAAAGTGTTGGATTCCCTGGACCTGGAGTTACAGATTGCTATGAACCACTACACCACCAACTGGGAACAGAGCCCTGTGGGTCATCTGTAAAACTATCCAGTGTTCTTAACTGCTAAGTCAGTTCTCCAGGACAAAACCATTATTCTTTGCAGTACTATAAGCACCTTTAATACAAAGATAGTTGAATTAAATATCTGGTCTCTGCTCTTGTGAGGAACAGTAGTGGGACTCAGTGAATACCATGCATGAAATGGTCATAGTCTAGCTCAGACACAGGCAACCTGAATCCTTGATGTGAGGATGGAAGGAAACCCATTGAAAGGACCGGTGTTGGCACAAGACACCCCAAGACCAAGTTCTCAGCACAGAGGAGATTTATTTGCCCCAGAGGGACAGAGGGCAGGGAATAAGAGATAAAGACAGGAGAGAGAGGACCAGGGAGAAGGGGAAGGGAACCAGGGGAAGGGAGAAGGGGTACATGTCCTGGAGGAGACAGATGTGGCCCATAGGCAAATGTGATTTATAAAGGTAAAAGGGGAAACCAGTCTTAGGATGTTTAATTTTGATTGGACAGGTTAGTTAGGGCAGCCAAAAGGGGCTTTTGATTGCTGGACTTCAATATTTTGATAGATGGACCTTGGCAGTCAGCCTCTGGCAGAGGAAGTGGCCAAATAAGGAAACAGACCTTGGTGGCGGGCTTTAGTAATGTAATCTAACAGTTCTTAGCACGGCAGAGGGAATGGGGAGGAGGGCAAGACCTGCTAGGGCCAGGCTCACCATGCTCAGGTCTATTAGAGCCCTTCATTAATGACTTTACTGTATTATTTTGTGTGAACTGGTCTTTGAACTGGGTGGAGATGTTGTTTGTACAATGTAAGAATTTTTGCTATAAACACACCTTAGGAGAGACTTTCTGAATCCATCCTAACATGTAAATCACCAATTAACTGTCACTGTCATCCTCACAACAAGAAAACGTCTAGTCAAAGTAAAGGTCAGCAAGTCTTCGTAACAACCAAGGGAACTGATGTCAAAGGACAAGTTCCCTCCAGACTGGATCGACAAGAGGACATGGAGTCACACTTTACCAGGAACAGAAACGGAATGGTAGGCATCTCAAGAGTAACTAATGAATTGCTGGGTATTAATTATAAACAAGGTCAACAGATTTAAAAGAGCTGAGGTTCAGCCTCACAGGAGTGGGGTTGACCTCACGTTTTCAAGAGTTTTAGCCACAGAAGCTTAACTATGTTCTCAGGGTAGAGAACACAGGAAAACCTCCCCTCCTGTCAGGTAAGGGAAGTAAAAAGATATTTTCAAATATGGCCAGAGTATGTTGTATTCATTAGTAAACCTCTTCTCGGAGAAAAGAATTATTACTTTTTTATTATTCTAAGAAAAGAAATATTACATATTACTACAACCTCACAAATAAAGGCTTTGTCGGAATATAACCAAGCTAAGGAGGGTAAAATCTGCAGCCTGGGCCTTCATTACTTCCTATCCAAATGAAAAGTGTGGGGAAAGCAGGAACCACGGTATAGTTGTCAGCCAGAGGCCATGTCCACTGAAAACATGAGGCCACTCACAGGACTATGGGTTACTTGCTTTTCCCCACACATTCTTTAAAGCAATCTTCTCAGAACTGAAAGACTCCTACAAGGAAGGAGGAGGAAAACACATGACAATGCTCACAAAGAAAATAAATGTCATGTCTGGGAAACCTGAAACAAAGATTAGTGAGGGACCTAAGGTCGCAGGAACAGGAACTGCTGACCAGGGGAGCTGCCTAGCTGAGACTGTTGACTTGGCCTGTTGAGCAGCTGCCAAGTCCTGAATATTTTCTTTCACACATCATGTTCTCATCATTTTCACACCACATTGGGATACTTGGCTCTTCTCCTTAAACTCTTTCCTTCTAGCCCTTTGCACTTGAGAAACTTTTGCGAACACATCTTCCAACTCACTGATGTTTTCTTTGTGGTGAGACTACTGATAAGCCCACTTGTGAAACTCTTCACTTGTAGGGTTTTGATTTCTAGCATTTCCTTTTGATATCTTCTTAGAATTTGTTTCTCTCTACTTGCAGCATCCATCATTATTATGATTTTATCTACCGTTTCATTAAAATCTACTATGATTTACAATATTTAAGATATTGTTTTTGTCTCTCAAAGGTGTATACATTGAAACATATTCCTAGTGTGGTCATGTCAAGGAGGAGAGACATTTCAGAAAGTGATGTTGGCTTCTCTGGACTACTTTTGGAATTCCATTTGGGAAAGAGAAAAGTGTCTACAGCATGATAGTTGGGTTTGAGGAGTGCCCACAGAGGGGTCAATGTTGATCCTGAAGAATTAATCTCTCATGAGAGTGAGTTGCTATGGAAGAGAACCCAATTCTCTGGCGTTGTGTCTGGCCATAATGTCTTTTCTACTGTGATCATACAATGGTGGGGTTTTCATCACAACACTCTCACCATAGGCCAATTCATGTGACACTTCTCTCTTTAATTTTGAATCAGTTAAACTGAGAGGTATAATTACCACTTGGTGTGATTTACACAGACTTGCCTTGTCTGTCATAACTAGAGAAGAGAAGAGACCCAGATAGTTCTTACCACATCAATCATAGTTATTTTAAATTCCCAACCTGGGAATACACAAAGCATAACTTTATATTTTTTCTTTTCTATACTATATACATAAAAAGGAATTTTGTTGCATTATTTGTATGTACTGTTTTCATTGACTTCTAACCCAAACTGATGTCTGGTTATCTTTGTGGCTGCTTTGACCTGTGGACTGCTTTCATTATTTTAAAATATCTTATAGTATTCCATATATTTTATTTTCCTTAATTTAGAATTTAATGCCATTACATCAGTGAAGATGCTGTGTATCTTTTTTAATATTTCTAAGTTCACCAAATATGATTTCTAGCATATGTGATCTGTTCTACTTCTCTGCAAATAAGTTCATCAAAGATTTTCTTCTCTTCATTGCACATTTTTATTTTCAATGTTTTTATTCTCAAAGAAAATGGAAATTTGTCTTTCATAATATCTCTCTAATGAAATTTTCTGTATCTCTAGTAAGAACAACAATGATCTCCCAAAGACATCTTGCCTTACTTCCCAGAACCTGTGAATGGCATAACAACACTTGCCACTTCTGACTGTTTCCTGTGACTTTCCTCTTATTTCTTTGCATGTCTTGATTTTATTCTTTGATGCTGGGCATTGAACGGACCAATAACCCAGTTAACAACACTTGATGCTAGAGAAACACACACACACAAAGTGGACTGAGTTGCAGTTATTTCTGTCATTGATTCAAATGACACTGCAGGTTTGGACTTGTTTGAAGACAGCATCAAGACACTACTTAGCAGCATTGGAGGTCTGAGTGCTTGGATGCTTTGTCTGGGTTTACTTTACTCATCACCTTCAGATAGTCCCTAAGAACTGCATTTAACAGGAGATATTTACCAACTCTTGGGCCAACGTAATATAAGAATATTCCTTATGTTCTAAGAGACTGGAATTTTTGCTGGACCTAACAAAGTTAAACAATAGATTTTTAGGTCACTTAAGACTTAACACTGTTATCCTACAGTGTATTTAGCCTGTCTATTTAACTTGCCTTTAAATACCACTGTAATAACCAACCCTACTTGTCTTGGATTTCCCACGTAATCAATTTTTACAGCCTAAGTTAATGCATAGATGTAAGTTACATACTTAAGTCATGTACTCTTCAAAGTCCCTGACAAAAAGGTAATGGATATGTTTGTGTTTGTTATGATAACCCTTTGGTGAAAACAGCAACTAAAAGTTGGAAGCAACCTGATAAAATGAAAAATCCACCATAAATGTTGAATTGATATATGGATACTTCTTGAGAAACAATGGCATTTGTAATATTGTTTGTTATCTGGGTCAGCTGAGGTCAATTGGAAGCAGTGACTAATCCCTTGTAAAATCCAATTAAATATATCTAAGAAGTAAACCATTCCTTCCCTCGTGTGATGCTTTATGTGCTGTTCTGTAAACACAAAGCAAAGCCCTTTTGTTAGGGACAGGCACTCAGACACAGACAGGGTCACAAGACAGTGTTCAGGCAAACAGATTTAGATTCATACAATAGACAGACAGAGGACAGAAGACACATAGAGAGAAAAACTAAAGAATTCAAATTTTGGCTCACTCTTGGTCAAGTGACACCAAGGGAGAGTACTTTATTGATTTCTGTCTCTAATACTACACTGATGCATTATTGGAGTTCAGATTATTATTAATGCATCCAAAATGACTACAATCCCTAACACTGTTCAGTAAAACAGGTCTTTCAATACATGCTTATTGAGGTCTTTCTATGCAGCTGTGGTTTCAAGATGATTAGAACATTAACTCCCTCAACTTGTTTGGAAGTAATGGGTCTTTTATAATGTAATCTTAGAAGTATTAAGAGAGATAAATTCAGGGTAGAGTGTTTTGAAACATAAGCTATGGCAAAAAAAAAAAACCCCACAAAACCCAAAAATCAAAAACAAACAAACAAAACAAAACAAAAAAAACAGACTTGCCAGTAACCTAGGAGAAGCCTTTTTAGTGGAGCAAAGATAAACTATACTAATTGAGAGAGAGAGAGAGAGACAGAGACAGAAAGAGAGAGAGGGAGAGAGAAGGAGGAGGAGGAAGAAGAGGAGGAGGAGAAGGAGGAAGAGGAAGAGAGAGGAAGGAATTTATCCTCAGAAGTGGGAGCTATGAATTCCAAGAAGCAAAATAGAACACAGCAAGTCCTGGAGACTACAATGATTGTATTCTATGTAGGATAAAGCATAAACTATAAAACAATATATATGTGCATATATTTGACACATGCATAGCATATAGATATTTGTGTGCTTTTTTATTTTTTATTTTTTGGTTTTTCAAGACAGGGTTTCTCTGTGTAGCTTTGTGCCTTTCCTGGAACTTTCTTGGTAGCCCAGGCTGGCCTCGAACTCACAGAGATCCGCCTGGCTCTACCTCCCGAGTGCTGGGATTAAAGACATGTGCTACCACCACCCGGCTTGTGTGAAATTTTTAAGAAGGTATATTCTATAAGAAATTATTTTGAAATATGTAAAAAAACAAATCAATGACATTAAGACATATCCGCAAGCCCACTGAGCAGTGGTCATGAGTTTTGCAAGTAATGATCTTATTAAACATTGTGAAATTATCAGAATCCTGTGGTCTGTTTGTGTGACTACAGACAGATTTACTAAATTACTCTTACAGCTATTGGTGAAATTATTAAGGCCACTCCACGTAGTTAAAAGGGAGGTTTATTTTGTAGGGTAACTTACAAATGAAGGGGTAGGTTGCAGGGTCTGGCAAAGGTATAACACAGTCCGGTGGTGTTCTCTGGAGAACTCTGCTTGGTCTACCTCCTGCGTCCCCGAACCAAGAGAGCGACCTCCTCTTGATCCTTGGTCTTCCGCTCCCTCCTCTGCCCCGCCTTGTGGGCGTGATCATTACTGAAGCCTCAATGGGGGTTGGAACTTCCAGGCCAATGCTGGGATGGCTATCCACTACATACAGCAGCCTCATCCAAAATCATTTCTAGTTCTAAGGTTAATATTGTCAAATACTGAATCTCCAACCTGAAGTTACATTACCTATGAAGGCGACAGGCAGCAAGCAAATAGGAAATGTGAAGATCTCACAGCCCTCATGTTTCATCACATTGTTTTTTCAAGAATCATAAAGTTTACTGTTTTCTTTCCCATCATTTGGCACATATCCAAGGCACATTAGAAAATTAGAAATCATAAATTACTTTGTAGAAAAATAATCAGCCCCTCCCTTCTATACATCTGCAAATATCTCCAAGAATGTGCACAAAATCATGTCCTCTTTACAAAGTCCTTTGAAAATGGACTCAGGATGAACCCATGTTTGCAACTTTAGGATCAGGAACATAAAAAAATAATGGAATCTATAGAAAGTTATAAAAAGGAACCAATAGCAACGGATTCTAACTTAAACTCTGACCTGGCTTAGAGTGCTGTAACTTGTGAATTTGAATCAAAAGACTTCAGAAGTGCCAAAGCTGCTCTCCAGTAGCCATCGCAGAAATGGCTACATGTGCACACGTGCAGTGACCCAAGTGTCTGTTGTTAGGTAAGTGAGGGCCAACT
The DNA here is from genome assembly GCF_903995425.1 of Onychomys torridus. Lineage (NCBI taxonomy): Eukaryota > Metazoa > Chordata > Mammalia > Rodentia > Cricetidae > Onychomys > Onychomys torridus. The sequence continues at coordinate 9,450,125 of NC_050447.1, forward strand.
TTCCCCATAGGTGTGGTATAGAACAAGGCAAAATGGTAGATCCTTTTCACTGGGATGGACATCAAAATGGCATTCAGGCACTTTCCAGTTCAAGTGTTTCCAGGTTCCATTTCTTCATCCCAACAGGCTGCTTCTCTTCCTGGCATCCAGTTCCACAGGACTGACATTGCTTCTCTGACTTCTCCCGGACATGGGGATCCTTCTAGCATAGGGTTTGCCCACTTATCCACACCACAGACACCCAGCACCTTCCAGCCAAAGGAGGCCTCTCTGGGGGCCCCTTGTTTGCTTCCTCAGAAGCCTGACATCTGCTCCGGTCTGATGGGTCCTTCTGAATTCCCGAGACACTCTGCTTCTCTGACTCCTGAGAACCTCCAGTAAGATCAGGCACACTTCCGTCCCTTCCCAAAGTTTCCCTTGAGGTTCTTTCCTGGAACTGCTTCCCAGGGTGAACGAGGCAAAACTGTCTCCTAAAAGGTTCTTCTGGAAGGTCATACATTTTGGGATCCCATTTTTTCCTGATCTGGACGGTCACACACTCCTTATGGTCTGTCTCAGCGACACTGTCTAAGGATGCAACACAACTTGGCACTACTTGCAGCAACTCCATTATTTTTGAGTCCTGTTGTGCGCAGTCCACGGCCGTGTACTGCCTCTTGTTCAGGATGTCAACAGATGCTCCGTGGAACAGAAGCAGCTCCACCACCAATACATGCCTTCCCATCACAGCCTCGTGCAGGGCTGTGTTGCCTTTGTTGTTGGAAGCATTGATGGAGGCCCCATGCTGTAGCAACAGTGCAGCAACTTCATGATGACCACTAGAGCAGGCGTAAATGATGGGCGTGTTCCCGCCAATGTCCTTTTTATTAGGTTTTGCATTGGCATCTAACAGACATTTCACCACCTGAAAGTGACCCTGCCGGCAGGCCAGGTGGAGCGGCACAGCTTGGCTTGTATTTCTGGCACTTGAGTAGGTACCATGCTTCAGCAAGAGGGGGACAAGCCTGTCCGGCCATGCAAGGCAGCCATATGCAGGGGAGAGGAGATGTCCTGGTTGGTCACATTCACACCAAGCCCACTGGCAGAAATCCTTGCCAGTTTCTTCTGGGCTGGAACACACTTGGGGCACTGGCATAAGGGGTGACAGAATTCTAGATCCACCATGCTGATGGCCTCATCCACATCATCTAGGTCATCCTTCGTCCACTCCAAAAGGTAATGAAGCATTTCAAGAACTCCATCAGCAACTGCTCTTAGAAGCTTTTCTACCTCTCCATAGTCCCTTTTCACCTCTTCTTGCCTGAAGCTCGCCATGATGTAGCAAAAGCTGGAGGCAGAGGAGCCCTGGCTGATGGAATCCACCAAGCGTGGTGGGGACTGCACAGGGACTTCAGCAAGCCGTGGCCTCCTTTCCAAGGATAGACAATGAGCTTCCATGATAGACAGAATCTTGGAGTTCAATGCACACTTGAGTGGTGTTTCCTTCATTCTGTTCGGGGGCTCCATTCTGCAGCAGCGTCTCTATGATGCCCGGGTAATCCCAGTGTGCAGCAACGTGCAGGGCTGTGTCTCCTTTCTCATTTCCAATATCCAGTCTGCAGGCCTGGACATCATAGTAGACCAGAGCCCTCACACAGTCCTCAGTCCGTAGGTGCAGGCCAGGTGCAGTGGGTGTTACCGTTGTTGTCCTGCACCTCGGTGCTGGCCTTGTAGTGCTGCAGCAGTAGCATCACACTTTGGAAGCCTTTCTGACATGGCAGATGGAGGGGAGTGGAGCCATGACAGTCGGTGGCGTTCACTATGGCACCTCTGGAGACCAGGAAGTCAATGAGGGACGCCTGACCACAGAGGGCAGCCACCTGGAGGGGGTCTGACCCCTGTCATCTCTGGAGAAAGGAGTGACAACTGATGGGTCATTCAACCTCCCAGAGATGAGCTTCTCACAGTCCTCGCAGGAACAATGTGGGTGGCACATCTTTTGCATGGCATCTTTGTCCTGGTCATCTTGGCTTAGAAGTCTTTCCACTTCTTTTTGATTACCAGATGCAATGTGCTTAAACAGGCAGTCAATGGGTGTTGACGTCATCTGGGACAGTAAGTTCATCCTCTGCTTGAGAAATAGTCTGTCACCAAATACCTCGGCATCAGGCGGCTTTGTAGAGAGACTTCCTTGCTGGATGTATTAAATTGCAGCCTCAACTGAGGTCAGGCAGTAGCCCAGCTGCTCATCTTTGGCCGAGCTGCTAAATCTGAAGTTTTTGTTGTATCTCAAATTTGCCACCCAGTTAGGGATCTCTGTTTTCACAAGCAGATACAACAGGACAGAGAGAAAATCATTGGCACACATGGTCTCCACATTCATTCTTTGGCTGGGAGACTGTGTCATGAGCTGCACCACCTTCTGCAGGCACAGCAGCTTCTGCTGTGGGGATGTGCACTTGTTCAGCTGGCCCAGCTCTCTCTTTCCTCCAGGGATGTTGAAGCTGAACTCAGGTTTCACACCAATGTTTTTCTGCTGAAGATCTTGAAGGCTTCTTGTGATTTTGTTAAAGGCAGCATCCTCACTCGCCTCCATGGTCCCCACACACTTAAAGACCAGGTTGTAAATATCATGGTGGATGTACATCTCTACTGCCTGCTTCCTCAGGTTCATCTGGGCTTCCTGCTTTGCAAGAACCTTCAGGTGAGAGTCTCTGAGAAGATGCTGGAGGCATTTGGTGTAGAGAGCATTTACAGAGTCTATGTGGTGATGGAGACTCTTTCTTTCACACTCTCTGAATGCCCGTTGGAAAGAGGCAATGTTCTTGTCAAATCTCTCTGAGTGTCTTCCCAAAAATTCTCTTACATCTTCAATGGTTTTCCAGGAAAAATGATCTGAGGGTGCTGAAGATTCTTCTGAAGTCTTTCTCTTCTCCAAAGGATGCACAAAGCAGAGAATGCTGAAGCTCTCTTCTTTTTCATTGTAGAAAGTCCCTTCAAAGAGGATGGGCACAGAGAGAAGACAAGCAAAACCAACTCCTAGCTTAATCCTGTTTCCTTCAATGAGGACATCCTTTAATCCCAGCACTTGGGAGGCATAGGCAGGCAGATGTCTATAAGTTCAAGGCCCTTCTGATATACAGAGTGAGTTCCAAGCCAGCCATGGCTACAAAATGAGATCCTTTCCATCTAAGGTCTGAAAGTGTCCTTTGGTGGGCACCAAAATGTAGGACTCGAACTGGTAAGAGGACTGAATGCTGCTGGGCAGGCTTCCTCTACAGGGCACCAAGACAATGCCATGGATCTGGGCCACCTTGCTGTACAAGTCAGGCTGCCACTTCTGAAGGGCCAGGTAGAAAGATATAGAGAGAGCCATATGGACTTCAGGGGGGTCCAAGTGAGCTTCTTAAGAGGCTACATAGTTTCACCTCTGAGCTATGACAGCACCTCCCAGATTCTGGGCTGGGATTTCAGTGCCCACCACCTGGGTGCGGCCTTCATCACATTTTAATGGCATTTTCCACACCCTACCATCCTATCTGAAGGGCCTCAGTTTCTCACACAAAGAGCCTTTCACAAATCTAGAATCTTTGTTTGTTTGTTTAATTGCACATCCATTTTTTCAGGGTCATGTGTTACATGTTTTTTCATTGATACAGTCCTATTCAATGGATACTTCTAAAATAATGTATTACTGTCAAAGAAGGCACAACTATTTCATAGGTACATTTAGCTGAGCTCAGTTAAAATGTGTGTCTACTAGGAGGTCCTATGTTCAGACAAGGTGACAATGAGTTTTAGCCATCACAACCACGCAAACTAAACTCACATAAAAAAAAAAAAAACCTTACTATAGTTTTTATACCCACCCACCAAAAAGACACCCTGATGGGTGTGAGAACAGTAATTGAAATTGTATTTATTACCAGCCATAGGAGTCATGGAACTTTTCAGTATTTCCAAATTTTGTATATTAAACTTCATTTATATCATAGGTAACTACATTAAAATATTGGTTATCCTTTCTTTCTCTGTATCCATATGGCCCACCTACTTGCAAGTGACAGAAAAATCATCTAGAAACAAAAGGACCTTTGTTGCTTACCTATGCCTTCAGGTCCTAAGCATGTTTGAGGTAGCTGTGTAACAATGCTGTTTTACTGCCTATTTGGGTTGCTATAATAAAGGACTGCAGTGTTTCAGGTTTAAATTGAGGTGTTTGGTCCATTTGTTTCTATTGTTGTACAGAGTGATGGGTATGAATCTAACCTTATTCTTCTGCATCTAACATCCAATTTCCTCAGCATCATTTGTTGAAGGTATCTTTTCTCCAGTGAGTGTTTTTTAGCACTTCCTCAAATATCACACGGCTGTAGTTATGAGTGCTCATGTTTGCGTCTCCTGGCGTAGTCCATCGTCTCCCAGGGCCTGGCTTACCTCACTCAATATCATCTTTTCTAGATCCTGTGGCTAGTAATAAATACAAATTTAATTATAGTCCTCCTAGTTTTTTCCCAAAGTCCTCACCACCAAATGCCATTATTTTGAGATTATGGTTTCAACACATGGATTTCAAGGGGCAGAACTGTTGCCCCCCACAGTCCACTTGGCGTCCCCTTGGCTTCGTCATGGCTACAGAGTACATCTGCTGCTCAAAGCCTCATATCTCTACAGAATCTAAAGCCAGAAAAAAACAGTCTGTAAGAACCTCGAGTCTTCTTTTTATTGCTGAGAAGGAAAACATCCTAAAACTTGCATCCATCATTTGTTGGCCAAAACTGAGTAATAGTCCCATGAACCTATTGAAGTCAGCTAAGACAACCACTCTCTAATTGTGTAGAACGTGTACTGTTTCCTTGGGAAGCAATATCTTCCAGCCAATATGCTGAGAGTCTAGGACTAAAAGTAAGTTAGAGGTTACTGGTGAATTCCAATAGGTTTAAATGGTTCTTATCCTCACTTTAGAGACGGGAACCAAAACTCAGTAATTATTATACTGAAATACCATGATGACGGTTTAAAAAAAAAAAAAAGATACTTTGCAAACATTGAGTAAAACACATCCTAGTCAACTGATGAGATGGCAAACCAAATCACTAAGAATGATTCGGTTTTGGAGTCTGATGAGTTAAAACCTGTTAACTAAATCTCACCCTTTCCAGATAATACTTAGGTGGGAATTAACACTTACTCCTCATCTTTCTAGTTTTCATTTTATTTCGTTTTTACTCAGTTGGGCTTCTGGTACCGGCTTCCAATTTTTTACAACAATAAATAATTTTTAGTAGTGTTTATACAAACTGTCAGGAAACAATCAACATTTCCTGTCTTATGTTCTTTTCCTGCAGCTGTGACAATATCCCTTGCAAAAAGGGTTTATTTGGCTCACCATCCCAGGTGACAGTCCTTTCTGTAGTAGAACCAATGTGCAAGAACTTGAAGCAGCCAATACATTAGACCCACAATCAAGAACAGAGAGTACTGACTTAGTGCATGCATGCCAGTACCCAGCATGTTCCCTGGACTCTCAGTACAGGATTTCCTGCTTAAGAAATGGCACTTCTCACAATAGGAGAGCATTCCCACCTCAATTAATACAACCAAAATAATCCCTCATACACATGATCTGAGGTCCATTCCCAGATGATTTTATGTTTGTCAAACTGGCAATTAACACTAACCATCACATTTCATGCTAAGGGATACATCACAAATCTTGCATCTATGGCTCAGGAAACATTCAGAAGAAGGGGTCCAAAGACTCAGAACACCAGGAAGTCTGCTGTGAAACTGTCTCTCCTAGAAATGGCCACATAAATAAGATCAGAACAAATGGCACTATCAATGCGTAGATAGAGATCCTTGAGTTCTCTGAGATACTCGAGTATTGATATTATTTATATTGTTACCTTCTCTTACTACCATCTGGGTACCTCAGCATAGACCCCAGTTTTGAAAACTAATATAGATATTTTCCTATCACTCATCGTTTCTGCTAATAGTTCTACTACAAATGTGCTCTAGAATGAACGCTCCTCTCTCTTCTCTTTTGTTCTTTACTCCACTACAAGCGTACAGCAGATGGATTTAAAAACAACTACTAAACCTCAACATTTTTCTAGCAAAGAAAGTGTAATAAAAATTTTACTGTAATACTTAATCTTTTTAAAGTTCATGTCAAAACTTCTGTTTATTTTAAGTACATTGCCTATAATTTCAGAAAAGACTATTACTTGAAAAATATTTGCAGGGGTTTCATACTAAAACGTAACTATTAGTATTTTAATAAGTGTATAATTTAGACTTGATACTCTGATTTGTCACAGAGGGTTCTATTAAATGTCTTCATTTAAAAATGATATTTGTATGATATGAAAACATCATTTTGTTTAATCTTAGAAAATACTCATATCATAGTTATATGTGAAAACTAAGGTAAATATAAAGAAATTATGCTTCTGTTGGCTTGATTCATACAAGGAACTCCTTATTATAGTCATCTAAACATTGCCTTTGACTACCAGTTTACCACATATATAAGGCAATGCTCCAGAATACCAAGCATTCATATCATCATGAAAGGTTTGGAGGTAAATTCTATGCTCCAAAGCCTTCCTTTGATCACCAGATTTGAAACACAGAAGTCAAATTTGAAAGAACTTTTAGTGGCAAATATGGCATTGTTCAACTAACAATTTCTGACATATGCACATGAAGTGATTTTGACACTTAATTATTGGTGAGCTTATGATGCAATGAAGAAATTCCTATCAACACCGTAAGTGTGGCTGGAAACTCCCTCACACAATCCCTAGATGTGCAGAGAGTACCTAGTGTCTCTTCATGGCTGATCTCAGTCGTTCTCTAGAAAACCCTGTTGCTGTGTTCTGAATGTTTGTGTCACCCTCCAGACTAATGCTGGGACCTGATTCCTGATGCAGCAGAATTAAATGGTGTGGCCTTTATGGGGTGAGTTCTGTGGTTCTCCCTTCATAGATGACACTAGTGTCACACAAAAAAGGCTTGGGTAGCATGAGATATGGCCTTTTTCCTTCTGTCCTCTGCCATGTAAAGACATCTGGGAAGCAGGATCTACCAGTAACTTGGTGTTGGACTTTTCATCCTCTAGAACTGTGAAGAAAAGTGGGTCTTATCTATATATTATTCAGTTGAGTTTTTTTTTTTTCAGCACAAACATAAGGAAACTGTGAAAGTATATGGAGAACTTAGATTGAGATTATATATAAAATGTTCAGTCTCTTCTCAAGAAACATTTGGTGGAGCCTACCAAAGCCAATTAGACTAAGAGGGATGAGTTCAGGGCTTCTTATTGCCAGGACTGTCACCAAGGAATGTCTTTTTCTCAAGGAATCCTATTGACAATGCTGAGATTTTATTTAGTCTCTTATGGCAAGGTACTTATCCTTAGTGTGTTGGTACCTGCTGTGCAACAGTTTCCTCCAAGATTGAAACATTCCAGCCTGATGGGAAGCTCCTTAAGTAGGAAGACAAACAACTCAAGAGCTCAGAAAGTCCCTGAAACTGACAAGATTCACTAGACCCCTCCTTGCCAGAATAAGCAATAAAAGTTTAGAGTCCCTCTCAGATGGAAGGAAGCTGAGCAGCAAGGAAGACTCTCAGAAGAGCCCAACTCAGACCAGCTACCTGGAAGAAGCAGAAACCAGCCAGCTGCTTGAAAGAGGTTTAGATCAACTGAGTCACTTGGGAAGGACACTCTCCAGCCTGTTGAGTTGCCTGCAGGGTGTGCAAGTGTTTCCAGGTTCCCAGCTTTTGTAAGCTGTCATTCATGCGGGTGGGCTATGATGTCTTTGAGTCAGTTTTGCTCCTATAAATAATCCCTTACCCATGTAACTGTAAGCAACCCTAATAAAACTTATTAGTTCACCAAGTTGGACTTTGGTGGTATCTGTACTTTGATCTGTCCTGGGTTCTCTGTCTGGGGAGAGTATACGTGTGTGTTTCATTTCCCCATGAAAACTTTTGTCACACAACAGTACCTACTAGGTTTTATAACTGTAAAATTCTTTGTAATTCTTTGTCTTTGTAATTACTAAGCATTAGGAGCCATTTTGAAGGGCAATTTTATTTTGTTTTCTATTATTGACCATGATGGACTATTTCCTAAAAGACAAATGTACTAATTGGGACAAGCTAGATTATGCTGAGATGATCCAGGTAACCCAGCACTCTACAGAAGGGAACTGAGATGTGTATGATTAGTTTGCAACACTCTAACTCTGTCTTCCAACTCCTGGACCCACTTGGGGGTGATCAGGGCCACCACCCTCCTGAGAACGTTGATTTATGTTCTTTCAGTCACATTACAATCAGCTGTGGAACCTTGAAGGCTGTGGGTAGGGCAACCTCGGAGTCAGGCATCACTTGTGAGGCTTGCCTCCAATGAGTTAGCTGAATGGTTAAGGGTTGGTGTCTTAAGGTGAGTAGGACAATCCATCCAATTTCGAAGTTCTGGGTCTTTAGCCAGTTCCTGAGCCCTTGCAGGATCCTTCTGAGGAAGTAATCCTAGAACTCCATAGGGTTTCCCACAGTGGACCCTGGTGAACTGCCAACATTTGATTATTCAGCAATCTGTTCCGGTTGCCAGCTCAATTGGTTCCATACTCTGACTGACCCTAACGTCCCAAGTCAACTCTTGTTTATAAAGAAAATCTATTCTGAGCTCTTCATCCTGTGGAATGATAGGTTTCCGACCTTGAACCAACTTGTGGATTATACCTTACTGGAATAAGTAATTCTTCAGATATCAGGGTGACAATAGCCCAAGAATACACAGCTAGAGTCATGCAGACAGTTGCACTCATTTGGAAATAGGAAGGCTATACCATACCGGGGAGCTGGCACCCTGCAAAGGCAAACCCAGAAGTGAGTCCATGTGGCAACCTAAACAGTGTGGGATGGAGATGAAGCCTGAAGCTTCTGGACAAGGCAAAAAATGGAAATATCAGGATGAAGGTGGGACAGAGATTGAGTCTAAAGCTTTGGGACAAGGAACAAAATCAAAATGCCTGGATGAGGGGGGAATGGATTTGGAGTCTGAAGAACCCTGCAAAAACTCGGAAGAGGATACTTCAGGAACAGCAAGATCTAGAGCTTCAAAGTCAACAGCCATGCAAGGATCAGCTATGGGAACCCCAGCAAGAAAGTCTAAGACAACTAAGGCCCCTAGAGTGGACCAAAGGTTCACAGGAACAGGCTGTAGCTGGGAGAAAGTCTAGGGATGGTGGCAAGGGTCGCAAGTGGCCCTGTTGCATCATGGAGGAATATGTCAAAAACCACCAAAGGCAAATGTACCAAAGTTTGCTGCAGCATCTTCCACCCAGTGATCATATGAACTCTGACCTACACAGAGCTCACACAACTCAGTGTGATCTTTAACAATCTACTGTTGTTTCAACAAGAGAATGTCTCTCACCAGACAGAAGATTGAAGATGTGTGCAGAGAACTCTTCTGATACACAGAAGAAAGATGCAGTAAACCTTGAAGGAAGAAGTGGACACCACTTGGAGCCTGACTTGCTAGGAGCAGAGGCTCAAGCCTTCTTGCATAGTAGCAGAGCAGTAGGTCACTCCCCAACAAGATGCCAGTAGTTATAGCAGAGAAAAAGACTGATGCAGAACAAGAAAAGGGCAGAGGAATGGATGAAGTCCTTGATGTTACAGAGGACATGGAAAAAGAAATAAAAATGCACTAGTTCTAGGACCCCAGGAAGAAATCTTAACTAGTGCATTCAAGTTGCAAATTACTGGAGGAGATATCAAGACACTAGAGAATGGTCAATGACTCAATGATGAAGTCATCAATTTTTACATGATCTTCTGGTTGAAAGAAACAAAACTAAAAGCTACCCAGCTCTTCACATGTTCAGTACTTTCTTTTATTCCAAACTAAAGCATGGTGGCTACAGTTCTGTTAAATGATGGACTCAAGGAATGAAACTGTTTGAAAAAGAAATTATTTTCATGTCTACTCACCAGAAGGTACATTGGAGCCTGATAGTAATCGACCTAAGAAAAATTATATGCCTTGACTCAATGGGACAGACAGGGCAGAGTATTTGTGAGACCATCTTTGAGTATTTACAAAATGAGAGTAAAACTCAAAGGAACATTGAGCTGGACCCAGTGGAATGAAAGCGATACAGTATGACAACAAAGGAGATTCCTTGGGGTTGGGGATTTAGCTCAGTGGTAGAATGCTTGCCTAGCAAGCACAAGCCCTGGGTTCAGTCCTCAGCTTTGGAAAAAAAAGAAAGAAAAAGAAACTCTTAAAAAAGAGATTCCTCAACAACTGAATGGGAGTGACTGTGGAATTTTTACTTGTAAATATGCAGAGTACATTTCTAGAAACCAACCAATTATCTTTTCTCAGGAACACATGCCCATCTTTAGGAAGAGGATGGTGTGGGAGATCCTGCATGGTCACTTACTGTAACAGTGTCCACCTGGTTGCTATGGCACCCTGCACTTTTCCATCGATGTTTCTATATACCTCAAGCAAGATGGGTTGAAAAGATTTAAAACAGATACTGAGCTGCCTGACATGGATGAAGCCCACTCTCTTCAATGTAGTCCTGACCTGGGGAGTCCTGCCCAATGCCATCTGTAGCTGCAAGTAACAACTGCAAGCTTGGAAAGAGCAATTCAACCCACACAAGAACACATGTTCAAACAACATTGTTTTAATGTTGGGTTTAGTTTACAAATTGTTTTTATGTTGGATTTAGTTTATAAATTGTTTTAATGTTGGGTTTAGTTTATGAATAGTTTTGTCTGCTTCCCCTACCAATGATTGTTTATGTTTTCACTAACTCATTTACAAACATTGGCAACTGCCATTCTTCAATATTCTATAATTACCAGCTCTATTCCTTGTTTGAACTGTTTATTCCTGAAAGGAATGCCCATCACAACATCATTCCCTGCTTAAGATGAGGAGGGACATCAGCAGGAAGAGGCAGGAAGTGCTGACTGGCATCTCTGATGCTGGAGTTGTATCTGTGAAATTGAAGCTGGAGAATAGTACAAGAAAGGACAATGAACCGCACAGACAGATGCCATTCTAACCCATCACACTCTACCAGACTTGCATAGGATTCAGAACTGCGGCCAAGCTACTGACTGACTGCTCAGCACTGCTGAGCAAAGCACCGTGGTTATTTGAAGACACATTCTTTCCCAGAATTAAGGAGAGTTGCCTTAGTTTTGGGAAGTTGATTAGAAGTAACTATAATAGTAAATATCCATTTCTACCCCAGGTTTCATTGACTCCAAACCTCAGCTTTGCTAGGGCTATATTGAATTATTTGAAAAGTTTTATTCGATTTAAAGTGATGTGGGGTTTTTTTTGTTTGTTTTTTTACTTAATTCATTAGATTAATATTTCTGTATCCCATTCCCACTGTTTAAGTGGGGATTTAGGGTTGATATTGCTAACTATACAATAATCCATTTTACATGTGATAAATTGTATTTAACTTTTCTGTTCAATATTTTGCAGTTGTGTTTATGCAATTTTTATTTAATAAAGTTTAAAGTTGTTTAGAACATATTTTGGAAAAAAACAAAAAAAGAAACACTTTGGCAGTCCAAGAGTTTGATATACAGGCTTTTTATGTATTTATAATAATTTTATATTTTACTCCAGTTAAGAAAAAACTTCCTTATTTTTTGAAATTATAATATAATTACAACAATTCTTCCTTCCTTTACCTCCCTGTAACTACTCTCATGTGCTTCCCGGGCTCTCTCTTACATTCATGGCCTCTTTTGCTTTCATTATTGTTTTACACACACACACACACACACACACACACACACACACACACACACACACTGTAATATATGTAGTATATGTATACATATATATCCATCTCTAAATCCATAAATTCAACTTGATTGGTCTATATATCGTTACTTGTGTCTTGTGTGCACATGATCTCAGGACTGGCCACTTGGGGCTCTCCCTGGAGAAGACCATTTCTTCCACTCATAGAGCTCCCTCAGATATGTAGTTTTGAGGTAAAATTCATTTTTTTATGCCATCCCTTGACCGTGGGTTGTTTCTGGGAGTTTCTTCCTCCCTTTGAGATCTGACTGGTAGCTGAGCTGGACAGGAGCTTGTTGATCGCTAGGCACAGCATCCTTGAACTGCTCCTGATGTTCTCAGGATCCCTGAATAATATTCTTCCCACCCACTAATCTATGATGCTGACACCTGGGCCTGACTATCTTATGGCTTCATTCAGACTGTGGCTCTTTGCCTTAAGACAGCTGTTCTCAACCTGTGGGTCATGACCCTTTGTGGAGTCAAAAGACCCTTTCATGGGGATTGCATATCAGATAACCATAGTGCAATTCATAGCAGTAGCAAAATTACAGATATGAAGTAGCAACGAAAATAATTTATTTATGGTTGAGAGTTACCACAACATGAGGAACTGTATTAAAGTGTCACAGCATTAGGAAGGGTGAGAACCACTGCCTTAATATCTGATGATCTCTAACCTACAGCCTGGATCCCACCAAGCTCTCAGGATGCTATGTCTACAATGGGCAGCTTTTTATTTCCATTTATTACCACATAAGTATCCTCTGCCTTGCCATAGATCCAGGGTTTTCCCCCTCACTATTTCAAAAGCTATTTCTGATGAAGTATGAACCTCCTGAGACTCCTACTAAGTCTCTTCACATGCTATGTAATCCACAACACATGGCATCAAGGGAAATCTTGTGGGCAGCTGACTTTGAAGACCTTCTATCAGCTAAGCCCACAGCTAAATGCATGTTGGTGAGGACGTCTTGAAGCAGGTGCTTTTGGACCCTCCACTGCCTACTGGCAGGAGAGCAAGAGAGGTGAGGGTACCTTTGCTTTCTAGTTACTTCCAAAATACTTTCTACATATTTCTAAAGCAATTGCTAAGTGTTGGAGAGAAAATGAATATTCCCACTTTTCCTACTTCCTCTCACCCAGAAAACATAAGATACAGTCCTGTCTCTTTTGGGACTCTCTGGTTGCACCTTTCAAAAATTCTGATCACTGATGAATAGTTAGTTGTGAGGGCATGTCCTTAACTGAGAAAGCTTTGAAAGATTAGGTTGTGATATTTTTGCCATATGCTTGTAAGTGCATACACTGGATATTAAAGAAAACATTTACTTACTCATAGCTAAGAAAAAAGTTCAAAATTCATGGCTTTTATAGTTTCCTTCTGAATTATAACCTCAAAGAGAGTATCTCCATCACACTGAGAGAAGCTTCCAGGTCAGCCCAGGGGATCTAGCTTTGGATGTTTTAAATAAAACCCAAAGGAATTTAGACAAATACATTTTTAAAAAGAAAGTAAGCAAAAGCTCACCAAATGTATAGATGGATTTCCACAAAGCCTGGATGGTTTTTAAAATGTCATGCTCCATGGTGACAATGTCTGCTGTTACTCACTTAGGCCATTCGGGTTTTCCATGTGTGTCAATGAGCTCACTCTCAGGTTTTAGCCAAGAGTTACTGTTACTCTTGATTAAGAGTGGATTTGGTGGACTTCCATTTTGCGTTCCCTGATTCTTCCTTTCTCTAGTGCAGAACTGAGTGTCATACATGATTCAGGTTACAGAGTTTGAGCTGATGTCTCCTTCACTTACAAATGCCCATTAATACTTGGCTTCTTCTCAGTATTTCCAGACTGTAACTTGAAGCACTTTAAAGACAGAACTCAAGAACTCACTGATACAACAGGCTTTTCAATATGGATTAAGTCTTCAATGACAGGCTCTTTTTAAAAACATGTTTTAGTTGAAATAAAATTACACAACTTTTCCCCTTCCCTTTTGTACCTCCTCTGCATCTCTCAGCTACCCTCCCTCATCCCTCCAATCCTTCCCATGCCCCTTCTTATTTGATTAGCTTTTACACACACACACACACACACACACACACACACACACACACACACACGTGACTGGCTGAGTCCATTTTTGTTGGTTGTGTGTATGTGGTTTCAAGGCTGACCACTCTGCATGGACAAACAAATGAGGATCATCCTGTGAGAGGCTCATTCTCCCTTTGCCTGTGGTCGTCAGCTGATCAGTGGCCTGTGGCACTATGCCTAGGAGTGGAAGGCCTTGAGTTTCCTTCTTCTGCATTAATGTGCCCATGGACACCGCCATTGCTCCTGTCTTATTTATGCAGCATTTCTTGAAGCCTTTTGGGGCAGACCTCCTTATATTGGGGTCTTAGAGTCTTCAGCCCCTGTTCTGTGATGTTCTCTGAGCCATAGAGGAAGGAGCTATGATGTAGATGTTCTTCACTGTAGCTGGGCTCCCCACAGTCTGTTCATCTTAAACCTTTCTGAACTCCACTGTAAATGTAAGAAGTTTATACACCATTACTTGCGTACATCACAGAATTGTGCTAGGCCCTCCAGTTTGCACAAATCTTCCCTTGGGGCTGATTTCTCTTTCTATGCTCCCAGAATTTGGGTTGACAATGCCTAACTTGAAGGATATTTGTGAGATCTGTAGAATTATGGTCTGGTGTCTAAAGCACAGAGGCACAATAATGAACAGCAATCGACATTGAACAAAACATTCATTTAATCCCTTCGGTTTTACCTTGCATCCGTCTGTCTATGCCAACCTTTTAGTTGTTCTTTTTTTTTTTGGTTTTTGATTTTTGGTTTTTCTTTTTCTTTTTTGGAATTGCCAGCTGCATAAATAGAGGTAATTAGGTATTCTGGACTTGCTTTTTTTAGAAAGATAGCATTTTTCAAAGTCCTTCCTTTTTTTTAGAGGCCTTATTTCAATCCCCAGTAAAATCTGCCTTTAATGTATTAGGACATTATGGCTGCATTGCCTAATTTGAATTGTATTCCATAAAACCCCTTGTCTCCAGAAGTTTGCCTTCTGGATATCATGATATTAAATTATTCTATGTGAAAATCTGAAGCTTCAGGGTATTTGAATATTTCAGAATAGCAGCCTATTGGATTGGTGAAGCATTTTCATCAGCTTTGATTGTACCTCCAAGGAACAAGGAATTTGGGGAGCTGAAGTGGCTTCCCCAAGCTTATGCGTGTCATCTCTAACACCTTTACCTTTGTAGGTAAATGGAAAACCAGAGATGTGAAATGGCCAGGGTCCTGTGCAAACATGTTGGTATTCTTAGAACCAACTATACAGTGTAACCATAAAAATATGCTTCTCAAAATAAAATATGCACTGAAGTTAAAAGTAGATATGACAGGAATGTATTTTTTAAATATTAAACTGATTTTATTTCTCCATTAGTTTGGAGCCGCTCACTTCATTGGCAGCCTCTCACTTTTGAAATAAGCTCAAGGCTTCTTTCTCAAAGGAAGAGGGAGAGTCCTGACTAGAGCCAAGGGGTCAGTACCAACTAATTCATGGTTCAAACCTTAACTGCTTGGTTTGTAGCAAGAGAATGGTTCTGATAAGCCAAATGTTGTCCGAAAAGAGAAGACCTCCCAAGTTGTTTTATTTTACTCTTTCATGTCCTAAGAGGCTTATTTGAAAGTCTTAATCATACATTATTTTTTATGAAGGGAGGGCTGCCCAGATCAGCAGGGAAGGGAGCAAACAAGCCCTTAAAGTCTGGTGATTGGCAGAAAGATAGGGAGTGGGAAGGAACAGGAGAGTCATGCCCCAAGCTCTGGTCTGTCTCAGTCAAGTCTAAATGTCTGCCTTTTCTCCATGGCAACCAGCTGTCCAAGTGCACCTCCTCTCATAATTACTCAATTTATCGCTAAGTTCCAGGCAAGCGCCTCCCACCACCTTGTCTTCTCTTACGCCATCAGATTTTCAGTTTCTCCTGAATACTGTGTTATTACCCCAAAAAATAAAAAATTAACTTCTGCTCTTCTGCCAGTATTGGCCACATGGAGGGTGAGTGAATGCTCTCAGCATACACTGAGTATTCACTTAGTTTTGGATGCTTTGTGTGTAGATAAGGGCATAAACAGGAGCACGGTGTAATGGGAAGGTGAGGGCAATGCCGGTCACTTAGTGTACGCTGAGAGTATTCACTTAGTGTACGTTGAGAATATTCACTTAGTGTACGCTGAGAGTATTCACTTAGTGTACGCTGAGAATATTCACTTAGTGTACGCTGAGAATATTCACTTAGTGTACGCTGAGAATATTCACTTAGTGTACGCTGAGAATATTCACTTAGTGTACGCTGAGAATATTCACATAGTGTACGCTGAGAATATTCACTTAGTGTATGCTTAGTGTAGCTGCCAAAAGTATTTATCCATAAAACTCAAATGAATCTATTTACTATTTGCTGGTAAATAGCCTCTCCACAAAGGCAAACATCGCTTGTGTTTATATTATCCTAGATTTCTTTTGCATTTTTAAGGCTCAATATATGTTGGGAGTCTAAATTACTGTGAGTTAACCATTCCTGTGTTAGCATGGAGTGTTTCCATATGTGGGAGACTGTAAATATAAGCACTATAAAATTTTACGTATAGGTTTTTGGGAATGTATGTTTTTCTTTTCTGTTCCCCACTTAAAAGTGAAAATGATGTATGATGGGATATGATGTGGTTATATCTCACTTAAAAAGAAACTGAAAGTTTGCTTCCAAAGATGATTGGGTTATTTAGTCTTCCACCAGTGAGAAGTGGTAGAGCCTGGGAGGCTGCATGTCCATCACCACTTGTCATGGTCAGTCCTGGCCGGCTTTGCTATCTTACTGCACTGGGAAATATTACCTGGGAATTATCTAACAGACATGGATTTCTTTTCTTTGTTTCTAAAATGGGGGGCAAACTGTTCAAAATGTCACCATCGAGAGTGACTAGCTGTGTGAGTATTTTATTTTACTGCTTTATTTTATTTTGTTTTATTTTGTTTGCAGGCCACTCACTCTGTAACCTAGGCAAGCCCAGAGCTGCCAAAGCCTAAGCAGGCTTCAGAGTCATGGAAATCCACTTGCATCAGCTTCCTGTAATGCAGTTCAGGGGAGACCAGCTCCCCCCAAATGCTCCAGGGCTGTGAATAGAAGACCTTGGAGAAGCAAAGGCTTACAAAAAAATCTTATCTATATGAGTGCTAGACCTTTTCTACCTGAAGGGAAAAATAAGGAAACACACAAGCTTTCTGACGGCAATTTTCTCTTTTACTTCATCTTAAAAAATCTCTTTCTCTGAAAATCTGTCTCTACAAAGCTATATCTCTTAACACACAGCTATATATCTCTTTACACCATACAAACATCTCAGAATCTCTTTCTAAAAATCTCTCTTGCTCTATCTCCTGCCTAGTCATTCATTCTCTTTTCTCAGCTCCCTCTGCACATGCATGTGCGTGCACACACACATGCACACACACATGCACACACACTCACACATGCGCACACACACACGTGCACACACACACACTCTCACACTAACTGCATACCTCTTTTCACCGTTTCTTCACATAGCTCTTTCATACAGCCCCCTCATAGCTCTTTACATACAGTGATGTATTTCTTATCACTGCTTCATTTATTCACTCTTTACTCGTTCATTCTCTCACTCACTTAGTTTCTCTCACTCACTCTCTCATCCTTCTTACCCACCTCTCAACCAAACTCTAGACAATTATATCCTACATTTTCAGGGTCTGACCCATTCTCACAATGCATAATAAGTTACACAGATTTTTCTCAGGCTGGGAGGATCACACTGGCCGGCCAGTGAGCAATGCTTGGCCAAGCACATAGTCTGAGTGGTTAGAGTTCCCAGACAGAAAGTGACATTGAAATTCAGGACTAGCAATAAACAGTTAGTTGGCTGAATCTTGAGGCTAGGACTATGTGCAGTCAATTACTGTGGGGGGTTATGTCTCAATGTAAACAGCCTGACCTTGATTTAGCAATAAACACCTGGGAACTGGTCCTTGTGTATTTTCTGTAGGGGCAGCTTAGTCTATTTTTAATATGTCCTGAAGTCTGAAATTAGCTGTCTTTGTGACCGAGAATACTGTTACTTTCCTGTATCAGTTATGGAAAATATTCTAGTATTATTTCTTTTTTGAATAATAAATGTTTTATTTTTCTTCAATAAAAGATAAGAAATTCTTCCCAAAGGAACATCTTTACACTAGAAAGACAAATAACAAATATATTCAAATAACAAAATACACTAATTCAATACACAAAGGCCACTAAAACTCACATTTAAAAGGTGTAGTCAAAAAGTGCTGGAGAATGAACTATATCTATTCATTCAAAATTCAAAATGGCACTTCATAGATTTCTTAAGGATTAAAGCCACTTTTGTTCATCCCGAATATTTGATTTAGCAATAATACTTCAGAAAGAAAAGCATATGGTCAGTGTTCAGCCCCCTGCACCACATATGAAGTGGGCACTATCCGGGGGCAATCCATTAATGGTTTGAGGAGGTCTCTAATAAGGTGCCCCCTGTTACCTTCGTTGACTCCACTGGCATGAGTTACACTACACCCCTACGTGCCAATAGAAAAACTCCAGTTGTAGACTGTTTTATGGTCATGGGGAAAATGAATGTGAGGATTCTATCACTGCAATAGAGAATTGAACAGTGATCACTCTAACGGAGCTCATATCTCTAAATCTATCTATACCATCCACGTCTCTGTCTATCTATGAATCTATCTATGTATCATCTAATATCAATCAATCTATCTGTCTATCTAACTATCTATCTATCTATCTATCTATCTATCATCTAGTTTATCAGGTATCATGTTCATTCTATTAATTCTGCACATCCTGAGAACCCTGAGTATTACAGACTGTGGCATCACAAGTAGTTATCAGGCAACAGAATCATAAGGATAAGTCTTAAAATTTCTGAAAAAGGCTTTTCAATTTTCCGACACTACAGTTACTAAATCCTACATTCTGTTGACTTTGTTAGATATTTTTATATATTTGCTGCATTTATTTTATTGAATATGATGATTTCCTTCTTTATCCATTTTCCAGAAAACAAAATAATTTTATTTTTTATGACTGAATAAAACCATATTGTGTGTATATGTTATAATTTTATTACCTATTCATTTTTTGTGAATAAGATGTTTTTTCTTGGTTTCAATCACTTTAAGTTCATTATTTGTATTTAGAAAGTTACTGGTATTTTTCATGTTCATATAGCACCCTAATACTCTGCTGAAAGTGTTTGTCAATTAGAAAATTTTTTTTATAATTTAATTTAATTTTACATATCAGCCATGGGTTCCCCTGTCCTCCCTTAGTATTATTTCTAATCATCAGAATTATACAGATTAAACAGAGATCTTCATCCTGATGGTCCTCAGTTATATGTGTGCATGCCCAAAGATATAAAACACATTACCAAAGTGGGCTGTGGAAAGAACCCCACATCTGTTCTTTTTAGGGATGTAAGTGGTGGCACATGAGAAAGTTACAGACAGAAATCAACCAGTTTCCACAGTCTGTGCCCCCAGGGACTTTGCCTAGTGGGGCTCCCAAAAAGAGAGTTACTAGTCTGGTGGGTGGGGTCAACCTCTTAAACACTAGTTGTCACCTGCTGTATACTACCACAGCCTCCTGCATCTCTGAGCTAAGATTATAGGCATAAGCCTCTTCTTCCCATTTAAATATTTTTCCCAGATATTCTTTATGAAGTCAAGTGCTTTTCTATCCCTGGGGGTTGGGTTTTTTTTTTTTTGAGAATTATTATTAAGTTGAATTTTGTGGAGTTTTCTGCACTTACTGAGTTCATCATCTAGCTGCTAGCCTCCACTAAATTTACATGGTGGTGAATTACATTGATTAGTTTCTGAGTGTTATGGGCAGCCATGCATTGCTGATGCCCTCTAGTGAGGAGATATTTTCCTTTTATTTTTGCTTTCTGCCAAGAAGGAGTAATATAATATATAAACCATTCTAATTGGGTGACACAGAGTTTAATCATTACATTTTATATTTTTCCTAAATATATTTTAATTCTATGCAGTAGTAAGGAAAAACTCCTAAAACTTGGATTTACACTAGTAGTTTTCTTCTTCTGTCGGTTTGCAGTCCATTTTGTAAGTCAGTAAATCTCTTTGCATTTCTTTTGACTGATCCATAAATGTAGGGTTTCATCAATGAAATCCAAGCTCCTGCATATGTCACCGACTGCCAGGATCTTTGAAAATCCTCACATTTTGTAAGAAATTGGACTGAGACTTTTGGTTCTTGTGGACTGACCATGTACAGTCTTTCACAATTTACCCTCCATCAGCTCCTGTAGCATTACTAGAATCATACCTGCTTACTGGATTCACTGCCTTTTCTGAAGTGAGCTGAGCGTCACATTTTATCCAGGGAGGAAAGGAGAGGTGGTATTTATAAGCTGGGAGTTTAGTGGAAGCTACTGAAGAGGTAAAGGTGGTGTTGACTCCCTGGAGTTAAGGTTCCTCTCCACCTGAGCTCACAGTCCATAATTCTGGAAAGAGCTCTCAGGCAGAGATGTGCACTCCAATTGCTCTCAGGGTGAACTGCAGGACAATGGAGTGGGTCAGGCCTGCAGGACTCACGGTATGCACAGTTGCCTGGCCAAGAAAGGCGATCAAAGTGATCATAAGGAAAGGCAGGCTGGAGTGAGTTTCAGAGTAGGAGCAGATGAACTGATTATTAGAGTCCAGATCACTATCTCAAGAATCTTTCTGCTCAAGTAGGGCAAAGAAATGGTCCAACAACCCATGGAGAGTTCAAGTTGAGAGAGGCTCAAACAATGACAATTGCAACATCTTAACAGATGGTACTGAGTCAGTAAACAAGCGGGAAAGCTATTCCTTAGAAGTCCATGAGAATTACAGTGAAGCAGGAGGGTCTTGGACCCAAAAGGGAGGAAATAGCTTTGTCTGGGAACAGAGAGAAGGAAGAGGAAGAGAATGCATGTTTGAAGGTGAGTGAGTGAATCCAGGGATTCTCTAGAGTTCACCTGCTTGTTCTCGGTTTCTTAGAAAAACAGAACGCCTTGCCTTGCTGTTGTCTGAGGATGATGATAGAAGGCAAGTTATGTGGAACTGCAGGAGAAGGGAGGGGAAGGGGAAGCCATAGAACAGCTATACAGCAGCGGGAACGAGCAAGAGTAGGACTAAACGAGACAACGTGCTTAGTCAACAGACTGGATGTTCATCTGAGATGCCTAACAGGACCTGCAAGTTAGATGAACAGAGAGACAGTTTGAACTTCTGATTGATGTATACTAAATGATATGTGGAATCATAAAACATAATGATTCTTTAACTTAATAATTTACCTTTAATTTTGAGTTGTGTGTGGGTGTGTCTGTCTGGGAATGTCTGTCTGTCTGGGTGTGTATGTCTAGGTGGGTGTAATATACATGTATATTGCAGGTGACTGAAGAGGTCAGAGGCATCAGATGCACTGGAGCTGGAGTTACTTGCAAATATAAGCTTCCAAAGTCAAGTCCTCTGCAAGAGGATAACAGTAGCATGCCCTGTTAACCACTGAACCAGTTCTCCATTCCCCAGAATCATAAAAAATTTAACCTTAAATTTCATATTTTAAACTTAATGTTATTATGTCTTATTCCTGAAAACCTTTATGAACAGAAGCAGAGATATAGGAGTAGCTATACAGACCCTGTGTAATAAGAAACAACATTCTATGCTAAGTCCCCCAAACAGTAAGATCTACTGGGAAGCCCTTGCTTGATTTCAATTCATCTTTCTCTCTTAGTCATTCAGCATTTTTCACGTGTGTGTGTGTGTGTGTGTGTGTGTGTGTGTGTGTGTGTGTGTGTACAGGTGATCTCATTATATAACTGTCACAGACTCCAGTGCATTACAACTCATAAGTAAATGGCACTGAAGAATAGAAAAGGCTTGGACAAAAGCTGATATAGGAGTAATCTAGAAACAATTCTTAATAAATTATCAGTGTTAACAATTTATTGGATACCATATCAAAGTTATGCTCACTGGTGCTGGGAATCCACTCTGCAATCGCTTTCCATGTCATCAGTGTGAGATTTTAAATATCTTGCCAGAAACTTTATCCATTGTAACATACTGAAATTATAAAGGCAATGTGAGTTTTTGTCCAAGTTCATGGCACTTGACAGCGTGGACAAGGCGAACTTCACCCATCCAGGAAGCTCCACAGTCACTGAGGGGCCAAAAGAATTGCATGCCCCACATCTCCAAGGGGCAGCTTCTGGAGGAACTTCCTACTGAAAGGGAATTGTGCTAGAAAATGTGGTGCTAAAGGCAGCCTCATTCCGCCACCAGCAAGAACGCTGGGAACCAGCTGATGGCAAGAAATTTAGACCTCTTGTACTCAGGGAAGTTGCTTAAACTTGTTAGGATGCTGACGAAGTCTTATGGTTAGACTTGGTTGACGGAGTCATGCTGGTTGTGACACTAGGCTGTCAGACCCATGAGCTTCTGGGGGTTTCCCTGTCTCTGCTACCCATCTTGCTGTAGGAGCAGTGGGGTTATAGCTGCACACTAATACCTCTGGCTTTACATGGATGTCATGGCTTGCATTACAAAGGCTTTGCACCCAGCATGCTATCTCCCCAGCCTACATTTTTACGGGTTTTTATTTCCATGTGATGAATGTTCAATTTGTGTTAAATAAATTATAATAAACTGCTGTGGGATGTTCTGTATGTCAAACGTGTTGCTCTGATTGGGTAAAATAAATAAAGTGCTGATTGGCCAGTTGCCAGGCAGGAAAGATAGGATAGGAGGGACAAGGAGGAGAATTCTGAGAAGTAAAGGCTGGGAGGGAGACACTGCCAGCTGCCGCCATGACAAGGACGATGTAAGGTACTGGTAAGCCACAAGCCATGTGGCAAAGTATAGATTAATATAAATGGGCTAAATATAAGAGTAAGAGCTAGACAATGGTAGGCCTGAGCTAATGGCCAAACAATTTAAATAATGTAAGTGTGTTTATTTTATAAGTGGGCTATCTAACAGGGCTTGGCGGGGGCTGGAGAGAAGGTCTCCAGCTACAATAAACAGTTAATTTTATCGACAAATTAAATAAATTACAGTTTGGAAATACTTTAGACTCTATTCAAAATTTGATGTTTGAATTTTTTATGAAGCATCTCAAAGTTGTCTGATAAGTTTGTACTTACATGGAGCAGCAGTGATGACCATCAGTACTTGAACATTTGTATTGACAGTTACTCTAATTTTACTTCTAATTTCAAAAAGCCATCATTAGGTACTTCCATGAACCAAGGATTATAGATTCTAAGTAGCAAAGATGCTTTCATAAACTAAAGTAAAAAGAGAAAGCAGGGCATTGCACTGAATTTCTGAATCTGGGACACTAAAAAGAGTGAAACCCAGGAAAAGTTGTCCACTGTTTAGAGGAAATGGAGACCTCCAGAGGCTGATGTTCAGTTGTATAGTACTATCCACTGTGGATCTGCAGCGCCTGCTAATGGAAGCAGATGTGCATTGTGTGTGCATTGTATGTGTCCCCACCACACAGCCCAACACCCTGCTGTCACATGCCAGCCATTGTGGATCTGAGCTCAGATTAGTGCAGCATTGACTGTAATGCTCTGGCATGAATGTGACACACCAGTGTGTCCCTTCAAAGATACTTTTGATGACAAATCTAGTTAAACATTTAAAGCAATCTTTAAATAAACTAAACTGTAATCATAAAATAAACTGTAAACAAACTGCATATTTAATTTTGTGCTTCCATTTTAAAACACAAATTCTGTGTATATATTTATCTTGAAAGCAGTTTGTCCATCACAGCTTAACTTATTCTTAAGTGCTTAACATTACAAATTCTATTAGATTCCATAAAGGTGTCTTGTTACATGGTGAATAGATTTTAAAGTCCCTATTTAAACATTTATTCTACAAATTACACTCACTGTATAAATGCTTTTGTGGTAGTATCTATTTGTAATTTTTTGAGGTTGAGGAGAGACTAATTAAACAAAATAAACTATTTCACAGGAAGGAATGCTGACTCTTGACATAATCTAATCACTTAAGCATCAGAGCCCCAGGAATGGTGGATCAGCTTAGCATGACTCTGGCCATCTTGCATTGTGTCATAATCACCATGACTTCAGAGTTTTAGAAAACCTTTGGAATGGAAGGTGGGCATCTATTACTTAAATAAGATGCCAAAAATGTACTTGACTCTGTTATTAGCTTAATTTTAAACCATCTGTTATGAAATCACTCTACTTAACATTTTCTTTGTCCCAATAACCTAGGGCAGGCTTGCAAAGTCTAGGCTGTTTCAGAACATCTAAGAATAAAACCCAAAGAATGCAGACATTGAAAGTAATAAACTGTAACTCTAACTGACATGCTTTATAGTTACTATATGGTTGAAAATTTAAATCCATGCTCATTCAGTGTTTTCTTCTGACTTACAAAGGCATAGTTCTATGTCTTCAAGGAAGTTCCACTTCCTGGGCCCTCTGCATAAAAGATGACATGTGAAATTGTCATACCAGGTGGAGTTCCAGATGGTCCCCAAAGTAGGCAGCAATTATTGTGGCTGCTCAGTACAGGAAAATGGTGGTTTCTGAGGACAGTTCATCAATGATGCAGTTCAGGACAGCAGCTGAAGACCTGGAAGCACCCTAGAGAGATGTCCATGTGAGTCCATGTTCATAGGCTTTGGAGATTGGTTGGATGTCCAAGGTGATGCCAACAGTAGTTGATGCACTCACTCGGGAAAAGGGAATCTTGTACACAGTGGCTAGCTTCTTTCTTCAACTTTTTTGCCATCTGACATTTACAGGCCTCTGTAAATATTTTTTAAAACATGTATTTATCTTTTCATTTATTCATTCATTTGGTGGGAGCAGGTCACACATGACAAGGTATCTGTGTTGAAGACAAAAGCCAACTTGCTGAAATTGGCTTTCTCCTTCCTCAGGTTCTGGAGACCAAACTTAAGCAGTCAGGCATGATGGCAGGCACCCTCACCACTACATTATCTTGCAGGTACATCTCCCTCTGTCAGATGCTGTTTCATATGTCTGCCATCTCTGGAAACATCTTTTCAGAAGTACCAGAAATGTGCTTTTACTGGGTCCTGAGGAATCACTCCATTCAACTAAGTGGAGAATCCAGATTAAATATCAGGCCAAGGCATGAGGATATCCATGAGTTCAAGGTTAGACAGTGCTACAAACTATGTGTAAAGAAAAAAAGAATGGGGGGAGAGATGAGGGGAGGAAGGAAGGAAGGAAGGAAAGAAGGAAGGAAGGAAGGAAGGAGAGGGGAGAAAGAGGAGGCAAAAGAGAAGGAGAAGGAAGAAGAAGGAGAATAAGAGGAGGGTGAAATTTCTGGAGCACACATCAGTTCTGCGCCTTCACTGCTGATGCTTCCACAGAAGCCGCACCGTTCTGCTCTTTCAGCGGCAGCTCACAAGAATTCCGTCTGTCCCACAGCACCACCCACACTTGTCATCCTCTGCTTTCCTGAGGCGTGTCTGATGAGACCGTCCCAGTGAATGTCAAGTGCAAGTTGCATGGTTTGATTCTGTATTACTCTAACAATTATCAGTGGTGAACATTTCTATATTTATTCAGCAACTGGCTTTGACATAAAGTTGAGAGTCTGGGTAGGGAAGACCAAAGAAGCTCTGTGTGCAGAAACAATGGGATATGGTTCTACTTAAATAATTACCACAATTGGAACCTGAATAATTTATTTGAACAGAGTCTCAGAGTGCATTAGGAAGTGAAGGGAATAACATTTGCTCAGTAGCGAGTAAAGTTCAGAATCAAATAACAGTCATTATTATTGATGTCATAAAATTAGAAATCAGGGGGCTGGAGAGATGGCTCAGTGGTTAAGAGCACTGACTGCTCTTCCGGAGGCCCTGAGTTCAATTCCCAGCAACCACATGGTAGATCACAACCATCTGTAATGAGATCTGGTGCCCTCTTCTGGCCTGCGGTCATACATGCTGCATATATAATGAATAAATAATTAATTAAAAAATTAGAAATCAATTCAAATTTTTATTTGAAGAGACTAAACATTGGCAAAAATTCCAAATTAGATTACAACTTTTCTGAGAGTGAATAGACCCTTTCTCCAAGTTATTTAACATAGCATTACAAGAAAATATGAAGATGGTAGTTCTGAAACTAATAAGACTAATAACTATATATTTTCAGTGTAGAAAAGTTAAAGTGTTATAAAAAAGTATGAAGTATATTTTTAAAAACCGGGTATTTTCATATTTTTCTTAAATGAAACATACTGAAATTTTTAGTTTTTCTGCTTCCCAAATCTTTTGTATAGTTAAGTTTATTAATTAAAAACCAAAAGAAATACTCTAGATTTTCTGTAATGGCGGCACTGAATGGACAAATAAATCTGGAGCAGCTAACAGGCATTCTCAAGAGCAGACAAAGGAGTGATGACTGCTTGTTTAACAGAGAAGAGTTTGGTCTGGCTCTGCAGTCATTATGAGAGATATAATCCCTATCTAAATGAGAGCCATTATTCTGAATAAATTCTATTGTGTTATAGAAAACGGAGACCAAGCTGCAGTGATAAGGGCTGGAGAGAAGCAGGACAGAACGGCCCACTGCTCGGCAGAGATCTGTCAGGAATGAAAACCCCTTGAGGAAAACAACTACTCTGCGCCTTTCTGCTGAGTTCTATCACTTGTCACTAAGAAGGAACCTCTGCAGAGGAAGCAAGCTTCAGTCATCCATCACACCTTACCACTTTCCCTTCAGTATTGAAGATCTCTTGTAAAAGCACTTGGCTTTGCAAAGATTTGTGCTATGTCCTTTAAAGCAAAAAAATACCTAAAACATAAAAATTCTGTGCTCACAACACACTGAGCATGTAAGGCTGCTGTTGAGCTAGTCCTTGGTGGAATCACGGCTTTCCATTTACACCTTAGAAACTATTTCTACAACCCTGGAGAAAAGGAAATGGGTGTTTCTGGCTCTTTTTGAAACATTTCAAAGAATATGGACTATTTTCTTGGAGTCTCACAATGAAAGAGCACAGCAAGGAGAAGTGATTCATATGAAGATGACTCAGATCTGAGGTTGAATCCTTACAGTCTGTTTATCCTGGTGGGTGACCTAGGACAACGTCATCACTAGGATGGGCTAAATAATACCAGTGACCCAGATGGTTGGTGACATGAGATCTGATTGTGTTAGAGAATGCACATTGCACGGAAATAGGCTAGCAGATAGTGGAGGTTAGTTACCATAGCTGTACTTCAATGCTGCGTATGCATAAACTCATCATAAACTTCCCATTTCCACATGATCCATTCCTTGCTTGATATTCAAGCTCCTCAAGGCAAAGTAATCATACTGCCTTCTGCTCTGCTACTGTGAAGGCCTTGCCTATAGTAATCAATATGGGTTGTCTTCTAATTATAAAAAATAATGTACAATCATTTTCAATGATTTAGAAAGTACACACACTATAAAGAAAAATATATTTAGAATTGCCTATAATGCAATAACATAGAACCACCCATAACTCATTTTAGCATATTTCTTGCTAAAATTCTCCCCACATGCCCACATGTGTTTGTAAGATTTAGATCAAGCTGTACTCAGATTTGTGGTTTGTTTATTCACTTAGCTTATACAATAAGCATTTTCGCATCAGTTTTCTAAAAGTATGTATCTTAAAAGCTTCAAGGTAATTTATCAACTGAATGATCACACATTATTTTACCACACCCCTACCTTGTTCATTTCCATTTTTTCACTATTGTAAGTAATCATTCAATAATCGATACTGTCCATAAATCTTGGCATTTCTTACTCACTTAAAAACTCTTATGAATAATATTAATAGATCAAAGAGAAAACATACTTTTAAAAGACTCATCTGTCTCCTTCCTTTAATTACTACAACTTTATGAATGTCATTAATTTTTTAACTCATTTTAGAAGGCATTACACCCCTGCCCCTACTGTGACAGCCTCTCCTCTCGTGTTCACTGCTGTAGTGCTAAAATCTTCCACGTCACACTAGTTCAACAGACAGCTGAAAAGCCAAATGAGCTTGAGTAACTTTAAGGTCTTGATGCTCTCAACCGTTTAGACTGGGTAGAATTTCAGCAATATTTCCAGTCATTATCTATGGGTACCAATAATATTTCCCAATTGTGAAAATGACCAATGTCCCCAGTACTGCCAAATGCTTTCAGATCTCGAAAAAGTCCTGTGTCTTCCACATCATCATCAAGCCTCAAATTAAGCTAAATGTTACCCCAGAGTTTTACTCTTTATCAGCCATTTTTCATCATTTTGCTGCTTAACTCCATCTATACCCTTAACTATGCATATTATGCTTTTCAATGGTCATACTAGTTATGTTCTTTCAGCATATTTTATTATGATTTAAATATCTCTTGTTTCCATCTTGAAACTTATATCATTATCTTTAAAATTTATAATATTTTATTTGTGATATCTACCAAAACTTTTATAATCAAGTCCTAATCAGCTCCTGAACTGCACATGTGCAGTCATGCCGTTGGAGTGGTGGCAGAATCCCAACACTCACTCCTGCTACTAGGAGACTCAGAAGGCACCAGGCTCACAGCCATAACACACACAGAGGACCTGGTGCAGAGCCAGGCAGGCCCAGTGCTGCTTCTATCTGTGAGCCCATGTGAGCCCATGTGAGCCCATGTGAGCCCTGCTTAGTTGATTCTGTAGGCCATGTTCTCCAGCTGTCCTCCATCTCTTCTGACTTGTACACTCCTTCCTTCTCAAGTTAAACTATGTGTTGGTTGGCCATTCCCACAAGCTCTGTACCACCATTGCTTCGAGCATCTTACAAGCAGGACAGATTGTAGGTTCAGGTTTTGTAGTTTGGTTGGTGTCCAGATTTCTTTTTCATAGTCTGCAGAGTACCAGAGACTATATTTTTTTTTTTTTACAAATTCTTAAAGGAAAACCTGGCAGTGTCTTCTACTTCCTGGAATTTATGTGAATGAAGAAATGCAGTGGTTGTTTATGGATATAAACTTGTTTGTGTATTCAAACATTGGTACTACGGGATACATTCTTTGTAGTATTAAAGTATTTTGGAACAATAATAGTATATATCATTGCATCTTATGTCATCAGTGTATACTGGTGATTACATGCTCATGGCATAGTCACTCAATCAGTACATGCATGGTGTAGCTCCATAAGCCTGCCTGCACATGTTTGCAGGAACCTTTAAAAAGTGGAACACAGACCCACCTCCTCCCTTCTCTCTCTCTCTCTCTCTCTCTCTCTCTCTCTCTCTCTCTCTCTCTCTCCACGTGCATTTCCCCCAGTCCTGGTTCTTTTGTCCCCCTCCCTCCTAATAAAGCTCTTATACTGGGTTTTATCTTGGCTCCTGACCTTTCTATGTGGTAACCAGTATCACGTATCATTCTGTTGCCTGCTCTTGAGATTCTGTTCCTCCTATTGGGTTGTCTTGTCTATGAAGAACCAAAGCACCTCCATTTTATGCAAGCCCCTAACCCCAGCTTGAAACAGGCCTGAGTTTCAGATTCTCAGAACTGCTGACATAGGTTCCAGGAATTCAAAAATACAAAGTCAGGATGTCTGGAGGGCCATCTCGTAGCAACTGATTAACCACAGAATGTACCAACACTGGAAATAGCCTATAAAATCAAATCCCCTACATAGTCACCTGGAGGGGGCTCAATGACAGGATAGAGGGACCCCTTCCCTGGATCAAACTATTTTTGCCTCAAACACCCATAGGCCCTGGTCCCAAACCTACTGCCCCCCCCCATTAATGTCTTCCTCCTCCCAGTTGCTCTCCATGAAGCCTGAGGGAGGCGTAAAGCCCTGGATCACCCAAGGGAAAAGAGAGGAATCTAAACTCTTCCTCTGCCCTACTCTCCCCTCAGCCAGCCAATCCTCTATCCAACCTGCAGCCTGAACCAGAACCACCTTTACAGGGCAAGCTCAAGCAACCCAGAGCCGAAGGGAGGCTCCCCACAGCCAGACACTGCAGTGGCCCTGCACCTCAGACATGCTGGACCAGTGGACACTGATGGAAATCAGCCCTATCATTATTGCCCATTCACAACCAGTGACCTGCACAACTGGCACACACAGAATGACCTGTTTTCAAAAAAAAAAACAAAAACAAAAAACAAAAAAAAAACAGAATTCAATTAACCTTGTTAGAGCCTGTTCTTCTCACCCACCAGCCCACCTGTGATGATTGTGGTCAGCTCCTAAGCATCCTGTTCACTACAGAGGAGAGGAATAGAATTTTAGAGGCTGCCTGGAAATTGGTTCCAGGTCCCATGGGAGCTCCCACCACCGATTCTGCAAACATCAATGCTTATTTCCTTCTACCCACCCTGATTGGGACTATAACACAGCACAAGGTAAGGAGAGGCTCCATGTCTACCACCAAGGTTTTTTGGCAGGTCTCAAAGTGGCTTCATGGAAGCCAACTAAGATGGCTAAATTCTATGATGTTAGGCAGGAAACAAATGAAAGCCCAGCTGACTATCTGGAGTGCTTGCTAGAGGCCTTCTGGCAATATATGCCATACAGACCTTGAGACCAAGAAATTGGCTTAGATGACAATCTTTGCCTATATCAACCCAGGCGGCCCCAGATATTAAAAATAAAATTACAGTCGCTAGAAAGATTAGGCGAAAAGAATCTTAGGGAATTTGTGGCAGTGGCAGAAACGGTTTACCATCATAAAGAGACAGAGAGCAAAGAAGATAAGCAAGAGAAAGAGAGGGTACAGAAGGAAGACAAATGAGGAGAAAGACAGGAAAAAAAAAGTTTAGCAAGAATACTAGAATAACGGCAGGTCTAGCATAGAGAAGAATTGAAAGAAATCCTCCTGGCAGCAGGAGTCGGACTGATCGGACCATCCCAGCATAAAACCAAGACTGTCAAGCAGGTAAGGGAATTCCTGGGCATAGCAGGGTTCTGCTGCCTATGGATCCCAGGATTTACCAAGCTGGCCAAGCTGTTATATGAGGCCACCAAAAACACATCTGACTTTACATGGATGAAAGAGAGACAGAGGATATTCAATGCCCTGAAACAAAAACTTTTAGAGCTCTTGGACTGGCCTACATAAATAGACCTTTTAATCTGTTTAGAGATGAAAATAAAGGAATAGCAAAAGGGATAATCACTCAGACCATAGGGTCCTGAAAAAGACCTGTGGCATATCTATCCAAGAAACTGGATCATATGGCCACAGGATGGCCTCTATGTCTGTGTATCATAACTGCAGTGGCTGGTCAAGGATGCTGATAAACTAACCTTGGGACAAAGTCTAATCAATGCCATCCTGCACCCCTTGGGGCAGGGTTCTCAAGCAGCCACCTGAGACTTCACTTCTTAACCCTGCCAGAATAACATTCCAAGTACCAACAGCCCTTAATCCAGCCACACTGTTGCCAGACCCCAACCTCAAGGCACCACTCCATGACTGTGCCAAGATACTGGCTCCGGCACATTGCATTCACCCAGATCTGTAAGATTTGCTGTTACCAGATGCAGAAGACACCTGGATCATGGATAGCAGCAGCAACATGCATGACTGACAGAGGTATGCAGGGGCTGTAGTGACCACCACCTTGGGTGCCATTTGGGCAGAACCCTTACCATCAGGCACCTCCGCCCAAAAAGCAGAGTTTATTGACTTAACTAAGACATTGAAACTGGAAAAAGGAAAAAAACTAAACACTTATACAGATATTAGATGTGTCTTTGCCACTGCGCACATCCATGGGGTGATCTACAGAGAAAGGGGCTAGCTAGCACAAGGAAAAATGATTAAAAATAAATAGGAAAATTTGGAGCTTCTTCAAGCCATATGGGAACCCACAAAACTGGCCATTGGTCATTGCCCAGGACATCAAAAAGGGACAGGACTGATTCAAACAGACAATAACCTGATAGATTGAACAGCCAGAGAAGTGGTATTCACTCTAAGGGTAACACCAGTCTTGGTGAACCCTGGAGCTAGGAGCCTGCCTCAAACTCCCCACTACACCATGGCTGACCTACCTATGACTCACATAATAGAGGATTGGTGGAGAACAGCAGGTGGGCAAGTCATCCTGCCAAGAGAAAAAGGTTTGGCAACACTCAGGAAGATCCACCAATCATCTCTTTTGGGAATCCAAAGGACGCAAGATTTACTGAGACAGGCTAGTGTGAAAATACAGAATGGCAACAGGCTATTGAAGAAATAGTATCCAGATGCCATGTTTGTCAGATGACTAGCGCTTTACCAACCCTGCTGTGGATATCTCTCTGTGTAAATAAAGTTCTGATTGGCCAGTGGCCAGGCAGGAAGTATAGGCGGGACAAGAGAGAAGAGAATTCTGGGAAGTAGAAGGCTGAGGAGACCCCGCCAGCCACCACCATGAGAAGCAACATGTAAAGACACTGGTAAGCCACAAGCCATGTGGCAAAGTATAGACTAACAGAAATGGGTTAATTTAAGATAGAAGAAGTTGATAACAAGAAGCCTGCCACAGCCATACAGTTTGTAAACAATGTAAGTTTCTGTGTGCTTTCTTGGTTGGGTCTGAGCGACTGTGGGACTGGCGGATAAGAGAGATTTGTCCTGACTGGGCCAGGCAGGAAAACTCTAACTACAAATGGCGCCCAACGTGGGGCAAGAATTTCCACCTAAAACCTGAGAAAAAAGATTCTAAGACGGAGCTAAAAACAGCTTCCTAGTTGTCTCTCTCAAGTTAGCGGCAGCCTGCTGGTTTGAGCTACTATGGAGGGTTCCTGGCGTGTGCATCTGACCTGCAGTGAGGCGGGAATGAGGAATCTACAAGTGGTACTTTACTATGCTGCGTGGTAGATTTAGCCTTTGCTAGTTTAAAAAAAAAAAAAGTTTCTGGGCTATGCACTGCTTTGATAGAACTCCTTCTGATAGTTGATGGTACACATGGCTCCAGACCCAGACCCAGAGCTGGCGGTAAACTGTACCACCGCCATGTTGGGAAGCTGAGGTGGGCGGAGCCAGCAGCCACAGTGGCGTTTCAGTCTTACAAAGATGGATATTACACAGAGAATCTGGTTTGTCTTGTCTTTGGGATTTTTAACCACAGAAAAAGATTTGATCATAAAAGCTGTTGAGTTAAATAAATATGTAAATTTTAAAGGTACCTTGACTTCAAAATTTGTATATAAGGATATGTTGCTTTGGAAAGGAGTCTCTGCTTTTGTTTCCACAGAAAGCCAGAGGCTGTGGATTTGTTCCAGACTAAGGTATATCAGGTTTGATCAGCCAAGACCACCTGAAAGGTCTCCAATGACACCATGGCCCAGATGATCTGACATCCAGAATGGTTTCAAGGCAACTGGCTCAGAGGTTCACCCTAATGGACTACTCTATAATCCTAAAATTTTCTTTGTATCCCCATAAGATACAGCGCCCCCCTCCAGCAGGAAGTAGTAAGAGAAACTACGCCCACATTCCCAAAATTATCAAGCTGGCTTTGGAGATAGAATTGGCTCACTCCTTCTCTAAACCCAGACATATTGCTAAAAGAAAAGGTTAGATTCTTGTGTCCCAAATCAGAAGAGCCCTCTGGTGTGGGACAGAGAAAAACCAATATTTTTCTTTAAAGCAGGTTGATTATAAATGAGATCTCTTTCTAAAGAAGAAAGGGGGATATGATATAGATATAATAGGATGAAAGGGTAGATTAGGAAACTTCTAAAGAGCAACAACTTGTTTAAAATGTTTTACATTGGTTTAGATTTTAGTCTATTGATACAAACTTAGTTAATTTTGTTATATTGTGTGTATATTTCTACTCTTGTTTAAGGTATTATGTTTATATAGCTCATTTAAAATTGTAATGGATAATTAAAAATAGATTAATAACTGGTCATCTATGATAATTATACTCATAGCCATGTTAGTTAAGTCTTCTAGGTATACACAGAGATATATCAGATAGACAGGTACTCTTCAAACACTTCAAAGGTCTACAGAATATGGCATTTAAAATATTTTTAAAATTTAGACTTTCTGGACAGTGAGAAATGTCTGCTCCTGGCAACACTGATTTACTTCAGAGAGGAGAATGGGCATTGAAGACACTTCATATTTTATCTTCACCTTGGCAAAAATAGCTATTTGGGCAAGAAACTGTTCTTGCCTGGACTGCTCGATCACCTGGACATGCAGGACCCATAGAAAGGTGACCACTGAACTTTGCTTGACAAAATGGTCCTGCAGGTTCCTGCTTCACAGAGGGAACTGCCAGACATTCTACAGGACACTAAGAAAAGTGACAAAGAGACTCTAGCCCTATAGGCTGAAGACAAATGCCCCAACTTTACAAAGGAACAATAGGTGACTGTCCAGGCTGCCAGCTGTCTCTGTCTACCCTGCAAAACTCCCGAAAGTTGCTTGCATCCTTCTCAGGTAATATTATATCCTTCTGGGGTCTTTGTTGTGGTTGAAGACTAGATAGTTATAATTTCCTCAGTTATGATAAAAGATACGTTAGATATAAAACCTTAGACTCATAAATATAAGATAGATAGGATATCTTCTTAAATATTGTAACTGTAATTCTTGCTTGATAATTGTTTTGTTATATGTAATTGTACTATGTAAAAGTTAAAACCTTCCTAAAAAAAAAAAAAAAAAAGAAAAGGGGAAGTGCTGTGGATATCTCTCTGTGTAAATAAAGTTCTGATTGGCCAGTGGCCAGGCAGGAAGTATAGGCGGGACAAGAGAGAAGAGAATTCTGGGAAGTAGAAGGCTGAGGAGACCCCGCCAGCCGCCACCATGAGAAGCAACATGTAAAGACACTGGTAAGCCACAAGCCATGTGGCAAAGTATAGACTAACAGAAATGGGTTAATTTAAGATAGAAGAAGTTGATAACAAGAAGCCTGCCACAGCCATACAATTTGTAAACAATGTAAGTTTCTGTGTACTTTCTTGGTTGGGTCTGAGTGACTGTGGGACTGGCTGGTAAGAGAGGTTTGTCCTGACTGGGCCAGGCAGGAAATCTCTAACTACACAACCCCTTCCAACCCTGATACCAGGCAAAGAGGAACTCGACCAGGTGCGTATTGAGAGGTGGATTTTACTGAAATCAAGTCAGGAAAATTTGGCTATAAATATCTATTAGTATTTATAGACACCTTCTCTAGATGGGCTGAGGCATATCCAACCAAGCATGAGACCACAAATGTGGTGGCAAAAAAGCTAATAAAAGAAATATTGCCCAGGTATGGATTTCCTGCCATGATAGGGTCTGACAACGGCACAGCCTTCATCTCTCAGGTTAGCCAGGGAATAGCCACTGCACTGGGGACTGATTGGAAACTGCATTGCATTTATAGATCCTCCCAGAGCTCAGGACAAATCTAGGGGGTAAATAGAACTCTAAAGGAGACCTTAACTAAATTAGCCCTAGAGACTGGCACAGACTGGGTGACTCTTTTCCCCTTGCCTTATTTAGGGTGTGTAATTCACTCTATCAGATGGGACTTACCCCCTTTGAAATCATGTATGGGAACCCCCTGCCTATGATACCAAGCTTACAGGCTGAGCTGGTTGCCTCCCTGGATGACTACAATCTCCTAGATGGTATCTGGAGGCTCCATCTCACCCATCAAGCTATCTGGCCTAAACTTCAGGCCATTTATGAGGCTTCTTCTACCCTGAGCCCCCACAGGTTCAGACCAGGAGACTGGGTCCTGACCCAGAGACACCAATGCAGGAACTTAGAGCTGAGATGGAAAGGGCCCAATGTTGTTATTGTGACCACACCTTCCGCTCTCAAGGTGGATGGCATTGCAATCTGGGTGCACTACTACCATGCTTGACTGGCGGACCCATTTGCCCTCCCAGAGGGATAGCTGGGCGAGACCTGGGAGGTGTTCAAACACCCCTCCAACCGGCTGAAGCTCAAGCTCCATTGCCAAAAAAATAAAACCTATCCTGCTTCTCCTGCTTCTGCTTCTATAGGAAGGCCCCCTACAGGACAAGTAATCTCAATAACCCACACATACCCTGGAACCACACCTGGTTTACCATCAACACCAAAACTGGAGACATAGCAACCCCACCTCCTCTGCAATGGACGCAAACAACACCTGGTTTCCAGATCTGAATGTAGATCTCTGTGACCTAGTGGGAGAAGCTTGGGATGGGGAGCTAACTGCAGTTGTGGACGATGGGTGTGACGCCCCCTAGGTTAGGCCAGCATCCAAAAAATTATAGGTATTATGTGTGTCTGGCTCACTCTAGAGACAAAACCTGGGTACGTAAATGTGGGGACTAGAAGATGCTTGTTGTGCCAGCTGGGGGTGTGAGTTGACGGGACACATATGGTGAACAACCCCCTCCCCTTCCCCCCCATAAAAGGAGATCTGATCTTGGTGAGCCAGGTATGGAGTAGATCACTAGAGCGTATTGACAAAAACCATTACCCTAACCAACCAGGGGCCACCCCAGGGGGACACTATAATTTTATGGTCATATCATTTACTGATCAGGGAAAAAGGCCAATTGGACTACCAGTGAGACATGGGGGTTACAGCTATATTGCTCTGGGCTTGACCCTGACTCACTTTTTCACCATCACGTGCACTCTGTCCGCAGTAAACACCACAGTAGGGCCCGACACGGTGCTCAATCTTCCCCAGCCACATGCCCAGGGGACCCAGCACTACCACTGGGTCCAACTATACCACCACTGAGTCCAACTTTGTTAACTCCCTGTGGAGTACTTCTCTCCCACTCAGCCTAATGGACAGGGACTCACAGTTCCCCCTGCTCCAAAAGTCCTATCTGCTGCTTAATGCCACGAGGCCCAATTTGACAGCCTCTTGTTGGCTCTGCTATGATGCTCAACCCCGCTTCTATGAGGAAGTGCAGTAGTGGGCATGTATGGCACTACCACTGACCCCCAGCAGTGCTACTGGCAAACCAAGGCCTCCCTGACAGATGGAGGGCCAAGGCTTATGCATAGGACAGGTCCCACCAAGATATCAGGTCCACTGCAACCACATTCAACCACTTGGGAACCAAACTGGCTATCTGTTGCCCTTGAGTGACACTTGGTGGGCATGCTCCTCCAGGCTGACCCCATGTGCACACATCAGGGTCCTTAATAAGACATGGGGGGTTGTATATTAGTCAGACTCGTGCCCCAGATAATGTATCACACTGAGGAAGACCCCTGCATAACCTAATTGAACCTATTAACCCCAGCCACTATAAGAGAGAACCAGTTACAGGCCTCACCCTATCCTACTGGGGGCTAGCCTAGCAGGACTGGGGACCGGGGCTGCATCCCTGATTACTCAGTAGCAGCATTACTCCAGCTTCCACCTATCTATTGATGAGGACATAGAAAATTAGAAAACTCCCCACATCTTCAGGACTCCTTGTCTTCCCTAGCAGAGGTGGTCATGCAGAACAGGAGAGGACTAGATCTCATTTTTCTAAAAGACAAAGGCTATGCGCTGTACTGGGTGAGGAGTGTTGTTTCTATGTGGACCACTCAGGAGTTGTCAAAGAATCAATGGCCAAGGTACAAGAATTGTTAGTTAAAAGAAAGAGAGAACATGAAGCCAGCCAGAGCTGGTTCCAAAATTGGCACTCCAAGTCTCCTGGTACACTATCTTGATCTTGTCCCTTATGGGACCCTTGATACTCTTTTTCCTGGCCAGCACCTTTGGTCCCTGTGTCATAAGCAGACTGCTCCAATATATGAGGAAGTGACTAGGTACAATCCAACTTATGGTGCAGAGAACTCAAGGCTATATGCCCATAGCCAAAAGGGACATAGAGAGGGATATTTATGAGCTAAATGTCCAGAACCCATGATTGGGTTGAGAAGGGGGAAATGAAGAACCAAAGTACCTCCATTTAAGCAAGCCCCTAACCCCAGCTTGAAACAGGCCTGAGTTTCAAATTCTCTGAACTGCTGACATAGTTTCCAGGAACTCAAAAGCACAAAGTCAGAATGTCGGGGGTGTTGGGGGGTGGCAGGGGCATCTGGTAGCAACTGATTAACCACAGAATGTCCCAACACCAGAGATAGACTATGAAAGTTTTTGACAAACAACTGGCCAAACTGAAAACCAAGATAACACAGAAATTCTGGACAGCCCCTAAAATCAAGCCAATCAGAATTGTACCTATCCTGGAACCCTTAACTGATGTAACCTTGTGTTTTTTGCCTTTAAAAACTGAGCTTGCAAAGGGGCGGGCACCTCCTTTTGGCTTCCACAATCTTGTGCTTGACAAGGTCCCTGCTGCAGCTTGTAGTACTTTCAATAACCCTTGCTTTTGCATTTTGGAGAGTTCACGTCTCTGGTGGTTTCTTCGGGGTCTCATGACCAGGAGACAACAGTCTAGTCTTGGAGGGAGGGTGGATCTGGGAGAGAGGGAAGAGGGTAATTAGGAAGATTGGAGGATGGGGAACAGTAGCCAAGACACCATTCTTTACAAACCCTTATTTTTACTAAGAGCTAGGCATCATGGCTAAGCCTGGTGATCCTTTGACTAGCAAGAGTTCCTGCTTATTCCTTCCATAGAACCTGTGTGCAAAAGAAAATTAATCTAGAAATATGTAAATTAATATAAAAGCCATGGTAAGTGTTTTGAACTCAAAATACTTTTCAATTATTATGAAACTACATACATAAAGAAGGACTTTATTGGAACTGAAGACTAAAAATCATGCAACCGTCTGTGACACTTATGTCATGGCTTGAGGACTGAACTGAACCAACAGCTAAGCTGTTCCCCACTTTGAGATAAGGTGGCATATTTATGTGGCTACAAAGGTGATGTCATATGAGGTTATAAACACTGAAGCATTTTGTAAACTCTAAGCCAGTAACTTATGTTAATTATTATTGATGAAACTATTCACAGGCACACCTGTGACAGCCAGCTGTTTGTCTGGTGTCTTATGTCCTATATATTGAACTCATAAATAATGTCATTAATTCCAGTCACAATTCAGAAAACACTGAGGTGTTTCTAAAAAGGAGCTGCATCTTATCTGTGACATGCAGTTTCCTGTTCAGCCCCAAAGAAGGGGACCACAATGACTTCCTTGTCTCATCATATTGGTACAATTACTGAGTTCTATTGAGTGTCATACCAAAGTAACATTTACACATGTGTCTGTGTCTCCATTTTCTCTCTTATTACCAAAATTCAAGCCTACCATGTCACCTCTAGACTTCTGAAGCCTTTCATCACATTCTTTCACCCTCAGCAACCAAACATAGACTACTTCAGAATGAAAGATACAGTTGTGAAGCATATTCAATCATATTACTACCTTGATATCACCAATATGTTTTTAAAAAAAAGCATACTTGGTTTTTAATGTGCTTTTTATTGCCTGGGCACTGTTCCTTGGGATCACCCCTTATTTTAAATGTAGATGAGGAAGAGTTTACATTGTACAGTGGCCTAGGCTATTGAGTGCTCAAGAGATTTGTCTTCTGACATTCAAATCTAATTTTAATAGTGGTTATTTTCATTAAAAAATACCCTGCCCATTTAATTTTTATATTTTGTTTCCTTTAGAATGAACAACAACCTATTCTGAATATCTTCTTAATGGTATATGATCAGGAGGTATTTTCCCCATAAGTCCATCAAATTTTATACCTGACACCTTGGCTGGTAAATCACTTTAGTACAGAGATGACTCAGTCCTTTCTGGAACTTCCTATACCACTTAATCCTAGCAAGACACCTGTGGCCAAATATAATGTCTATCAAATACAAATGTCTTACAAACATTTAAACTACTTTTGTACAGCTGCTAACAAATTTTATGCTAAAGTTGTTTCCAGGATATTACATGGATTTGACCATGCTTGAGAACAAACAACTTTTAAGTTCCAGTATTGTAGTCTTAGAAAAAACACAGAAACCATCAGATTAATTTTTCACATTCTTTCTTGTTTCTGAAAATGTGAACAGATACCTAAGAACACTAGAATCCTAATACTATCCAGGTTTTTGTTGTTGCTGCTTAACATGGGACAAGGTGGTGCCTCAGTGGACACAGTGCTTGTCTTATAAGCATAAGGAGCTGAGTTTGATCCCCCAGAACCAGGTAAAGCCAAGTGTGGTGGTGCATATTTGTGAGCTCAGGGCTGGGTAGGCAGAGATAGGCAGAGATAGGCAGCCAGCTGAGCCTACTTGGCATGTTCCACACCAGTGAGAGACACTAAGGGAAAAAAGTGATGCCTCGTGTTTGAAGACTGTCCTTTGGCTTCCACATGCATGATACACACTAGAACACACACATACACACTAAAACACACACTAGATCACACACACACACACAAACACACACACATACACACACATACACATGCACATGAACACACACACACACTAGAACACACACGCGAACACATACACACTAGAATATACACACATGAACACATATATACTAGAACACACACATACTAGAACACACACACATAACCACACAAATACATGAACATACGCATAC
The DNA here is from genome assembly GCF_903995425.1 of Onychomys torridus. NCBI lineage: Eukaryota > Metazoa > Chordata > Mammalia > Rodentia > Cricetidae > Onychomys > Onychomys torridus. The sequence goes on from NC_050447.1 coordinate 9,490,652, forward strand.
ACATGAGCACACACACACTAGAATACACACACACACACACACACACACACACACACACACACACACATATATATATATATATATATATATATATATATATATATAACATATACATGCTCACACCCACACACATGCATTTACACACATTTAATTGGAAGGCAGGGAATGTGGGACAAGAGTGAAAACTTGTGCGACTCAGTGGGGGAAGTGTTTGCCCTTCACATCTGAGATTCTTACTGGAACCCCATAATCATACACACACACACACACACACACACACACACACACACACACACACAGACTGAGATCTGTGCTGTGACTTAGAGAAATTCAAGTCCAGCCCTACACATTACGTTAGGCGACCTTGCTCATATGGAGCAGATGAACCTGATAGCTGGGAACACTGAAGGGCCTGTTCCCACTTAGATCTGGGGATGGCAGAGGCAGTGGAGCTTGCTTTTCATTTCAGTTACTTTGGGGTTTCATGGTGCTGGAGTTGGAATTCGGAGCCTGGTACCTGCTAACCACGCAGTGTGCCACTGAGACACACACCACACACACTCAAGCTCTTTTGAAACTGCAACTTGCCCTGTGAATGTCCCAAACATTTCCCATGTTTGGGACATATCCATGTTAGGAATCCACAGTGCTCTAATAACTTGGCTTTCAGGTAGTTACATGTCTTATCAATAGACTGAAGAAGCCCACCTATTCCTTGCTTTCAGAGCCTTGTCAAGCTGTAACAGATCAAATGATGTCTTTAAAGTCCTGATGGGCCAAGATGGACAGTTAAAGAATGTCATACTGCTATGTCTTCCCTGCAATACCTATCCTGTCATTTCACCTGTCCTTAGAAATCAAGCCACAACTTGCCATAAATGGAACTGTAACCCAGGAATCCAGCAATAGTCTGGACTCTCATATATCATCAACTATCTCAAATAACAGCATGCCAGAGCTCAAGGGGCAATTTTGTTGATATATGAGGCAGAGTGTAACCCAGCTTACTCTTTTGCTGTTATATTGACTTTGCTTTATGACAGTGGCAAAAACAGATTTTTTTTAAAATTTGTTTTCTTAAACAGCCAGGCTGTTGAACATACCCAAGGGTGGCAGGGGCGGGTAGCAATATCTTGACCACATCATTCCCTTGAAATTCCAGCTGAAGTAGTGATAGTCACTAACCAGTGATTAATCCCTAAAGGTTTTGTTTTAAACAACCATGTCTAAGTCATGCTTAGGGAATCTATTCAAGCGATTAACAGATACTTAATAAAACCAGAATATGAAGCTTCATTTGCAGTCGTAGGCTAAGAGCTGGATGCCTTGCGTGGATGTAATGCTTGCTTTGTTGTCAGTGGTGGCAATGACCCAGCAGCTCTCACACACTGAGCATGTGCTTTGCAACTCAGCGGGACGCCAGGCCTGGTGGCTGTGTCCTGAAATACTCCATACACTGCTCCACATTCAGTCTGCCCAGCAATCATGTGAGGACTGCACCTGTGCCCCTCCCTCCACACCGAAGTGTGCATCCCACAGGTGTCTGTCACCAGCAACTCTGTTTCCTCCCAGAACTTAAAGTTTCCTGTGGGCAGTTAAGTTATTGGCTAGGAGACTGACAGGGAAACACTACAAAATGTCCTTGGTAGGACACAGCTGTGAATTGCCAGGGTGAACTTAGCTCTCTCCTCTTCCTTTGCTCACTCTGACCCATTTCAAGAGTTTTCCTCTAGTTTCCACATGAAGACAGTAGCACAGGTCTCTCTCTGTCAGCCTCTCAGAATGCAGACAGAAAATGTCCTCATTTTACAGAAGAGAAGACCAAGGCTTAGAAAAGGTAAGGCTTGCCTGCTCACATAACACCTCCCATGCCACAGACCCGGAGTCCTTCTTTGATGTAGAAGTACTTGCTCATTAAGCACACACCTTCCATTTTGATAAAGTACAAAAGACTACTCTCACCTTCAACAGTAAAGCTCTGACTTACTGCATTCTACCTATACAGACATCTCATCCTGAATAGAAATTTAAAATATCACCAGGAAGATAAAATATTATCCAAATAATGCACAATTCAAGCAATTTCAAAACTAAATCTTAAGTCTGGACAAAGCAAGTGGACAGAATTTGAGATACAGGTGAATGTTCTATACAAATTCAGGAAGCATCAATCGTAATTTATGTTTTACCATGAATTACATGAATATGTACTAAATGGGAAATGGATTTAGTCAATTGAGAGCACAGCTCACACTGGGGTGGCCTACAGCTCACACTGGGGTGGCCCACTCTTGCATCTACTTCTTCCTCTTCCTCCTCCACCCGCTCTGAATCTACTACTGTATGAGGAATTGACGAATCCTCTCTCCCAGTTACCCATCACAGAAGCATGATTTTCCTGGTATGTGTGTGTGAGTCTCTCTCTCTCTCTCTCTCTCTCTCTCTCTCTCTCTCTCTCTCTCTCTCTCTCTGTGTGTGTGTGTGTGTGTGTGTGTGTGTGTGTGTGTGTGTGTGTGTGTGTGTGTTTGTCTTTGTCTCTGAGTGTGTTGTCTCTGGGTGTGTCTTTGGGTGTGCCTGTATGTGTGTGTGTCTCTGGGTGTGTCTGTCTGTCTGGGCATCTCTATGTATATACCTCTGAATGTGTGCCTATGTCTCTGAGTATGTGTGTGTGTCCCTGAATGTGTGGGTCTCTGAATGTGTGTGTGTGTCTGTGTTTCTGTGTGTGTCTCTCTGAGTATGTGTCTGTGTCTCTGAGTGTGTGTCTGTGTGTGTCTATGTCTCTGAGTGAGTCTGTGTCTGTGTTTCTGTGTGTGTGTGTCTCTGAACATGTCTGTGTCTCTGAGTGTACGTCTTTGTGTGTAGTGTTGGAGACTGAATCAAAGACTGCATGAACATTGAGCAGGGCTCTACCACTGAGCCCCCACTAGGCACTTTAGAGTAAAGTAGGCTGGTCGCCTCTCCATGAGACTTGGACTTGATGTATTTGGAAATAATACATTTTCAAAAGCTCCAGAAAGGATTGTGGGATGCAGGTACATGTATTCTGTCAAGGAAAGCAAACACTTCAAAGACTGAAGCATAAATCTCCAGCGTTAACATCTAATCCTCCTAGAGCTGTGCCCTGAAGCTTGATTCCACTTTGAACCTGAGCCGAGCTATTGCTGGACTTGAAGTTTTAATAAATCTTTTACTGGAGAAGAGAACTGTAGGGATAAGTGGAAGTGAGAGGAAGAAGGAGAGAGAGCTGAGTTAACACTGGCAATCCACTTGCTCGACCCAGAGCTCATTCCCCTTGGGGATGCTGTGTAAGTCTCCCTTCCCCTGCTAACCTGCTAGCCTGTGGCCTGGTGGCAGCTCGCCCAGGCAGCATGGGCTTCTGAGAGGCAAAGGGATCAGAGAAATCACGTGCATATTAAAGCTCAAGCCAGTGCTTCACTGGAGACTTGCTTAAGTTTGGCTTGGCTGACCCTTCATCTGCTTCAAAGATCTGTTAAAGAAGTCCTTCTTTGTGAGGCTACACCTGGCCAGTTCTATGTCGCATTGTCATCTGCACCATGGACACCTGGACCTCATCCTCCATCCCACTCTCCTCTTTCCAGGTCACTCATATGATCTGGCACACCATTTGCTTTACTCATGCATCATATGAAATGTCAGGAATGAAAGTTCAGTGGGAAAAATAAGAAATCACCACACTCTGAATTTTCTTATAAATTTAAAAATACTACATGGGAATCTCTGACCATCTTGGAAATTTTTTCGTATCTAAATAACCTGGCTGTGATTTGAGATGTCATCTTCTTATTTTTACTTTTAACAATATTTGAACCACAAATTCATTACCTGACTCATATTCAACATGGTGGATGAACATGATCTTGGTTGCTGTGAAGGGGTTCGTTGCCCTCAGACCTGCTCTGGTATCAAGATAATTGTGTTCCTTAACCTCCAGAATGACTTATATTGTGACTAACTGATGTGCCATTTATAGAGAATGGGGAGGCACTGCAGAATTAGACAAAGGTCAAGGGCTTGTAAACCGATGCTGAGGCAGAAGAGAGAATGTGAGCACATGACAAGTGACTAAGACAGGGGATTGACGAAACGCTCAAGTCCAGCCATAGCTCAGCTGAGGCTCAAGGTGGAATCAGGTTTCAGGACAAAACTCCAGGATTAGATGTAAACACTGGAGATTTATGGCTTGGTCTCTGAAGTGTTTGTTTTTGTTGGTCCAGAGGTGCCCAGGGAGATGACCCTGTCTTGAGTTGGCTTTGGAATTCTAAAGAGCTTTGACTGTAGCCATCTGATTGTGACAGATTTTGTGGGGTAGGGAGGCTTCAAACTGCAGATTTATTAATTCCTAATATCAGTGATAAAACACACACACACACAAAACCCACAGTGACTCCAAGCTATCAACATCTCAGCACATATATAGGCTAGAATAAAAACTGAGCTCATTTTCAAAAGGAGTTCTGCTATAAAAATGGCTGAAGGCCAAATAAAGACCTTGCAAGTTTAGAGATGCCAGACTTACAGAGATTACCATGATCCCCAGAGACACTAGTCCTCGGTGAGAAACACAGACTTGGGTTCCTCGATCTTTGGAGGAGGGCGTCCCAGCAATTCACACCATGGACCTGAATGACTACAGTCTAGTATGTTCCTACCCAAGTCAGAACAAAAACCAGAGGGGGGGGTGTGGTACAAATAGATAAATAGGGCATCTTTTCACTAGAGAGTTTTTTGTTCAATTCCATTATCTTAATCCATGTATCAGAAGTGCAGAACACAAACAAAGAAGAACTGTTGACTATTATTAAGGTCATAGGGGTGGAGTTCAGATTCAAACTCAAGCTGTTTGTTCTCATACCCATGCAGATACAGACACACTTTTACTCTCAAATCCTTCTTATGTGTAGTAAGACGTATGTTTGGAAAACAGTGTATGTGGATAGGTTTAACTTAGTTGTCACTGACTTACTTTTCTGCTCTGACACAGTTCAATTTTCCTTTTTTTGTCATCAGACTTTTAAGCTTAAGAAGCTTATAAATACACTATTTTAATAAAAGCAGTAGATGCTCATTGTAAAGGTAAAATATAAAGGGCCACTCTCTTAAAAATAAACTTTTGAAGGCATTTGATACATTCTATTTTTAAATGCTTATATAACATTGGTTGACATGGATTGGCTTGGGTTTTCGCTTTATTTTGTTTAGTTTTTGTTTTGTTTTTAACCAAAGCAGTAATGTTGTGATAATGTACTTCCATTTCAAAAATTTCAGCTCATAGACATGTTGTGGATACTTTCTAAGTTAATTCATTCATTTAATTCACTCGCTTAAAGATTGTATCAAATAATAAATTTTTATTTTTAATTATGCATAGGTATGTGAGTGGGTATCTCTCTCTCTCTGTGTGTGTGTGTGTGTGTGTGTGTGTGTGTGTGTGTGCGCATGTGTGTGTGTGAGAGAGGGTATGTGCATGTGAGTGCAATGCCCTTTGAGGCCTGAAAAGGCCATCAAATCTTCTGGAGATGGAGTAAGAGGTCATTGTCAGCTACCCAACACAGTGCTAAGAACCAAATTCTGGTCCTTGAAATAGCAAATACTCTTAACCTGCTCTTTCAATTCATGGCCTCTTTGTGCATTAATTACTGTTCCATACAGACATGTCTATGCATATACACATATATCCCTAAATCATATTACTTGCATGGATTTTTAGGGCCGACCATTTGGTATTGACAACAATGTGGTGTGCTCTTCCCTGAGGAAGACTGTTTCTTTTGCTTGAAGCATTCCTCAGGTTCTCTGTGTAGGGTTGAGGCTTTGGGGCTTTTCCCCATTCATTTTGACATCGTTAGTGTTGTCTTGTTCAGCTCATGTTTGGACAGTCATGTTGTTGATTCATTACTAGGAATCACAATCTCATAGCAAACTTCCTAATCTTCTTGTTCTTACAATTTTTCTTCACTCTCTTCCAGAGTTCTCTGAGCCTTGGGTGGGAGGGTGTTTTGTAGATGTGTCTACTAGACTGGGCTCTGCAACTCTGCGTTTTGACTGGTTTTGGTTGTCTGCAATGGTCTCCATCTGTTGCAAAGAGAAGTTTCCTTGATGAGGGGTGAGGACTACACTTACCTGTGGGTATGAAGAGAAATGTTTATGTTGTTGTTAGGGATTATGCGGCCTTAATAAAGTTGCTGTAGATTCTGCTCCAAGATCTATGACTTTCCTAGCACTAAGTAGTTAGTTGGCTAGGTTTTTATTTCCAGGCATGGTTTTTCCTCTTGTTGAACAGGTCTTAAGTCCAATTATAGAGATGTTTGTTACTTCCAAGGCATATGTACCACTATTGCAACACTGGATGTTGCTGTGGTTCATAGACATCACAGCTATATAGATGGTTGGTTGCTTTTCTCCTTTGGAAGCTTGTCTGGTGCCTTCTTATAGTATAAAAGCTAGTCCCCAGGGAGAAGCCTCTGGCCCCTGTGCCTGAAGAGGATGCTGTCTTCAGCAAACTAATCTCCATGTGACCAATAGGAGACTTGAATCTACAATGGCCTCCTATGGAAGCTGATGTCATATCCAAGAAGAGCTTTTTGCTACATGAAATGATGCAATCACTAATTCAATGTTTCAAAATTGTTTAAGTGTTGATGCTAATACTTTTATGTTATATACCTGTGATTGGAAATTACTTATTGCAATCAAATGGCATATATATTTTAAATTTAATTGTAAAGTTCACTCTCTAAAACTCATAATGAATACTGTATGTGAGTGCCCGGACCAGACTGGATTCTGTGGTTCTCTTCAGTTTTGGTCAATGGAATGGATTTCCTTTTAATTTTCAGTTTACTGCCTTCTTCTGAACCTGGGCATCTTCACCTGCTTTTTCTCATGTTTACTATCCATCCATTGATCAATTCTTCTATTTAATTACCTTTTATGTCATACCAAGAACTGCTATGGGATGTTCTGTATGCTGTGAATATGTGTTGCTCTGATTGATTGATAAATAAAACACTGATTGACCAGTAGCCAGGCAGGAAGTATAGGCAGGATAAGCAGATAAGGAGAATTCTTGGGGGAGGAAGGCTGAGTCAGGAGATGCCAGCCTGCCATCCAGGGATCAGGATGTAATGGCACACTGGTAAAGCCACAGAACACATGGTGACATATAGATTAACAGCAATGGGTTAAGTTTAAGTGTAAGTCAGTGGCAGGTCTGAGCTAATGGCTGAGCAGTTTTAATGAATATAAGCCTCTGTGTGTTTACTTGGGTCTTAGTGGCTGTGGACCAGGTGGGACACAAGAAAGCTTTCAGCTACAAAGACCCTTACTAAAGAAAAGTTTGAAGTAATGCTTCTGTTATCTCTGTTTTAAAAGACTTGTTCTCTTTTCTCACTTTGCTCCTTTAAAACTTATTTAGGTCACATTTTTACAGGAATAAGTTTTGTTTTGAATTAGACAAACTTGTCTATAGTTTCCTTTATATCCTGAGTTTCTCATTTTGTTTTAATTCTTGCTGTAAATATATAAGAAAATTCGACTTTTACAATGAGGTCTTCAGTCCATCTTTATCTCACTTTGGTATTTACTATGAAACAATAATTACTTGGGTTCTTCCAGATTTATTAATAAATGAATAAGACAAGTCTTTTACTTAAGCCATGCACATTCACAGCTTCAACCAACAGAGATATAAGGTTAAAAAATAAACTTAAATAACTTTCATACTAATTATTTATATTAAAACTACTCTTGAGCTAGAAAAGTTAGAAAATGCAAGTAAATTAAACTAAAATTAATCCTGAGTGATTTAAAAGGCATCTGAGCACTAGTCAGAGTGGGGAAAAAAGAGCTAAATTTAGCTTTAAAGGAATAAAACCACTTTGTTAGGAAGTGAGGTTAGAGATGGGAAGGGGATGAATACTAAGACAGTCTAAGAGGAGATGGTGTCTGATGCTGGATGGAGAAGTTCCTAATTTCTGTATTTTGGGCATGTGGCTAGAGCACAGGCACATGGATTTCAACAACAGCATGTGAACACACTAAGGTAAGAGTGTGGTTTATGTATGGACCAAGCATGTACTGTGAGCAGTAGCCTTCATTCAAATGCCTGTGTGTATACCATACACATATGGTATATACATCTATACACAGATATACATTCTTATATAAATGATATATGAGAATACACACAATGTATAATTTTACAGATACAATTGTGGGATTATACACAAAGGTAATTAATAATGGTGCGATGGGAATGAAAATAAGAAACATGAATAGAAATCTTGCTCTGGCACTTAGGATGTTGTAACAGTCCTTAGCTGGATTGTTTCTAGAAGGATCAGAAATACCTCTCACTTTTCATAATTCATTGACAACTGGTTATCATGAAGGTGATTTCAATGCTATAGCATAGTGAAAGCCCTCAAGTAAGGAAGTGAGCATTTTTGAGCAATAATACAATCCAATGCAATTATCTGCTTAAGCACACATGGACACATATATGTCAACAATTTATTTTCCCAAATGCAGGAAAAAAACTTGCACAACTTTGAAAAATATCAAGGCACTCCTCAGTCAGAATGAGCAAGTGTGCACTTCCTCAGCCATAAAGGCAGTCAGCAGGTACATGCACAAGAAGAAGATCTCAAAATAGGCTAAAACTATATTTTGTAAATAGGCCATTTATGGGGAGTAAATACTACTCTATGGCCAATTTCAAGTTATCAGGTAAAGTCACAGAATCCAGGATTCAGAGTGGAAAAGAAACATACCTACTGTGTTCTTGAGAACTGCTAGGAGTTCCCCCCACATCTATGCCTTTCTCTTTTCCCTGGTTCTGCTTTTAGTCCACAGGCTGTGAAAAGTTTGTGAAGAATTTATGGAGAAGAACAACTATTATTACCACAGAATTCTGATCAGAGATTCTGGCAACTGCTACAAAGGCAAAGGGGGAGGAGCTGAGGACAGAGAAAGTATCTATCTTCAGAAGCTGTATGGCAATGGTAATGAATCAAGGCCTGACCTAGTACAAACAGCAAAGAAAGAATGTATGAGGAATAGTATGTGGGTCATCCACTGTAGCTGTGATAGACTAGACAGGGAAGAGAGAGGGAGGAGAATAACCCCAAGTTGACTATTTACACAGCTGATGACTAATGAGGAAAATTAGGTTTGCAAGAGATGATATAGTTCTCTGTGTGTGTGTGTCTGTCTCTGTTTCTCTCTCTCTGTTTCTCTCTGTGTGTCTCTCTCTGTGTCTCTATGTCTCTCTCTGCACCCCCCATGTGTGTGTGTGTGTGTGTGTGTGTGTGTGTGTGTGTGTGTGTAATTGTGTAATTGTCTCGGTATGTATGTGTTCATCTGAGTTGCGGTGCTTCTACATGGGTATGAGCATGTGAAAGCTACAAGTCAACTTTGTGTGTCTTCATCAATCACTTCTCCACCATGTCATTTGTAGACAACAAATGTTTTGGGACTTGGGACTCACTGATTGTCTAGAATTCTTGACCCAAATGCCTCAGAGCTCTTAGTGTCTCTGCCTTCCTAGTATTAGTATTATAGGCCAGTGCCCATGTGCTCAATTTTTACACTTGTGCTAAGGTCTGAACTTGCATCCTCATTCTTACACAGTAAGCTGTGCTATCCTCCCAGCCCCAGACAATTACTTCGGAGGATCTGAAAAGCATCCAAGGGGATTCATTTGGGAGGAATAGGGAAACATAGATCTGTATCTTGGCAACAAGGTCAACTTCACATTCCTTAGAGAAGGGGCTCATGCAAGAAAACCAAGCATGAAAGGAAAAAGAGCACAAATAAAATCATTTTGGAGTCAGGTTTTATCAGAGTGAAATGGGGAATCATGGTTGGAAATATTGGGAGTAATTATGGAAGATGCATAGACACTTCATGGAGGAAGAATTTTAAGAAAGAGAAGGTGACTAACTTTTCCAATGCATGTAAATATGTCAAGTAAAATGGCTATAAGAAAGGTTTGTGCTTAGGGCACAATTAGTCTCCCCATCCCCTTGAGGGGAGTGATGTCATTTTGATGGTACCAAGTCAAAACTGTTCAAAGGAGGTGAGAGGTTTTCTTAGTCAGGGTTACTATGTGTGATGGAACACACACCAAAGCAAGTCAGGGAAGGGGAGGGTTTATTGGGCTTACACTTCCACATCACTGTTCATCAGGAAGTCAGGACAGGAACTGTAACAGGGCAGGAACCTGGAGGCGGAAGCTGACGCAAAAGCAATGGATGGGTGCTGCTTACTGGCTTGCTCATCATGGCTTACCCACTCTGCCTTTTTTATAGAACTCAGAACCACTTGCCAAAAAATGACACCATCTAAATATGGGCTGGACTCTCACTCATTAATCACTAATTAAGAAATCATCCTTATAGCTGATCTTATTGAAATGTTTTTGCAACTGAGGTTTCCTCCTTTAAGATAACTCTAGTTTGTGTCAAGTTGACATAAGACTAGCAAAGAGATTAGGTACAAAATGCATGTTCTAGTGGAAATGCCATCAGCGGAGGCAATGTCCCACAAGGCAAGCAAGATGTCAAGGCAAAGATAAGAAGGCAAAGCAGAAGAGAAGACAGGTGATAGCTGGATAGATACTAATCATGTGATACAAACCCAAGTACAAAGAGAAACTGAAGTCTGAATGCTCAGGCTTGGAAAATTCATATCGTGCTACTATTTCACAGATAAAATTCACTGCAACTCCTTACCTGGATGTTACATGTTACACGCATGGACTTAAGAGTGTAAGACAAATAAGAGTGACTAGTAAAACAGGAGTCACAAAGATCATCAAGGACATTGAAAGTGCTGGAGAGGATTCAAATTCCACAGCCATTCAATTCTAAGACAGAGCCTTTAGACTTCTGAGGTTTCTACGTATTAACAGCACTCTGGGGAGATTTGCTAGTCAGGACTTTGTTATTCTGCTGGCTTAAAATAATTCAAAATTTCTCCCCAAAGACTGAAAGGGAAGGAAAACTCACTAGAACAAATTCTGCTTTCATCAATGTCAGTGTAGTAAAAGCCATTTTTTTTTTCTGATGCTGGAGGTGAGCGAGCGCTCAGAAGCAAGATATGGCCTACCAGGTTAATTTCACCTTGCTTCCAATCTTAGTGTGATTTTTCTCACTGTAATTCATTGGCACTGATGTATGAAACAGGTTGACAAATGGTTTTGGAAATTGGGGTGAAGTAGTATCTGCATAGGAAAATCTGGACCTATCTTATTCTGAACCCTAAAAATAATGATTCCTTTCACCATATGTGGAGCTTTATAATTGCAACACCACTCTCAGAGTTAAATGTCAACCTCCCCAGGTTTTCTCATTCTTATAATTTCAAATGTGTCTGTATTTTTTGACCATCAAGAATAAATAGGTTATTAATACATGTGAGAATTTTTCTACCCTCAAAGCTCTGTTTTAAGTCATATATTCATATACTGCAGACATGCATAGAGAAGCATTTCTAATTGATACCTTATTCCCTTTTTAAAGAATGTTTCATTTTTGATAACTATTGAATACTTTTTAATTTTAATCTTTCTAAAATCAAAATAACTAGTTCAAAATCTGAACCACAATAAGCAGCCAATTAGTCAGGCACTTGGGGAACAAAGGTACAAAACTGGACCTTTACTCTAAAATGGGACCAGAAGGAGACATACCCCACTCCCATCTTTCTTTGCTTTCTCATTTCTTCATAATTCAGATCTGAGGAGGCACGAAAAGGGAGAATCCATCAGTTAAAGCCAACTCTTCACTTTAATCCCGAAGATACACTCTGCAACTGCAGGCAGTAAGCACTCTCCAAGCGAAGCTGTGCATTCTGAAAGGTTGAGATTCGCTTTTGACTGTCCTTCTCTCGTAAAGTTGGTAGTTTTGTAGGGGGCTAAGGCGATATGAAGATAATGATAATTTAGGACCGAAGAACTAAGACAGGTGAAGATTTAGAAGTATCATTTTGTACTGAAAGAAGCTGAAGTTGGATTCACCCCCAGCGTTATCTCAGTTTACACCCACAGAGGTCGGGTGGGGAAAGTTAGCAAGCTTGGAAACATACATCCAGATGGGAAATGAGGCAGAGTGGTCTGGCTAAGGGTCTATCAAAAGTCTCTGTGTTACACTCTTGGTCACTAATTCATGATGCCACAGAGAGGTAATAGAGTTTTTAAGACATGGAGCCTCATGGGGGAATTCAGATCTGTGGGATATGCATTTGAAGGTGGTATTGAGGCCACAGCCAGTTCTTCACTCTCCCTCTCCTTTTTCCTCTCTGTCCACCCTGCCTTCCATAAGATGAACACATGCTAAATACTCTCATAATGTACTACGTTGCCATAGCCCCAAGTGGAATTAACTAGAAAGAAAATTCTCTTCCTTATAAGTTGATGTATTTCAGGTATTTTGTCATAGTAATGCAGAGCTAACATACACAGAGAGAAGAATGGTTAAAGGCACAGACAGTCATTTTAAGAAAATTGCTGAGTTTATGTGGAGTCTGAGAGGGGAGAGAAGGCTGGGAGATAAGGTGCACTCTTTAGGGTAGAGAAGACTTCAGTCTTTGAACCATGCAATAGAAACTTGCATGGTTTCACTCACTTTTCAGCAAGTGAAAATATAATTATTTTTTTAAGAAAATGAATGCTATTGTCAAAGTTGACTTTAGTAGGAAGGGGATAAATTTTCAGCAGTGGGTAAGATGCTGCTGGGTTTGGGTATATGGGTCTTCCTCCTACGGTTACCCTCATCATGAGAAACAGAAACTTAAGACCATGGTTTGAGACTATGATCACATTTGTAGTCACCAGAGGCAGGGAGCAGGCATGCATGAGCTCTCGATGCTCTCTTGTAGTGGGAGGGACAGAGTGCCCTGGTTTTCTATTGCACGGCCATATGACTGTGGAACTTGGTCTATAGTGTATTTCAAAATAACGTGAATATGAGATTTTGAATATTTTCACTTCAAATAAATGATAAATATGGGATGTTGTATATAAATACACTATGACCATTTCACACAGATGTACACATACACACATGTATGTAAAATATGTAAAATATACATTTACCATAAAACATAATTATTAGTCAATAAAAATTAAAAATAAACTAGTAATTAGAAAAGTAGTGTTGTAAAGTTCAAAACTTTAATACTTATGAATTTGTCCTATGAACCATCATCAGGGACTTAAAACTATCTTGGATGGATTCCATTTTCACAGGAGGTACCTAATGTTAAATGGTCTCTGATGAAGCAAGCTTGACATTTCCTCTTTAGATTGAGACTTTCCTTTTGTTTTTCTTTTCAATGACTGTTTTGGTGTTTATGTTTAAGGGAAAACAGAAGACCGAGTGATTTATCTCCAGCATGTCTTTGGTTTATGGAGCTCTGTCAGTAGGATGATCTACAGCACATTATGTTTTGAAGGCACCATTACAGTGTGTTGATGAGATGAATGATGGAGCTTGGTTAGAGATCTGAAGGACACATCATTCACATGAGCAAAGGAGTTTCAAAAACTTACTCACAGAGAAGCTGCTATTAGAAAATTAACTCTCCAAACACATTTCCTATTTACGTTAATGGAATGCCAAATTTATTTTTATTATATTATCTGAGCTACACATTTTTTCACTATGAGAAGCCAAGCTTGATTATACTAGACTGACTGATTTTGTGTCTTGAATCTATTGACTTTACTTGATTTTTATGATTTCATTTTTGTCTGCAAGCACAATCTTACTTTTTCTTCTTTTTTTCTCCCTCTGTATTTCATATTTGTTTGTAAAATGAGGACAGAATCCAGACTGTGGAAAGTTTTTTATTATAGGTTATGACATGCAGTTCATTTGTCAAATGGAAAAAAATCTCAAATCTTGATAATATGGTGTATCAACTGACATACCTTTGTAGGAAAGAAATTACTGGTCATTTAAGACACCAGGATGCAGACAGAGTATGATGGATACCACACTAAGTACACTCAGCACCCATGTGTCTTTGCAAATGAGGACTGTGGTTTGTTTATAGCTTAAATCTCCATTGATTTAACTGCTTTGCAAGGACATTGCCTTCCTTAACACACAGCATAAGCTAAGCCAACTGTTCCCAGACTGATCTGAAGAGGTATACCCTGGAGCAGCTGAAGCAGCTGGAACAGCTCTGAGGGTCCTGCTTCTGCACAAACTAATTCAAAAAGTGTAGCTGGCAATTACTCTATATGTAAAGGAAATATTCAGAAATTACTAGAATATGAATCAGGAATTTCCCACAAACAGAAATAGAGACATGACTAGGAACATTGTCTCAGAATATATTGATAAATAAGGAAGGGAGAAAAGGCAGACAGTGTAAGTTGAACACACACTGTGGACAAAAGATTTTAACTGTTTTTTCCAGATGTATTTAATATTAAGTTATTTTATATTCTACAACATGTAATGTGTTTCATTAGCAGTTTTAATTAGTTGGGTTTGAGTAAATATTCTTTCCTTTTACTGCTCTGAGAGGTATATGCCTGGAAAAGCTCTATCCTTTACAGTCATGGTATATTGTGTAAATTAAGGAAGCAAATTCATTAACCTTAAAAGGAATATTGCTTTAAAAATACTTATCAACACAATGCTGCAATAGATTATAGAACAGAACTACAAACCTTAATTAATCTGGTGTCATAATTGATTATACAAACCTAACTATAAATTTTACTGACTGAATTTATGTATGTATGTAAGCATATTTGTTTGTGTATTGTAGAAACAGTAAGAAAATCATTTTATAAAAGACAAATACAGAGCCAGCAAAATGGATAAAGCCACACACCACCAATCCTGGCCACCTAAATGTCAATGTCTAGGAGTCACGTGGTTGGAGAGAATTGACTCCCAGAAATTGTTCTCTGACCTCCACATGTAAACCATGGTATGTGCAGCCCCATCCCAACAAATAAATAAATGCAATAAAAAATGTAAAAAGGACACATGTAAAATAATTTCAAAAATATTCTTTGGGTAAAAACGACCGACTTCTACATTAGCAAAATATGCATTTTGTATCATATGCCCATCTTACTTCTTTCCTTGTGGATTGGCTCAACTGTGATTGGCATCCATCCTTATATCCCTGGAATATATATTCATGGTAACTGCAAACACACGTAGAGTGTATTACTTTCCCAGGAACTATTCAAAATATTATGAAATACATATGAAAGTCACTTAACTCTTAATCCTTAATATAAATGTCAGCTGAATCACTATGATTTAACTCTATCATGTGAATTCTGGCAGCATAAACATTTTTCAGTCATCCAGGAACTGGTCCATGAATGTTTGACTCCAGGCTCAGACTCTGAAGCCAAGCAAAGTGCACACCTTCCACAGTCGTCCATATAGTCCTTTGATCACAGGGTTTTGACAGTGTCCCCGCCACCAGCTAATGTGTAGCAAGTTCTTGCTAAAAGCCTGGCACATTTTAAGCACAAATACCAAGTGGCTTTTTATCACCATGAGGAATCATTCCTTATGATGAGTTTCAGGTTGCAAATTCTTCTTAGTGCTCCAAACCAATAAATAATGCCTATCTCACAGTCCATCCTTCCCTGGGGGCTTCTTCACCAAACCTATCTAAGAACGGAACTGTTCTGAGCTGCTGTCTCAACTCCCCCCAGTTTCCATACAATTCTATAGTTCTAAGGACAAGAAATGCTAGCAATATGCAAGCCCAAAGCAAAGGAAGGCTACTAAGGACCCTCACTCTCTGGTTTGAACTAAGTGCAGCCCACTGATTCTGAGCAGCTTCATACATTTGTGCATGCTTCACTTGTGGAGGTGAAAGGGCCCCGATCTCACATTCTGCCTCCACTCTCTCCACCAGCTTCTCCACTTGGTTGATAATAAGCCTTGATCTTCGTACATCAAAGACATTGTGGCAAAACCTCGGTTAAAGTGATGTGTTTCTGCATAACTGTATACATGTGTCTGCAATTTAGACAACATTAAATAAATGAATTTTTGTTTGTTTAAGTCTTTCTGGAGAAACTTGAAACTTCTCTAACTTTGTCGCATGGAAGAGACCCAAAGGCATGCAGGAACAAGAAAGTACAATAACCAGTAACATGCTATCACAAGCCTATCAGTCTTGCTTCCACTTGCTTGGGTTTCCATGGCAAAGTCTTGCGCACACACACACACACACACACACACACACACACACACACACACACGGGCGTGCGCAAATACAAATAAATAAATGTAAGAAAAACATTTGGCACTCCATTTCACATGCTACCCCAGGACACTAGAAGTGAAAGCTTAGAGCTCCAATAATTCTCTTGCTTCACAGGACCGTATTACACACCAATTAAATCTAAAAGGCATGATTGATGTGCCATTTATTTACATATCCTTAAAATTACCATACTCCAAATTAGTTTCTCCTTGTATGTTGGTTCCTTTTCATTTTACTATAAGATGCCCAAGGTGTTTATTAGCTTGTAAATTGTGACTCTATTTAGAAGTCTACTTCTAATTAGCTTAAAGGCAATTAAAAACCCATTTTTTTCCAATTCTTATTTTTCTACATGACATTTTCCCATTTTGGCTATCTGTTGTTTCTCCTATCAAGATGAATACAACACAAGTTTACCTGTAGCTTTTGTCTCTTTTGTGTTCCCTTCTTGGTGCTACTAACATGCAATACAGCTAAAATTTTAAAAAATTACACTTTTATTGTAAGAATAAATAAAACTTGAGAGAAATTATCTATTGAGCCACAGGAAGTAACAGGAAAAAACCCATAAACTTAAGAGCATGTAAAATGTTATAAAGTGCTTTTTTCTTTATTGACAGAGGCCAGAGAACTCATAGTTACCACTTACTTCACTGTTACTGAAGCCATATTCAACAGTGGCCAAACACAGTAACTGATTATTAATGAATCACCTCTGTAACCTATTGTTTAGAAACCACCTGGTCTCCTAAAGGTGCTGATGCAGCCAAAGTCATGTGTATGAGAGCAGCAGGGTGGTGCTGCTGTGCTAATGACTGTGGGGAGGTTTGATAAGTATTCATCTACTTGCTCCTGACTGTGCTGTGTGTGAGGTTCTTGGGACAATCAAGATTATTACGATGTGAACATTTTAAAAGTTCTAAGTGACTTGCCAGAGGTCACATAATTGATAAACAGGGGTAAAAACTTGAGTCTACTGACACTGGTGTTTTCTATCCAGTAAATATGCTTCATTTGGGCTTGATAATTATGTTTGTGTAAACAATAAAATGACGATGACAACTCATTAGCCTACTAATTATTCACAAATTTAGAAGCCTCTGATATTTGGGTTCAAATTGTGACAGGCCATCTCCTAACTTGTAAATAAATTATAAGAAGAGTCATACAGAAGGCAATAATTTCCAATAGTTAAGAAATAAATGGAGAAGTCAAATGCCTGTTAATTTCATAGCAAGATGAAGAAGCATTATCAAAATCCCATATGCAATCTGCCCCCAAACCAGAGTGACACACTAAAAATTGAAGTGGAGAAAAAAATGTTGGACTTACTCATACTGCATGTGTTGGAAGCAAATACTACATTTTTCAGAATTTGGCAACCACCCTTTACTTTCTAGAGATGGTGGCTATTGTCTCCTCATTTTTTCACTTACCCACTGTCCTTTGTGTGAGAAGATCCGCAAAAGAGAAATGGACAATGGCATTTGCATCCTAAGAAAATTACTTTTTACACAAAGCTATTAAATAGAAAGACAGAAATGGCCCTAGGCAGGAAACTCACAAGAGAATACAATTTGTTACAGACTGCCCCGTTATAAACAACTAGGGATGGCTGAGGACATATATGGAAAAGAGCTGAGAAGTAAGAACAGAGTGTTCCACCGCAGCACCAGGTGAATTATCCAGATGTATCAAAAGGCTGCGCCAGGCCTGCCTGCACTGGAGGGGACATTTCTTGCAGGTGCATGCACGATGATTCATATGGCTATGGCAGGCTATGCCAGCAGCACATCTGTAAACCTTAGCCAAGCAGGTCCCACTTTGAATCAGAATGGAACATACTCAAAAGTGTAAGGAAATAGCAGAAGACTGAAAATTAAGCACTTTTAAAGACATTGTCAATAATTTTAACAAGCTTAAAATCTTCCCTGGAGTCCTGTAAGTCAGCCACATACCAAAGCCCGATAAACCCCTTCAAGCTGTCTTCCAGGAAACTGGACAAAACTCTTGTGCATGGATGACGGTGGCAGACAAGTGATGAAGAGATCATAAGTTAACTTCCCAAACAGTCAGGCAAAGACAAATGTGGGAAGTGTATTGGATACTCCGCAGCACAGCTGTGGCAAGAGAGCTCCCTGAGGAAAGATACCATCTGCTTCGGGGAGGAGCCTTCTGTCATAGCGGAGAGGGGGTCATTTAGTCCTAGTTCATGGGACAATTCTGGAGAGTCCATACCTGATGGTGACACCTGACTTCTTGTTATCTTAAAGGAGGAAACTTTCCCCACTCTGTAGGCTGTCATTTTGTGTTATTGAGTGTCTTGTGCCTTACAGAAGCTTTCCAATTTCATGAAGCTGTTTGCTAATTGTCAACCTTAGTGTCTGTGCTACTAGTGTTCTCTTCACAAAGTTGCCTCCTGAGCCAATATGTTCAAGGTTATTCCCCACCTTCACTTCTACCAGGCTCAGTGCAGCTGGATTTATGTTGAGGTCTTAGATCCACTTGTACTTGAGTTTTGTGCTGGGTGATAGATTATGGATCTATTTGCGTTCTTCTACATGCAGACATACAGTTTGACCAGCATCATTTGTTGAAGGTGCTTTCTTTTTTCCACTGGATAATTTTGGCTTCTTTATCAGAAATCAGGTTATCACAGGTATGGCTCTATGTCAGGGTCCTCTATTCAATTCAATTGAATTATGTGTCAGTTTTTAATGCCAGCACCAAGCTGTTTTTAATACTATAGTTTTATAGTAGAGATTGAAGTCAGGGATGGTGATACCATATGAAGTTGAGTATTATTCTTTTGAGGTCTATCAAGGATTATGTCAGAATTTTGATGGGGATTGCACTGAATCTGTAGATTGCTTTTGGTAAGATTGCCATTTTTACTATGTTAATACTACTGATCCACAAGCATGGGAGATCTTTCCATCTTCTGATATCTTGTCCATTTTCTTTCTTCAACGACTTAAAGTTCTTGTCATACAGATCTTTCACTTGTTTGATTAGAGTTAACCCCAAGATATTCTGTATTATTTGTGGTTATCATGAAGGGTATTTGTTTCCCTGGTTTCTTTCTCAAACTGTTTATCATTTGTATATATGAGGGCTAGTGATTTTTATTTTGAGTGAATCTTGTATCCTGCCACATCCCTGAAGGTGTTTATGAGCTGTAGGAGTTTCCTGGTAGATTTTTGGGGTCACTTATGTATATTATCATGTCATCTGCAAATAGAAAATGTTTGACCTCTTCCTTCCTAATGTGTATCCCCTTGGTCTCATTTTGTTGTCTTATTGCTCTAGCTAGAACTTTGAGTACTATGTTGAATAAATATGAAGAGAGTGCACAGCCTTGTCTTGTTCCTGATTTTAGTAGAATTGCCTTGAGTTTCTCTCCATTAATTTGATGTTGGCTGTCATCTTGCTGTAGACTGCTTTTATTAAGTTTAGTTATGTTCCTTGTATCCTTGATCTCTCCAAGACCTTTGTCATGAAGGGGTATTGGATTTTGTCAAAGGCTTTTTCAGCATTTAATAAGACTACCATGTGTTTTTTTATTTCCTTCAGTTTGTTTATATGGTGGATTACATTTACAGACTTTTGTATGTTAAACCATCCCTGAATCTCTGGGATGAAGCCACTTGATCATGGTGGATGATCTTTTTGATGTGTTCTTGGATTTGGTTTGCAAGTATTTTATTGTTTATTTTTGAATCAGTGTGCTTGAGGGTTATTGGTCTGTAATTCTAAGGATGCATGGATTTCTCTTGGAAAGGGAAATAGAAGAGATCTCCTGGGTGGGTAATCTGAGGCTGGGGGAGCAGGAGGGATGAAAACATGAAGGATCATGTTGGATCACTTGGGGGTGGAACTGAGGGAAAGAGTAATGAAAGAGATGTCCTTTTTTTTTTTTTTTTTTTTTTTTGGTTTTTCAAGACAGGGTTTCTCTGTGTAGCTTTGTGCCTTTTTCCTGGAACTCACTTGGTAGCCCAGGCTGGCCTCAAACTCACAGAGATCCACCTGCCTCTGCCTCCTGAGTGCTGGGATAAAAGGCGTGCGCCACCACCACCCAGCAGAAAGAGATGTCTTGATGGGGGGAGCATTTTGGAGTTAAGGAGAAACCTAGTGCCAGGGAAATCTCAGGAATCCACAAAGATGTCCCCAGATAAGACTCCTAGCAATAGTGGAGAGGGTACCTGAATTGGCCATCTCTTGTAATCAGATTGGTGACTAATTGCCAATCAGCAAGCCTTCATCCAGTGACTGATGGAAGCAGATGCAGAGACCCACAGCCAAGCATTAGGTGGATCTTGGAGAATCTCACAGAAGAGGAGGAGAAAGAATTGTAGGAGCCAGAAGGGTCAAGGACACCATGAGTACATTGCCCACAGAATCAACTAGCCAGGGTTCACAGGGCCCATGGAGACTAAAGCAACATCTACAGACCCTGTATGAGTCTGACCTAGGTCCCTGCATATGTGCTGTGGCTGTGTATGTAACTAGGTTGGTGTTCTTATGGAACTCCTAACACTGGGTGTGGGAACTGTCTCTGATTCCTTTGCCTGCTCTTAGGACTCTTTTTCTCCTACTGGGTTGCCTCATGCAGCCTTGATATGAGTATGAGGGTTTGTGCCTAGTCTGGTTGTAACTTGTTATGCAATGTTAGCTTGATACCACTGGAAGGCCTGTTCTTTTCTGAAGGGAACCAGAGGAATGGATCTGGTGGGGTTGGAGAGACTGGAAGGAGTGGGAGGAGAAGACATTGTGGTCAGGGTATAATGTATAAGAGAAGAATTTTTAAAAGATTGAAGAAATAGAAATACAAATCTCAAGGGATAGTAACAGGAAACATTTTTATGTAAGTAACTTCAAAAATCTCATTCTTGTGCACCATACATGAGCAAAAGTCAAGCAACCTCTTCCGCACAGCTGAGAGCTTACCCACCATCCACGTGTTTGGAATGTGAAGCATCAGGAACTGCTTAGTGCTGAAGGTTGAAACTATACAATGGCTTAGGAAATACTCCTGAAAACTCAAAATTATTCCTGTCATTATTTTTTATGTGTTTTAAAAAGTGTAATGAGTGTAGAGTCTATAATCATAGATAAAAGTAAGATGAGTAAGAAATGGACATGTATGTGTATGTGTGTGTATGAGAATGTGTGTCTGTGTGTATGTTTACGTGTTTGTGTGAATATGAGAGAGCACATGGTATGTGAGAGAGAGTGTGTGTGGTGTGTGAATGTGAGTGTGAGTGTGTGTGTGTGTGTGTGTGTGTGTGTGTGTGTGTGTGTGTGTGTGTGAGAGAGAGAGAGAGAGAGAGAGAGAGAGAGAGAGAGAGAGAGAGAGAGAAGAACTGAGTAAATACATGGTCTAAGCCTCTAAGCTCAGAGTTATTTGTTACACAGAAATAGATAACCAGTACAAACAAGGACACAGGCAAGAGAATAGGAAAGTACAGCATTTTCTTTAGGAGGCCATTAGACATAGCACTTGGAACAGTAAAAACTGAGATTGGATAAAGACAGTAACTGGGGAGAAAATAGTTAATGATTTTTCAGAATAAAGGGGAGAAATATGTACTCAGATCATGGGGAACATTATCAGTACTCAGACAAACAGACACACATCCACAGGAGGCACATCCTGCTGAAACCACAGAGCATCAGGTACCAAAGGTTAAAATCGATTAAAAAACAAAGACTGCCTTGAGAACATGATTTACAGCAGACTTCTCTTCAGCAACAAAGGAACAGAAAAAATGCAATAATGTCTTCAGAAGTCAGAGGAGAGACAGCTGTCTGCCTATAATTCTCCATTCAGAGAAACTGTCAATCGATGTGAAGAAAAGTGAAGACGGAAAGTTCACCAGTTATGAGCCAATGGAAGCACTTCAGTACCAGATCTATCACATAAGAAAAAGGAGCTGAGGACTTGACCAGTGCTGATTTGGAGGAGATGGTGGGAGGGATGGCATTGTGGTTCAGAGATGAGCAGGGAAGGATGAGGCAAAGCTCATACACCTTTAGTGATACCTCCATTACACTGCAGTTGAAGAAGCATCCCTGGAACTGTAGTCTAAGCTAGAGCAGTAACACCCACAATGGACCTGTAACTGAGCAGGACAGTTAGCTGACCCAGCTCCTAAGTGTGGAAACCAAAAGGCCTGCTATATTGAACCCACAGCAAATTATTTCAGCAAAAGCATACAGCCCCTTCAACCCAGGAGAAAGTGGAAGCTGGGAAAGATACCATTAGATTAGGGGTGACTGCACCTTCTCCCTCCAGGTTTTACATTATCACTCAAAATGATTTTTACATTACTAGAAGCCAGAATTCTCACAGATAATGGGTCACAGGAAAAGCAGTAGAGAACAGAGCACAAGAGGATGATCTCAGATACTGATTTCCTTGTCATTCCATTGGGATGTTCAACAGTCCTCTACTGCATTTTGTGTAGGATTTAATGGAAGGTCCTTTTGGAAAGATGTGTGAGTTCCACCCATGAAGGTCAGCAGCAGTAGACACAAATCTAAGACACAGGCACTGTTGAAAAAACTAGAAAGCATGTACCCCAGGGTTTATCACAATGGTCCTTATTTTGTTTTCTGAAAATCTATGCCATTGGTGGTCTGTTCTCTCTAAATAGGACAATCTCTGTGACATTTCTTATGGCGCTGAGATTGACACCTGCGGTTACCTGGAATGCAGTTGAAGGGACTTATGAGCTCCCCTAGAATTCACTCTTTCTTGTCCTTCTGTTCTACAGAAGAAATCTTTGGGTGTCCAGCTCTTCTTGGTCCTTGCATTCCATTCCACTGGTCAAGGATGAGTGACCCCCAGGACACAACCCAGATTCTGCCAGAAGGATGAGTTGCAGCAGGTCAAAGATAACATTCTCATACAATTTGTTGCTGGCTCGTAAGGCAATGTTGTGGATGCAGAGTGGAGTATAACTGTAATCTCATTTTATTTCCTTTGGCAACCAAATGTGTAAATTTTCCCTAACTTCTTTTCATGGCAATTATGTATGTTTTCCGGTGGTGGTGGGGGTGGTGGGGGGTTCTGTCAACAAGAATTAATAATCTTCTTACTTCTCTTAGCATACACAGTGTCTTTCAAAAATATATTTAATGTTGTGTCTGCCTTCTTTAAGAATTCCAGTCACAATGTTTATTTTATTTTATCTATTTATTTTTTTATTATTATTATTATTTGTTTTTTCTAGACAGGGTTTCCCTGTGTAGCTTTGTGCCTTTCCTGGAACTCACTTGGTAGCCCAGGCTGGCCTCAAACTCACAGAGATCTGCCTGGCTCTGCCTCTTGAGTGCTGGGATTAAAGGCGTGTGCCACCACCGCCTGGCTAATGTTTAATCTTTTATAGGCCCATAAAGAAGCATCAAATGTGTAAGTACCCTTCCTCTTGTGGGTAATTTTCCTGAAGCTCCATATAGACATATAAAGGAAATAACACAGAGAGACAAATAAGAATGTACTAAGACCATTTAGTGACTCGCAACAAAATCCTAATTATTTCGACATCTATATGGTAACTATTAGCAAGTTTGATTTCTTTCCAGATGTTTAGAGAGGAAGCTGAAGTGAAGGCTTATACTACAGACCAAAAGTGACATTTGTCTTATTTTGTTTTCAATTGTTGTGATAAAATAATCCTCCAAAAATAATGTGATGATTTATTTGGGTTCATAGCTCAAGGATAGAGTCCTTGGCAGGAAAATCCTAGCTTCTGAAACACCAGGCAGCTGATCTCATTACCTTTAATCAGGAGATTGTGTCTTCTAGATTTCTACTTTTTGTGTGATCAAGGACTTGAGCCCAGGAAAAGGTGCCGCCTTCCTTTAGAGTAGACCTTTCCACCTGAATAACTTCAAAACAACACCAAAATAGTCCTTCACAGACATGCTCACAGGCTAGCCTACCCTAAATAATACCTCACAGGCATGCCTGAAGAGACTTGTCTCCTAGGGGATTCCCAATCTTGTTAAGCTGACATTCAAAACTAACCTTCACATATATGGGAGCCAACTGATCATCCTATTTTAGAATTTCTTTAACAATGAAATCACTGCTGATACTAAACAACTAGGTCTGACTGAGGAAGACTCGCCACCCATTAGAAGATTTTTTTCCTTCTTGCTTTGGTCATACTATACATGCAGCTCCCCGCTTAAGTGTCAATCAGTAAGAAACAGAGAAGGTGAGGGAAAGAAACAGGGCATGCCATCTAGATTCAAGGCAGGAATCTCTATCTACAAACTATTGGGAAGCAAACAAATGACAGGTGGAAAAAAGATTGCTGCCGAATGCGTGGTTCAAGCAACGACTAAGGCAAAAACATAAAACAAAACAACAGGGCAGTGACAGGTCTATTAAGATCGCATTGGATCTTCAGACAGGTTAAATGATGTGATCAAGTTCATATCATTATTGAGTGTTGAAAGGACCGAGCAGAGACCATAACAGGCTGCTCAGTCTTCTCTCAGAGATCAGGCCTCAATTTCAGTTTCCTGAGACTTGAGCAGCAGTTTCTGGGAGGGCTATGACATAATCCTTGCAGTAGCTCCCTTTCTGCACGTACTCTGACTGCTCAAGGTTCAGCCAGTTGTTTACTGTCTGGGACCCCTCACCAACTTAGAGCTATGTGCATGAGTCAATGTGAATGTGTGAGGCCAGCCAGCCTCCATGACAGCTCAAGGACAGAGCCTGGGACTTGTCCAGGCCTGGCCAAAAATGATAACTGTAATCCCCAACCAGTACATTCAAATTACATACCCTCACCCAGTCATATGACACAAAGGCTTGTACCACCCTGTTTGCAGTTTTTTTCCTTTAAAAACTCCTCACCCTGAGAGCTCAGGGCCATCCACCTTCACCCACTGTGTTGAGTGTTGGACACAGACCAAGCACGGGCTTGCTTCTTATCAATAAACCCCTGTGTGTTTTGCATCGGATATCTGTGGTGGTCTTGTTCTGGGTTCTCACAACATGGCCATAACATTTGGGGACTTGTCCGGCAACCTCCAGACCCTGATCTGAGGGGTTCCTAACCAGCTAGTCAGTTTCTGTGTGTCTTTGTTTGTCTGTGTCTCTGTGTGTCTCTATATGTTCATTTCCTGAGGCATGCTAAGATCTGTGGTGTGATCTGGTAATGGACAGTGCCTGTGGCAGGTAGCCAGCTGACACATTGGTGAGCCTGGATCACAGGGGTCTCGGGAGACCTTCCAGGCCCTTGAGGCAGGAATATGGAAGCTCCTTAAGGCGATGTGGAAGCCCCCAGTGCACGTCTGATTGAGGACAGTGAGCCTCGAGTCTGGATGGGTTTTGGTGTGACTGAACCTGGAGGGTCGCTCCCCGAAGAGCACATCAGGCCATCAATGTTCTTGGAGCTTTGTTGGTTTTCTCACTGGGGCAAAGTTTTTTGTGCCCTTGGTCTTGTGTGTAGTGTGTTAACTGTTCTCATTGTTGACTTGACTGTGACAGATGCTATGGGACAGTCTCCTTCTTCTCCCCTAGAACTTTGCCTAGCCCACTGGAAGGACGTGTGTGAGCCACTGCCCATGATAGAGGTAACTGGGTCCCCCTGACTGAACTGAGATAAGCAGGTAGCTCCTGCCAAGTGTGGCTGCTGTACTGCAAGAGGGGCTTGCTTTCTGTGAGTGAGGCCATCATCTCAGTGCGGATGCACTGGTACTTGGATTGTCTATGTAAATGTTATTTGTTTCTGTCTACTAACCTCCCTTATTTTTCTGAAAGAGAAGGAGAAAGAGGCATAGCAAGGGTCGCCTCCCTCCCTAGCTCTCTTGCTATCAGGCCTGCAGCATAGGTGGGGCTGGTGTTGGTCTGCAGGAGAGGCCTGCAGCCAGCTATGGGCTCTCACAGAGGGTGGGGTACTTGCTCTCAGTACAGGTAGCCAGAGATGGGAGCTATGGGCAGGGCGATGGGGACTGCCTGCAATTGACAAAAACTGTCTGAACACTGAACAGGGAATCTGACTTTAGTCAGAGAGTTAATAAAAACTTTTTTTCAGAAACATTGGCAGCCAAGGGCACACTCTGTGCCCACCACTCCCCTCCCTTCCTTACTAAGCCAGGTTCTTCACTGCAATAGCTTCAAGGTCTCTTCTTCTGGCCAGCATTTCCCTTCTTGTCCTGATATTGCTTGAAAAGAAAAATGTTGAATTAACAGTCAGAAATACATGGGTTTTAGTCATTTTGAGTTAATGGGTTACAAATACTTGCCATCCTTTAAGAGAATTGGTTACAAATTATTGTTGGTTAAGATAAGGGAAAAAATTGTATTAAATTCCAAGTAAAGGATAGCTCAGTGAATTAAACCGAAAAAAAAGTTGTTTTAGGATGTAATGTTTTTATAAGAATATAAAGGCCTGAGATATGAGGATAAAAGTTTAAATAAATGATTTTTTGGTTTGAGGAAGCAGTTTAAATTTGAAGGCTTAAGCAAGTTGTGAGGGTTTGAGTACGTGATATTTTGGGCCTGAGGAAGTAGTTTGAAGTATAAAAATGTGGAACTTTAAAGTTTAAGTAAGTTGTGAGGTTTGAGTATAAGTAAAGTTTATGTAGAGTCTAAAATGTAAAGGTTTTAGGTATGAGAATATTAAAAAATGTTTTGAAATGAAGGAAACTATGTAAAATGAAAGTTATTAGGATGTTATAAAAAGCAAGTTATAAAGGTCTGAGGATAAAAAGGCTTAAATAATGATTAAAAATAATTGATTTGAGATGTATAAAAAATAAAACATGTTTTAGGTGTTTGTTTGTTGTTGTTGTTGTTGTTGTTATTCTGCTGTTACATTGAGACTCCAAAGGTTCATAGTTTTAAAAACGTCTGTCTGCTCTGCAGGTATGAATGAAAATGTGGCCACATGTATGCTTGGTTTTGAATGTCTGAGTTTGCATGTCCTCTGTGTTAAGGAATAATACTAGTCATCCAGCTATCCAGATACTAGTTTAAAGCATAAACTGTTAACTCTTATTTAATTATAAGTATTTAAATAAGAATAAAACAGAACCTGGGAGGTGCATTTGATTAATATATCTATAGATAACAAATTAGCACAGTTATTGCTACCAAACTTAGAGATGTTTTCAAGATTAGGCCTAGATTTGTTTGGCTCTGATATATTTAATAGATAATGATTCTCAAGCCTGTCAAAGATCTGATGAATATGGCACTTAAGTTATTTGAAAAAAAGCTTACTGTAACAAACAAAGACTCCCAGCTCCCCAGTTCCTAGCAATGACTTGCAAGGTCTCCAAAGAAGATGTTGAACAATGACAAGAAGATGCCACCTGAATTGAAGACAACACCAACCACTGGGCAAAATGCTCTGACTCAACACCTGCTGCTAGAGATCTGGCCCAGACTGGACAAATGAGGCACTGACAAGATAAGATCAGTCTTTATCAAGTTGCTCCTCCACAGGGAAAATTTCATATCTGATGCTGTCCTGACATATGTCCTGCCAATGATATGAAGACTACAGGAGCCTGGGGTGATGGTGGTCTGGGTAATGAATAGTCTCTGTCTTTTTTTAATAGATTTGGAAGTCTGCATTCAGATAAAATTTATCCTTCTCAGATCTTTGAGGCATTGATGACTGGGCTAGCTATAGCTTTGTCAGCTTGGCAACATCAGACAACCAGAGTCTTCCACAAGGCTGCAGCCACCTTATTAATTAATTGATCAATTAATTAATTAATTAAAGCTACTAAATCTCTTGAGAGAGAGAGAGAGAGAGAGAGAACCAAGTTCTCAATATAGACTTACAGATGCTTTTCATTGAGCTAAAGACATTTCAGTCCAGTCCGTACCTGGCTCTCTAGATAGAAAAGATAGTATAGATTTCAATACAAATTAATAATGATACAATTACTGAAACTATGGGTCTGAAAGTTTCAAATAAGTTCATGAATTTTAACTCCTGTTCCTAGTTTATATCTGTCTCAACAGGTTTTCACTTGGCTGACAGATATATCCAAGCATCATTGGCTGGTGAGAACCTACTCCAAATGACTGCAAGCCCTGAACTTACTCAAAGCTGATATGGACCAATCCAGCCAATATAAATGCCATCTGTTCAGCTGATAAATAAAACATTCCCTCCTTGCCTTTGACTAACATTCTGGCTTTCCAGGGCCCTGACAACAATTTCCCAATGTCACCAAGAAGTAATTACAGAAGAAAATGTCACCCTTACTCCCCCCTGGAACGTTAGATCAAAGGGGAATTTCTTGTCATAGGGAACCTGAGATAAAATAATAACTGGCCCCTGCTCTCATTTCCAAGTTCCTTCAGGATAAGGAACTTTGTCAGCCATCACAGGGCTTTTGGCCCTTGTGCTTCTGCTAATTACTGTTGGCTCTTATATCACTGATGTCTTAACTAAATGACGATTCCTGTCTGGGTACCACTGAACTGAGGATGCTAGAATCCCAATATCAGCACCTAAACCAAACCCATGACACACTTGCAGATGGCAAAAACTAAATAAGGGGAGGCTCACTTTGCTGTTGATAATGTGAAAACTCTTAAGCCCTGGTCCAATTAGTCTCTAAAATAATCTACTACCCTGGTGGTAAAGTCTTTTACCAAAAAGAAACATCTGCAAGATTGAAGATGATATAAAACTCAAGGGGGAAGTGAAAGGACCAAGCAGATGCCAGAGCAGGCTACTAAGTCTCCTCTCAGAGATCAGGCCTCAATTTCAGTTTCCTGAGACTTGAGCAAGCAGTTTCTGGGAGGGCCATGACATAATCCTTGCAGTAGCTCCCTTTCTGCATGTACTCTGACTATTCAAGGTTCAGCCAGTTCTCCACTGTCTGGGACCCCTCACCAACTTAGAGCTATGTGCATGAGTCAATGTGAATGTGTGAAGCCAGCCAGCCTCTATGACAGCTCAAGGACAGAGCCTGGGCCACTGAGTCAGCCCCCACAGCAAGTATGTGCAAGGCCAGCCAGCCCCCATGGCAGTTCAAGGACAGAGCCTAGGACTTGTCCAGGCCTGCTCAAAAATGATAACTGTAACCCCCAGCCAGTAAATTCAAAGGTTACATACCCTTACCCAATCATGTATGCCAAGGCTTGTACCACCATGCTTGTGGTTTTTCCCTTTAAAAAACCCCTCATCCTCTTCCACCCACTGTGTGAGTGGTTGGACATGGACCAAGCCCAGGCTTGCTTGTTATCAATAAATCCCTGTGTGTTTTGCATCTAATATCAGCTCTGTGGTGGACTTGCTTGGGGGTCTCAGGCATGGCCACAACAGTATCTAGAGGCAGAATATACAGACCCAGACCAAGCCAGGACTGCCAAGGGCAGCTAATGGACTCATGGGCAGAGAGGCTCTGGTGACCTAAGAGCTGACCTCCTCTTGACTAGGGAGTGAAAGATTTGCATTCAGGGTAAAATCTGCAGTCAATTGATATTGCCAAACTAACTTATATAAGAACTCAGTACATATGCAGTTGGACCCAGCTTTTCACTCCCAGCGTCAAATCTTCATATTTAGGATCATCCATAAGTGTTTTCAGCATTCACCCAAGACTTCTCTTTATTTCCTCTGATACTCAATTAAATTTTGTTGAGCTGCTAATATGTTTTATTCTATTGCCTCAGAATCTACAGAGGCAATCTTGATGTAATAGTTGTTTTCATCCTACAGCTACTGTACATTGTCAGCAAGTAGGATTTCATGTCAGAGAAGGTTAGTGATCTAAGGTTTCTGCTGTTTCAATTACATTTTTGTCATTTTAATTCAGAGAACATAAAAGACACTTTATTTTCACAGGGATGTCAACAAACATTTGTTTTGTTAATAATCACTATAGCTGAGATTTGCCTGTTGCCTAGAATCAGAGAAGAATTTGTGGGGCTTAGGACTCAGTAGTTAAAGGCACTGGCCTACAAGCCTTTATGGGAGTCCAGGTTCAAATCCCTAGAGTCCACATAAAAGCCAGACACAATAGCACCCATTTGTAACCCAGTGCTCCTGTTGGAAGATGGAGAGGATTACCTCCAGAAGCTCAAGGCCACCAGCCTGTTTTCTCCAGGGGACAGACAACAGAGGCCCTGCTCAAACAAGATAAAACGCAAGGACCAACATCAGAACAGAAGTCGTCTGTCTGTCTGTCTGTCTGTCTCTCTCCCTCCCTCCCTGTCTCCCTCCCCCCCCCCCCTCTCTCACACACATACACACACACACACATACACACACACAAAAAAAAAAACTTAGAAAGCATCATTCTGTTGTCTTTGCTGCACATAAGAATTTGAGTATCGAGCAGCTACACGTGTTCATCCTATGGTAGAAAGGACAGCCAC
The DNA here is from genome assembly GCF_903995425.1 of Onychomys torridus. Lineage (NCBI taxonomy): Eukaryota > Metazoa > Chordata > Mammalia > Rodentia > Cricetidae > Onychomys > Onychomys torridus. The sequence continues at coordinate 9,521,298 of NC_050447.1, forward strand.
TGACCATTCCTGCCTATCCCACTGATATGCACAGTCTGACTTATTTCTCACATGATGTTGCAATGAGAACACATGACATTCACATGGTTAGCATTGTTCAAGAATAAAATACATATTAGAAACTACTGTCAACAGATCCCTACTTCCTACTAATGTCACTGAAATTTTGTTCCTTTAATTAGTCCCTCCCCCCAAATCTACCTTCTCAATCCCCATACTCCACCCCATTTCACTTTCTAGTGCTATGAGATCATTTTATATAAACTCCACATGTGAGTAGGCACAGGTAGTGTTTTGGTTTTTTCCTGAGTCAGTGATTCTCTTAGGTTTCTTAAACTAGAAACTTTGGAAGCTTGTCTTAATTACTAGGCACATATTGAACCTTGGGAGTTCTGAATGCACATGGATGTAGTTCTCCAAGTTCTAACAGGAGGCCAAATGGAAGAAGATATCAATCTGCCATTTAACTTGAAGTTATAGTCATGTCACTCTACTGCTTGGAGCTGGTGCTAGGGATGAAAGAGAAGGCTCAGTTTAAAAGGAAATGGGGTCCTGGAGGGATGGCTCAGAGGTTAAGAATAGTGGTTGTTCTTCTAGATGTCCTGAGTTCAATTCCCAGCACCCATATGGTGGCTCACAACCATCTGTGATGAGAATGGCTTCCTTTTCTGGCCTGCAGGGACACGTGCAAAACAGAACCTGTATACACAATAAATAAATAAATAAATAAATAAATAAATAAATAAATAAATGTTTAAAAAAAGGAAATGGGGGTCAGATCAAGCAAAAGAAAGCAACTTAAGAGTCAGCAAGCCACTAAGGTGAAGGTGTCCTCCCTTCCCCAAGCAAGTTTCTTTTGTTTATGTTTTGTTTAAATACAATTCTGTGGTGTATGCTGATCCTACACTCTATTGTATTTCTTCATTTTTCACTGAAGGTCTATTTTCTAGTGACAAACTGTCAAAACTCCAAACTCTAAGGACATCTAGAGTTTGAATTTAGCATCTACCAGCTCTTCTCACACAAAGCAGGCTTTGGGCAAATATGTATTGTCCGAGTGAGTAAATACACCAAGTACCTTTGAAAGTTTATTTCATTAACTTGTGACATGGCTGAAAAGGATGATTTCCATAATCTCCATTTTTGAATTATAAAACAGTTCTACCCTGTGTCTCTTTCATCCTATTCTCACCTATTTATACAAAAGGAAGAGGAACAGCTAAGCACAGGCTCAATGATCAAATGGGGAAACCAGGATGGAACCCGGAGACAACTGCCTGAAGGATAGAGAGAAGATCACAGATCCTGAAAGCGGAGGGCTCAGGGAATGTGGAATGGACCTGAACAGTACAGGAAGCGTGCAATGAGTGTAGAGAAAAGTGACCCACCCATGTGCATCTAGACTCATCTCAACATATTGGATAACTGCACTTTATTAGATGGTGTGTTGATTCTCACTTTATAATTTTTATTTAGAAGACAGCTGTATAAGAAAAGCTGGTCTCATGTAACTTCACAGAACTGGTAGGTCACTGTTTCTCTTTATTATCATTACTATTCATTTCGATGGAGTAACCTGAACTGAGAGAAGCTTGTTATCAATGGGATAAAACTGTCATAGTGAATATGACAGACAATTTTAAAGAAAATGGTCAAAAATACAAGCTGAGACTTCTGTGGTAGTCTGCTCAGGCTGCTATGACAGTGTGCCCAGGCTGGATGGTTTCAGCCCTAGACATCCATTTGTCACAGGTCAGGAGCTGGACCTATAAGCTGTAGACACCAGGACTGGTTTCCGGCAAGGCTTCCACTCCTCACACAGACCACCACAGTGTTGCCCAAGCCTGGCCTTTCCTGTGTCCTGTGTGGATACACACACAGAGAGAGAAATCCACTGTCCCTCACTGCTCTTCTAAGACCACTTTTGAAAACCTTATCTAAATTTAGTTAACGTTCTAACAGATCTATGTTATCTTACTTCCCAGGAGTTGGGTGAACAAATGTCTGTTCATACCAGATACCAAAGAAACAGCCACACCTGACTGCAGTGGATGCTCTGTTGTCATAGGGGAATATGGGAGAGGTGACCCTTATTAACATAACACGGTGATCAAATGTGCAACACTGAAATCCCACTGAAACAAGGCATGATTCATAATCCGGAGCTCCCTGCACAGCCTGCAGGGAGCATGGCCAGCCAGTATCTCTTTCCCCCATGGTTATGGCTTATATAACTGTGGGGATAGACCTTATAAATTTTTCACATTTCAGTGCCTTCCTGAGTCTTCTATGCTTTGTCACTGAGGTGATGGCTGTCTAGGGAATTGCCAAGCTTGTTCCCCAGCATGAACAGAGAACTGAATGATAAGGAGAGACAGAAGACCAATCCACAGAGAAAAATAAGAATTTTATACATTAAGTGCCTACTCACCCAGGCAGATTGTCTCTACCACCCTGATGAGTGGGTAGAAAGCCACTCTGAGCATCTGGCCTATGAAACAAGGGCATAACACAGTGGTTCTCACAGGGGTCACCTAAGACCATCAGAAAGCACAGATATTTACATTACAATTCATAGCCGGAGCAAAATTACAGTTATAAAGTAGCAATGAAAATCATTTTACAGTTGGGGGTCACCACAACATGAGGAACTGTATTAAAGTGTTGCAGTGTTAGGGAAGTTGAGAACCACTGTTATAACAGCATCAGACTGGAGTTTCTGAGACTCTCACACCTGAGTTAGGTTAACTAGAGGGCCAATCTAGTTGACTATTCTCAACCAGAACTTCAGAATACCAATGAAGAAAGAAGCTGTGGCATATGCGGGTCCTTTGCACACCACAACCTACTAACACGATTGTGTCTGAGGCAAAGTAAATGCAAGTGACCTGTTCATATACCCCTGCCTGCTCCAGTATGCTGTGCCAGTGAGATGCTCTCAGAGATCCATGTGTTAAGGCAGTGGAGGGAGGCAGAGAAAATGGCACTTCAGTAATTTCTTGCATGCTGTCAACTGTGATCATCCACAAATCTTTCACCACATCAGCAGTTCTAGCACAAACTCTTCTTGAAAATCAAAATCTCTAATTACCAGATAGATTTCCCTCCTGTAGATGGTCACTCCCTATATTCTCAGGCTTAATGGGTACCAAAAGTCTCAACATCTCCTTGCTTTGTAACCATAGCCCCCAGATTCTGGAGTGTAGCATAGGTGTTTCTGTGGGTGTTTTGCTTTTATTTCTACTACCTTCCAAGGACATCTTACTCATGAAAACTTTACATTTTTGTGAAGTAGACACTGTCTTCCAAAGTCATTCATTCAATTTTACATTTGGTGCTAGTGCCTTGGGGATTTGGGTTCCAACAAGTAGGTTTCACATCTTCTTGATTAAAAGCATCTGGTTTTTGAATAAAATTAATGTGATTGGGCAGAGCAGAGGCTCACTGCAACCATTGCTATCCAGGTAGGGATGGCATCCAGTACATTATGAGCCCTGATGTTTGCTCAGTGTCCCAGTCACAAATAACAAGCTATGTGTTACTATTGTTTGTTTGTTTGTTTGTTTGTTTGTTTGTTGGGATATCTTAATTGGACAGAGGAGTGTAGGGGAAAGACTGTATTAATGACAGTCTTCCACAGGGAATACAGCTCAGTAGTAGCTTTAGCATGTGCAAAGCACTGAAATCAATCCCAGAATGCAAAAAAAAAAAAAAGCAGTAAAAGTCTTATAATTGTTGTTACAGTGTGGCAACCAAAGAAATAACTAGTTACATTAATGAAAATTCCTGTTGATTTTTAACTATTATATTGTTTACTTACTCCTTTAAGACAAATTTTTACGTAATTGTAATAATAGCAACCAAATGGTCTAATATTCGATTAACCACTTTACATGTAATTTTCTTTTAATTCTTACAAATATTGCTAATGTAAACATGAAATCCTATTTGACAGTCTTTTCTTCTCTGCTGCATCATCAACTTACTGTACAACTTAGGAAAGTATAATACAGTATGCTTTATTATACTTTCCTGAAATTGTCTAATAAATATCTGATGTGTGGTTGATTGAATGAAGAAGTAATGCATGGAGAATTTGATTTTCCCAAAGAGCTCACACTGATTCAGTCCTCTGGTAAGAATGCAAGCCCTGTTCCATCTGAATTGAGACATGGAGACACAGGCATCCAGCTTAACAAGAACAAATAACAAGATTCCATGCTGTGCCTCTGTCAACCTCTCCACAACTTTACAAAACAAATTCTAGGGAACCATTTCATTTTTTAATTTAAATTCTTTATACTACCCTTGAAGCACTGTTTTTATTCAGCCATAATGAGAACACAGAAATCCCATATAGTAGTATTCATTATTTCCCACTATATTAGAGTGTCAGAATTCTTAAATTTAAGTTTCATACATGGAGTCATTGTGCTATAATAATTGCCTTCTCATAATAATATTATGATGGAATATCCCCTGTTCAATAGAACTTTATGAAGCATGTTTTTTTAGATGATAATTACATGTCTCCCTTCCCTTACCCCTTCCAACCTCTCCCACCAATTCTTACCACTCTCCTTCAAATTTATGGCCTCTTTTTAAATTAATTGTAATTTTATGCAGATATATGTACTCATATTCATATAGACTCCTAAGCATAACCTGCTTGGTCTGAATAATGTTGCCTGTATGTGCATTTTCAGGGCTGACCATTTGGCACTGGACAGGCAGTTGGCTTGCTCTTCCCACAGGAAGACCAACTCTGTCACTCTGAGCATTCACCAGTTGCCTGTAGTTCTATGTGTAGGGTCGCGGCCTCATGAAGTCTTCCCTGTCCATTTTGGCATGTTTTTGATGTAATTTTAATATTCCTTATGTGAAAGTCTAACTCTAAAGACCAAGGCCAAAATCCATAGCAGCTCTGCTCATGGAAACATTGTCTTTGTTCAGTAGCTTTTCCCATTTGGAAGGATCTTTACTTATTTAGCCTTTTACCTTGAACTTCACTGCAAGTCCTTTACCAGTTTTGCAAGCAGGTGTCAATGAAAACAAAATCTGTGAAACCCTGTGCAGTGTAAAAAGTGGGTTCTAAGTTAATGAGTGAGCTGTCATCTAATGTGGACACTTTTATTCTGAGATTGTCACACCACTCCTTCCATCACAGGAGGAACAACCACTGAAGATGATGAGCTAGATACTATTATTTATGAGTCAATGGCAGAGCAGGATACATTCAAAATGCTTTGTTGTCTTTCCTCTCTACAGTTATCCACAAAAGTGTTATCAAAGATCATTTCAGTGAAAATTCACCAGTGTGCACCATTGGTTTACAATGCAGGGGGACAGCACAGGAACTCGGGCTGATTTTTCATGGCTGCTAGAAAGTTTAAACACTTTCTAATGCTAAATGTTGTACCTGAAAGAAAGGTGAAATCTAAAGAGTCACTCATGACAGGCTGTGCTGCTTACCAAACATACACACACACACACACACACACACACACACACACACTCCAAGGAAAAAATACCAGTGAAAATATTTTCTTAATATTGAAAACATTACAATATTGTAAAAAAGAAAATGAGTTTGAAATATGAGAAAATAGCACCCAAGAATGGTGAGTAGGATGCTCAAATACTGCTTTGGTTCAGAAGCCCTCTCTCCATCTGAGGTAAAATAAGATCACTATGCCCAGAATGTTTGTTCACACCCATGTCCAAAGCCATGTGTGGAAACTGAACGATGCGCAATGCAGTAGCATCAGGGGGTACAGCCTTCAGTGGGTGCTTAGAGACGAAACCGAGACTGTTGGCTTTATAAGAGAAATCCCAAGAAGACCCTAGTCCTTCCTACCACATGAGAACACGAAAATACAACCATCTATGCATGTGTGTCCTCACCTAACAGTGAATTGGGCAGCACCACATCCGTGGACTTCCCACACTCCAGAACTGAAAAGGTCTTTATAGGACACCTGCTCCGAATGTTGGAGATTCTAATAAGAAACTACACATCTCACAGCTGGTGTCCCCAAAGAGTTACCTTTAGGGTAATATTGAACCACAAATGACTTCCTTGAGGAAGAAGGATCTACAGTTAAGTCTGTTCCTTTCCACAACAAACCCTAGAACTTGCAGAAAATTTACACTGGCATTAGGCAGATTAGGAAGGCTGTATATTAAGAAAATGATCTTGAGATGTAGCTCATGCATCTACTTCCCACATTATTATGCCTGGTGTTTTATCATCAGTGTTTGCAAGAAACCAAAACTATATATTTAAAGCTGTGCTGCTAATGGTGCCTTAAACACTGGAAAGAAAAAATGCAAATTACTTCTGGAGGAAGGTCATGCATCCTAAGCCTTGAAGAATCCCAGCAGATAATTTCCTTCATAGACATTGAGTAGTATACAATTAACAATGGCCAAACCATGCAAGGAAATGAGTTGCCACAAGCAATAAACAACATTTGCAGTGAACAGAAGAAAGGAAGGGTAATAAATATTACCATTATCAGACTTCTTATCAAACATTATATATGGTTTTCGTATGTAAAATCAACAGAGGAACCTGAGGCCATGTGCCCCAGATGGGAAAGAATAAGAAGTGACAGAGACAATTTCTAAAAGAATCAGGAGAACTGCAAAAACTGAAAAATATGAGCCTCAACTCAAAACCCAGTGCTGAAATGTGATGGTGAGCTGTACAAGACAGAAGAGGTAACTTTTAGTGAGCCAGGATGTAGAGTAGGAAATACATTTAAAATGGAGACATTAGATGAGGCAGAGGAAGGGAGAAGCAGGAGGTTCTGGGTGGGGTGGGGGAGACCAAAGAAGAAATGGCATCTCATGCTAAAAAGACAGTGGTAGGACACTGATGGGTTCTGTAAGTTTGTGAAGAAGAGGAAGAGGAACATGGTATTCTTTGAAGAAGTAATGGAAGGTCTGGGGAACTGGCCAGATGCCCTTCACAGAGTAGGCCACCTTGTCCACTTGGCTTGTGAAGCCTTCAGTGGCCACCTTCGGTAAACACAAGGGACACAAACATTTGCAAGACTTTTTGCACTCTCATGAAGGCCTGACTACACACCTCTTCCTGAATGTCCTTGTCATCAATTCTCTGACTGTATGTCTTGGTTCCTAAGCATCCAGTCAAACCATTAGTTACACCCGAGGTTTCAGAATTAAACTTCATGTAATACAGAGTTAGTGTTCTCCTAAACGGAATTCTCAGATTGTACCTACTCAAAAGTTCTCTCCAGTGTAAAGATTTCTCTCCACCATTGTCCAAGGTCTCTCAGAAAAGGAATATATTACCTGCCTACTTTGGGGTTATATTTTCAGATAATACAAAGCTAAATTTCTCCTCCTCAGACTATGGATTATAGAAAATTTCCCTATGATGCCACAGTTCAGGAGATGTGATAGAAGAGAGTATGGAAAGAAAGTAGATGCTGTGGGCATTTTTGCTTTTTCATTGTTTGGTGGATCAGACATACTGGTTCATCATGGTCTGCCACAGTCATATCTGATGGGAATATCAAAAGTTATAAAGCCAGCATAGCTATTTGACAAAGATCCAGCAAAGCTGAGCCCCATGATGGCTGCCATGCCACCTTTGGTTTTCATCTCCACCTGTTGCATACTTGGGACACTTTTAATATTTGTACAATTTGGGGATACTGGATTGATGAAAAATTTCATATGAATCATTTGTGCCTTCTCCCAGGAATGCTGATTCAAAGCTTCCCCAGGACAGGCCTGAATATATTATCTCCTCCCCACTCCCCACTGCTTCTAGGGAGCTATCCTTATCTACTTGAAGTTCTTCCTTATGCCTTGGAGGTTGTGACACATAAAGAAGTCAGAGGTCTCTTTATGAGGCTATCAGACATTTTGAAACATCTGTCCCTGTACTTATACAGGAGCAAGATATTCAAAACAAAGTAAACTCAAAAAGGTAAACAAGATTCAGTGGGCTAGAGGAGTTGGACACAGTTCAGATTGCAAGCGTCTTCCCTCTATATACTCAGGCAATTATGTGACATATACACCAACTCAGATTAGCTGACGTTACCTCTGCTCTATACAGAGACTTACCTTGACGAGCAAAAAATGGAGTGGAAAAATGATAAAAGAATGAAATGTCAGGATTAGACATATAGACTAATTCCATAGAGATATAAAACCTGTATTATGCCATAATTTGAATAATAACTGCAGCAGCTTTGATCTGAGGATTTTTCCTGGGCACTCTGATCATTAGGAGTTAATAATACACTGATTAGGACATGGCAATATGCCTGGGCTGACTTGGAAATTTTGTTTTGGTCTAGTATCCTTGAAGCAACCAGAGCTACCAGCCTGAGAACAGGCTGTCATATGCCTCTAGATTATTAAAATCTGGGTTTTGGGTTAATGAGTAAAAATGATAACTCAATGATATCAAAACCTGAGAGAAAATGATTGGAAATGATAACTCTGTTCTGTCACAGTTTGTCAATGATGACTAAAAAATGAGCAAAAGGAAGTGAAACACATGTCCAAAAACAATAATGATATGATCTATGTTTTGGAACATCATGAATGTATACCTGCTTACTAAATTCTATATAAATAAAGAAGCACTGTGGCTTTTAGTCAGTCAGGCTGCAATTCTCCCAATCATTATGCATGGCCCACCTTCTTCCCCTGCCAACTCCTTACATCATTTGCTGGGACCTTTTCACTGCCAGGGATGGCTCCTGGCAATGGTCTACTCAAGTTTCATGGCAACTCAGTGATTACGATTAAATATTCAGCACCAGGATAGTCATAACCCCAAAACTATATCTTAAGAGTGCTTACCTATGAAAAATACCAATGTTTTCACCAAATTCTGGCACCTTTGTACCATAACTAATTTACATCAAACAGCCTATCTTTTAGATCTGCCGGGTCATATGGACTAAATGACCTAGCAGATGGCTTGCATACCACATTAATTGCAGGCTCTTATCTGATTGTGTTAGATAGAATACTCTTCAAAATTAGCAGGCTTCCTAGGGTCCCATTATCTAGGTAGCCTCCCTGGAGTTGTGTAGGAGTCTAGTCATCTTTGTTTTACATCTAATATCCTCCTATGAGTGAGTACATACCATGTTTGTCCTTCTGAGCCTGGGTCACCTCACTCAGGATGATTTTTTTCTAGATCCATCCATTTGCCTGCAAACCTCATGTCATTGTTTTTCTCGGCTGAGTAGTACTCCATTGTGTATATGTACCACATTTTCTTAATCCATTCTTCAATTGAAGGGCATCTAGGTTGTTTCCAGGTTCTGGCTATTACAAACAATGCTGATATGAACATAGCTGAGCAAATGCCCTTGTGGTGTTATTGAGCATTCCTTGGGTATATGCCAAAGAGTGCTGGGTCTTGGGGGAGAAGGATTCCCAATTTTCTAAGGAAGTGCCATATTGATTACCAAAGTGGCTGTACAAGCTTGCATTCCCACCAGCAGTGAAGGAGAGTTCCCCTTGCTCCACATCCTCTCCAACATAAGCTGTCTTCTGTGTTTTTGAACTTAGCCATTCTGACAAGTGTAAGGTCAATGACAGAGAAATGGATGAGATCTACATGAACAACCTGGACAACAGTGGGAGTGATGAAGGGCAAGATTTGAGGGAAAGAAAGCTTAGGGGAGCAGGAGAATTAAGAATAACAGACCATGATAAATGAAGACCACACGAGAACAGGAGTGCTCAAGAGGTTCCCAGAAATCCACAATGATATATCCTCTGTAGACTGCTGGCAATGGTTGAGAGAAAGTCTGATCTGACCTAGTCTGGTGATCAGATGACTAAACACCCTAACAGTTGTCTTGGAACTCTCATCCAATAACTGATGGAAGTGGATGCAGAGATCCTCAGCCAGGCCCCAGGTGGAGCTCCAGGAGTCCAACTGTCGAGAAAGAGGAGAGGGACTGCAAGAGCATGAATGGAAAAAGCACAGGGACAAATAGCCAATCAAAAGAAAGCACATAAATTATGAACCAATGGCTGTGGAGCCCCTAGCTAGATCAGACCCTCTGGATAAGTGAGACAATTGAAAATAGCTTGATGTGTTTGGGAGGTACCCAGGCTGTGGGACCAGGGCCTGTCCTTAGTGCATGAGCTGGCTGTTTGGAACCTTGGGCTTACACAGGGACACTTTGCTCAGCCTGGAAGGCGGGTACTGGACCTGCCTGTACTGAATCCACCAGGTTTAAATGAATCCCCAGGGGAGTCTTGGCCCTGGAGGAGATGGGAATGGAGGGGAGGGGATGGGGGGGGAAGGTGGGGCTGGAGGTGGGAGGGGGGAAGACAGGGGAACCCATGGCTGATGTATAAAATTAAAACACATTATTAAAAAATTTAAAAAAAAATTAGCAGGCTTCCAGGTTACTTGTAAAGGGCTTCCACACTTTAATGAGGAATATATTGACTCCAAAAGCAAAAATAGGTCACCAGGCACTGTCTTGTTGTTGTTGGAGAGGTCACATGTGACACCGATTTTTCTTCTCATCGTCACTAAAAAGGGACATCTTGAATTGTTTCAAATTACTGAACCCCTGGAAATGTCACTAAGGTAGTAGATTTTTTCCTTACTTCTGACATGTAAACATCATATGAATCAGTCTAGAGTTGTTACATCTGGTTCCAAAGGGCTAAGAGCATGTTGTCATCAAGGTGATGGACGGTGATGGACAGAAGTGGTATCTTGTGAGAGGAAAAGATGATCATATCCATGGCAGACTAAAGGATAGCATAGAGCTTACAATTTAATATTTCCCTAATGTAAATATGAATTTATGGGCCTTTCTGATGAAAGAAAAACTGATCTGGTTGTACCAGTCTTTCTTTTGGGCCACCAAGCAGCTCCCAAATTTTAATGCTCAGCCTTATCTTGTTTCTCTTTACATTTTGCTTCCAGGCTTTTTACCTTTCTTTCTTTCTGTATGTCTTACTTTCGCACTTCCTCCAGTGACTGGCTGGCTGGCAGCTGCCTGGCATCTGGTCCTGGGTATGTCCCTTTTTTTCTCCCTCATTCTCTTCAATCCTCTAATTCTCTTCAAGCCCACATTTCTCCTCCTATTTATTCTCTCTGCCTCCAGCCCTGCCTATCTCCTGCCTAGCTATTGGCTGTTCACCTTTTTATAGACCAATCAGATGCCTTAGGCAGGCAAGGTGAAACAAATACAACACATCTTTACATAATTAAACAAATGTAGCATAAACAAATGTAACACACTTTCACATAAAGTAATATTGCATAGCATAAACAAACGTTATCATATCTTTGCCCAGTTAAAATAATATTTCACAACACTGGTGGGCTCCACTTAGAGGTATAAGGGGGCAAATAACTTTCATATTAGTAGCTGTCTACTAAATCCTAGACAGTATGGCAATTTTCTCATGATGAAGTTGTACCTGAAATAACAGCTATCATTGGAGCCAATATCTGGTTAAGTTTATGCTGTCATTTTTCCAAGATCTCTCTTTGAGGTCAAAAGATGAGTTGAGTGGTGATGTGGCATAATCAGCCCTGTCCCCTTCCAATATGACTCTCTCCACAGTCTCTCTAGGAATGAGCAATTGCTTTTGATTTGCTGTTTTCCTCTATTGTGACAGACCAGGTGGCTTTCACTTTACCTCCTATACCAAGAATGAGAATAGCCCCCCATGGGTCAGCGAAGTAATGTAAGGATTCCATTAGTCTCTGAGTATGCCTATTCTGTATTTGGAAAATGTTTGTGCAAAAGCAATAATGAAACACATCACATACAAACATATATATGTATGTAAACTTTATAAAAATAATAAAAATGAGGATTAAGCTCAGTGGTAGAGTGCTTACCTAGCAAACACAAGACCCTGGCTTTAATCCTCAGCTCTAGAAAAAATAAATAAAAATGAATAATGAAAACATATTCTTTACATCTTGAAAGCTGTCATGTGGATGGTGATATCACACATCCATTCTAATAATTTAATATTTATACACAATTAAAAGAAACCAATTAATCTAGAATAAACAACTACCACATGAATTTGTGTATGTATACATATATGCACATATATGCACAAATTAAAAGCCCAGTTCATAAACATAGAAAGAATTGAAAACAAAGATATACAGTCACTAGAGACCCAGACTACAGGGGCTTTAGCCTCAGGTTCTCAAAAGGGAATATCCAAATGCCCCACAAAGTACCAAACGTTTTTCAATCTATTTTATATTGAGAAAACATAAGTTAAGAACACTGTCATGTAGATAGATCTGCTAAGTTAGCAAAATGAAAAAAGCATTCCTATAACAGACATAAAGGTAGAGAGATGATGTCACCAGAGAATGGTTAGGAGCCGTCTCATGAGCCGAACTCTGCTCCTTCCAAATGTGTGCTTTGGAGTAAGTTACTTCACCTGTGTCTTGTTTGTTTTTCTAGAAAGCAGTATTAGTGGATGCCCAGATTAATTATACTTTAAAGTTAGATTAATGTTCTTAGACTGTGACTTGTCACTGGTAAGTACTATTGCTTTTACATACTTCTATTTTAATAAACTAACCTATGATAAAACAGAAACCTTAATATGCTGCTTGTATGTGTACAGATTGAAAAACCCATTTTGAAAGCAATCTTTATTGTGAAAGATACATAGACTCTGCAATGTATCAGTCTGACTTTTGGGTATATATCTAGAATATGTGCAGTACACCCATTTATAAAAAATGTTTATAGAACCACTGTTTAGTGTTATAGAAGTATTAAGAATCACCAACAAAAGAATGGGTAAATAAATTGCAAACGACACATATAATAAAACCCCATGCAGAATAAACAGGAAAAAACTACAACAGTAAAGTTCAGCTCTCCCCAAGAATATAGATAAATCTCATAAAACATTATGTCGAGTTAGCGGCAGACACAGAGGAATACAAAACACCATTCCATTTCACAAAATTTTTAAAAAGCAGGTGTACTAAGGTACATTAGTAGCATTTAAAGAGTAGTAACAATACTATTATCACATAAGCAAGGTTACCGGGTAGCAATGTAAGGAGAGAGAATGGATTTGAATGGGTAGGGACTACAGCGCATGTGATGCATGTACCCATCACATACAGCTGTGAAGACTCATCCTCATGGTTCATAGTTTCCAAATCCAGTTCGCACATCTAGGATTGGAATTACTAAGTCATAGAGGTAACAGTGCTCTATCTCAACACTTACATAGTGCTCTCATGGGTGTTCACATACGTAATTTGCACATATTTCTTCAGCATTTATGTTCTATCATATATTATAAACATGGACTGGAGTGTGAGTAGTTGAAGACCCAAGTGCAGAAAACCATACAAAACTGGGTGGTGAGGAAGAGGGAGAACATGAAGACAGGGAGACGGAAAGTGGGGAGGAGGTGGTAGTTTGCAGTTTTCTTGGGAAGACATTGTTTTCATTAAGAGCGGTCATGTGTACAGGAGGAAAGGGTAATCAATTGAGCATGATTTCTGAAAGACAGGAAGACTGAGAAAGCCACTCTCCATGGGAGTCCCTCCTGTTCACTAATCATCTTTGCTCTGGACTGATCTTGTTCAGGGTTGCTTGAACAGGAATCAGCCTGACCAACAGATAGATGATGGCTCCATGTTAGCAAAGGACAGGCTTGTTTTACTGCTCAGAGTATCAATGTTGTATCTCCCTCTGTGGCAAATATCAAGCATCCTTACTTCCTGTTATAAGAGATTCCCATCCCATATATTCTGAGTGTCTCTTTTTAAAAAAATAATATCTTATTTATATTCCTTTAAAATTCTAGATATTTAGAAAATGTATTTAAATTAAAATACAAATGCATCATCACCACCGCCTTCACCATCCAGCACTTCCCATGTCCCCTGGCCCTGCTGCTCACTCTCCAATTCATGGCCTCTTTTTCTTTCATATGATCAGATTGATATATATATATATATTTTTCCAAATGCCCCACAAAGGTCAGGTATATATACAGATATATGTTTATAGGTTTTATATATATTTGTGTGTAAATATGTGCAATGATTTCAGTCCATTTAGTGTTAGTTGTAGGCGAATGATTTTAAGTCTGAGCACGTGGTACTGGATAACCTACGAGGAGCTCATCTCCGGGGAAGATTATTCCTCTTACTCTCAGGATTCTTTAGTGGCTTACACTTCTTTGTCTAGGGGCAGAGCCCAGTGAGATTTTTTCCTTCCCAGTTATGTGATTTTGGAGTTTCCTGTCCCTTTGGCATTGCTCTGTGGGAACTGAGGTCAGAATCCAGCAGTTGCTGGAACTCTGGATGGTGCTCCTGTTGTGAATGCCTGTCCTTCGTGTCTGATCCAGGTGCCCTGCCTTCCTCCAGTATGTGTAGAACAGCAGATTAACTTGTTAGCTCAGTAGTAAGAGACACTTTCAGATCTGTCATAGCTCTTCACAGTTAGAGTGCAGGGCCCAAAGCCTGAGGTTTGAGGATATCTACTCTTATGGAGGCATGCTGCCACAGTAAGGGCTATGATTGTTGCCTATAGGCAGTGTGTGGTTTTATATAGATTGGGTACAATTTAATCCTGATAAATTTCGTTAGAATTCCTAGTTACCAATAAGCAACATGAAAGCAACTTGAGCATTGTCTGACATGTGTAAGTGTGGGAAACCTGGTTCTCTTTTGGAGTGTCCCAAATTGCAGCTTCTGTGTGTTCTCTCAGAACTACTCAGATTATATTTACACACTGAGGGGTCTTCATAAAGGAAATAAGAGAAGTGTGCATAGCTGCATAAAATGATATCCATGGTGATCTGTGTGCACACACACAGCTAAGAATGTTTAATTTCAATGGATAATTTTTAGATAGATCTGTTCCTTTGAAGGGGTGTTATTTTTCATAATTTTTTAGTTAAAAGGTGAAAACTATAATAAATTACAGTTCTTTTTGTGTATGGGTGAGTATATCCATCCTTGGTAACATAAACAGATGGCCACTTCATATTAGTTTTTCCGTTTTTTTCATTTGTAATGTCTAAACTTAGGCTCATCAGTAATAGTTCATCTTCTAAGTCCCATTACCTCTCACATGCGTTCATAGTCTAGTTCATACCTGCTGAGTGACATTATCGCTGATTTGGGGTGTGGATGTGCTTGAGTTTGTGGAGTAGAGGCACATTTATGATAGGTTGATCTTGGAAGAGTCACTTGCTATCTCTCTCCTTGTTGACAGTAAAATGTGTGCTATCTCAATGACTGGCCTAGGTCCTAGTGTAAAGTGGGCACTGAATAAGTATTGCCATGTGAGCGAACACTGTATTAATGGATGCATTGACAAGCTTTGAGATTCTTTGCTATCTTGGAGACTCAGTGATACATGTGGATGAGCAACTCTTTCTCTGGAAACAGACATAGTTGAGTGAATGTGTGCAGGCACAAATTACTCAAGATCAGAGATTCAGAGCTTGCTTTACCCAGCAGTGCTGCATAATGGGATGATTTGGCCACATGCATGGGTACCGGGTGTTGTGAAGGGTCTACACTTGGCTGTATGTTGTGCTTTGATCTTGATAGGGGGAAGTCTTTTGTCTCACCCCTTGGTAAGATACAAAAGCCCTTTGGAATAAACCTCGAGGTGACCAGGGCCTTTCCAAAGCTATCCTGTGTCTCTGTCTTTCTTATTGTCTCCTCCTACATTATTCCTATCATTTCCTCATTCCTCTCTCCTCCCCCCAAGAACACCTTTACAGGTTGGAGCTGTAAAGCAGACTCCCACACCAATGCACCACCACACTCATTAAAGAAATATAAGTTGATGTCAACACTTGAAACGGAGCTTAAAACCAAGTGATTTACTCTTTATATAATCAACTTCCAGCACCCAATTGGAGGCTCACAACTATCAAACGATAGAAATAAAGCTTGTGAAAGGAATATCAGTACTCAGAAATGCTTGTCATCTCTCACAGCCTCTTCAAAAGAACTCTGTGAGGCTTACCTAGCTCAGCTCAAGCCAATATGCTCAAGGGCCTCCACAAACATGCCTTTCCATTTTAGAATGGCATAATTCCCCTTACCACACACAGATACCCCTTTTTCACATCCCATGACCTTAAAACTGAATTCTTCTGACATGCTTTTAGGAAATCTGTGCTCAGAGTAATGATTTGGAATTCAGAAGTGAAAATGGGAATGTGCTGTATTCCATTGAGCCAATGAGATAAGTAGGGAGAAAAACAGATAAAATAGGTTTAGTATCTTTCCATCTCCTATAACTCTCAATTCCTCCCCTCCCCAAACAATTTATTGTCCCACATTTTTTCTTTAAGAATGATTGCATTTTATTTTGATAAAACCACCCCTCTCCAACTCCTCCCAGGTCCTGTCCCCATGTCCTCTTTGTCTTAGTCACTGTCTATTGCTGTGAAGAGACGCCATGACCACAGCAACTCTTATGAAAGAAAGTATTTACTCGGGGACTTGCTTGCAGTTTTAGAGGCTTAGTCCACTATTGTGATGGTGGGGACCCTGGCAGCATGCATGAAAACACGGGAGCAGTAGCTGAAGTCACTTCCTTTTACACAGGGAACAGCATCGGGAAGTGGAGGGGGCCTGGAATTAGCTTTTGAATCCTCAAAGTCCACCCCTACTGACATGTTCCTCTAACAGGGCCACACCTCCTAATCCTTCTCAAATAGTGCCAGTCCTTGGTGACTAAGCATTCAAATATATGAGCTTATGGGGGCATTCCTATTCAAACCACCACATTCTCCCAACTTTATATTGCACACACACACACACACACACACACACACACACACACACACACACACTGGTATTGTCTAATTAGTGTTGCTCCCATGTATGTGAGGATAGAGCTGACCACTGTACTGTGGGCAACCTACCAGGGGCCTCACTCCTGAGGAAACCTGACTTTCTCCTCTTAGCAGTTGTCTACTGTCCAGACTATAGGCTTGTGGCCTTCATCCATACTGCGCTATTAGTTAGATTGCCTATCTCAAAGAGGTGTAGGAAGAAACACCTTATGTACTATGAAAAAGAAAAACTTTGGGGATCAAAATTCAATACAAAATACTTTATAATTTTCTCAACACAGTACTGAAGTAATTAATCTATATTGCTTTCATTCATATGCAGGGTACATTGGTCCTTGATGAATTGTAATGAACCTGCTCACTTAACTACATTACCATAGAATATAATGATAGACCAAAGTTCTCAGAAATTGTGTGACCTTGATGCTTTAACAATGCTCTGTATGAAATCCTGAGGGAAAAAAAAAGTGCAAAAATTAATTCGGTTTTGGCAGAAAGATGCCTAAAATGGCTGAATGGGGAATCTTCACTTCTAACAACCCAGGTTACAGAAGCAGTAGCTTCCCAGCACCTAGCTATTATGAATTTTACAACTTCTACTGAGTTAATTCACATCAAAAGTTAACTGCCACTTGTGGATATAGGTTCTAAGTGCTCACTGCCACTTGTGGATATAGGTTCTATGTGCTCACTGCCACTTGTGGATATAGGTTCTATGTGCTCACTGCCACTTGTGGATATAGGTTCTATGTGCTCACTGCCACTTGTGGATATAGGTTCTATGTGCTCACTGCCACTCCTGGCTATAGGTTTATGAAGGAACAAGAACAACAAACAATTCATTCACTGGAAAACAAATGATCCAAATTAAAAGTTCCTGTAGGTTTCAAACAGCAGAAGCATCTAATTTTAAAGGACTCTGAGGAAACATTCCTCTTTCTGAGTAGACCTGAGATGTGAGTAATTATTAAACTCATAAACTAGCTATAATTGGGAAGATGGTTAACTAGATTAACTCCCTGTAGCTGAGCCCAGTGCATGCCCACAGTGAGAGCAAGGAAAGCTAGGCAGGATAACAAGCATGGGCAATCCCGATGCTTGTATGGGAGATGGAAGACAGCGACAGGAGAATCCTCAAAACCTTGTGAGCTGACGACTGTGGAATACTCCGTCACAAATGAAGAAGACAGCCTGCCACAGAATGAAAAGTGAAATCCACTGCCTGATCTTGTCCAAGTTGTCCTCTGGCCTCTGCATGCACATCATGGCGCGCACACACACACACACACACACACACACACACACACACACACACACAGCTTTTTACTATTCCTGAACACTCTCATGTCTAGCAAAACCTGGATGTATCCCATGTCCATCTTGTCCAGCTGTTTTATAATAAGTCATCTTTATTTCAAATGATCAAAGGTTTTTTACACCCCGAATAACAAAGCCATTGGCCACAGCACTTAACAAATCTCAGTTATTTTCTTGGATTACTCATGTATTGTTATATAATTCATACCCAGAGACTGATTAATCCTGGCCTGGACTTTGAAGCTACACTGTGCAGAGGGCGTTAAAACCTCAGCAAAATTGACTCCATTGCCAAGCCTAAATTTAGCCTTCACTTTAAGCTAATCCAAACCATTGCAAGGCTGTATGTTAGAGACTGGAAAAGATAAATCCGAGTTAATAGGAATGATAAAAGTATGATTTACAAATACCTGGCAAGAGTTCTGTTGCTTACAGCAACCTATAAATAATTAGAAATGATAACTGTCCTAAGCATGGGGGACAGCAGGAACCCGAGTGACTCATTCATCATCTGGATGAGCTCGGTGAGTTTCTCTGGGATTAGGAATTACCTAATGTATGGAGTAGCAGAGAACTAAGGCAATCTGAATTTACCAAAGTCACTACCACCCCTAGTCCCTTACCAAGATCTTGCTTTTTATGACTCTATGTGTGCAGCAGCATTGATAGGAACATGGGCTAAAAGTCTCACTCAGTGAAAAAGCAATAGAGTAGCTACAAGCTTATCTGACATAGGACAGACAACACCAGACAGTGGAGGCTGAATGTTCATGCATCATTGATCCTTTGCCTTACTGGGGCATCCTCTGACCTATTGACTCCATTAAGACAAACCATCATTATTTCATCATTTTGTTTGACTATGAGTAGATATTCAGTAGAACCTATAACAGTGTTATTTTATAAACATGAGTTTTAGCTACATAATTAGAAATATTATATTGTTACATGAACGAATCCATTTACTTCCTAAAAATTAGACACAAAAAAATACTGCAATATATAAAGGGTTTAAGGACAATAGCAAATTTTGTCCATTTTTAGTCAAAATAATTTTTAAGTAAGGATGTTAATTATTTGGCAAATTCAGTAGCAATGTCTATGATAACTACTTTAAGGCTTGGTAGACATCATTTCCCACAAACAACTGGTCAAAATACAGAGAATAAGTGATTATGTGGTACCCAGCTCCAATTAGTACATCTATAATATAACCTCTACACCCAAGACTCAGAGGACACTGGGGAAGTGGGAGGGGGGTGTCAGAGCAAGAGAACCAGGACACTTGCTACCATGCAGTGACTTCTCATGGATGCCATACCCATGAAGGCTTAGCAATATGGTTGCCTAAACAAAACCTGCATAATGATCACACCAGTATACATGCCAACATAGATGGGAGTGAATTCCACAAGGCCCCACTCCTAATGAAGAGCTGCAGACAAGCAATGGCTGATGAGAGACAGAGAATCAGTGTTGAGGGGCAAAGCTTCCATAGACATTATTCAATCTCAAGTGGTCAGCCCTGAACACATGAATGCATGTGCATGTGAGCAACACTAAGCAGGACTGATAATAAAAGGAGAAAAGGTCTGGATTTTGAGAGGAAGTGGAGGCAGCACACAAGGCACAGGAAGCAGGCCTGGAAGGGTGGAAACAATGTAAATAAAGTGCCTATTTATGAAAGTCTCAAAAATAGGGAAAATTCAAAATTCTTCCACAAATGCTACAAAATATCACCCTAAGTAAGACAATTTGAGTACAATCACGTGTGCAGCTCTTATTTTATCTATAAAAGCAAAATTTGCTACATGCCACAGTCCCTTAACATAATAGACCTAACAATCATGACTTGGATGTAAAGAATTTCTGGACTGATAACAATGCTTATCTCTTTGGTTACTATTCATTAACCAAGAGGCAAAACTATGTTACTAAAGTTGCAAACAAGCAGTCTGCCATGAAATGGTGGTGGGTGGGAGAATTTACACAGATCTACAAGTAAATCCTGATGAAAATAAGCCATACCAAGATCTACCAAAACACTACTGTACTCAGTACAGACATGCCAAGAAATCTTGTGCAGCACCAAACCCTTCCCTGCAAACAGGTGGCTCTTGTAGAGGATCCAAAGCCAATGAGGAAATTGAGATTCACCAGGAGCCAACTGCCACAGAAACTGGATAGGTTTCACCCAAACCAGTTGGACATGTTATGAAACTGTATTTCTTACCAACCCAGAGGAAACACTCATAATCGGTAGTAGAGAGAGGCAAAGCATTCCTTTATACGAATCTCCACCCCCACACCTTACCCTGAACCCTTAAGATAACTTGAGTGTGGCCTTTTGGGTTTTTGGTTTTGGACAGATATATTTAACATGGCCACTTCATGTTAGTAATTTGGTGCTGTCCTCCCTGGTTAGTAAAATTATTTTAACATTGAAGTGTCTAAGTTTTCAACTGGCCAATGGCCCAGCCTTATTAATTAGAATTCAATCTTTCATCTATAGATTATTACTAGTAGACATAATGATGGAGAGAATAAAAAACCCAATGCAACCAATATATTAAACTGAACAAATCCTTTTGTTATAAGAATCCTTTGTTACCAGATGCGAGCATTTTTCCCTGACCTCCCTTCAAGTGTCTTTTGATTCATTTTCTGATTAGATTTGAGCTACTCTGCCCATAATTTTGTAATCACAGTCAGAGAAAGGTTCCATTAAAAAAGAGTCATCTACACTGAGTTTGTTTGTTTAATTGACTGGAAGATTCTCCTCCTTTTTTATAGTGTGACTGCATGCCAAAGAATGATGAATCAGTTTCAGAGGAATACAGTAGACACAACTTAAAAATCAAAATAGCTCATTCTAATGACCTAGATAAGTATCTCCATGATTTCTAAAATGTTCCATGTCTTCAGAACCTTAGTAAATGAAGAAGATACATGACCAGCCACATAGAAAGAGCATGCTCCAGAAGCACATAATTGCTATGGATGAAGAGGTGACAAATCCAGATACTCTGTACAGGATCCACACTAAATGCAGGGGGCGGGGGTGGGGGGGGGGGGGGGGGGAGGAATGAAGAACATCTCCTCCTCCATCTGATGTTTTCTTTGTAGTATGGGCTGCTGGCTTCTGCCTAGGAGTGGAGGTAGGAAAACAGTTCAGAGACTTAGCCACTCTAGAAAGGTATCTGCTAACCCCAGAGGTCAGACACCCCAGGGGTTCAATGAATGTTTCACTCTGCAAACCCACCAAGAGTGCAGCTTTCAGTTCAAGACAGAAATAGGCAGGGATTTTTCTTCTTCCAAGAGTGTCATCTCAATTAGGAAACACACTGGAGAGAGCCTGTCCACAGAGGAGGTATTCATGCGTTCAGAGAAAATTCTGAGGATTCAGAGTTTTTGTTTTCTAAAAAAAAAGTACTCTTGGTTCTCAAACTTCAACTGACTTCTTACAACTCTTTAAATTTTGGGTCTTTCTACTATTTTATTTCTTTGCTCCACTGTATTTCTATTTTTGATAACATATTACACTATCTACTATATTTTTCATAAAATATAAACTAAAAATAAATATTTGAGAAGATAATTGTGTTCAGATTTTAGCACAATAAATGTATACAAGTACCAATATATCACATAATGTCCCAGAATTACATACATTTTGTGTATATCAAATTAAAACAATTAAACATTTTTAATTATAATTTTTGGTGTGGTGGGGTCAGGTGAAGAGGGACAGCTGTAGCCTTAAAGACCATGGCTGGGAGTGCCTCTGCCTCCAAGAGTACCAGAGGCGTGCCAGATACTCAAAGTTCACTTTCTCAGACTCAGGAAAACTTACCCAACTGCTGCTGGTGGATGAAGTGCTGAGCAATTGGTGAGCTTGAAAGTGAGTCTGTTGTAGGTGGACTGGAGACAAAGGATAAGGTCCCAGTGTGGCTCAGACGTTATCTGAGGGGGAACACAAGCATCAGGAGATCTGGGTTATGGCATAAAATGTAGCTCAGACAGAAAGGTATCCTGGCCCAGTTGGGAGCCAAGGAATAAGTCACCAGAAACATAGCCGCTTACAGCTGGGCTCCAGGGAAAGGTTTCTCCCATGCAAGTGTAACAACTCCATTCTGCAGGGAGGGGTTTCCCCAGGAGGTTGTTATAGCTCTGATCTCCTAGGGGAAAATTGCTACACGTGTCATACTACATAGCAAACCTCCTGGCACAGCAAACCTCACCACACAACAAACCTCACCACACAACAAACCTCACCACACAACAAACCTCACCACACAACAAACCTCACCACACAGCAAACCTCACCACACAGCAAACCTCACCACACAATAAATCCCACCACACAACAAATCCCACCACACAACAAATCCCACCACACAACAAATCCCACCACACAACAAACCTCACCACACAACAAACCAACTTCATCTCACAGCAAACCTCACTCAGGAGATTTTTGGGAGGAAGAATCCAGGAGAAGCAGCAGCAACTACAGAGGGCACGGAGCTTATGTAGGGTTCTTGGGGGACAGAGCTTTCAGGGTGGTTTGAGATTGATGGGTTTTGTGGCCTGACTCCGGGATAAGCTCAGGGATCGGTGAGATTCCAAGCCCTGGCTCCCGGATCAAGTCATGGTCAGGGTGTTTTTCCTTCTTTCATCCTGCAGAAAACACATCACTTACTTTCATGAATACTCCAATCAAAAATAGAAATATGCAATCACTATACATAAAAACCATCATCACTTGTCAGAATTATAGATTCATTAAAATAACCATAGCACTCAATATCCGAGGTATTACACTTTAAGATAATGTCATGATAGTTTGAATGCATGCAATAAATGCAAATGAGAGGTTGGAACTACTTGCAGAGAATCCACTTGGCTTATACAAAGTCAAGAATTAGATTAACAATGTCCAGTCCAGTAACATTTGACAGATTCAGATGAAAAACTCCATTAATATATAACAATGTCCAGTCCAGTAACATTTGATAAACTCAGGCAAAAAAAAAAAATTTCATTACTTATCCTATTTAAAACAAGTAGTTCCTTTTTAAAAGTAGATTCAAAAATTGATCTTTTTTCTTATCATATTCATATTCTCTCTTTTTTCTTTTCATAAAAGTTTCAATAATCTACCTTTTGTCAATTTTTATATCTTTCCCTTTTTCTTTTTAGTGTAGATTCAATGATCTACCCATTTATCCTATTATTTCTTTATCTTTTTTTTCTCAGGGTAGATTCAGTGATATACCTCATATCTATATTCTCGTTTTTCTTTTTTAAACAAAACTCTATTTTTGGTTAATTGTCAAGTCCTGTATCATTTTTTATTATATTGTGTTTTAATTTTACGCATTAGCCATAGGTTCCCCTGTCCTCCCCCCTCCCACCCTCGCCCCCACCTTCTCCCCATCCCCTCCCCTCCATTTCCATCTCCTCCAGGACCAAGACTCCCCTGGGAGATTCAGCTCAACCTGGTGGATTCAGTACAGGCAAGTCCAGTCCCCTCTTTCCAGGCTGAGCAAAGTGTCCCTGTGTAAGCCAAAGGTTCCAAATGCCAGCTCATGCACTAAGGACAGGTCCCGGTCCCACAGCCTGGATGCCTCCCAAACAGTTCAAGCTATTCAGTTGTCTCACTTATCCAGAGGGCCTGATCCAGCTGGGGGTTCCACAGCCTTTGGTTCATAATTCATGTGCTTCCATTCGATTGGCTATTTGTCCCTGTGCCTCTCCAATGGAGTACTACTCTGCAGAGAAAAACAGTGACATCATGAGGTTTGCAAGGCAAATGGATGGATCTAGAAAAAATCATCCTGAGGGAGGTAACCCAGACTCAGAAGGACGAACATGGTATGTACTCACTCATAGGAGGATACTAGATGTAAAACAAAGATGACTAGACTGCTACACAACTCCAGGGAGGCTACCTAGAAAATGGGACCCTAGGAAAGACACAGGGATCGCCCAATGACAGAGAAATGGATGAGATCTACGTGAACAACCTGGATGACAGTGGGAGTAATGAATGGCAAGATTTGAGGGAAAGAGAGCTTAGGGGAGCAGGAGATCCCAGCTGGATCAAGAACAGAAAGGTAGAACAAGGAATAACAGACCATGATAAATAATGACCACATGAGAACAGGAATAGGCAGAGTGCTCGAGAGGTCCCCGGAAATCCACAATGATACATCCTCTGTAGACTGCTGGCAATGGTCGAGAGAAAGCCTGATCTGACCTAGCCTGGTGATCAGATGGCCAAACACCCTAACAGTCGTGCTGGAATCTCATCCAATAACTGATGGAAGTGGATGCAGAGATCCTCAGCCAGGCCCCAGGTGGAGCTCCAGGTGTCCAACTGTCGAGAAAGAGGAGGGACTGTAAAAGTATGAATTGTTAAGTCCTGTATCACTGCATAATGAGAAAGTGCAGGGCTTGTCTCAAGTCCTTGTTCAAGTAGTCTGTCAGGCTGTATCCTCTCAGCCAGTCATCTTGAAATCTGAGCAATTTGTAGTCCAAAGTTGATCTTTCCATGGCGCTAATGGCTTTACTGTAGTTCACATGTGGAATCATCATTGTGGGATCCTGTCATCCTTTTGAAGATTTCAAAGTCACTGTTAGCTATGGTCATGGTTCTCTGAAGACTTTTTTTCCCTGTGGTTTGGAGCAATCAGTCTGATAAACGTCTGTCTCTCAGAACCATGAATGTTCTTCCCTAGAAAAGAAAATTTTTACAGCTTCAGCCTGTAACATGATGGTCCTGGCAAGTCTTCTCTGAACAAGCAGTGCTAAACTCTTCGTCTCCGGTAGCAGCATCACCATAGTCATCAACACGATGAGAAGGAGCCTGTAACTCGGAGGAGCAGCAGTCACTGCCTCCATGGTCCCACTGCCACCGTTGGTGGTTTGGTCCAGGCTGAAGCTTCTCCTTAGCACACTTCCTAGGCCGGCCTCAAACTCGGGATCCTCCTGCCTCTGCCTTCTTCAGTAAATCCTACCAGTGTGCGCCACCACAACCAGCTGAGGGTAGCTCGGGTCTGAGCAGGGGACCGTAAGGCCATAGGCAAGCAGCTTTTTCGAAAATTCCTACCATGAACGTTGGGCACCAGATGTAGGCATGCATCATCATGCCTGGCTTTTACTCTGCAATGCTGGGTTACAAGCATCCATTATCATGCCTGGCTTTTACTCTGCAGTGCTGGGTTACAGGCATACATCATTGTGCCTGGCTTCTTACGTGGATTTGGGGGGTTTGAGTTCAGGTCCATTGTGCTTTCTATATAGGCACTTTAACAACGGAGCTATCATTCTCCTGCTGTTATTGCTTTAATGCCAAGATTTTTCCAGTGTATAGAATGGCATATCAATGCCTCTTATATTATACACTGAACAATAAATTTCTTTATTTCCTTCCTTTTCCCTTTTCTTTTACTTCTTTCTTGTTTTTGCTTTTGTTTCTGTTTTTTTGTTTTTTTTAGAGACTTGTTACTCTGTGTAGCCCTAGATGTCCTAGAACTCACTCTGTAGATCAGATCAAGCTTAAATAAGTCACACTAAGGGCTGGAGGCATTTGTTCTAAATCTTGTTAGTAAACAAAAGACCTGCAATTTGAACGCAGGTTGGCCTTTGTATTTAAACACATATTTTCCTTGAACAGTGGCCAACATATATATCACCTTCAGGGGTAAATGTGGGCTCTTTCAAAACAAATTCTAAAGTGAAATAAGCAAGGATATATGGAAAACCTGCAATTTACTCTAATGTACACACAATTGGTGAATGGTCATGTACTTTTGAATTCACCAAGTAGTGAAGTCTGGCTCTGGAAGTGGGGTCAGACCCCCTCATCTTAGATCTACGCATTTTAATCTCAAAGTATCCTCCAAGATTCCCTATCCAGGGATGACTTGGCCCCTAACTCTGTTCCAGAGGGGGAAAGAATAGCACACAGCCTCAGAGTTCAAACACATGTCCATGAGATGAGTAAGGAAGACAACAGAGGCCGCTACTGCTTGTGCTGGGAGACAAAAATGCCTGCAGGGGAACAGGAAGTTCATCTGTGGGGGGAAAGCTCAATGTGGAACTCCAGTTGACTGCCTCACCTCCCCAGCATCTGAATGCTGTCAGCACCTGATGTGATGATGTCACATTTGGTGGCTCTCCCGTCTAAGCTACTCCTGTCATGTCTGCTAAATGCCATAAACACAGGTTTGGTGGTGCTTTTCTGTTTGCCTGATGCTCCTATCTACCTGCTACTGGCTATTTATTCTTTAATCTTTGTTTGCTATACCCTGGATAAATTCACTCGTTCAAAATTAGAAGTATGGCTAGCAAAGATCATTCTCTGCACTGTCCAGACCATTAGCTCACATCAGAATTTGTAGAGTCTTTTCTGAGTTTAGTGTAAGACTGAAAGAAATGCTGAATCAGTTCACAACTGCATGCAGCAACATTGAATCAGTTCACAACTGCATGCAGTAATGCTCACCTGCTCATATCTGGGGCTGCTGCCATCAGGCTGCAATGGATGCTTGTCTGTCACCCTAGCAACAGAGCTATACCTTCTGTCCCTAAAATGGCCTTCAGTTGTCCTAACCTATACAGATTGAACTACATTATGTCCTTCCTTTTCACCATGATATAATGATCCCCTTTCTTCTGAGATTCAAACACTTTCAACTTATTGAAAAGAAATTCCCTACAGACCCTTTCCAACTACATTTTAAATTCTACAGATTATTTAGAGACAGCTGAGGGACATGCACCTCTCCCTGGACACTGCAAAGATGTAAAATCACTGTGATAGCACTGTCAATCTCTGCTAAAACTAGGAGTGTTAACAATAATTTTTTATACTTTATTGTAGGCAGAAGCTCACAAGCTGCGGCCATGTAAAGTCCTAGGTCTTCACGCCTTTTGGGATTATTCAGAAGGGGTAATTTTTCTTTGCATTTTATCTCTTTCCTGAGCATGTTTTCCTTGACCCGTTGGTCTTTCCGAGCAACATTCAGGCTTTCTCACTCTTTCCCTAAAGCTTCCTTCCCCGCCTTTGGGCTACTTGTCAGTCTATGTATCTGCCCCATGCCACTTTAAATGGAATAGCTGTTTCCCCTCTCCTCAATTTCCCTCCTCTGAGTTGATGCTAACACTTAAATTAGCTTCACTACCTTGGGGTTTTTCCTCTTCTAAGCTCTAATAAAATTGTCTGTGTGGCTTCAAGCAAAATGAGAATAATAAAATAATATTATACTGTAAGTGTTTCTCCTTCTGGTCCATTTACCTATAAATAAGCGATGATACAGGGTAGGGCAATTTGGCTCCCTCATTATCAGCTAGTGGACTCCCTTGATGCACTGAGCAAAATGATTTTCAGTTTATCACCAAGCAGACCACCCTCATGCCAGGCACAGCCATCTTGAACACCCCACTACCACCTCAAGACCACTATGGAAAGATCTCAGCTAATTTTCCTGGCTTCTGAAGGTGCAGACCCAAAGAGGGTTTTCCAAAACAGTTTGGACCAGACCTCTGCTCTTTACAACCTTCAATGAGCTCTCAGTCACTCTGCAATTACTCTATCCTGGTACTTACCCTGTAGAGGAACTATTGTAAACAAAGCTAAGAGGCAGGATGGCCTTAGCCTTTAACACAAGCCTGCATACCTGTGATTGATGTTAAGAGGCAAGGCTCTGAGTGGTTCAAATAAATTACTGTGAATTGTTCAAACAATGGTCTTAGCCTTTTGTAAGCAGCCACTCAGGGGAGGTGGCTAAGAGATGCTCTTGTGTGCCACCTCTTGACCGCCACAGCATTAAACTCAACTAATGTTTAGTTTGCATCACGCTTTCTTGCCTAATTTGATAGAGTTGGATGAGCTGATGGTGGGAAGAACAGATCAGTGGTGTTGGTGGCCATGACAATGCTAACAGAAGCAGCAGCAATGACTTTGGGACAGTTGAAGAGGTTCTAGGAGCCTCTGGGGTGGCGCCAGTAAGTGCCTCATGATTGGCTTCACATCACCAGAATGTCTCCTTACCTACTCATAATTTCTTTTATTTTTGAATTTTGGGGTGCACGTGTGTGTGTGTGTGTGTGTGTGTGTGTGTGTGTGTGTGTGTGTGTTGGCAACTTTCAGGAATTGGGTCTCCTCCTCTACAATGAGTTCCAGGGGTTGAGCCCAAGTCATCAGGCTTGCATGTTAAGTGTGTTTACCCACTGACCCATCTTGCCAGCATCTGCTCACCATTTATATAAGGCAGAGGAACCCTTAGCCATCTGACAGATGACACTCTCACACCTTTATTGAAGAGCTTTTCTCACAGTTTGGCAAGTTACCATGACCATTTACTTCCTCATGGTTAAAAGCAGTATTTTCAGAGTAGTTCAACTATGATAAGTGAAAGGTCTTCCTGTAAATGCACGCAGCCATTCTTACAAGGTCTAAGGCCATGACCCATTCACTCTCAGGTTCTCAGTGCATCACTCCCTTCAGATACCATTGCTTCCTCGGGGACCAAAGAACCAGCATCCCTCTGCTCAAAGATCTAACTTACAACAGGAAGAACCGTAGGAACAGGGGAGCAAAGAAGGCCATTAGGTGGCTCCAGTAACTGACTAGATACTTCATCATTTTAAGCAAGGGCCATAAAAATAGACAAGAGAGTGGCAGAGATTCTGCACCTCTCTTCAGACAGCATGCTGCCAAGAACATTGTTATCAGAATAAATCACTGAAGTATCATTCTATCTTAAATTATTTCTGTCTTGGCTCCCATCTATTTTCAAAGGCTCATAGGACACTCTTGTAATTTATGTTTTCTAGAGGACATCACCATATAATACAAATGTGATATTACTGGAGATTGTATTTTAAGCAATATAGAAGCCACCTTCTGAAAGGCAGGTGGGTAAATAATCAAGGCACAAGCCATTTTTCCTTCAGGTCCTTACAATTTGTCACTCTCTCTGGTTAAGAAAAATATCACTGTAGACACCTGAAGATAGTGGTCTCCAACCTGAGTCCCAGGCCTGAGGGAACAAAGTGACACATGTGGAGGGCGGGCTTACCTGATTGATGGAACCACAGAACAATTCTCCCCCATAGATTCCACTTCATTTCACCTAGACCATCATTTTTTGTCATTGAACTTAACTTCACAGGACACTCTGTCACGTACTTTCACACAGTTTTCAGCCCTCCTCTACCCCAAACTTTAGCAACCAAACAGGGACATCATTCAACTCCCCATAATGGAGTAAAACCAAGGTTCAGAAAGGCCAGATAAGGGACTCAAAGGAAGGAGCTGGAATTCAGACTTACAATTTCTGATGCCATGTTCAAAAATTTGGCTACAAGATGGTTCTTGGTGTCTTATTATGTGGAAGAAAAGATGGAAATTGATTCCTCAGATATATGGAGATTTTTACAACTTCTGCCATACAAATCTGGATTGGCCTCCAAAGGTCTATGTGATGGGGTGTAACCTCCAGACTAGCAGTGTTAGGAAGTTAAGAGGCAAGGACTAGTGAGTAGCTATCAGATCACTGTGGTGAGAAGTGGCCTGAAGGAGATTCTGGGAGTCCCACCTTTCCTCTCTTCATGATTTCCCAAACAGGAAGTGACTGATTTTGCATCTATGCCTATTCTTGCCATAATGTAACACCACAGGCCCAAAGCAAAAACTCCACCAGTCACAGACCCAAACCTCTGACACTTGGGCCTAAATAAACCGTTCTTCTTTCAAAGCTGACTGACTCAGATGTTTGCTGTATTGATGGAAAGCTGTCTGGTGCAATGACTGACTTTTATTCCATGCATGGATTCTTTAGAATTGGAAATCAGACACATATGTCAACATGTCTGCCTCCCAAATTGATGTGTCTTCTCCACTGCAACTCGTTACCCATTCCCCAGTCTTTAAGCATAGACTTTAAACAGTCCCTTTAGCTTCTGTTGAATTTTCACTAAGTCAGAGATCTTGTCTTTAAATATTTTTGTTTTACTCCCATATCATTATTTTTTATTTCTAGTCTAGTCTTCCATTTCTTCCACCCTAAATTGCTGTAATAATCTTCAAATTCACCTTTTTTCCTTGTTGCTCTTCATCCTCTGGACAGGCAGTTCTCCCGAGGGCCATTGTATAGCATACATTCTAGACAATGTTTTCTTGTGGATTCCTTTCTGAAGACCATTTAACTAAAGCATTACTACAGAATTTTGGTTTCTATGTGAGGTATAGTAATTTATCGGTGACAAAGTTGAATCACAGGTGGAGAGGGTGAGCAGCACTTATGGTATATTCAGTACATACAATAATCTGTTCACAACATCTAGGCCCCATCTCTTTTCTTTCTGGTCAGGAAAATATAGCAGGTTCATGACTAATTTTTACTAAAAGGACTGACAATTAACTGACAGCGCTACTGCATTTCTTCATATATAATAAAAACTTTTCATGGAAACAATAGAGATATCCTTGCATCTGAATTTCCCTAACACTGTTTTCTTAGAGCTGACAGTAGCAGCACTCATGATACTGTATCATCCTTTGCAGACTTGGAAATGTTGGATTCCAATGACCCTCACAGGTTGTTACTTCATGTCATTAATGATGTTCATGCATGCAAGTCACACCCAGAGTAGGAAAGCAAATGTGAGTGATGTTTTTATTTCCACTGTAGTTAATTTATCACTTGTTATATATCATAGGCATGAAACAATAAGTCTAATTACATATTCTCTTGAACTTTCTGACCCCAATGATTATATACTTAAAACATGATCACTTTCAGATTTATCTGTTCATGTATGTTCTATATACCACCACTCAGGGGCTAATGGTCAGACAGACAGGAGCCACTCTGTTCAACCAAGGAAAACTGCCTCTCATCTCATAGTCTCGTCTACACTCCAGAGCACATCACCTCATATATCACAGGGAAGAGAAGACCCTAGTGAGAAGGATCTCTGGTGTTGCCTAAGAGTCAACTGGAAAACCTTTGATGATTTAGGCATGGGAATACCCAGAGACCCAGCCAGGGATGGGAAGAATATGCTGGTGCCAGTTGCAGGGCTGTAGAGGAAAGGTATGTCTGTCACCATCCCTGCTGCTCTTGGAAGCTATAAGCCAGAGGTAGAAGCATGGGGTGAGGTATGGAAAGGAGGTAAACAAGCCTAGACACCTGCCCTGGAGTCAAACCCAAGGGTAGTAGCTATGGCACAGGTAGCTCAGGAGCCTAGGTTTTCTGTGTCCAAAATTAACCATGATCTATACACATCTAAAACACCAGGCCAGGCTAGTACAACTGATCCTGAGAAAAAAAAAAAGTCTACATAGCACAGGTTTCTGGGATTACCCATTGTCATGGAAGAAGCTTGACTAAGGATAAAGAGGATCCATTATCTCAAGGAAGAAGAAACCACTGGAACCCATGGCCAGGCCCATGGCACTTTGATCTGGTTTCAGGAAATGATTCTCAAAAGCATTGCCGTTGCCACTATCCCAGCATCATGCAGAGAGTAAATATCTGTGGAAGACACTCTAAGCTGAAATGATCATTGGAAATATGATTCTCCAGGCCCTAGGTATAAGGGCAATAATAATCCCCAACATGTCAGGAAGCATTGCTTGACTGGGAACTATGAAGTTTTGTGATAACATATCATATCCTTTACAAGCAAACTCATCTGCTTTTCCAGAGAGACCCAACACAGAATCTCATAATCTCTACCACCTTGTCTCCCTCTGTTTACCAGCTAACATTCTGATTAAACAAGTTTTGTCCTGTCTTACATAGTTACATATTCATTTCTGCCTACTTTATCTTTATCTTCACATTTTCACTAGTACTTCTCTCACTGTAACTATATAAATTATATACATAGTTTTAGAATGTGGCTTCTTAAGTCTTCTTATATAAACTTAAGGAGATATATATATATGACTTCTGGAATTTGAATAATACAATCTGATTAACCCTACAAAAACACATGTCCCCAAACCCAAACTGATCCTGGTCATTTGATAGAATACACTGTTTCTCTCATACAATCTAGATTAAAAGTAAATGGCTAAGAAAATGACAAGAGAGGGGCTGGAGAAATGGCTTATAGTTAAGAGCACTGACTGCTCTTTGGAGGGCCTGGGGTTCAATTCCCAGCACCCACGTGGCAGCTCACAACTGTCTGTAACTATAATTCCAGGGAACCTGACACCCATGTCAAAACACCAATGCATATGAAATAAAAATAAATTAAAAAAGAAAATAGCAAGGGAGTAACCTATAATATAAGAAGAATGAAAAACTTAGAGAATAATTGTGAACAAGAAGAAGAGGATGAATATGGCTTCTAAAGTTCACCCGTTCAAAGACACGCTTCATCTACAAAGACCTTTGCTTTTCTCTGCAAAGGTGAGAAAGCACAGAAGTGAAACCTCTTAGTGATTTCCTGGAAACACGTGATGCCAGAGAGCTCTTTTAACCAGAGAAATCAGGGTCTGATCTCTATAAAGCTTGTAGAAGAAAATGAATTTTACACATGGAGTTATTGATGGCAAAGCTAAATGCAAATATTATTTCTCTGCCCATCCTTATCAAAGTCATTGCATTTTCATGCAAAGGCCAAAAGAGAAAATACACACTTTTATTTAGAATTCATGATATTTCTATTTTGAGTGAAATTTTAAAACATTAAAAATATGAGACTAAGACATATTAATAAGTACATATACTCTGAAGTCAATGACCAGCTCACGGTTGCTCTTCAGTGGCTTCCGCCTGCCGACCTCCCCACCCACATCGTTTTGAGGCAAGTCCCTTACACCATGTAATTTTATGTAAATATTCTACTATTTATCTCTAAATAAAAACCTTTCCTTACAAAAACCCATAGTATTTTACTAAGCATATATGTGTTTCTACTGTCAAATATTTAACCAATGTTCACAATTGACTAAACTGTGTTATATAGATTTTAACACTGTGTATTTAGCTAAGATGACAAGATACATACATTGGGTTGATTATTCTACCACATGTTTTACTACATAGGTTCCTTACTCCATTAGGTGAAGGTTTCCCCCGTGGTAACAATTGGCATGAAAACTGCGTATGGTGGTATGTATCTCTAATGTCAACATTTGGGAGGTAGAGCAGAAAGATCAGTCAGAGGTTCAAGGTCATCCTCAGCTACATACTGAGTTGGAAGCCAGCCTGGGCTAAATCAGAATCAGGAAAACCCTTATATGTCTCACAATGCAGCACATTAATCTGTCCACTGTGACATTGTTTAACTCATTTCTATGTCTCTTCTAGTTTATCTAGCTTAGTAGATGTAAGTACTTGAAGTTTTAGGCACATTTGTGGCCAAATTAGATCATATTTGGTGTCACACACTTCCAAAAGCAGTTCCCTTTTGACTCATTGGTTCTTTATGTAGTGTTAGCCCCAATAATCATCATGAGTTATACCAATTAATTCTTTAGTCCTCAAAATCCTGGTTTTCTAACTGGATTATTCTGCACTTATTAAGTGGAATATTTATTAAGTAGAAGTTTTCCCTTACCAACTATGCCAAAGTAATAAAACATTAATAATAAGTAATAATGAACAGTTGTATTACTTCTTTTTCAAGATGAGATATGAATTAGAATGCACAATATGAATGCTACTCATCCTTAGTACTGCAGGATTTGTCCTTGTTTATAGACCTTATCAGCAACAGAGATGGGAAATATATATAAAAGCATGATACACATAAGTGTATTACCATATTTTTATTATGAAAGTATGCTTTATACCTTATAAAATGTGAGATCTTAAATAATTTTATTTATGAAAATATATCCAAATTTAAAGATACATTATACATCCAAATTCCAGAATGCAGTTTTGCTTATCGTTTATCTTGCTTGCCTGTTGTTTGCCTTGCAAGTCAACCACCCGGAGGCTGAGTTTGGTCAAGTTTTCTTGACCTAATATGTTATTCAGACACTTTGGTAGCAGCAATACTAACATTACCACCAAAACTGAGATCTCTAAAAGCTTAGTCCTGAGGTAAAAACAGCCCCTTATGATTATAGGAATAATTCCTGCCTGAATAGTGGTTGTGTTATCTGAACTTATATATTTTCCTTTATCTTTCTAGCTTTCAAGGATTGCTTTTGAGATTTTAAATTGAATTATTAAGATATAATTATGATTAAAATATTACAAAAAAATTGATTAGGGGATATGTTCAGAAAAACATACAACTTCTGTCTTTACCATCCAATCCAATTCTTCTCTCCTCTTATATCTATTTTAATGTCACAGCTTGCTATTCTAATAGTAACCTATGAGAAAGCAGACAATCTATCATGCTCTTTTCACTGTATACTATAAATTACACACTCCAAACTGCATCGCCTCAGTCTTTCTTATCTCCCAAACTACAGCTGCTAAAAAATACCACACTTGCTAAAATGGAATCTAGCTGAAGCCTTTGATGTGGTCATCACTATAGAGACCAGGCCATTAATCTCAGCCACTTGGCGATGAGGTATTTAGAACCAACTTCTTCCACTCTAGAAAAACAAAATTCACCCTGACCAAGAGAGACAGCTGCATTAGTTTTATTTTTATGGCCGTGACAAGACGTCCAACAACAGAAATGTATTATCACATGCTAAAAGGGAACAGGAGGCCTTGGGGCTGGGCTGCTTCTGCCACAAATGCAGGGACTTGTGGCACTGACGGTTCTTGTTTTGGTGGCCCAGGAAGCAGAGAACTCAAACCAGAACCCAAATCAGAACCATGGATGGCTGCAAAGGCCTGCCCCTCCTGCCTCACCTTCAGACAGGTTCTGAAACCTCCACAAACTATATCATCAACTGACTCCAACCTTCATGAAACACAACATAGTTGAAACACCAGAACAGTGACAAGACTGGATTTAGCTTTTCCTCCGCTAGTTGCCAGCATCTGAGGATACAATTTCTGAGATACTGATGTGAGATCCAGGTAAGTCGGACAAGCAGGTGTACTTTCCATCCAAAGATGGATAGTCACAGAAAAACACAGGATACACTGTAGTATTCCACATACTACACTGTCCAGAACACTCACCATTTACCCTCCCTGAGGGACTGGCTGATTGGCATTTTGAAAGTATAGCCAAGGTACTATGCTAGGTATGAGGACCCATGAGGCAATCCTTCAGGATGAGGGTCACTTTAAATTCATGCCATATCTGGAAGTTTATCCTCAATGTCTGGAATGTATGACAGTCCAGATATCAGGATCATAGCAATGGAATAGAACATGCTCCCTATAACACATGTGACTTACCTGGGGATTTTGTGCCTCAAAACCCCAGAATTTTGGCTCTGTGAATTGTGAAGTCCTGGTTACAAAATAAAGGCTGCTTCCTTCTATAAGGAGTAGCACTGATACTCCTCTGTCTGTCTGTCTGTCTGTCTGTCTGTCTGTGTGTGTATGTGTGTATTGTGCACATGTTCATATATGTGTGTTTGTGGTTGTGTGAGTGTGGGCATGTGTGTGCCACGTGGGATATCAGTGTTCATTTTCCTCCTTGTCTGAGGCGAGGTCTCCTGTTCCCTGAGGCATATTCTAACTCCCTCTAAGGAATCTCTTCCCTCCACCTCTCATCTCTCTGTAGCAGCACTATGATTACAGACCAGCTCTATGATAACCAACTTCATGTGACTCCCAGGGATCTGAACTCAGGCCCTCATGCTTGTGTGGCAAGTACTTCACTCCTGAGTCATCTCCCCAGCCTGCAGTCCTATGCTTCTTAAGATTACCTCTGTTGCCTGTCCACACTGGTGTTCTCCTTCAGGAAACTGTCCAATGAAGTATCATTGTACCAACAGTGTGAAATACATGTGATCATTGTAGGGCTATTGGGCTATTACTGGATAACAGGGAAGAGATGAAGAAACTTAGAGAAACAAAAAAGTACTTGAGGTCTTTTAGCCAGATATGATTATCTTATATCATTTCAAGCCTCACAAGCCAAGACAAGAGAATTCTAAGATCAAGGCCATCATGGGCTATTTATTGAGACTGTGACCTAAGAACAAATGTGAAGTCTTTCTACTTCTAGGCCAATATTGTACCACTGAAATACATCTTTCCCCAATGGGAATATTTCTGTTTCTAAAACATCATCCACACAGGTTAAATGTGCCTCTGAAGGATGCATGCTGAAAGTCTGAGTTTCCCTGGTCCCACCAGAGCAGGAGACTTGTTTTTGTCATCTTTACATCATTGCTGTTTGCTGAGTTCTTGTCCCAACCTTTAGGTATACTGAAAATAATTTTCTTGCTACTTCATAGATTTAGGCTCTCCTGTAGCAATTGTATGCTATGATTTCTATTCCTTCCAATGAGGTCATTCCCACATTTGTCTGTGAATCTAGAAAAGAAGAAAAAGACCCTGATAAAAAAGGGGGAAGGCAGAGGTCATGATGAGTTGGTAATGAAAGGCTGGATTGAAGTACTAGACCATGGTCACGTATGGGGACTCCATAACACAGGCTCTGGATGGCCCGGCATGATGACGGCGGTGATAGGAAGGTGAACCTGTCAAGCTTCTAATCCTGCTAAGGCCAAAGCAATAGAGGAACCAGTGGGCAAAAGGACCTTCGTCTCATGCATGAAATTAAACAAGCTAGTAGCAAGTCAAATACATTAGGCAAATCATGAATAATTCATCCCAGAAAAGAAAGCAAGGCATTTACCTTTCCTCAATGCATCACACAGTTTTCTATAGTGAAGACCACCATCGAGCCAAAGTCTATTTAAAAAAGAGTCCAATTATTAATTTAAAAATGAATGTGGGAAGAAAAGCCACTAAAGCAAGCAGATTGATAAAGTCAAGTGTGATGACAATAAATTCTATTGAAGTGTTTAAATTCTTTACTCTGGAGCAATCCATTACTCTGCTTCCTTCTATGTGAAATGGTACTGAAGAGTGCATCTCCAGAGATCACTATCAGCATCAACATCTGTAGCTATGCAGAGCAGAAGCCCCTGTTGCCACACAGCCCTTCCTCTTCTGAAGTTGCAGAGCAGGACCACAGACATAGGGCTCAGCAAGCCTGGATGTCTGCTGTGTGGCTCTTTATCAAGCTTCTAACTCTTGATCTAAATCAGTAGTCCCAAGAACTTGAACTTTAGGGACTCATCAGCATCTAAAGCTCTGAGCTGCCTCCTCATTTGCTCAATCAAGAACAATTGGATAAAAGCATATAGGATTAATCTAGGGACTATGCTGTCTCAGAATCAACACTTGCTATTTGAAATTAGTCACCACAGAAATGGGCCAGCCCTTAGGCTTCTGTGCTTAGTTACATAAATAGTCAAGGCAGAAAGCACATCCCTTGGTTAACCATGCCACATTTCCATACTGCAGCTCCTTACAAACCTATAATTACATGGATGAACAGGTTTTGTCCCTGCAGTTTCTTCAGGGTGAAAAATGGTGGACTGGAAATATTTATGGGGAGATTTACCCCAGGGTTTATTTAGCTTACATGATTTTAAGGGCTGAGAACTCAGACAATGGGAGTTCTGAAGTTTGAAGAACCAAGATGCTGAAAGTCATGAAATGGATACTGAAGTGGATTCCCAGCTAAGGGATGAAAAGAGGAAAACCCACCCTTCCTTGGGGTTTTGTTCTT
This sequence comes from Onychomys torridus, assembly GCF_903995425.1. NCBI lineage: Eukaryota > Metazoa > Chordata > Mammalia > Rodentia > Cricetidae > Onychomys > Onychomys torridus. Next base: position 9,559,185 of record NC_050447.1, read on the forward strand.
CTCAGGCCCTTGCCACACTCAGCAACTTGGTGACAACCAACCCACAGATTCAAAGGCCAATCTTTTGAAACAGCAGCACAGAAATATCCAGAAACAATGTTTTATCCAGTCCGACTGCCCCTTAGCCCAGCAGGTTGACACAGGACCATCACAATATCTAAATAGACTCCTGCTGAAGTGCTCACCTGTTTTGTTATAAACTGTTCTATGCAAATATATAGTCTGAGATTTTATTCACTTCAGTGGCATGGTGACTATTTTACACTAATGCCTTAGAGAAATGTAACCTGTGCTTCTGTTTTTAGTAAGGTAGTATCATGGAAGGACATAGAGGAAATGCACTTTCTTTAGTTAAATTCTCGCACTTTTCTTGTCAGAGTTATAAAGACCGTGACGCTGTGGCTCTTCCCCGCTCAATTCTGGTGTCTAATGAGACAGGAAGATGGATGACCAAGAAGCAGTGGGCTGTCTCGGTTGGAAGCTTCACCGCAGTCATCCATCCGAAAGTCAAGAGAAATATCCACGTGTCCGATGCTTCTTACAAATTGATGTTTCGTAGACAAAAGCAGTGTCCATCTCATAGAGACAAGGAAGAAAGACAACAATGAGTATAATTATTACTCACCAGAAGGAAAATGCCCAAGCCGGCCATCACACTAACCCCGAGTCACCACCACACAGCGCTGATTCGAAGCCTACAGGAGACAACTGACCCTTCTGACCAGGAGCTCTAACCAGAACCTAGCACCACTGCTCTCTTTTAGCTTTTTCCCTATGAAGTTCAGAGATAAACTTGATGGCAAAATGCCCTAGAATGAACAATATAATTATCTGGGCATAAATTATGGTTCTCATTTTTGCTTTTTAATTACATTTTAAATTTATTTTGTTGAGGGTAGAGATAGAGCGGCACAGCATGCGTGTAGCAGTCAGAAGACAGTTTGTGGAAGTCAGTTTTCCCTTCCATCATGTGGAGTCTGGGGGGTTCAAACATGGGTAGTCAGGTTTAGCGGCAAGAGCATTTCCTGCTGAGTTATTATGTCTGCCCTTTTTATTCCTGTAAAAAATGGTTATTTAATGGTTTTATTAAGTCTACTATAAGCCAGCTCAAATCTTTCGGTTGAAACCAAATAGAGTATAAATAATAAATAAGCCAAAGAAATAAACCCCTTCTCTCCACCCTGCATGTACAATGAATTTTGCAAACAAGCAAAACAATAACTATTACTCTCAAGGAGATATCAATATCAGTGGGGAAATGATAACTATATTTAAAAACAAACTGTAGAATATTTTTAAATGAATTTTCCCTTATCTCTGTCTGATAAAGACCATAACTACTCCGGAGATTTGGGAATGTGTGTGTTTAACATGAACAGAATTAGTCAGAACAAGCTTCACTTTAGAGCCATTCCAACCAATGCCATATTTTCAGCCGAGAGGTCCCCAGCCAGAATGTCAATCAGATATTGGTCTCCTTTTTGCTCATGATAGCTGCAACTAATAAAGTGGTTGGGGGGTGTGAGGTGGCACGAACAGCTTCTGAACAGCCATGAGCTGCAAGCTTTTAACTGGTGCTCAGTTTGACCCCAGAGAATATACTCACCACCACTTTCATCCTGTGAAACGCAGCTTCCAGGTTAGTGCAGCAGTTTTATGATCTTAATTTTAGTTTTCTTATACCTGAGTGCATTCAGTAAAATCCCTCTTAAAACTGAAGCAAACTAGCCAGGTGGTGGTGGCGCATGCCTTTAATCCCAGCACTCAGGAGGCAGAGCCAGGCGGATCTCTGTGAGTTCAAGGCCAGCCTGGGCTACCAAGTGAGTTCCAGGAAAGAAGGCTCAAAGCTACACAGAGAAACCCTGACTCAGGAAAAAAAAAAAAAAAAACTGAGGCAATCTGAATCTAAACATGTGGTTTCTTAAATTATGTCACTTACTGTCCTCTTTCCCTAGAAGCAATTCTTGCAACTAGCTGGTTCATTAGTTGACTCCATGCTGGTGCTTAAAAACCCTTTACTGGGTGATTATTGTTTCCATAAACACAACCTCTTTATTTCTGTTAGAAGCCAGCTTACTTACCATACCCATGTGTGTGGACATGTATGAATACTGTATGAGGACATAACTTGGGATAACATTTTGTGTCAATAAAGAATATTCATTGCTATGTTACCAAGTATTTCTACTTTGCATTTTCTCTACTTAGCCCAAAATAATTCACTTAATGAATTTTAAATATTTCCCCTCACACAAAGTCTCCATTGAAAAATAATTACCATTGATTATTAGTAATTATTAATAATAATTTAAATAAGACAATGATAATCAAAGTAGAAAAAGTCCATGTGTTTGTTGTACCCAATATAATATAATATAATTGAGAGCAACTCAGAAAAAGACAACATAGAAATAAAGGTAAATTTAAAAATATTTTTGTAATAATAATCTGTCTGCAAAAGCCTTTAATAATAAATAAAAGACCTCATGGGAGGCAATGAACTATCTCAGCTGCTAGAGGTGCTTGCTGCCAAATGTGATAGCCTGAGTTTGATCCCCAGAACCCACATAGTGGAAGGAGAAAATGACTCCCACGTGTCTGACCTCTACCTGTGTGCTCTGAAGTTGCTCCTCTTTTATCCCCACCTGAAATAAATAAATAAATAAATAAATAAATAAATAAATAAATAAATAAATAAATATTTAGAAAACATTTAAAGATGATAGACTACCATATGCAACTTTCTAGGGTGTTTTTGGATCCTAAGGCATGTGGCAAAGACCCTTTAAAATTCTGGAAAGAGTTACCAGTTGAAGGTGGGTAATTCAGCCTTCCTATGTTTCCCTTGTGAATGCTTCCAAGTTTTATAGCCTGTGCGTGCTGAATACTTTTGTTTCTTTACCATTTTAATATGAGTCTTCCACACTGAAAGAACCCAAAATGTTCTGTAATGGACTCTAACTTCCCAGGAGTCAATTCCTACAGCCCATAGAAAACACCAACTCCTAATTATGCAGATGTTCTTAATTTCTTCTTACAGCAGAGCCTAAGTAAGGACATGGCAAGTGTTACCTGTAAAGAGCCAAACAGTAGATGTCAGGCTTTACAGACATGTGGTCCATGCTGTAGGCTTTCAGTATTGAATCCACAGACCCTTGTTCCCAGGAAACCTGAATTGTGACACTGACATTTGATTTTACATAATTTTATTAAATTGTAAAATACTAGTCTTGGATTCTTTCAGCCACTAAAATATTAAAAGATTATTATATTGTGGGCCATATAAAAACAAGATGTTTGGTGTCTGTGAGCACTGTGCATGGACTCCTGGGCTGGACCTTCCACTTGAAATTTGTGGCTAATGAATCACCCAGAAGTGATAGAAGGAATTCCATAAATGGAATTAATACAAGAGCCACAAATGAAACATTGCCTCTCAATCAAGGAAGCCATCTCATGCATCAGCTATTATTCAAGTCCTTGTTTGTACAAGTGAAAATTGGTAAAATAAGGAGTCACAAAATCTTTAATAGATTTAATAAGGTAATAGAAGTTCATTAAACAAAATTTAATTCACCTGTGTCTGAAGTGTTTCTTGACTCTATTGATAATATAGTACTTCTAAACTTTAGGACAATGTCAATAAATAAAAAGGAAGGGGGAAAGGGAAGGGAAGGAGGAAGAAAGGAGGAAGTCGGGTATGAATAAGCAAGGCGACAGAGTGAAAATGAACACGTACTGACTGTAAGAAGCATGCCACAGCACAAAGACAGACAGATCAACTGCTGGAAGGAAGCAGAGAGACCAGAACATCCCACACATATTTGACCACTGGGTAGTTAACAAGGACGCTAAGGACAGACCACACAGAAACATTTATTCATCAGTAATACTGAGGAAAGTGGGTATTGTGCAAAGAACAAAACTGGTCCTCTCTCTTGTATCATCATAAAAAAATAAATTTGAATGAACTAAAAATTTAACCATAAAACCTGAACTAGAAAAGTCATAGAAGCAAACAGTACAAGTGCTTTATGACATTGGTTTTGGATACCATCCCATGGATACAACAGAAGAAGCATGGGCCGCATAAGCCGAGCAGAAAAGTGAGTTACAGAGCAGTAAGAAGGTGTCTATAGAAAAAAGGAAATAATCAGAATGAAAAGGCAGCTATGGGATAGAAGATGTTTTCAAATATTGACTTGCCACTAAGTTTATTTCTAAGACATGTAGATCTCAACATCAAAGTCGCAGTAACTCAGTGCAAAGAAAATGGTCTAAGTTCTGAATAGACAACTCTCCAAAAAAGTAGATGAACAGCAAGTGTTTGAAAAATCTCTGAGCACAACTAATCTCCATAAAAATGCAAACCAAAACTAAGATGAGATAAAACCTCAACCTGGCAAGATATTCTTAAATAAAGCTCAAAAGACAAGTGTTGGTTAGGATGTGAAGAAACAGAAGCCCTTGTAAACCACTGGTAGGAAGTTGACATGATGCAGCTGTTAATGAAAGAGCAGTGTGAAGTTCATTGAAAAAGTGAGCTAGAACTATTGAGTGAGCCAACCCATTCCTGAACATCTACTATTGGAATTGAAGTCACAGTCTCAGCTATAGGCTGTGATTCACACAAAGGGAAGGAATGTCTGCATTAGGTAGCAACATGGATTGTCCTATCATGCTGGAGTAGTCAAGGCACTAAAGAACCAATAATGCAGGACACCGCTTGTTTGATTTCTAAAGACACTGACTTAGAGATGAAAAAACTACTTGGTGTTTTTCAGGAGCTTGAGAAAATATAGAACTTATAGGGAATTTTAATTATGTGAAATAAATGCTAGAGATCTTATGTACAACATTGTACCCACTAAATACAAAATTACATGATAAGTTTAAAAGCAACTAATAGAGTAGATTCCATAATAAATGTTCTTAACAAAATAAATTAAAATGAGATTTAGGCATTTTTTTAAACTGAAAAATATCTATGATAGATGGAATGATTTTGGGTCTCCCAGTAACAAATGAAACCATTATCAGTATAGCAACTAGATATTAGAGTTATATTATAGTTAATTTCATATATAACTTCTCCAAAGATTATGGATTCATTTCAGAATAAAGTCTAGGTTGCTACTTCATTTACAACAAAATCTCTGAGAGAATTGGGAATGCCCACCTTAGAAACAATAACAAAACTTCCAAGACATGATGGAGAGATGGGAAAGATGTTTTCATATCATTTTGAAAATTCAAAGAGCAGCACATAGTCTGGGCTATAATCTCCAGATTGGCTTCCATCTCTGTGTGAATATGCTCTTTTGACATGCACACTCTTTAGTTTCTCCTTCTAAATTTTTGTTATGTATGTGCCACAGTAACAAACAAGGAGTAGGCAGATGGCTCAGTGGGTGAATTGCGTGCTGTACTTGTCTGAGGACCTGAGTTAGGATTTACACGACCTACGTGAAAGCCTGGTGTCCTGGCACACATGTTCAATGCCTGGGCTGGGAGAGCAAAGAAAAACAGGTCCTGGGGCTCAGTGTCTACCTGGTTGAGCAAACCAGGGCAGTGAAGGGTCAATGAAAAGACCCTGTCTGGAAACCTAAGACAGAGAGCCAACAGTGGAAGGTACTAGCCTTCAAGTGCACAGACACAGATGGGCCTCCTACCCCTGATACACACACACACACACACACACACACACACACACACACACACACGCACACGCATGCACACACATGCCCACACACATGCACATGCACACACATGCATGCAAACAAAAAGCATGAAGATAAAAGAATGAAGTAGGCACAAACCAGCCAGGCATGTTTGTTATCGATCACAGCCCACAGAAAAAAGGAAACTAGATCTGTGCACAAATAGACTAATCCATAATGCTTGGGTTTTATTCTTTGCTTACTCAGACAGAAAAACGTGAAATGTTACAGCCTGACTTTGGGAATTAAAAAGAAGAACTTGAAATTCCATTTGATAAGCATTGTAAATCATTTCCTCAGTGTACTATATGGCTAGTTTAGAAGTCTGCATTTTGAGTGGAGAAAAAGGAAAAGGGAAAACTATACAATGGGAAAAACTGAGAAAAGGAGAGCAGAGGTGTACTGCATTCCCCTGAGGAAAGGGAACAGTGGCCTGTAGGGTGAATTCCAGTACTAACACAGAGAGAGCTGCTTTTCCACATGTGCTCTTCAGGGTGTTCATTTTCTTTATTCACTTTAAAATGTGTATAGCACATCACAGTACAGTGCACATCATTTCTCCAATCATTGCACGACACCCATTGTAACAGTGGCAACTCCTCTGTGTGCCCCTCATTGCTATGGTACTAGTTTTGGAGGTGTTTTGGTTTGGGTTTTGGTTTTGCATGGAAGCATCCAGAGAAAGGAGATTATTAATTCAAAGTGTAAGCTGAATGAATGTGTGTGTGTGTGTGTGTGTGTGTGTGTGTGTGTGTGTGTGTAGGCACACTTGTATGTGTGGAGGCCAGAGATCAGCCTGACTTAAGAGTCATCAGCATTTTTTCAGGCATGGTCTTCACTGTGACCTAGACCTCAACAATTCTGCAGGATAATCTGATCACTGAACCCAGGACCCACTTGCCTCTACCTCCCCAGCACCAGGATTACAGGTGTGGGCCACCATGCCTAGCAGTCAGTGGTGCCAGGGGTCTAACTCAGGTGCTCATGCCTCTTAACCATACTTTCACACCTCTTCCCTCTACTTGGCCCATGTGAGCATCATTTTCAATGTTGGTATATGCTGCAAATTTTCCCCCTCTCAGCTTCTATGGGAATGATAATTGAATGACACAAAAAAAGATTCTGTTGTTCACCCATAGACATTGTCCTTCTAAGTGTTGGTTGGTACATAGTGATTAGCTACATCTCACTGTGAGAAATTAATCACAAAGAAACAATTTACTCCATTCTCCCATTTAGGATTAGGAACAAGTAGATATCAATCATTCATTGGGAAATAGATATTTATTACTTATTGTTTGCTCAGTGCCAGTCTAATGACTGAGAATATGATATCTAATAAAACATAATCCTTGCCTTTGGAGAATTTATTCTATAATAGGAAAGGAAATTAAACAAATGAATCAATGTAAACCATGAAATATGGTGGGAATGCAATTTGTAAAAGCAAAGCCCTTAATACAGGAGGGAGATCGTACTGGTGTCAGGGCCTTCATATTGTATCCTGGTTGAGCAGAAGGAACTCTTGCTAATCCAGCACTGAACAGTTTTATAGAACAGCCCACACAGTGTGAATGCTCCTGAGAAGACAGGAAGTCCAACAAAGTGGGGGGGGGGGTGCTTGGAAGAAAGAACCAGAAGGAAGAGACAGCAGGCAGGCAATTAGATTCTCTGAAGAGCAATGGGTAACTGGAGAAGAGGAAGGCATGATCTTCCAATGTGCCTGCATAGTGAATGGAGTCTGAGAGAAAGGCAGGTGAGCCCAGAGCCACTGTATTCCAGTAAGCCTGCTATGGATGGCTGAAACTGTGTACATGTTCGAATGGCCAGGTTCTTAGTTCTTATCAAAGTCTTGTCCTTCCTTTCAAGGTGTAACCTTACCCAAGGTTTCAGAAAGATGAATGTTTCTGAACATAAGATTTATATTTTAAATGAAGGTAGAAAATGTTCAAACATGTGGAAGACAAGCTTCAAAACATGTGCTGTCTAGAATTTCCAATGCAAAATGAGCAAATGAAGTTAAGCTTCCCGTGAAAGTGTCCTGTACTGCTGTCTTACAGCAGAAAGCTGAAAAATCAGGCAACCAGACAGGTCCAAGATCTGTCATCTCAATTTCTGAAAACCGATGGTTTTAAGAGATGGGAGGAGGCCAAGTGGTGTGCTTTGTATTTCACATCACACCTACAAGAAGATGGTTTCAGCACGCAGCATGAGCAGCATTTATGAATAGTAGCTGCTAATGACAAAGCGGGTCGTCGGACAGTGATTTATTAAACATATAGCTCCAAAAGTCTCATAAGCACGGATCATGGGAACACAAATAAATTCTCAGTTTTGACAGAAGGTTTGATCAAGTATCAACATACATCATGAGACAGATTTCATTTACAGTTGAATCCAATTACCTTCTAGAGAGTACCACAGAAGAAACAGGGCAGGGAGTGACTGTGTGTGTAACTACCTCCAACTACTTAAAATACTCCCAAAGTGACAAATTTTGTTTATAAACTAGCACAGTGGACATTCCTTTGAAAAATCATTTATCGTTGAGCTAATTATAGCCCACAAAGTGGGCAGGTTTTGGAGGAACTTATTACACTGAGCCGTCAATGGCTTACATATCCTTGTATCTTTAATCCACTTGACGACTCTATGTGGTGGGGGCAGGTGTTTTGGCACTACACAAATTCCACAGCTCTGGCAAAGGCGTTCTTCCTGCTTATTGCTTTATGAGAGCCCGCTTCTCCTTCACTACCTCCTTCTGCACTGAACAGATGTGGCTACTGCTTATTAGGCATCTATTACATGCCTGGCACCATCCTGAGTCTTAACATAAATTAGCTTATTTCTTCCTCACAGCCTTTATCCCTAGCCCAGCTTTAGAAAAAGAGTTCACAGCTAAAAATGTAAGAAATCTTCTCAAGGCAGCTTGACTCCAGAAATCCCTCTTTCACTGGGGCACACTGTTTTATCTATACTCAAGATTATTGGTCAGCACTTGGGAACTAGACCATACTGTCTATGGTTGCAACCATTCTGTTCAATTCCATCTTTTGTTCTGTGGTCAATGGCCTACTATTCCACCTTAGAACCACTGACAGGGGATCTTTTCAAGATATGTCATTCAGTCTCCTCTGTTTTGAAATCAGGCTAGTTGGTATATAAGAGAACATACTTAAATGTCAGTGTGCAACTGAGATGCAACAGGCCTTCAAGAGGATATTTACAATTATCACAAAATTAATAGAATAACCTCAGTTTTCAAAAAGAAATATATAATAAAACCAAAAATGTAATCATTTTATGTGTAGTTATATGCATTGTATAATATATAAAATGATAGTATATAATGAACATTTATTTCACATAAGTATGTATACTCTGCAGTGTGTGTGTGTTTGTATGTGTGTGCGTGTGGTTGTGTGTGTGTGTGTGTGTGTGTGTGTGTGTGTGTGTGTGATGTAATCTCCAACTGCTCAGCCATCTTTCTGCTCTTTTGGCAGTTGTAAGCTTTTCTCATAGTGTGCAAGAGTTATTTTATTAGGTATATTGCTCTCCAAACATGTTTTGCTTGGATGAGAAACTAATTCTCTTCAGATGCTTCTTTCTTTTGTCTTATTCATTTCAGCTTCTAAGCAGCCCAAGGTGGAAGAAGAAAGATAATTAAGATGACTAAAGAGAAAAAAGAAATGCATAGCTTGAGAAAGATGCAGCTGTTGTGGAACAAAGGGAGTTAAAAGCCAGAACCGCTAAAGGAAGTGGGTTTTGCATATCAGGACCTGCCTGGTAAAGTATGTGTAATTTGATTTCTTCATGTTCCTTAAAGAATATGGTATGGAAAAAAGAAAAAAATAATACGGTATGGGGAAGCAGAGACCCTTTAACTTGGCTTTTGAAACTATCTGGATTTATCATCCAAGTGACTCATCCTAATCATTTATTCACCTGTGAAATAATGATAATGATGTATACCTTAACAGGCTGTAATAACTGGTTGTTGTGGCACATTCACACAATCCTGGCACTTGAAGGTGGAGGTTGGAGGATTTAGATTTGGGGACCAGCCTTGGTTATGTAAGATCTTGTCTCAAAACAACAGAAAGCCAATTAATTAGCTTAAACATCTATTGTAAAGAGTAAATGAAATTTCTTAAAAAAGTAATATATGCTAGAGTGTATACCTCTATAAGTGAATGGAAAAATAAATTGCTTAATATGCATAAATGATAACTCTTTCCATTTGCCAAGTATACCTAGTGCTTGACATGCAATTGTAACCATAATAAAATTATGTCTAAATCTGGTTGTCTAGAGAATAAAATGCTATTAGCAATAGGGAAAAAGAAATACTCATTAATAATTATAAAGCAATAAGTAGAAAGAAATAATTTGAAGGGTTAGTTCACCTCTTGTTTAATAATGAAAAACCAAAAACTAAAATAAAGTAAAAATAAAGCCAGCCAAAAAAACAGACTGTAAAATGAGAACTTTCGATATTATTTCAGAAGAATCTCATTAAGTTCTAATAATTAACAAACACAAATTAATGCACATGAATATCAAATGTAATCCTAGCCATAAGATCCAATAAAGTTTTAACATCTGAACTTGATTTCTAGTGAAACTTACTTATAAAGAACACATCATTTCTTTTTCTCATCATTCACTCATTGCTATTTCCATTTGCTATAAAGCTGTTTAGGAAATAATCCTACAGAATGCTGAAACACGGAGGATATTTTCTTAAGCCAAAAACTCCACCATCCAAATGCTGCTTTACTATATTTTTCTAGGTGATTTTACTTTGTTGATTCTATACTTAACATATCTTTTCAAGATACCTTAAATACATTAAGGCTGAATGTAAATTAATCTCATAATGAATTTATATTCTAACAAATCTTATTGAAGTGCTGAAATTATCCTTTTATTCCTGTTTTCAAAGTAGACAAGATGGCATAGAACACCTAGACATTAGGTCAATGGCAGACCACCAGGACATACATCCACAGAAGTGCCAGTGAGGGAAGCATCCTCCTTCAGAATACTGAAGCCGCCTTGGTCGACACCACACAGTACAGCGCAGGCATTTCCTTGTTGTCTTCCTTTCCCATCTTCTTGTACTCTTTGTTTCCTTATTGATTCTGATTGTTCTTCCTCCTCCTCCTCCTCCTCCTCCTCCTCCTCCTCCTCCTCCTTCCCCTTCTACATTTCAATTTCATTCTTCTAGAAGAAATTTAAAACATCTAACCTAGAACCAGAAAACTGGAATAATGTCTCTGGAAATTTCTGATGCTTTTTTTCCAAGTTCACAGAACTTCTTGGATTAGTCAAACTTTAATATAAATGCTTTTAAAAAATAACAAATTCCTCCATAAGTCAACCTATAGCTACATGCCGAAATTATTCAGAGACATTCATCATCCAGTATTGTGTTGTTTAATCTCTGTGAGTTTGCATGATTTCCAGATTGCTTTGTTGTTGATTTTGTTGCATTGTGGCCAGATGGGATACGCTGAGTTATTTCAATTTTCTGTATTTGTTGATATTTTTCTGTGTCCTCTTTTTGGCACTGCTTTAGAGAAACATTCATGGGCTTTTGAGTAGATGTATCTACCTTCTTTGGTGTTTGAGTGGAATATTCTGTAGACATCTGTAAGGTTCATTTGATGTACAATGACATTTACTTCTAATGTAGACGATTAGTTTTTGTTCAAATGACCAGTCTATTTTTAAAAATGGGGTGCTGAAATCACTTTCTATTACTGAGTTGTGATTAATCTGTATTTTGAAGTCCAAATAGTATATTGTTTATGAAATGGGGTAAGCCAGACTTAAGTGAGCATATATATATATATATATGTGTGTGTGTGTGTGTGTGTGTGTGTGTGTGTGTGTGTGTGTGTGTGTGCATGTATATATGAGTGTGTGTATGCAGGACATATGTCTTCCTGGTTATTTGTTCCCTTGATCAGAGTAAAATATCCTTCTTAGCTCTTCTGATTAATTTTGATTTGGAATCCATTTTTTCAGATATTAGATAGTGGCACCTCTTGTTTCCTGGGCCCATTTGCTGGGGATGTTTTCCATCCTGCTCTCTAAGGTGATGCCTACTTTTGAAGGTTCTTGTAGACAAGAAGATGTTATTTGCTTCTTAGAAAAAAGGGAGACTAAAATGAGCCAGAAAAAGAGAGTACAAAATATATATATAAAGAAGTTTAGGGTTCTGAGGGGAGTAAACTAGTCTACTCGAAGGGGTGAGAGATAACAGGTCTAGGTGAATAGATAATTTGATCCCGGCACCAAGGAGCCAAGGCAAGCAAGAAAATGGACTTCAAAGCTAGTTCAAAGCCAGGCTACTGGAACCCCTGCTTCAAAATGAATGAATAAGTCAATCAATGAAATAATAAGACTGATGGGAAAGGAAAGTGAACTGAGGTTCCTAGGGTAAGAAGTCTGGAAGAAGAGAAGTCTGCAGGACTTGTCCTGTTAGCACACTCTGGTGTCTTCATCACTGTCTGCTGAGATTTGCAGTCATGGTCATCCTTCTGGTCATTTCACATGCCATAGCTTTGAGACTGATCCCTTTCTTTGTGTTCTGGGTTTTGAAGTGCATCTCAGTTTCACTGAAGGAATGGCTTGCATTTTGTTCCCTATTTTCCTTTCTCATACACCATTCTGACAGAGGACTATCTCAATCCAGTAGAGCTGGTATATCAACATGCTCTAAACTAGGTCATTTGCAAATGATGGAGATTTATTTCTCACAGTTCTAGTGGCTGGAAGTCTCAAGAAGAAGCAAGTAGATGTAGCGTCTGGAGCTGACTTTCTTATTCATAGATGATGCCTTCTATCTATATTCTCACAGGGTGTCTCTTACAAGGACACTAATTCCATACATGGGTCTATACCTTCACAACATAATCACTTCCCACACAAATGCAGAGTTAAAAGCCAAAATTCCATCACATTGGTGATTACATTTTGAATATACATGGATGCCAAAGAGAGTAAAACTTTCAGTTCATAGCAAGGAAAGATATTATTAAATTTCTAAAAATGATTGTAAAGGGAATTTAATATTCTATCCATAGGTTTTGTTGCTGTTGCTATTGTTGTTGTTGTTGTTGTTGTTCTGTTTTTGATTTTGAGACAGGGGCTAATTCTGTAGCCCCATATCGCCTGGAAATCTATATATAGACCAGGTAAGTGTCAAAACTTACAGATATCTTCCTACCAACACCAGCCATCCCCCAGCCAGCACTGAGATTAAAGGCATGGGCCACCACACTCTGTTTCTATTAATGGTTTAAATAAATAAATTGTTTAAAACATAGCAAACACATAAATCCATACAAGTTCAAGTTATCAATTCTTGATCATTTCAGAATGTCCCAACCCAAGTTATGATAAAACATAGGCTGTATGGCAGATAAACTACAATTACAAATTTGAGGCTCATGGATTAGACTCAAGGTAGAATACATCTCCATCTCTATGTGTGGAAATGTGTGAATTGTTTCCAAAATATAACGTCAAGCATAGAATAGAGATTCTCATCACAAAAGAGAGAAATAGGATGCGAGAAGGAATGCTGGGTCACAGGAAAGTCCAAAATAGCAAGGTCAACGTCACGAGATTCTAAGAAATATGAGTGATTGGTTTATCCAGTGTTCTCTCCCCAGCTCTCAAGAGGTGCCCCCTGCCCCTGCTCTTCCACTCTCAGGCTTATTCTGATGGGCTGCTCTACATCCATGACTCTGGAAAGAGGCTATGTGGTTTTCTGAGAGAAAACAATAGTTCAGCTCTTGACCAAGGAGACAGCCTGTACAGTCTCTGCCTCTCTTCAAGTTATTTTTCTCTTGTCTTGAAGAGAAGCGCATTCACACAGCTGAATACATCTATAATTGCATCATGGGAAACGCAGGTATCACAGCCTTCTTGCATTTCTTTTTGACTCCTTCTTCTTTCAGTTAATGCCAGCAGCTTGTCTTGCTGTGGCAGCTGATTAAGTCTTTAGGTTATACTCAAACTAACCTCATCATCAAATTCTTAGAGTTGTCTCAATGTTGTTTTATATCATATAAAATGACTTCTTGTTGACTTTGAAGATGCCAGTTGCCATGTTTGAGAAGTCCTATAGAGAAGGGCATGTGCCAGGAAATGTCTATTGCTCACTAGGTGTTGAATGCACCTGCTGGCTAATGAAAAGCAAAAGTCATAATGTGGGGAGGGCAATGAGCAATGATAAAAGATTGTAACAAAAATTCAACACTGTTCTATTTAAAGTTGAAGAATAAGCTAGGTGTGGCAGCTCAGGCCTGTATTCTCAAAACTCAGGAGGTTGAGACAGGGGGATTATCACTATTAGCAGCCTAGGCTACACGGGCTGGTTTCAATGCAGCCTGGACTATAGTGTGAGACTTGTTATGTCAGAAGGAAAGAAAGAAAGAAAGAAAGAAAGAAAGAAAGAAAGAAAGAAAGAAAGAAAGAAAGAGCATTCAGCGGGCCCTTCAGGAAGTCTCCCCTTTTCCAAGACTGCAGGCAGACCCTGCAATCTCTACACTCTGCCCCCACAACAATTTGCCCGAGACCCCAGCCACTTCCTGAGACTCAGAGACCAGCCTCCAGCTCCCATCCTCCCTGGAACTCCCATCTGGACCAGAGAGACCCTCCAGTGGACACTACAACCTCAACGCCTTGCCCCCACACCCATTGGCCAGAGACCCCAGCCACTTCTGGAGACTTAGAAACCAGCCTCCAGCATTCCATCCTGCCCCAGAACACACATCTGGAACAGAGTTTCCATCCTGTCCTGGAACTCCCATCTGGACAAGAGGAGCTGCCATCTGGACAAGATAAGGAGACCCCAGGGACTTCCTGAGACTCAAAGTCCAGCCCCCCAGCTCCTATCTGGCCAGCACTCTCATCTGGACCAGAGCTCTCATCCGGCCCAGAGCTTCCATCTGGAGCAGAGAGAGGGTCCCTAAACCTGTCAGCTCTGTCTGGACCAAGAACATTGATAAGACCAAGAACAAATCCACGAGGAAATGGGCAGACATCAAGGCAGAAGTACATACAACAAAATAAAGAACAATACAGCATCACCAGAACCTAGCCCTTCTCCAACAGCTAGACCTGAACATCACAGAATGGAAGAAGCAGAAGAAAATAACCTTATAAGTAACATCATGAAGAGGCTAGAGCCTTATATAGAAGAAATAAAAAATAAAGTAGAGGAAAAGACAAACAAAAATGGGAAGAACGTTATAAAAAACTAGAGGAAAGGACAATTAAAGCAGAAGAAAACAATAAGTCCCTGAAAGAAAATAATGAAAAAGCAATGAAACAGATGAGGGAAACAGTTCAAGACCTGAAGAGGGAAATAGAAAAAAATGAAGAAGACACTAGCAGAAGGAATGCTGGAAATAAAAAATCTAAACAGGAAATAAAGATGCAAGTATAACCAACAGAAGGCAAGAGATGGAAGAGAGGATCTCTGGTGTTGAAGATACAGTAGAAGAAATAGATTCATCAGTCAAAGAAAACACTAAAACCAACAAAGTCATGACCCAAAATGTCCAAGAAATTTGGGACACCATGAAAAGACCAAACCTACGAATAATAGGGATAGAGGAAGGAGAAGAATACCAGCTCAAAGGCACAGAAAATATATTTAACAAGATCATAGAAGAAAACTTTCCCAACTTAAAGAAGAAAATACCTACAAAGAAACAAGAAGCCTATAGAACACCAAACAGACTAGACCCCAAAAAAATGTCCCCTTGCCACATAATAATTAAACAACTAAACATACAGATTAAAGAAAGAATATTAAGGGCAGCAAAAGAAAAAGGCCAAGTGACTTATAAAGGCAACCCCATCAGAATAACACCCGATTTCTCAATGGAGACTTTGAAAGCCAGAAGGATCTGGACAGATATAATGCAGACTCTAAGAGACCATGGATGCCAGTTTAGACTAAAATACCTAGCAAAACTTTCAATCATCATAGATGGAGTGAACAAGACATTCCAAGACAAAACCAGATTGAAACAATACTTATCCACAAACCCAGCCCTACAAAAAGCAATTCCAACCTAAGGAAGGCAGATACACCCATGAAAACACAGGCAATAGATAACACCACAGCAGTAAACCCCAAAGAACAGAAGTACACACTCACTACCACCAAAAAATAAAAATAATAACAGAAACAAACAATCACTGGTCATTAATATCCGTTAATATCAATGGACTTAATTCACCTATAAAAAGACACAGGCTAACAGAATGGATACAAAAGCAGGACCCATCTTTCTGCTGCATACAAGAAACACACCTCAAATTCAAAGATAGACAACTCCTAAGAATAAAAGGCTGGGAAAAGACTTTCCAATCAACTGGTCTTAAGAAGCAAGCTGGTGTAGCCATCCTAATATCCAGCAAAATAGACTTCAAACTAAAATCAATCAAAAGAGATGATGAAGGACATTACATACTCATCGCAGGATAGATCCACCAAGACGAAGTCTCAATTTTGAACATTTATGCCCCAAACACAAGGGCACCCACATATGTAAAAGAAACATTACTAAAGCTTAAATCACATATAAAATCCCACACATTAATAGTGGGAGACTTCAACACCCCACTTTCACCTCTGGACAGATCTGCCAAAGTGAAACTTAACAGAGAAATAATGGTCTTAACTGATGTTATGGCTCAAATGCACTTAATCGATATCTACAGAACATCCCACCCAAACAAAAAAGAATATACCTTCTTCTCAGCACCCCATGGAACCTTCTCTAAAATTGACCACATACTTGTCCACAAAGCAAATCTCAACAGATAAAAAACAATTGGAATAACTCCTGTGTTCTATCGGCCCACCATGGTGTAAAGTTAGATTTCAACAAAAAAAAACAAAAACCAAACAGAAATCCTACAATCTGATGGAAACTAAATAATGCTCAACTGAATCACCAATAAGGAAGAAATAAAGAAAGAAATTAAAGACTTCCTAGAAATCAATGAAAATGAATACACCACATACCCAAATGAATGGGACACCATGAAAGCAGTGCTAAGAGGGAAATTCATAGCACTAAATGCCCACATAAAGAAGCTGGAGAAATCTCACGCTAGTGACTTGACAGCACACCTGAAAGCCCTTGAACAGGAAGAAGCAAAGTCTCCCAGGAGGAACAGATGCCAGGAAATTATCAACTGAGAGCTGAAATCAATAAAATAGAAATAAAGAGAACAATACAAAGGATTAATGAATCAAAGAGTTGGTTCTTTGAGAAGATCAACAAGATAGACAAGCCCTTATCCAAACTAACCAAAAGACAGAAAGAGAAGATTCAAATTAACAAAATCAGAAATGAAAAGGGGGACATAACAACAGACAATGAGAAAATCCAGAGAATCATCAGGTCATACTTCAAAATCCTCTACTCCACAAAACTGGAAAATCTAAAAGAAATGGATACTTTTCTGGATAGGTACCACATACCTAAGTTAAATCAAGACCAGATAAACCATTTAAATAGTCCAATATTCCCTAAGGAAATAGAATCAGTAATTAAAAGTCTCCCAACCTAAAAAAGCCCAGGACCAGATAGTTTCACTGCAGAATTCTACCAGATCTTCAAAGAAGACTTAATACCAATACTCTGTAAATTGTTCCACACAATAGAAGCAGAAGCAATATTACCAATCTCCTTCTGTGAGGCTACAATTACCTTGATTCCTAAACCAAACAAAGATGCAACAAAGAAAGAGAACTACAGACCGATCTCCCTCATGAACATTGATGCAAAAATACTCAATAAAATACTGGCAAACAGACTCCAAGAACACATCAAAACAATTATCCACCATGATTAAGTAGGCTCCATCCCAGGGATGCAAGGTTGGTTCAACATACAAAAGTCCGTCAAGGTAATACATCATATAAAGAAACTCAAAGAAAAAAAAACCACATGATCATCTCACTAGATGCAGAAAAGGCATCAATACCCCTTCATGATAAAGGTCTTGGAATGATCAGGAATACAGGGAACATACCTAAACAAAATAAAGGCAATCTACAGCAAGCCAACAGCCAACATCATATTAAATGGAGAGAAACACAAAATAATACCACTAAAATCAGGAACAAGGCAAGGCTGTCCCCTCTCCCCATACTTATTTAATATAGTACTTGAAGTTCTAGCCAGTGCTATAAGACAACATAAGGAGATTAAGGGGATACAAATTGGAAAGGAAGAAGTCAAGCTTTCCCTATTTGCAAATGACATGATAGTATATATGAGTGGCCACAAAAATTCAACTGAGGAACTGATACAGCTTATAAACACCTTCAGCAACATAGCAGGATATAAGATCAACTAAAAAAAAAAAATCAGTAGCCCTCCTTTATACAATAGACAAACAGGCTGAGAAGGAAATCAGAGATACATCACCCTTTACATTAGCCACAAATGATATAAAATACCTTGGGGTTACTCTAACTAAGCATGTGAAGGACCTATATGACAAGAACTTTAAGTCACTGAAAAAAGAAATTGAAGAAGATGTCAGAAAATGGATATGCTCATGGATAGGCAGGATTAACATAGTAAAAGTGGCGATCTTACCAAAAGCAATCTACAGATTCAACGCAATCCCCATCAAAATATCAACACAATTCTTCACAGATCTGGAAAGAATGATACTCAACTTCATATGGAAAAACAAAAAACCCAGGATAGCCAAAAGAATCCTGTACAATAAAACAACCTCTGGAGGCATCACAATCCCCGACCTCAAGCTCTACTATACAGCTACAGTAATGAAAACAGCTTGGTACCGGCATAAAAACCGACATGTGGACCAATGGAATCGAATTGAAGACCCTGACATTAACCTGCACACCTATGAACATATAATTTTTGACAAAGAAACCAAAAATGTACAATGGAAAAAAGAAAGCATCTTCAACAAATGGTGCTGGCATAATTGGATGTCAATGTGTAGAAGGCTGTAAATAGATCCATATCTGTCACCTTGCACAAAACTTAAGTCCAAGTGGATCAAAACCTCAACATAAATCCAATTACTCTGAACCTGATTGAAGAGAAAGTAGGAAGTAGTCTTGAACTCATTGGCACTGGAGTTCACTTTCTAAATATAACACCAGTAGCACAGACACTGAGAGAAACAATCAATCAATGGGACCTGTTGAAACTAAGAAGCTGTTGTAGAGCAAAGGACATGGTCAACAAGACAAAGCAACAGCCCACAGAATGGGAAAAGTTCTTCACCAACCCCACATCTGACAGAGGGCTGATATCTAGAATATATAAAGAACTCAAGAAATTAGACATCAAAATGCCCAGCAGTCCAATTAAGAAATGGGCTATAGAACTAAACAGAGAATTCTCAACAGAGGAAGTTCAAATGGCTGAAAGACATTTAAGGAATTGCTCAACTTTCCTAATTATCTGGGAAATGCAAATCAAAACGACTCTGAGATACTACCTTACACCTGTCTGAGTGGCTAAGATAAAAAACACAGAAGACAGCTTATGCTGGAGAGGATGTGGAGCAAGGAGAACTATCCTCCACTGCTGGTGGGAATGCAAGCTTTTATAGCCACTTTGGAAATCAATATGGCCCTTCCTTAGAAAATTGGGACTCCATCTCCCCCAAGACCCAGCTGTAGCACTCTTTGGGCATATACCCAAGGAATGCTCAATCATACCACAAGGGCATTTGCTCAGCTATGTTCATATCAGCATTGTTTGTAATAGCCAGAACCTGGAAACCCCTAGATGCCCTTCAACTGAAGAATGGATAAAAAAAATATGGTACATATACACAATGGAGTACTACTCAGAAGAGAAAATCAATGACATGAGGTTTGCAGGTAAATGGATGGATCTAGAAAAAATCATCCTGAGTGAGGTAACCCAGACTCTGAAGTACAAACATGGTATGTACTCATGCATAGGAGGATACTAGATGTAAAACAAAGATGACTCTTCTGCTACACAACTCCATGGAGGCTACCTAGAAAACAGGACCCTAGGAAAGACACAGGGATTGCCCAATGACAGAGAAATGGATTAGATCTACATGAACAACCTGGATGACAGTGGAAGTAATTAAGGACAAGGTTCAGTGGAAAGAAAGCTTAGGGGAGCAGGAGATCCCAGCTGGATCAAGAACAGAAAGGGAGAATAAGGAATAACAGACCATGACAAATAATGACCACATGAGAACAGGAATAGGCAGAGTGATACATCCTCTGTAGACTGTTGGCAATGGTCGAGAGAAAGCCTGATCTGACCTAGTCTGGTGATCAAATGGCCAAACACCCTAATGGTGGTGTTGGAACTCTCATCCAATAACTGATGGAAGTGGATGCAGAGATTTTCAGCCAGGCCCCAGGTGGAGCTCCAGGCGTCCAATAGTCAAGAAAGAGGAGGGACTGTAAGAGTGTGAATTGTTTAGACCAAGATTGGAGAGACACGGGGACAAATAGCCAAATGAATGGAAGCACATAAATTATGAAGCAAAGGCTGTGGAGGCCCCAGCTGGAGCAGGCCCTCTGGATAAGTGAGACAATTGAATAGCTTGAACTGTTTGGAGACACTCAGGCTGTGGGACCAGGACATGTCCTTAGTGCATGAGCTGGCTGTTTGGAACCTTGGGCTTACACAGGGACACTTTGCTCAGCCTGGAAAGAGGGGACTGGACCTGCCTGTACTGAATCCACCAGGTTTAAATGAATCCCCAGGGGAGTCTTGGCCCTGGAGGAGGTGGGAATGGAGGGGAGGGGATGGGGGGAAGGTGGATGCGGGGGCGGGAGGAGGGAGGGACAGGGGAACCCATGGCTGATTTGTAAAATTAAAACACAAATATAATTTTAAAAAAAGTAAAAAAAATATGAACTCCACAAAAAAAGAAAGAAAGAAAGAAAGAAGGAAGGAAGGAAGGAAGGAAGGAAGGAAGGAAGGATGGAAGGAAGGAAGGAAAGAAAGAAGGAAGGAAGGAAAGAAAGAAGGAAGGAAGGGAGGGAGGAAGGAAAGGAGGAAGGAAAGATGGAAGGAAGAAAGGAAAGAAAGCCAAATGAAGGAAGGAAAGAAAGAAGGAAGGAAGGAAAGAAGGAAGGAAGGAAGGAAGGAAGGAAGGAAGGAAGGAAGGAAGGAAGGAAGGAAGGAAAGTTAAAGAATAGTGATTCACCAGTGATGGTGAATAACCAGAAATATCCAGAAACTGGAAAACACAGGAAACAAACTCTTTTGGAGTTTCTAAAAAGTAAAATAGTCCTGAGGATAACTTGATTTTTAGTTCAATGAAACCCATAGTGGAATTCTGATCTATAGAGCTCCCTAATCCATGGCCTGACTCAAAGCTGATAAGCACTAAATGCTCAAATGGATAAATAAAGAGATGGATGTAGTGTCCAGGAAAGATGATAGTGACTTCAGGCAAACAAGAACACAGTCTGTACATCACTAAACTACAACAAAGTCCAAATTTTGTTATCATATATAGTCTTTTGTTAAAGTCCGCACATTGATTGATGTGCTAGTCAGAATTTCATTGCAGTGAAAGAAAATGGTCAGAACACCTTCAGAAAGGATGGATTTATTTGGGCCATGGATTCCACAGTGCAGAAACAGCACAGAGCAAGCAGCTCCCACCATAGTGACCAGAAAGCAGCGAGAGGTGGAGGGACAGACAGACTGACATTTGCGCAAGGGGGCTCTCTCTGTTCCCCTCTCTTATTCCCCCCAAGCTCATAACTCCTGTTCAGTTAAGTCACTCTGAAAATACCTTACACACACAGAGGGGGAACTTTACTAATCTCTGGGTGTGTCTCAATCCAATGAAGTTGATAATGAAAATTAACCGTCACAACTGGGACAACTGGGTATGGGTGGGGCACTGAAAATTCTATGGTAATGGGGTAACTACAATGAAATTTGCAATTTTTGAACCTTGAAACTCCTAGACTACAGAAGTAGCCCTTCCTTCCTTGACTACAATAGTCTCTCCTTGTCTGAAGGAGCAATGACCTTTCCTTTCCTGATGTAATTTTCTTCCCTAAAAATACTTCTCCTACTCAAAACTTACTCTTACCACTTCTGACTTCTGAAGTCACATTTCAGCAAGCCCCTCCACCAAAAAATTCAAAGTATGACTCAGAGAAGTCAACACATACCAAAAGAATGTCCGATTGTGTTAACTTCTCTTGGCAGAGACCTGTGGGATGCACATGGAACTGTGGCATATGAGTAATGTGTCATGAGAATGCAGGATCAAAGCTGAAGGAATATAAAGGTGGATGAGGCTGCGTTGGTTAATGTAAACCCACTAAGAAAAGGTTCCATATTCACTTGCTCAGCCTTCACAGAAGACATATGGATCTTAGTCAATGACTGGGTTATCATAAACATTATCAAGCAATTGCTGCTTCTGTTTTAATGGAGTTTCATTGCGGACCAAACCAGCTTGTTCTCTGGAACCTGCCGTGCGACTATTGATCTGGCAAAGCTGTTTGTTTTCTTCCAGCTGTCAGTGAAGGCCGTCAGGAGTCATTTGTTTTCGGCTGGCATAGCCAGCAATACATTCTGTCCATCCTCTCTCTGGGCTGTATCAGTTCTCAGCACTATGCCATCATCCATTCTTTAGGGACCCCGCTTGCTGCACTTTCCAAGGGAATCATGCTGATCCATTACATTAATGAAATTTCACTGATTGGCTCTGATAAGCAGGAGATAGCAACCTATCTACAAGCTTTATTAAAACACTTGAATGCCAGAGGGTAGGCAATAAATCCCAAAAGAACTCAAGAGTCTGCCACTTCAGAGAAATCTTTCCCATGGTGGAGAATAAATTGCTTCACATGGCTTCTTCTAACACTAAGATAAAGATATAATATCTATTGGAACCATTTGGGGTTAGGAAGCCATATGGAACTCATTTGTGCATGCTATTCCAGCCCTCCCCCAGGGAGCTCTGAGATCCATTGGAATTGTATAGTAAACAGATTGAACAAGACTTGAAGCATTAGTTGCAGGTAAGGCTTTCATTTGGAGCCCTCTGCAAACTCTTCAAAGTAAACCACAAGACAGGTGTTTAGGGTTTAGAGCATGTGTCATCCTCCATAGAAAACAATCCCCCTGTTAAGCAATAAATATTAGGTTGTGATTGAGTTTTACCTATGACCTTTGACCAAACTTACCGTATGATCTGAACAGCTAATCTCAAACTAGGTCATTGTCTGACCAACCAAGACATACAAGACTGAGCCTGCAACTTCATCAGAAAATAAAAATGTGATGTAATGGTGGGCTCCAGGATGTTCAGGAGAACAGGTGAGTGATATATGGTCTATTCCTACATTCCCTGTTTATATTTCATTACTTACATGGAGTCTACACCCATAACATGAATGTGACTGTATTTAAAAGCTCATTTAGTTCATTGATGGATAGTTTTGTCTGGTATCCAGGCACTCCTGAAAGAGCACTTCCACAGCCCTGTGGCCTCATTTTGGGTCAGCTCCCTGCAAACAGAGGTGAAGGTAAAGCCGCTGCATAGGAGAACTTAGAGCAATGGACATGGTCATTTATGGAAACACAAAACCACTGGCTGTTATTGACTATTAGTCAATAGTTCAGCTGAAAGGTCAAGGGCAATTAGGACACTGAACAGCAGGGTGTGACAGACATACACAGGAAGCTCTGGACAGGCCCAAGTAGCTCAAGATGTTGTGTCTCATGCGATGGTCACAAGCTAACAGCCTGCACAGGAGACTCACGTCACAAACATTAGGTGGCTTGATGATCTCTTTCTGGAACATTGGTGCTTTTCTGTCCTGGGACCTTCTGTGTCCAGTGAGCTTATGAACAGCTACAAGCTGTGACATCAGATTGGAGGTTATATGTCCAGACTCAACCTCAGGCACTTCCTTCCTCTCAAGGCAGATGTTTGTTTTTGCTCATTTGCTGTTTTGGGGGCCCACTATCCAGTTCCTAATAAGTCACACACAGAGAGACTTATTCTTAATTATAAATGTCTGGCCTTAGCTTGGCTAGTTTCTTGCCAGTTTTCCTTAACTTTAAATTATCCCTTCGATCTTTTGCCTCTGGGTTTTTTTCTGGTCTCTTACTTCTGTAAATCTTACTCTTCTGTGGCTTGCTATGTAGCTGGGTGGCTGGCCCCTGGAGTCCTCCTTCTCTGGCTATTTCTCCTCTCCTAGATTTCTCCTTCTATTTATTCTCCTGCCTGCCAGCCCCATCTAGTTCTCTCTCTTGCTTCACTGCTGGCCTGCTGAGCTCTTTATTAGCCCATCAGGTGTTTCAGACAGGCATAGTAACACAGCTTCACAGAGCTAAACAAAAGCAACATAAACAAAAGTAACACATCTTAAAATAATAATCTACAACAGGTAGAAATTAGTCATACTGCAAACTTACCACTTGTGGATTGGAATTTAGTAACTAACTTCTGGAAACTCACTCAAAGGAAATACATTTAGCTCAGTTTCATAGCTAATTCTGAGTGGTTCACAAGAATCAGATTATATCATGACCTTCTGGCCATAATTATTGAATATATTTGACTTAAGGGCCTTACATCTCAAAGCTAATGCTTGCTAAACACCAGTTCTAAGAACTTAACCAATTTGGTTGAGACCCTTGAAATTTGAGACTGATTTGTATACTTAAAATTGGGGGCTGGACCATTTCTGATTTGAAGTAAGGAAGGCTGTTTCACTGTAAATAATTATTTATACAATTTTCCATGGATATATGGGGAGAAACACATTAGTATCTCAAACTTTCTAGACATCCAGTGGAAACTTTTTACTTTTATTCCATATTTGGAACAATTTTCTGCTCACAAAAGCACTGACAGTAGGAAGGACATCACACAGAGGAAGACCGTGCTGATGCAGGCCTGCGAAGTCCCTCCTGGCGGGGGCGGGGGACAGTTCTTTTCACCTCTCTGACAAAGACATGAACTGGGCCTCAGTTTCTGAGGCCAGATAAAGCAAGTTCATTCATACAGAGGGAATCGACAGCAATCAGGAGCACTGTGGGGAGGAGAAGCCAAGCAGACAGTGCAGGGATGTCCAGTCCGGGGACCACAAAGCAAAGGTGGAGGGAGTCTGGAAAGAAACCCCGTCATTCCCCTGTGACACAGCAGCTCTCTTCTCATGGCATCTCGTCTGCTGGAGCAGCTGCCTACCATGGTTTTAACAATCACTTTCTGCCATGTAAAAAAATGGCTTTTTCTAAATTGTGTGTATGTGGTGTGTGTGTGTGTGTGTGTGAGAGAGAGAGAGAGAGAAAGAGAGAGACTACATGAGAGAGTGTGTGTGAGAGAGACTACATGAAAGAGTGTGTGTGTATATGTGTGTGTGTGAGAGAGAGAGAGACTGCATGAGAGAGTGTGTGTGAGAGAGAGTGTGTGTGTGTGTGTGAGAGAGAGAGAGATTGCTTGAGAGAGTGTGTGTGTGTGAGAGTGTGTGTGTGTGTGTGTGTGTGTGTGTGTGAGAGAGAGAGAGAGAGAGAGAGAGAGAGAGAGAGAGAGAGAGAGACTGCTTGAGAGCATGTGTGTTTGTGTGTGTGAGAGAGAGAGAGTTGTGTGTGAGAGAGACAGAGAGAGAAGGAGAGAGGGGGAAGTTGTAGAACATCCAATTTTCCAATCACCTTTCCAATTAAAAGGGGAATTTATAAGCTGAGTGTGGTAAGGTCTACCTATAATCCGACTATAATCCAGTAGGAAGCAGGAGACAGGCATAAGGACTGTGGGTTGGAGGCATTGTAGGCTCCTTGGGCATACATACCCTATCTTCAAGTTCAAAGTGGAAATTTAAGAAAGCCTGAGCAATGACTGGTAGCCCATGGCTGCTCTTCTGTTTAAAGTTGATGGGCATTTGTCACCAAGACAAGTCTTCTTCAGATAGTAAGTTTATGTTCCTTAGTAATAAATTAATTCTGTGGCATATTGCCAATTTTTTTTTTTGCCTGGCCCTCCACACTGTTTAAACACCACATACTTGTAAAAGGACTAAGTAAAGTTATTCATTAAGTGACCTCAAGTTCTCCCCTTTGTGTGCCCATGACATTGTAGTGTAACAGGAATCTTAACAGGTCTTATTAATAAAATCAAACCTGAGGCCCATTATTGGAGTGAACACTGGAAGATCAGAGAATCAGAACAAGCCACAGCTACCTCACCTGGCCAATTCCTCAGCTGGTTTTGTTTTCTCAGACTGCAAGCTTCTATGTCCTCATCCCAATGGCTCTCAGCTGAACTGTGCTGCTCCAAAGGCTGAAAGCTTAACCAGCCAACTGCTTCTAGTTTCTGGTCTTCACACCTTATATATCTTTCTACTTTCTGCCATCACTCCCTGGGATTAAAGGCTGGATTTCTGGGATTAAAGGCGTGTGTCACCATGCCTGGCTGTTTCTAATGTGGCCTTGAATTTAGAGATACAGAGGTATTTCTGTCTCTGAAATGCTAGGATTAAAGGCGTGTGCTACCAATGCCTATCCTTATGTTTAATATTGTGGCCGTCCTATTCTCTGACCCCAGATAAGTTTATTTTGGGGAACACACAATATTTTGGGGAACGCAATACCACCACAATTGTAGTGTGGCTTTCACAGGGTGATGCCTTTGCTTAGTGATATTTCCAGTTGTCTGCAGGGAGGTGGGTGTTTCCACTACTCTTTGTGACTGGGATGGCCATGTGACCATCTTTGGCTAATGGGGCACTGGTGAATATGAATCAGAGAGTCAACTGTGCCTCTTGCTCCCAGGTTTCACTTGGCATTCTAAAGGCACTTGTGCTACACAGGGAATACTGCATTCTGGTCTTCAGAGGGACAGCATCAATTCACTTAAGAACATTGCGCTCTCACACATGTAAGGTAATCCAGCCAAGAGTATCTGGACCTGGCTCTGGTTACCAAGACTGTCGCATGCCCATTCAAATTCTCAAACCCAAGAGACATGAAATAAATTACAAAGCTTGTTTTCAGTGTGTGTGTGTGTGTGTGTGTGTGTGTGTGTGTGTGTGATGCATGTACATGTTTGTGTGAGCGTGCACAGGTACATTCAGGTATACATGCATGTGTGGTATGAAGGCCAAAGGTCTCTGTCAGGTTTCTTCTTCAATTTCTTTTCATCTTTTTTGAGATAGAAGCTTTCACTGAACTTGAAGTTCCTCCTTTTATCTAGACTGGCTAGTCAGGGGACTCCAGGAATCCCCAAACTATGCATCACTGAGATCTCAGACTAATGCTGCCATCCTACTTGATAACCTCATTACTGGTCCTTGTGTGTGGTCAGCAGGCACTTTACCAACTGAATCATCTCCCCTAGTTTAAGCCTCTAAGTTTTTTGAAGTTTCACAAAACTTAGGAAAAACTTAGTGTGATAATCCTAACAACTGATCATCCCCAACAAAATAAGGTCAGTGACTGACATTTAGTCATTGTAAAAATGTACTGGCTGCAGGGCTAACTTCACAGTGCCAGGGTACTCCAGTACAGAGACTCCATTGAAGACTACCTCCACCAAGTCTGTGTGTATCTGAAGATTTCCTGTGTCCCACCAGGCCCATAGGACAAATCTCTCTCACCTGCCAGTCCTGCAGCCGCTTGGACCCAAGTAAGCACACAGAGGCTTATATTAATTAACATATGTGGCCTAATGGCTCAGGCTTCTTGCTAGCTAGATATTACATCTTAAATTAACCCATTTCTATAAATGCATTCCTTGCCACATGGCTCATGGCTTACTCGTACTTTACATCTTGCTTCTCATCACAGCGGTGGGCAGCGAAGGCTGGCAGCATCTCTTGACTCAGCCTTCCTCTGCCCAGCATTCTCCTTATCTGCTTGTCCCACCTATACTTCCTGCCTGGCTACTGGCCAATCAGTGTCTTGTTTATCAGCCAATCAGAGCACCACACTCCCAGCATGCAGAGCATCCCACGGCATTTGTGTCTGTGTCGATCAGTGTTCTGCTATTATAACATACACTTGACAGAATCACCTTAGGAATGGAAAAGTTTAGTTTGGCACTCAATTTTAGGGCTGTCAATTTATGGCCAGTTACTTTTCTTCTTCTTTTTTTTTTCCAAGACAGAGTTTCTCTGTGTAGCTTTGGTGCCTGTCCTGGATCTCACTCTGTAGCCCAGGCTGGCCTCGAACTCACAGAGCCAGTTGATTTTATGCATGTGATGGGGCAATAAGTCATCACAGGGAGAATAACACAGCAGGACCTCAACTGGACTGAGATTCCATTATCTCCTTTGAGGACAGGACTCCAATGACTGAAGAACCTGCCACTGGACTCTTACCATCCAGTAGTGTCACCAAATGACTAAGCTTTTCCCACATGTCCTCTCGGAAATATTGAAAATACGATCTCCAGCATGGCCTTTGAAATCAGAGAGATCTGGTCAACCCCAGATTCTACTAAGCTAATTTGAGCTAATCATTCCACTTCCACTTTCAGGGTTTGCTTCTTCATCTATGAAATAATAGAGAGATCACGATAAAAACGATGCATAAGGGATACAATGCCTTGTGGAAATAGTGAGCCAATCGAGTGGGAATATAGAGTATCATTTTATGGCACCTGTACAGTGAGGGAAAAAAATTAGAGATACATTTTACAATTGCAAATTGCTGACTTTGCTTCTATAAACTTGCTTGCGTTAGACACTGACCCATCCTCTCTCTGGAAATAAGTAAAAAGTTTCAGAGCCCAGCCGTTGGCCTTGGGACAAGGTCTGCAATTATAGATTAAAATAATAATAAGTCCCTGTTTAAAAAAATTCCTCAAAGAGGACCCAAGATAAGGACCATCTGGTGAGTCCAGCAAACTAGGTCAAATGTCAGCCAATCACAAGCCTATAACTATGTGAACTCCCCTCCAGAGTAACCGCTCCCCCTAGACCTCCCCGAGCCAACCAGTTTACGACTAATGTTACAAAATTTCCCGCGTAACAAAATGATTGCTGAAATATATGATGATTTTTAAATTGGGCCAAACCCGGGGCACCTGGTATCTTATGCTAATTTTGTAATTTCTGCCTTTAAAAATGCTTGTAACCACTGCTCCAGGCTCTCTGACTGACCAGGACAGAGAGCCCACTTGCGCCAGTGCTGAATACATTCCTCTTGTGTGTTGCATCTGCTGGTTTGGAATCTTGGTTTCTGGGGGAGCCCTCTCGCAGACGAAAGTATCCCAGGGCTCTGGGGTCTTTCATACAGAACAAGCAATTGCATTGTAGCTGTCATTACACAAACATAACAGAAGTGAGAAACAGGGAAGATATAAATAATGTACACTCTAAGGTTCTTTACAAGGACCATAACTGTGGCATGTACCCTAGTCTCACAGCAAAGCAATAAGACCTTTAGCTCTTTGGAGCAGATTACACTGCATTTGAGGGTCACTTAAACAAGGGAGCAGCATCTTTGTGCTCTGTTCTACTGTCTTCCTTTTTTTCCTCCATAGATACCAGTGTCTTCACGTCACTCAACCCTTTAGCAAGGCCAAGTTATAACCCTGCAGCCAAATGTCCTGTTCTACTCTGCTCTGCGAGCATGCCAAGTCATGTCCCTAATACAAACGTCTAATTAATTCATCACCTGAAAAGGAGTCAGTTTGTCTATTTGGAAACCTTGGTGCAGCCTGGGCTACTCTGCCTTGCTCATACCTTTCAAGTGTTTCTGGAGTCTATCTTCAGACTCGTCTGTAGGAGGCAGACTCCTGAAGGGAATGTTTGCCTCTGTCTTCAGGTCTCATATTTTAATGGGACCCCTTGACTTCAGTCTCTGTCTCCTTGTGTATGGAGATTTAAGTCATAAAAAAGCATGTGAAAGAGTTACACTATATAATGGCCCAAAACTGGGTTTTTAAAAAAATAATAAAATAAAAGGAGATCTGGGTAGATGGCTCAGACATTGAAAGTTAGGCTCGCAACCAAAGAATTAAAAAGAAGGATTTTTTTCCTCTTTTTGTGTGGCTTCTATTTGATTATAATAAATGCATTTTTAAAAGGAATTCTCCCCTGAATTTAGAGTTTGTTTTAGCAATTTCTTCTGTTAAAAACACATAGGCAAAAATAACTTACATTTGATTTTCTCACTTCTTAAAATAAATTGAAAATATACATCTATTTAAATAAACTCAAAGGAGTGTGCACACATACACAGTAAATCCTTAACTGTTAAAGTGATTCACATCTTCTTTCTTGTAGAGAATTGCTGTTAGTTACTATACAGAACACAGACCTGCATTCCATCTAGAGAAAGGCTGATGAAGAATGCAGAAACAGAAGAGAAAGCATAGAGTAAGGGTACCCAAGCAGAGGCTGCCATGTAACATCCTCGATCATCCTGTGGAATTCCATACTGGCATCTGCATGGTCATCTTAGTTGGAAACATCACTGAACAAGGATAGGCCCAGATCCTTGTCTCTTCTGCTGTCACAAGGCTGATGTTGTTTGTCCTTGTTCTGTTTCTTTGGGTCAGCTGTGCATCTGTCTTAACTGTACCATTCCACAGTGCATCATGAATCAACGCAACAGTCTAGTTCCCAGGCTCCTGCACCAGTCAGCTGGTCGGAAGTGCCCTGACTCAAAGGCCAGCCCAAACCTATTACTGAAAAATGGGACCTCAAGAGAGTTCTTGTGGACATGAACATTTCCATGGAACTGGAAACTCATTGGTAGATATTATAAGTCATTAAATGAGTTCACAGGGGTCTCTGTGCACATTAGTTTTGAGTACAGAAGTTAAAGTCCTGAGGCAATGAAAGAGATTTTCAAAATCTGCAGTAGGAAGCTTAAAGAATGAACAGATAAATGGATAGTGAGCAGGTTCCAGGGAGGTAATAGTGCAGAGAAGAGGCAAGGGGTGAATGGAGGTGGCTTATAACTCTATTAACTGTATGCTTTAGCTTGGAATTAGAGAGTCCTTTAAAGGCTCATATGCTGAAGGCTTGGTCCTCAGTCTGTGGCCCTGTGGGAAGAACACAGAGTCTTCAAGAATGGAGCATAGTGGAAGAAAGTTAAATCAGTAGAAAGGCCCTGAAGTGGGGTGTTGGGACCACAGCTCCCTTCTTACTCAGTCTTTCCTAGCTGCAGTGAGGTGAGCAGCTTCCCCCCATTATACACTTTTTCATGATTTACTCCCTTGACACAGGTCCCAAAGCAGCAGAGCCTGATGGCCAGGACCTAACATAAACAGGCTATAAGCCAGTACAAACTTCCTCGTGATGAGCTGTCTGTCTTGGGCATTTTGTCACAATGACTGAAAGCTAACACATTGTATAGTCGTAACATATAATAGATGATGTGGCATACTGGCATTTGGCTGGTGTCTTAAGACACTGTTGTGATAAGCCTTTCACAGCTGCACTGTAAGGGAAAGCAAGCATGTCTGTTCCTGGGGCCTAACTGAGACCCATTTGGAATCCTTCTCTCTGTATTGGCTTCTTCACTCACTACCCATTGTCACATTTGTATGTAGTCACCAGGGTGAGAAATATCCAGAATGACATATCCCAATATCAAGATCAGCTTAGTCAGGTGTTGTGATGCCTCCTAATGCCAGCTACTTGGGAAGCTGAGGCAGAAGAATGGCTAAGTTCAAGGCTAGCTTGAGCAAGTTAGTGTTAAGTCCCAATTTCCCTGAGAATGGCAGTGCCAGTGACAATGTCCTGGATGACAATCTAGGCTCAGCTCAGATTGGACTCTGACCCAGTAAACTCTCAACACTCCTCAGAAATTCTGTAAAGTGGGTTTCTATTCAGCAGGAAGTGCTATTACTTTCTTATCTGTTGCTATGACCACCCACTTTGGAAAGGTGTCTAGTTCCCTATTAACTCAAACAAGCCCGGATAGACCAAAGCCCACACTAGTTCCTAGGCTACTCTGGACAGGGAGAGGAGTGACTTCTGATGCAGAGGCAGCCAGCAAGTGGTGCAGAGGGCATCTACAGCAGCAGCAGCCAGCACATAGCTTCAGATCCTCAACAGGAAGAGGGCAGCCACCCCACAGAGAGGGGAACTGGCTTGCGTACATGGAGACCATTTATAAAGTAAATGTCTTAAGGATAAATGGGAGTCATCCTTCTTAATACGACACGAATACATCACAGATGTGCAAGTAAAGAAGTCTTTATTAAATTCTGTGATGTGGAGATGGAATTAGGAATGCTGGTGTGTGAGAGTGTCTGCCTCTTATCTGTGGACACCATGTGACAAAGAAACAATCAACTTCTTACTTTCAAAAACAAGAGACAGTATTTGTGCAGACTTCACAGATGGATAATTTAATATATGGATAGACTACGTCATGATCAGTACTTGCCAAGTCAGAATGAGCTAATGTCAAGAGAATCCAGCCCACAGAGATTTCCTAGGGCATCAAGGGCTTTGTCCTAACAGGTTTGTATGGTATTAACAGATTGGGTTTTATCTCTGCTTTTGCTGCCCTTCAACATAGGATATTTATGATTGCTCTGACCAATTTCATGTTATATGTTTTACATATACTCAGCTAATTACTCCTTTTCTTTTATTTTTATGGAGAACTTCATTAGATCCTGAGTTTAAAATTTATAAGCATTTTTTGTGGCAACTAGGAAATTTTGAATGTATATAGTGTACTAAATGACAAAACTTATTTTTTAGATAAAAAGGCAGTATCTATACCCTTCTTTGCTTTAAATAATATTTCTTTATTCTTTTTATTTGTTCACTCTTATTTAATTGCTTAAACTTAAAAAAAATCTTTGAGACTAGAGGTGACCCAGTCAGTGAAGTGCCTGCCATGTAGTCATGAGGACATGAGTCAGGATTCCCTGAACCCATGTCAGAAGCCAGTTGCAGTGGCACCCATAGTATGTAATCTTCGCAGGGGAGGGAGACAAGAGGTTCCTGAAGGCTTACTGGCCAGTTAGGCTACCAGAATCAGTTAGCTCCAAGTTCAGGGAGAGATCTTTCCTCAGAAACAAATGTGAATAGTGGAGGAAAATAGCCAAACATCAACAGTGCTTCACATGCACACTCATCGTGGGCACGCTCACACAAACAAGTACAGATACATATCCTACACACATAATAAAATTCA
The DNA here is from genome assembly GCF_903995425.1 of Onychomys torridus. NCBI lineage: Eukaryota > Metazoa > Chordata > Mammalia > Rodentia > Cricetidae > Onychomys > Onychomys torridus. Next base: position 9,592,078 of record NC_050447.1, read on the forward strand.
AAACCCTTAGAAGTCAGATGTCTATTGAAATTCTCACTTCTGTCCCTCATCCCCCAGTCTTGTTAAGTAAGAGGGAATTATCACAAGTATGATAAATTTTGGAAGTTGAATGTTTCCTCTGTAAAAGGCAATTGAAATGATTTTCTTCCAGAAGCTGAGCATGTTTGCCCAATGACAGGTCTGTATAAGAAATGCTGACTAGATATAGGAACTGGGAATTGCTGCCTTCCTTCACACAGTTTCTAAGCAGTGAGTGGAACCCTCTGAGTCTACATACCCAGGAGTGTCACACTTCAGTTCCAGAATCAAGGTCATTTCTAATGTTCTCTAGTACAATACAGTGGCCATATTTTATAGCCCTTTAATCATTTAATCACACTCTGGACAAGAACTAAATTATCACACTGTGCCCCATAATATGAGCAACTACTATTAATTAATAAATCTCTTAATTAAAGAATGAAGTTAATTTTAAAAATAGCCCTGCATGCTGTCTCTCACCTTCTCATCAGCTTCCTAGGTGCCTTATACCCAAGATTCTATTCTCTGCCCTCAGCCAGAAAAATCCTTTAAAATGTAAGGTAAAAATTATTCACAATTTTTATGTTCAGCAACAAAAAAAGGTCAAACCAATCATAGCATTTCTACACAAGAAAACACTACTCTACAACAGAAAAGAAACTACTTTGACAAGAGCTTAGAGGATGGGGCTGACTTAATCTACTGAGCAAAAGCAGCTTACAGAGGACTGTGTCCTGTGTGGCTCCTTTTGCATCTGTTGTGGAGCAGACAAACAGTGGTACCTAAAGGTAAAGGAAAGGCTGATGGTAATATCTGAAGGTTTGAGATGCAGAGATATGTGAATTTATGAAAATGTAGAGAGTGGTACATTAAGGGTTGTGTATTTCCTTACACATAAATTTGAACTAATGAACAAATATTGAACTCTAGAATGAGGTCACTGATACTTGTAATTTATCTTGTATAATAGTGGAATTGTCAACTTGATAAATTCTAGAGTGCCTAGATGACAAGCCTAATGGCCCACCAAGAGTGATTATCTAAGTCAGGTTAGCCTTGTGCAAGTCTATGGAGGAGCATCTTGATTACAGTAATTGATATCAGAAGACATCTTAACTGTGTGTAGGTCCATTTCCCAACAGAGGACCCTGGGCTGTATAAAATGAAGAAACCGAGCTGAAAATGCATGCACACACTGTTGTCGGCCTCTTGTCTGTGGACACCATATGACCAGGGGCCTCCAGCACTGGCTGCTGACCCTTCCCTGAAGGGATGGGCCGTGAAAGAGGTCAGCTTTTCTTCCTTGGGTTATTTCTGTCAGGTCAGGGTGTTTCATCACAGCAGTGGGGAAAGAGACTAAAATGCTTTGTAATGTAACAAAATACTGGATTGACAAAAATAAATTTCCAGTTTCTATTTTCTGAATCACATTATATATCTCTTATAGCCAAGCCATGTAAAGAAAACAATCATCAGGTCTGGTACCAACTATGTCCCTACTGAGGAAAATTGCACCCAGGGGAATCTATCATGACAGATATCAAAGCCTTAATTATTATGTACTTATACAAAATTAATTAAATCATCTATATACTTCTTTGTCCTACACTGAGCCAAGTGTTTCGAGCAGGTCTGACCTGGAGCCCTTCCTTCTGAGCTGGGAAATTACCTGAACATACCTGAGAGTGGGGGCAAGATTCTTTGTGCTGACAGAAAACATGTAGGGGCACAGCACAAAGGAAAAGAGAAGGCTGGGCAGAATTTGGGGTTTTAAAAAGAGGAGATGCAATGAAAAGGAAAATCCTTGGACAAAAACACTGAATTGTAAAGTTAGACTGGAATTCCACAGCATCACAGTCCCATGTGCCCCATATTTCTGTTGCTGAGACTCTTCAGGTATAAGGTTTGTCTCCTGTGCTCTGAAAAGGCCATGGCGGGGTAGGGGGGGGGGGCGGGGGAGGCTTTCTATTCTTATAATAATGTTATGGGTTTAATATAATGTAACTGGTCTTTGAATCACAATGGAGAGTATACATGGCACACAAAGCTTACAGGCCCCTGTTCACAGAGCTAATGAAGTTAACACTGGCCTCTTGATTTTATTTGCCTTTTCATTTTCTCCACATTAAGGAAAAGAAAATTAGGCCAAAATTAATGTTGAGGCTCAAGAGACATTGGACTTCATGCCTCCTGTCTTTATTACTCCAAATGTAATTAAGTCTGTTGACTTCAGTAAATGTACCTTCTGCTATGCATGTGTCGATTTCAACAGTAATGAGTTCACATCCATTATAATTTATTTTAGCCAGATAATTAATACCACTCTTGTTTATTTCTTCGATCATGAAAAAGAACGAGTGTTTGCTTACTCGCCTGTTTTCTCGTGGTGATGATTCAATGGTATTTTGGATGCTGCTAAATTGCAGTGTAAAATAAGGTGCAGGCTGAACAAGAGCTTCAAATCATCCCTCATTGATCCACTGCTCAGGCCTGAGAGCAGAGAACATTCCTGAAAAAGGTGCAGGCATATTCATCTTTATTCTAAGCAGTGTAATGTGATTCTTAAAATCACTAAGCCATCAGGCAAGCATCTTAAGAGTAGTCCATCATATGTTTAGATACATAAGATTCACCTTGAGTATAATGATATTCATTCCTATAATTTTATTTGGGAAACAGGGTCTCATCACATGTAGTTTATCATATGGCTCTCATGCCCTACTCCTCTGCTGCTTATGCACCCTATTGGGCTGTTTCAGATGGCTTCTGCCCCTCTGGCTTTGCTTTTGACTTGTGGGTAAACAGCTGTCTTGATGACTAAATCATTTTCTTGCTGAATTTTGATAAGGTAAGATGCAAGAAAAAGAAAATCTAAAATACTCTCCCATTATTTGGCAAACACCTTTTGCCTTATTTTCTTGTTTCTTTAATGCTACCAAAAGAAACAGAATCAATCTGGTGTATGTGTATACATACATGCACCAATAGATAGATAGATAGATAGATAGATAGATAGATAGATAGATAGATAGATAGATAGATGCATACACAGAGACATGCATGAGCACATACATACTATAAGGACGTAAAAAAAAACTGGATTACATGATTACAGGAGCATAAAAGTTGAGAAATCTTGAGATCTGGAGAACTTCAGGCTACAGTCTGGAGCCTCAGGAGAGCAGGCTTTGTGCTCCAATGTCAAGGACAGCAGGCCTTCTTGGAGACCCAAAAGGAGCTGATGATTTGGGACAAGCTGAAAATCTTAGAAAGAGCCAGTCATGGACTTTTCTTCCCAGTCTGTTCAGGTCCTTCATGATTTGGATGAGGCACACTCAGGTGATGCAAAGCATTCTGCTTTGGTTAGTTTACCAATGTGATTGATCTCCTGCAGAGACACATTCATAGACACATGTTAGACAGAATCATGTTAGACAAATGTTTGCATGCTCCTTGGCCCAGCCAGTTAATATTAAAAACGTCATTTGTCACTTATTTTCTAGATAGCAACAACCTATTTATAGTTTTAATAAACTTGTTTAGAAATTCATGCAAATAATGAAAACAGTCATCTTATGATTAAATTTCAGTTACTTGTGCAATAGGTGGCTTCTTGTGTGCCAGCAATGTCACTCGGTAGGCATTTCTGCAATGAGAAAACACTCGGTAAGCATACATCCAATTCAGCATCCACTTGTCACATGCATCTATGGAGTCCTTGAAATGTAGCTAGTACAATTAAGAACCAAAATACTTTACTAAATTTTGATAAAATTAATTTTAAATAGACATTTGTGACTAGGGCTACCACATCACACAACATAACACCAGTACACATTATTTGTAAAGAAGAGTCATTTCTTAAGAAAAATGTACATAATGAGTATCTTCATAATTTACATTCTGAATTTAGGTTTATGCTCTTACATACTTCCCACAATGACCTACCAAAATAGAAAATATAGATATGGACATCTTTTCCCACTAGACAGTTACTACCAAACTATTTCAATCAAAGAAAAGCTAGACATAGGGTCTCCAAGGTGAAAATGTCTTCTTCTGGGCCTTAGTTCATCCACAAGTAACATCTGTGGCACTGAGAAGATAATATAGTTAGTAAAGTGCTTGCCTCTCAAGCATGAAGACTGAGTTTGATTCGTAGCATCAATGTAACAAGCTGTGTGAGAAAGCGCGTTCTTGTAACACCTGCACTGCAGAAGTGGAGGCCGGAGGACCTTCTGGGACTCCCTGGCCAGCCGGTCTATAACTGGTGACTTTCTGGCCATTCAAATACCTTGTCTCTGTGGAAGTGAACAGCACTTCTGAGGATGACCCCAAGGTCTCTGCATTTACATGCACACAGATGTTTCAGTGAAAGAACACACACTCATGCATATACACATAAGAACAGCATTTGAATTCAAGGGAGAATATACAAGAAATAACTATGAAGTAATTGTCCTACATAGGTGAAGGAAGTTTCTATAAATAGAATCCATTTCTGTCACTGAAAGTAAGATAGCATCTAGGACGTTCGCTATTCCCTCAAGGGCTCAGGAGTTCCCTAGTCATTATAAGGAGGTGCCATCTTCTGTATCCAAAGCCTTTCATTAGAGACTGACCAGGAATGAATCACAACATGGTGGGAAACTCTCACAAAGGGGAATATCATTGATGATGATTATAGAGAGAGATCAGAAGACACAGAGATTATTGTGCATATGCCCAAAGTCATAGATGAAAAATCCACTATAGCTAAGGCCAGAAAGTATACTGAAACCCAATAACTTCTTAGCAACAGACTAAATATTCTGAATGTCATTCAACCACACTCCATAGCAGATGACTAACACTGCCACCAACATATACTCAGGAATTCAAGGTAGACAGCTTCAACTGTAGGTCTTTCTCCAACACAGAAACCTATGATTCTGTCTCTACTATAACATAAGGCACAATCAAAATAAACTGGACACTTGATCTCTTACATCCACAGGGAATACACAAATTTTAACAAAACACAAATTTAGGCTCAGGGCCAATATTCTCTATCAAATCTTATAAATAAAGAATGTGAATCTTGTAAATAAAGAATGAAATCTGTTTTATTGACTTAATTTTTTCCCAAGGTCTAACTAGTTTTCTTCTGGAAATTTTCAGCATGATACCAACAGTTCTATCCTATTCAAATCATTAAAATGCATATTTGCAAGATTTCTCTCCCAGAAATATCAAGAATACAAAATCCTGCTGTCAAGCCAAGATAAACTCAGATTGAAGTCTCCACTTAACTCATATTTGAAGCTTCACATAGAACAAAGGATACTCATATGGGACACAGTGTGTTCCTTCCCATAATTAATGTCCTCCTTCCTGGACTACAGAGGCCTGTGTTTTTCCTAAGTTATTATAGAAGCATACACATACACACACACACACACACACACACACACACACACACACACACACACACACACACACACCACTCTGCAGTAAGGCAGAGAAAGCACACTGGCTAGCAGTTAAGCACTATGGTGACCACACTTTTCTCTCTGATGCTCCACTTTGATCTAAGGTTGTTGATAATTCCACCCCTGTAAAGATCATTTATCCTTTTCCATGTTACACATTCCTCCTTAGTTTTAGTAACAAGTTGTGTTTGGACCAGGGTTTCCAACCGTGATGCTATTACCACTGCTGGACACTGCACAGTGGGGGGTGGACCTATGCACCTATTTTTCTTTCCTCAAGTTGCCACAAGAACAACCATCCTCCACATTGATGACATCTAAAAATGTTCTGGGACCATGAGAGCCTGTCTCAAAAGACATTCAATATTGCGTCTAAGAAAAATATTCCCAAATGCTTGAAAAGATGCAAAACCAAAAAGCTGTTGCTTAAAGAGAAAACCTGGCAAATTATCCAATCAGAGCATCTCCTGGCAATACAATGAAGATTAAAACAGTATGTAAGAAATAAGAAGATAGAAAGAGCCATGAACTAAGGATCAGAGGCAAAGTAAATATCCAGGCATATATGTGGGAGGGCCACCCGAGTTTGCCTGAGTACAAGTTGAGCACCTCTGCTTATAAGTTCTAATACTCTGATCCTCCCTAGCATAGTACACACCATGCTCCTGCTCAGTTCTATAACATGTGGAGAGTCCTAACACAGTATTGGCCACACAGTTGGCTCTAAATAAGTGATGGGTGGATTTACTTTTGACCTTCGCCAGAATTGAGGACAGATGACCTAGAGGAGTTAAAGTCACAGGAAAAATCCATGGGGGATCAGATTCAAATCAGCTCTGTGCCCATAAGCCTCTTCTTTTATAAACTACTATAATGTGGTTTATAAAGTTAACAGGTCTCTAGGTCTTAAAAGTGTATGGAAGAAATTGGGAATAGGGATGTGAAGGAATTAAGGTAGAAGAGCCTGGTGACCAGAGGTGCACCTTGAAAAGGAATGGAGTCAAACGTGGGAGGCTTAAATCACTCAAGACTTTTACTTTTACCACAACAGTTGGACAAAGAGACCTTCAAGGCTTTAACACTGGCTCATAAAGCAATGGCGTTGCTGGGGAGCCTTGTGCAAGTCTACAGAGAACTGAATGCTTCAAATTATCTTCCAGGCTGTCACTAGCCTCTGCTAGGAGAACGTCAACCATAGTATTTCAGCAGGAAGCTTATTTTTAAAACCTGTAAACTGCCATGGAAATATGTCACAGTAGGCCAAGGTCACAGTGTCCTGGCCAAGGAAGCATTCTTCAAACATTCCTCCACTGAGCCCTGCAAACACTCCCTGTTGTCTTGTCTGAGGAGCAGACACTGGAGGACAGACTGTGCCATTTCCCCCGAGCCACCATCAGAAGAATGACTCCTACTCTGACCAGTTATTTCCAGAACAAAAAGGAAATGAAAGAAGGAAGAGAATCCAGGACAGGGATGTGAGTGAAATAACATTTCTGCTGGGCACATGCAACATTCTCTCTCTCTCTCTCTCTCTCTCTCTCTCTCTCTCTCTCTCTCTCTCTCTCTCTCTCTCTGTGTGTGTGTGTGTGTGTGTGTGTGTTCATCTCCAGAGCTGACTAGGATTCACATCTTCCAAAGAGTAACACATTTACTTGAGGCCTGGTGGTCTACAGTCTTACAACACACCTGTCCTTCTACCTCCAAGCCGTCTTTTAATGTCTGCAGCTTTCTCAACAATGGCTTTTGGCACATCAGAACAATTTTGGGAGTTTCTAATCCCAGATAGTCATTATCTAGTCAGGGGACTTTTGTTCTCAGCAACAAATTCAAGAACTAATTGGCTTTGTACCTTGAAATTGCCCTGTATGTCTATATAACAAGCTCTGGACATCCAGAGAAATGGTGTGTGGGCCAGGGGATACAGCCACTGCTAGTGGTCCTCAGTGATAGAACACTGGAATGTTTGTCTAACACAGGAAGGCTCTGGAGTCAGTCCTCATTATTGAAATGTTTACTAAAGGGTGATGAGTTTGGGGTGTGGCTTAGATGTCTAGCTTTTATACATTTCTAGATAAGGAAATGAGGAGGATTCTCACAACCATTATGCAACTTCATCAAGTCAGGACAGTGACTTCTCTTGGAAACAACCTTCAAGAACAACCACAGACACTACACTGCTCTATTCAGAGGTCAGCAGAGACTTAATCTTCTAATGATTCTTCAATGTATATCCAGCCAATGGGTCCAGGAAGGAATAAGCAAAGGAGTCCATTATGCTAACAACACGGAGTACCTGCAATGCAGACTTCTCTCTGCCCATCACGCGACAGGAGGTGTGATGCCTCAGGCTCCCTTTGTATAGACGGTTACTATATGATCTCCAATGATGGTCATCTGTTAGAACAACCAGGTTTCAAACTGCCTCTTTATTCCACAGAGAGGACAGTATATTGAAGCTTAATATGGACAGGAGTAAACAAGTCATATCCTTCACACTTACTTCATGAACTAGTTTTATCTGTATTATGATTTCCAAGTTTTCCACAGAACACTGGGGGCCCCTGAAAACCCACCCACTGAGAAACTCATGCTCACTCCAATCAGAAAAGCATAGCATATACCTTGGTTTTTATCTTAATTTTTTCCTGTGTGCTTTCTTTTGAAGACCAAAATCCAGTGGCTTATACCAATAGTTTTGAAGGGCTATGAAATCGATCTCTCAGCTTGTGCCACCTGAGCAGCATACCCAAGACGGGGTTTATAAGTGTAAGAGGTTTGTTTATGGACATCACAGTGGGAAAGATGAAGCATAGGCAGGGAGGGTATTCATATGTTATTGCATGAGTCACTCATAATGCAGGACATTAAGGTAGAAAAAGCATGAAGCACAGCCCAGTTTTAAGTCCATCTCTGCCAGGTCAACTAGGACTTGTCAAGCCAAAGGAAACCAATGGTAGAAACTTAGTACAGCAGAAATGTCTCAGTGTGGCACCTCCACAATGCTCAGTCATCACTCAGCCTGAGGGAAGTGTTATTTGGGCTTAACACTTCTCCCTTTCCTCTGTCAACAAGGTCTTTCTTGGGGCTACAGGTGAGGTCAGTTGGTAAAGTGCTTGCTTAGAATGTAGCAAGTCCTGGATTTAATCCCCAATGCTGCATCAAACATGCCTGTAATCCAAACACTGGGGAGTTGGAGGCAGGAGAATCCGAAGTGCAAGGTCATCAGTAACTGCATAGTTTATTTGAGAGTAGCCTGAGCTACATGAGATCCTATCAAAACACTTTTCTAGGTGCCAAAAGGTATCTCTTCCTGCACTGCCTCTCTTACACATCCACTCCATCTCTGGGAGACGTGTATGCAAAGATACCAAAGACCAGTTATTAGGACCCAAGCAAGATCCCCCGCAGCTGCCATACCAACATGAAAATGCTAGTGACATAGTTAGGACATTTGCAAAGAATAAGAGGTCACTGCTGAAAGAGGGTTTCTACAGAGCCATGAGTACCATGTTCTTGGCTCCTGTGGCAGAGCTAACCACACACAAGTACCTAAAGGCTACCATTACCACTCAAGAAACTCAATTGTTCTGTTGAAGGGATTCCAAATTGATGGCAAGTGTTTAGTCATGAAGATGCTTGGTAAAAGAGAAACATTGAGGAGTAAGACCAGAAGATATTGTGTCATGTTTTTAATCTCTCAAGATGAGGCCATAAGGAAATAAATGTAGGAAGTGTGTCCTACAAGTTAAAGGTTAAAAGTAAAGCAACTGAGAGCCTATGTGCCCCCTACCTTTATACCCGATAGGTTTTTAGGTGGCCTCCTCTGGAAGGCAACAGAACTTAAGAAAGGAAAAGATAAGGAGAGCTAAGATTCCAGTAGGTTCCCAGAAGATTCCTGTATTCTGTTCAGTTCCGGGACTTAAACAAAGTGAGTATTGAGGAAGTAGAGTCCAGGTAGCCATGAAAAGACACAAATGCAATCTGACCTCCAATTGCAGTGGCTGCAACTTTCTTTCTGCTGAAAAAAATGTAAGTGACAAATTTCAAGAGCCTGGATGGTAAGTGTTAAGCACCAAGCAGAGAGAATCAAGTTTACCACAAGAAATGCAGGAGGATATTCTGAAGTTCCCTGTGTCCCCAAGGAAAGTGAAGGAAGGGGCCACAGTGAGCAGCTGGTTCAGAAGATGTTTCTAGATGTGACAAGGGAGCCACAGGAGCATGTAGCTTCTTCTGATTCTGCTGAATGTGTGCTCTGTGGAGGAAAAGCAGACTACCAACCAGTCAGTTAGGACTCCACATAAGAAAACTGGGCATTTAAAAACATTTACAGCAACTAGAGACTATCATATACAAGTGTAGGTCTCCCTTGAGGGTGGGGCGGGCTGTGTGTGCAGGTAGCACCATTGGTGTACCTATAAGCATGCACACAGAAAACAAATGTCATCTGGGGGATTTTCATTCATCTCTCTATGTCTTCTTTTCTGAGACAGGGACTCAACACAAAGCTGAAGCTCCCTGAGTAGCTTAGCCTGAATGGCCAGCAAACTCAGAGATCTGTCTTCACCTTCCTAACACTAGGATTAAATGATCTTTATAATACCAGCACAACTCAACTTTTAATAGGGTATTTTCCCATCTGCAGTTTCAAGTTTGCTGAGCCATGTGTCACACGTGTTGCTCTGGGGCTGGTTATCCAAATGCTCTGGAAAGAGGGATAAGCCTTCACCTCAGATAACTCTAGACACCGACTTAATTCTTCCTTAGAAAGAAAAAAAATCGGCCCAGAAAGTCATAATGGACATGACAGTAAATATCAAGGCTGAAATCTAGACAGCACATATTCCACAGCAGGAAACCTATCCATCCACAGATAGATGTTCAGTGCCTTCTCAGACAAATATGCTTGAAATCACTGAGAAAATACTGATGTGACAGAGTTTTCAGAATTGGATGTATTACGTTTTCTGATGCTCAATTACAAAGATGCTTTTATAAAAGTAAGGCACTTGTCATGCTAGGCTTTCTGTCCAGAGAAAATGTAATATGGGCAGTATGCTAATGTTCCTGAATAGAAGGTTCCACTAGAAGCTTTCCTAATGATCTGAGATAGCTATTTCCATTTTAATATATTGAAAAGTTGTTGTTGAAGAACAACATAATTCTGTGGCCTTGCTCATTCATATACAAAAGGAAGTCGGATTATTTTTGATAAAGCAAATTGGAGACATCTGAGGGAGTATCTGATGAGAAACATACATATTTTTTCATTTTGTGTTACTTATATCTTAAATTGAAGAACATGAGCCCCACCAACCTCAAGGACAAGAGGACATAATAAAAGGGACCTGTGAACAGAAACACTCAAGTGACCAGGATGACCCCAGAAAGTGCCTCTATGCTCGTCTGGCATATATGCTTGGGAACGTGTGTCTTCTTCTGGGACTTCTTGGTACCTTTCTTCTCTCAGCATGTTCTGTCCATCCTTCACAATGTAGTTCTGAATATGGAACTGCCACCCACCATGGTCACACGTCCCAGCTCTGCTTCTACCTTTCAGCCTCCAACCACTGCTGACAGAAACTCATTCCATATATGAACTAGAACACAGGATCAGCACTTTGTTTCCCTTTGAAGTAGACAACACAAAGATCAACACTTTGTCCTTGCTTAGGTCACTCTCCCCATGTCCAGCCAGCCTTGTCCTGTCAGAATAGGGACCTGGGATAAAAATCATTAGTATTGATCTCTTGGTTTCTTTTTTTTTATTTCAGCCCTCAATTTTATTATTCCCTGGCGTCTGTTTCTGCTGGGTGAGTGTGCATCTTCTTGTTCTAGAGCTTTCAGGTGTGCTGTTTAATCACCAGTGTGAGATTTCTCCAATTTCTTTATGTGGGCATTTAGTGCTATGAATTTTCCTCTTAGCACTGCTTTCATAGTGTCCCATAAGTTTGGGTATGTTGTACATTCATTTTCATTGAATTCTAGGAAATCTTTAGTTTCTTCATTTCTTCCTTGACCCATTGGTGATTCAATTAGGCATTATTCCTTTTCCATAAGATTGTAGGCTTTCTGTAATTTTTGTTGTTGTTGAAATCTAACTTTAAGCCATGGTGGTCTGATAAGATACAGGAGGTTATTTCAATTTTTTTGTATCTGTTGAGATTTAGTTTGAGACCAAGCACATGATCGATTTTAAAGAAGGTTCTATGGGGTGCTGAGAAAAAGGTATATTCTTTTGTGTTAGGGTGGAATATTCTGTAGATATCAATTAAGTCCATTTGAGTCATAATGTCTGCATGGGAGTGGGAAGAGGCAGGGTGCCGGGGAAGCTCTCAGGAATCCACAGGGTTGACTCCACCTTGAAATGCTGGCAGTGATCAAGGGAGGTGTCTGGACTGGTCTACTCTGGTGACTGGTCTAGTGAATACCCTAACTGTCATCATAGAGCCTTTATCCAGTGACTGATGGAGGTGGATGCAGGTATCAGCAACTGGGCACCAGACTAAGCTCTGGGAATCCAGTTATGGGAGAGAGGAGGGATTCTGCTGGTGAGAGACATCGAGCCCATGATGGGAAGACTTGCAGAGATGACCAACCACACTGGTGGAGACCCATGACATGTGGACTGGTGGCTGTGGAGCCCCAATGGGACTGGACTAGGCCCTCTGGATAAGGGAGACAGTTGTTTAGCCAGAACTGTTTGGGGAACACCCAGGCAGGAGGATCAGGATCCATCCCTGGTGCATGGGCTAGCTTTTGGGAGACCCGAGTCTGAGGTGTGGTACCTTGTGCAGCCTTGGTGCTGCGGGGAGGAACTTGGACCTGCCTCAGCTCCATATACCAGGCTCTGCTGACTACCCATGGGAGACCTTGATTTGGAGGATGTGAGGATGAGGGGTGGCTTGGGAGGGGGGGCTGAGGATTGAGGAGGGAGGATGTGGGATCTTTGGGTGGTATGTAGGGTGAGTAGAAAATTTCATAATAAAAAAATGAAAAAAAAAACATTAGTAACAGGGCTGAAGACTATCTGAGGTACAGGCACAGGGATCAGTGGGCAGGTGAGTCTGTCTAGCACACAGCCAGTATGCTCTTCTAAGGCTTGGCACTTCCACTTGAGGGCAAGGATTTCTCCAAACAGCCAACTAGTTTCTCCTGGCCAACAATCTGCAAAGACTGGCAGCATTGGGTGGACACAGAACTAGACATTGTTTCCTCTTCCACACAGTGTCTAGATGCTAGACTCTTCTCAAACATTTTTCATAAATTCTACTCTGTTTCCATCACATATGTAGAAGGATAGAAAAGGTTATTACAGACACTTAATTACCATTCTTACACAGGTAGAGAACACCATAATTCCATTAAGGACTCACAAAAGCATCTCACAAAACAACTATGAACATAACACAATGAGCCATGGCACAGCTGAGTGCCATGGTTTTGATTTACATTATTTTGGATGACAGACACCATTTCATAATGAACCCTTTATCCAAACTAATATGTTAAATTCTTTGGCATCAACAAAAACATGATTGCTTCATTTCTTCTTCTTTTATCTCTAAACAATTAACCCCACATAGCCACAACTCTCCTCATGGGTCTGACAGACCTTGTCTTTTCTCTTATCCCTTTATCAATGCAAAGATTCCTTCCCATCTTCTCTGAGGAGACACACAATTTCTCCCAGAAAAAAAAAAAATGGCTTTCTCTCTCTTCTCTCATAGATCATGACTCATTGTGATGGGCATCAGCAGTTCCTTTCTCTTAAGATAAAAGTATGAGCTAAGCTGTAAGAAGTTTTCATTCCCAGGAGACAGCCTAAGATACATGATGACTCTTAGGTCAGTCTGGAGTAAGAGTGAAATCCTATGTCAACACAGAGAAAGAAAACAAAAGTAGACTATGTTAGTGAAAATACAAAGCTTTTAAACAATACAGTTTAGGCATAAGAATACCTAAAGTTTATCTGTCTCATAAAGGAAAGGGTTGATAATTTTTTGATAAATTTAGAGATCTTTTAATTTATTCTTTCTTAGTTTAATAATACTGCAGACATGAAACAAAGAGGTTGAACATCCCAAGCAAAGAATTGCACTTCACAAAACAATGAACCAGCATCCCACTTTAAGAGTTGGTTCCTGGAGTGGCTGTCCCCTCTCATAACAGAATTGACTCTTATAGAGCAAGTTGTTTTGGGGCTTTTTCCCCCCAGGGGTCAGTTTGCCAAGTCATATGATGATGACATCTGTGCTTTGGTCTGTCATCTGAGGCAAATAGATGTGTGTGTGTGTGTGTGTGTGTGTGTGTGTGTGTGTGTGTGTGTGTGTTACATCTCTCCAGATGAAGTCTGTCACAGAACAGAAGAGTAAATTTTGGCTAGTAAAAACAATACCAGTGGAAGTCCAGTTACTAGTGACTGAACTGGGAAATCAGGGGGAGAAAGAAGAGACTGCTAGAATAATCCATGTACTGATGGAACAGAAGTAGACATTGGGACCAATGGTATTGATTCAACTTAGCTGACATTATTTACATGTGGTTGTCTATATGAATTAATATATGTAAGCACAGGTATTAGTATACACTAAATATTTCTGTGTTCTATGATCTGAGAGTGTAGAGAATGGACAACACCCCAGCAGTAATGAGTACAGAATAGAAATACCATGGTTTCTTATATCATTTTCCAACAGAAAAATGGAGGCTCTGTGAAGAAGGGGCTGATTCTTGGACTAGGTTAGAACTGTATTGGATGAACCTGTAGCATTATGTAGTGCCAGAAAAAAAGGAAGGGATTTCATAAAGTAATCACACACACACACACACACACACACACACACACACACACACACACACACACACTCCTGATTTAAATATATTATAGAAGCCAACTGAAAGTATACCCAAGGACCAAAGGTAGGAAAAATTAAATAGGAAAATAAACAAAATGGTATTAAGTTATACCACTATGTATAAAGTAAATATATATGAATTCTGATATAAAGAAGTGAGTAAATTAATTCTCCCTCAAATCTCCCAGTTCAGTCTTTAGTAACTGGAATCCCACTGGCATTGTTTTTACTAGTCAAAATTTATAATTCTGCTGTGTGACAGACTTTTTCTGGAGATACGTAACACATACACATTTACTTGCTTCAGGTAAGAAAGTGAAGCAGAAAAGTTAAATTATGCAGAGAAATTCAAATGATCTATGTAGTTACCCTACTCCTCAAGAGATGGACACCCTCTTTCCATATTATTTTTGAAGGAAGACACTATGGACTGCCCACACTAAGTAGTCCGAGTGTCCATCTATAAATAAAAGTCACACACAATATATGTAAGTTATTCTACCTGAGCTGACAATGATTGCCACAAAAACAGTAAATTGATGATTCCCCTAAAAAACCCTATATTAAGAATGAAAATATCCTTTAGAATGGTTGGTTAGTGTAGTTCAATTGACTCCCAGAACAATACAGAGTAGGGCTGCTGCCATTGGCTGCCTCTCAGGAGTTGAAGGTAAGTCCCTATTGCTGAAGACACTCACACTTAGAACACAAGACTTGAACTGTGTGATCTGCATCTAACACGAAAGCCTCCTTCCTGTGGTCAAAATAATAATAATGTGCAAGTTGCCAAGGGAAGGAAACACTTAATAATCCTACCCAGCACAGCAAGATATCCATGAAGATGCAATAAGTGGCGTTCATATATTAGCACTAACCAACAGCTGAGTTAGAGCCCATGCAATAGGAAGGAGGTCATATTTGATACTGGAAGTCTAGCCAGTTCCCCAGAACTAATGAGTTTACAGAATTTAGAAGAGAATGTACTACCACCACCTTTCTAGGCCAGCCTAATTGCTAACTACATTCTAAACATTAACTTTTTATGCATAGATATTCTATCCATTACCCCCCCCCCATCAAAGATGCTTCTCTTTACCACAAATTGAGACCATTACAGAAAACCACAACTGGAAATAATGTATAGGTCAATGAATTTGGGAGAGTTCAGTACCAGTGGATACATATACATCACAGCTGCTGCATTATAACTCAAGGGACATCTCAAAAGAAGAAGTAGAAAGTCTATAAGAGCCAGAATATGAGAGATTGGTCTGTGAAACAGTCTTTCATAGAGATGAATACATAAATAGTATCTGAACAATGTTAATATCAATAGACACACTAACATGGAAGGAAGGAAACATTTCAAGAGGTCACCTCTGGACAAGAAAATTATAAGCAACTGATGACTACAGAGATATGGAGAATTGGCCTTTTCCAGGAATGACCCCTTTAATTGGTTGTCCAATACAAAAGTGGTCATTCCTGAAACCACAAACACACAAACAACAAAACAAACTCTGTAGGGTGTATTTATATATTTCTGCATATGTATGTATATATATAAACAATAATCAATGAAGAGGGATATGGAAGGTCTTGGAGGGAAAGGACTTGGATGTAGCTAGAGGAAGAAAATAGAAGGGAAAAGTGATATAATATTTTAATTAAACTGTATTAAAAATAAAAGTAAGTTCACTGAGGTACATAAACATTGAATTTAGTTAATTTCAGTATATGATGGTTATTTACAAGTTTTTATAATAAAGTTCATAAAATTTTTAAAAGAATTGAAGAAGAGAATAAAGGGAATGTGAAGGGGAGATATGGACCCTTCCAATATCCAAATCTTCATCCCAGAACCTGCCAACAAATTAACTTATATGGAAAAACTAAAAAGACCTTGTATATATGACTAAGGTCAACACTCTTGAATTATAACAATTATCCTGGTGAGCAACTAGAACAAATCTAAGGTATTTAAAAACAGAACCTAGGCAATAACATGCATATATATTTAAACAAATATACATGTGGTTACAGTAGGACATATAGAAAAGAGATCAAGAAAGGCTACATATTAGGGGATGAAAAAGGTCTAAATGAAGGTAATGGACATGAGTAATGATAGAGTACATAAAATGAATTGTTTTTTTTTTATTTCTAACTCTCCCATTAATCTTTTGGATTTTGTAGTAGATAAAAGTTTACAAATATATTCAATAAAGAAAGCATAAAACCTAATGTGAAGTGTCACAGCTTCTGAACAGATATTCTGATTGTATAGAAGTTCATTAAAATGTATAGATTTTGAGTATGGTTAATTGCAACATATTTTTTTTTTTACTTGCAAGTTACTTAGCAATCAAGTTTCTGTATTTTGTTAAAGCAGAGGACCCCCTAAAGGGGCAAAAACAGGAGAGATGGCAATGTGAAAAGTAGTTGTCTTAGTTAGGGTTTCCATTGCTGTGAAGAGACACCATGACCATGGCAAATCTTATTTAATTGGGGCTGGCTTGCAGTTCAGAGGTGTAGTCCTTCATTGTCATGATGGGAAGCATGGTGGCAGACATGGTGCTCGAGAAAGAGCTGAGAGTTCTACATCTGGATCTAAAGACAGCCGAAGAAGACTATATCCACACTGGGCATATGGTACCTCAAAGCCCTGCCCCACATTGACATACATCCTCCAACAAGGCCACACCTCAACCAACAAGACCATACCTCCTAACAGCACCACTCTTGTATATTTTGTTTGTGTTCTAACAAATAAAGCTTGCATGGAGATCAGGGTTTGGAGGTAGTCACTAGTTAAACATAGAAGCCAGGCAATAGTGGCACACACTTTTAATCCCAGCACCTGGGAGGGGGAAGCAGGAAGATCAGGAGTTCAAGGCCACCCTAGTGGGCTACACTAGATTGAACCAGTCTAAAAGAAAAACAGAGCCAGGTAGTAGTGGTGCATGCTTTTAATCCCAGCACTAGAGCGTAGAGACAGGAATATAAGGCAGGTGGAGACAGGATCTTGGCCCCCCATTTGGTCTGAGGTTTCATAGAGGTAAAAAGTTTCTAGTGGCTGCTGCTCTGCTCCTCTGATCTTCCAGCTTTCACCCCCTATAACTGACTCCAGGTTTTTATTGAATAAGACTAATTAAATTTATGCTTCACCACTCCCTATGACCAAGTATTCATACACATGAGTCTGTAGGGGCCATTCCTATTCAAGCCTCTGCAGTAGTCCTTATTGGATTCAGAGATGAAGGGAGTAGGTCACTAAGAAAGGGATGGAAAGGCATTCCAGAGGCTAGGAAAGGCTAGGGGAGGCTCTCTTAGCATCTCGATTGTAGCCCAGTGTTAGATTTCTGACTTGTAGAACTGCAAAATGATAATGTTTTTCTATATTAGCCACCCAAAACATTATCATAATTGTATGTACACTATCAGAAGCCTATGCTTCAGAAAAAGAATTGACCTGAAAAGCCAAGTTGGACCTGAAATGATGGCTCTCATATTATGACTATGACTCAATGTGTGATAACAGGGTAAAAGACATGTGGATGAGATGTCTTCTACCCATGCAATTCTCAGTTCTAAGTTTTCTTTCTTTTTTTTTTTTGGTGCTTTTTTAAAAACATTTATACTTTAAATGATATTTGAAATATTTAAATCACAGTGAGCACATTTTCATTTACCTCACTAAGGATATATATATATATAATAACTTTTAAAAGTCCTTCCCTACTGGTTCCACAGTCAGCTCAGGAGTTCAGCCATTTGATTTTCTCTTTTTTTGTGCATGGTTCCATTCTCCCATGAGCTGTTAGTTTGTTCGTTTTTATGCACTAAGTCACTTCAGATTATGTCCTGGATACTGTGAAGGTGAAATTGCGAGGATTCTTAATACATTTCTCCCCAATGTTTATTATATTTTAATAGGCGATTACTTGGGACAAGCGTACATTAGAGACAGATCCAGGCAGGAAGAGATCCAGGATCTCTGGGCTCTCTTCAGTCTTCTCTTCAGCAGAGCTACTGAGCACATCTGGAGGTCAGAGGTCAGACAGCTGTGCTGACAGCTGGAATGTTTGGATCTCCCCCACTCTGCTCAAGGGCCACAAGTCTCTGGCTTCTGTAGAGAAATAAAAGGAAAAAGACATATTGATAAAGTTGTCAGGCATGCCTGAGAATAGCTACGCAGGGAAAGAGGCGCAGTTGCCTGGCAAGAAGAACGTGGGGAAAATCTTGTCAGGAAGAACCAAAACAAGTCACAACAGCCTTCCTTCCTGCCAGCAGCCTGGGCCACACAATAAATCAAACCGAGCTCAGCCTGTCACGATGGCATCAACTGCTCTATCAACTACTCGATGAAGTCACAGAGAAACCCGAGTTTAAAGCAGCAGAATGTGTGTGTGAGTCTGTGTGTCAGTAGGGACAGAGATCATGGTGAGCTGCCTTCCAGGAACTTCTAACTCTACAGATAACACTATGAAACTGAACTTTCTGTCATTCAGATCCACATAAAGTCTCAGAAACACACAAAGCAGGGGTCCTCAACCTTTCTAGTGCCGACACCCTCTAATACAGTTCCTCATGTTTGGTGACCCCCAACCATATAAATATTTTTATTGCTACCCAATAACTATAATTTTGCTACTGTTATGATCATGACATAAATATTTTTGGAGACTGAGGTTTGTCAAAGGGATCACATAATGAAGCTGTCTTTTAATTCAGTGATTTATTGAATAGTTTGCACACAGAAAAGTCAGAATTTTATTTTCCTCACTGCATGGGGGTGGGAGGGAAGAAAAAGGAAAAAAAATCCCTGTATTTATTTTAGTTGGTACACACTTAGGTCAAATAATTTCAAATACTATCTGTGTGGCTGAAAAAAGTCAATTTAACCTCAACACATTAAGAAAATTTTTTTCTCTTTGAAAAGAAAAAAAGTTTTAGAGCTAAACTTAACCTTCTCCATAGAAAATCATTAGCTATTTTTCTATTTAGACAACTGGAATCTATGTTATGGAATGTTCTAAACACTTTATAAATCCCGACTACTTGGTACTGAGAGTAATTGTAATGATAGATTTGTCTGCATTAAACACACGCAGAACATTAGAAGCCAAAAACTTTATTTACTTACAAAAGTATGTACAATTTGGGATTAAAAAAACTTCAGGGTTGGGGATTTAGCTCAGTGGTAGAGCGCTCGCCTAGCAAACGCAAGGCCCTGGGTTTGGTCCTCAGCTCAAAAAAAAAAAAAAAAAGAAAACACTTCAAAGAATTTGTTTTAATGTTTTTGTTCTTCTTTGAATTGCCATAGAAACATATTCTGAAGGTTTAAGGGTTTGCTTAAATTTTTCTGGGGATGGGAATAAATACAAAGAAAGGAAGTAATCCAATAAGAGAGCGTTAGACTAACAAGTCCAGCCAGTAGATGATGACTGAAGTGCCATCCTCCAAGAACACTGTGGTGATATTTTGTTTGTACACTAACAAATAAAAGTTGCTTGAATATCAGAGGACAGAGCCACTTCTCACCTCGCCAACTCTTCAGCAAAAAGGGAAAGATCCCGTCTCCACGAATCCTCAGACAGAACGTTCCTGAGTCCTCAGCCAAAAAAGGGAGTGAACTCCTGTCTCCTCCTGGCTTGTACTCCTTTCTCTGCCCAGCCATACCACTTCCTGTCTCAACCTTCCTAGTGCTGGGATTAAAGGCGTGTGACTCTCAAGTATTGGGATTAAAGGTATGTGCCACCACTGGCTGGGTCTGTTTTTCTTTTAGACTGGATTAATCTGGTGTAGTCCAGGGTGGCTTTGAACTCACAGAGATCTAGATCTCTGCCTCCCGAGTGCTAAGATTAAAGGTGTGTGCCACCACTGCCTGGCCTCTATGTTTAATCTAGTGGCTGGCTCTGTCCTTTGATCTTCAGGCAAATTTTATTTGTTAAAGTACAAACAAAATATCAAAACAGAACACCCCAAGAAATGGAACAGAATACAGGAAGTAGGGTAATTCTATACCAATTTGCTATGGAGATTGATTGCTGTTTTCAGAGTACAGGATAATATATTCTTAGCAATCTATACCTATCATACATAACAGTAAAGAAGCCTGTGGTGAGTCAACAAAACATTCTCACACATCCAGACACAGATTATCTACTACAAGCCCTAAAATATATGTAAATGGTTACGTTTCAGCAGATGCGAGCTGCTGATGTCTCCACAAGTCCATCATCCTTCACATTGGGGAGTTCTGTATTACCTGATAATTTCTATTTTCATCTGTAACTGTTTTTCAATATGATAACCCCCCATAGTTCAATGGGAGAAGTTGAGATGCTGTAGCTGGCCATGGTAGTAACCATTTCTCCCTCAGCTTTGGTGGGTTCAGCTGCTGGGCTCTGTTTCTTTGTTGTTGGAGTAGTCAAGAAGTCTGTTTCCATTCAGAACACTGTTTCTGCAAAGGACATTTGTAGCTGTTACTGGCACAGAAACATCAATCAGATACTGGATCTTAGAAACACTTCATCTATGTATCATCTATCCCAACACCTTATCTCTTCTGGATAATCATCCTGATTAACCAATGATTTGCAATCAGCTGGCTTGGACATCTACAGTGAAAAGGAGGCATCCAGGCTAAATATAGTGTCACCTTCCAGTATGTTCTGATAGAAATACCTTCCCTCTGACATCAGAGGAGAATTCTAACTGCCGGAGTGCTTTGCTATGATTGATACTTAGTATGCCACTCTTTCCTCTGCCTCTGGATCTCCATACTTCTCATTTTATTCCAAGGTATCCATCTCAAAGGATATCGCTCTTCACTGTCTCATAGGTAAGAGAAACATTGGGAATGTTTCACACCAGCTGAAGAATATTTTATTACTGGCATCTGGAACTACTGGGTGCGGTGATAATAAATAGGAGGCCACACTTTACATATGACTATTACCTCCTAATAATGACCATCATCATGGACAATTCAATTGCATGTTATGTTTGAAGGTAAGGGTTGTAGGGAGAGATCTGGTCTTAACTAAAGTTAATGTGAAAGAATGCAGATATTGTCATCTGAGTGAACTGTTAAAGAGAATACCCTATTTACCATTTTATGCCAATATATGATTGGGCATGCATATGATTAAAATCAGATGCAGTACGGGGAGGAACCTAAATAATGAACAAAGCCTACAAAAACTAACCTGTCAACCAAAATAGAAAACTACCCATGTTGTACTGACCGGTTGTATGTCAACTTGACACAAGCTACAGACATCAGAGAGGAGGGAGCCTCGCTTGAGGAAAGGCCTCCATGAGACCCATCTGGAAGGAGTTTTCTTAATTAGCAATCAATGGAGGAAGACCCATTGTGAGTGGCGACATCCCTGGGCTGGTGGTCCTGGGTTCTATAAAATAAGCAGACTGAGCCAGCCAGAGAAAGCAAGCCAGTAAGTGGAACCTCTCCAATGGCTTCTGCATCAACTCCTGCCACCAGGACCCTGCCCTATTTGAGTTCCTGTCCTGACTTCCTTTGGTGATGAGCAGTGACATTGAAATGTAAGTCAAATAAGACCTTTTTTTCCCAACTTGCTGTTTGGTCATGGTGTTTCATCGCAGTAATGGAAACCCTAACTCAGACATTTGTTAGACCTTTTTGCAACCATTCTATTTGTTTGTTTTCTTTTTCAAGACAGGGTTTCTCTGCATATCTCTGCTTGTCCCAGAGCTTACTCTGTAGACCAGGCTGGCCTTGAACTCACAGAGATCTGCCTGCTTCTGCCTCCTGAGTGCTGGAATTAAAGGCCTATACCACCACTACCCGGATTCTTTACTTTACTTTTTATGACAAGTGTTTTATTAGAGGGCATTAAGTAAACCAATATTTTGTATTGCATTTGTTTCTTGTGTGCAGGTGTCTGTGAGTCCATATGTGGGTACGTGCATAATTGGGGATCAAAGGACAAGATACAGGAGCCCATTCTCTCCTTCCAATTCATGGGCCTCAGGGATCCCACTAGGATTTGGGGCTTGAAAGCAAAACACCTTCACCTGTTGAGCTGCTTTCCAGTAAATCAATCTTTATCAAATGTAACATTTAAAGTTTACAAAAACAATGATTGATCCAAGAACTTTTCACAAGTACTTGAGAGTCTGTATTAAAAATTAACTTCAATTAAATAAAATTACTTTAAATGGTTGAAACACTTTGGGAGTTGAAAATAGATAACTTAAAAATAAAATATTGATCTTCTTCTGGTGGTTAATGAGACTAGAGAGTGTGGTTGGATTTTTATTGAAAAGGGCAATTTTCTTCAAGTATTTTTCCTTGGAAAACTTACTTTTAGTTTGGCTTTATAGGAGCTGTTTGAGTAAGGTCCAATTCATCTGTAAAATGGCAACTGAGAGAACAATTTCCATAAAAGGATTCACACAAAGTTAGGATGATAGGAAGAAATATATGTAAGCAGACATGTACATTTGACCTTTGTGAGTTAGGTCAAATTTCCTGAGGCTAAATTTGAGGGCTTTTCTGTTGTTATTGCCTTGAGAGAGGAAGCACTTCACAGCCCTCCCGGGGACCAGTGCTCTCCCATCAATAGATGCTGACATCCTGAGAGAAAGAGATGGCTTCAGGGCAGAGCAAATGCCCGCCCCGCCCCCCTACTCAAACTTGCAGAAAGGCTCCTCTTTCATCTCTTCTGTCCACTTTGGAAGGACATACTTTCTGCACATTATCTATAACCAAAAGGGACAGAATGCTGAGTGTAGGGGACAAAAGGAAAAACTGTGTCCATCACATTGTTAGACAGCATTTGTCCTAGTACTCCTGAGGCAGTTCTGAGCCCTTATCCTTCTACAAGAAGACTGTCTGCTTGATCTATGTCCTTGACATGGTGGAGAGAAGGCTATGCCCGGGGTTGTTTTTCTTGGTTCTTACTCAACCTTGTTCAATGAAGCTGTGAAACCAGTGTCCCAGGGGCTCCATCTCCTGCACCAAAGAAAGACTAAAAGACAATTAAACAAGATGAACTCATAGTACAAAAATGTCTTCAGGGCCTGGAGAGATGGCTCAGTGGTTAAGAGCACTGGTTGGTCTTCCAGAGGTCCTGAGTTCAATTCCCAGCAACCACATGGTGGCTCACATCATCTGTAATGAGATCTGGTGCCCTCTTCTGGCCTGCAGGAATACATGCATACATTACACTGTATATATAATAAATAAATAAATCTTTATCAAAAAAAGTCTTCAGTCTTTTACAAGGATACACTTGTATTTTTCCAAGAAAGAAACTGGGAAGTTGAAATATAGAAGAGTTGAAAGGAGTGAGTGAGAGAGAGAGAGAGAGAGAGAGAGAGAGAGAGAGAATATCTTGTATGAAGCCCTCCAAATCTTTCATAGTTCATTCCCATAGTAGCCCAGAGACAGTTGTGGCTAATCCACTTATACATTCTTTTCTACACTTATGGAATTTTTCGCTTTCCAGGAATCAACCATACTCCCAGGTTATTCTTCATCGCCTAATTTATGTCCACATGACTCTAGACCTTCCCTGAAACAATCCTCTTTTACCCCCAACCAGTAACCCCTAACACTACCTCATTTCCTACCCATCACTAGTCCCAGTTCTCTGTATATTACCTATTAAGTAAAAGTCCATAAATCTTCACTTCATCTTTATACATTTCATGCATCTTCTATTATACATTTAATAAACACATAATGGATGAATGATAACTGAACAAGGACTCCAGCTAAGATGACCCATGTCCTCCTATGATTATTCACTATCTCAGAACTGAATGAAAGACAGTCTGCACAAGCTCAAATCTTGGTTGTTTCTTTTTTTCCACAACTATATTGATTAGAACCACCTTAAGTATCAGTGATCAAACTCATCAATTAAAGGACAGACAGAGATGGGTGATGAAGCTTGCCTCTAAGAAACACAACTAAAATACAAAATCATAAGTAATTTAAAGTAAGCAGATAAAGATATAGAATGAAAACATATTTTTTTCAAGTGGGAGTAGGTCTTTTAAGTTCAGTCAGAGCAGACTTTAGAGCAAGGAAAGTTACCAATGGCAAAAAAAAAGACTTCATATAATGATAAAGAGGTCAATCTCTATGAAGACATAGCAAGATTAAGATACATATGACACAGAATATCAAAATATGTGAGGCAAACTATAAGGAGAGATGTAAGAACAAATAGATGTTGTACTATTACAGTTGAACACCAGACTCATCTATAATAAATGATGAGTTCAAGAAGCATAAAACCAGCAAATACATAGCTGGATTTGAAAAGTATCAGGCATCATATGAGGTGGCTCAGCAGATAAGCACCTGCCACCAAGCCTCATGACTGCTCATCTCTGGGACCCATAGAGTAGAAAAGAAGAACCAACTCCTGAAAGTTATGTATTGAACTCCATCCACATGCCATGGTACATGGATGTGTGTGCATGTGCATGCTCACACACATACACACACACACACACACACACACACACACACACACACACAGACAGAGAGAGAGAGAGAGAGAGAGAGAGAGAGAGAGAGAGAACAAAACTATATAAAATTTATGTGAAAAATTATTGGAGAATAAAACATGCAAGATTGAGGAAACCACTGAAAAATAATTTCAACTGTTTGTATAATTTTATTTAGTAGTGATTGTATTAATATGTACATTGCTGGACTTTAGTAATATATAAAATTAAGATGATAAGGAATTATGTCACTGATAGAACTCTTGTTGTTAAAGAATATGCAAATATAGACAAGCTCAAGTGAAAATTCTGAAGTCCAACACTAGACTCTGAACATCACTTATTCATTTAGAAGATATTATAATGTCTTTTACAATATTACAGAGAATAGGATGGGTAGTTTAAGGGTCAAAACACTTTTCTGAAACCATGACGACAGTAAGCACTATGGGTCTTGCTGAATACATGGTCCCCATCATAGCTACTCCGTTCTATAACTGAGATAGAAGCCATTGTTTCTTTATACACATTGGAACTAGACGTGGCTTGACTTACAGAAGGTTATTGTTCATTAACCCCTGACTAAAGCAGAGAGTATCAATAGCTGCTAATGTCACAAAATAGGAGTCTACTAGATACGTCCTTTGATCTTGATAAAGGAGTAAACCATCCCTAGAATCTGATTAAATCTTTATATGTCACTGCCGATTTGAGGAGTTTCTCAGGCAGTTAAATGAAAACATGTTGAGTGAGAAACTCCAAGTCAAACTATGTAAGTTTTTTACAATATATAAATAAAAGTAAGAACATAGTTGGTGGAAACTGTAGAATGAATTAAAAAGTTGAATATACAAAAACTTATTTTGAAAGTCCAAGGCATCAAATGATCAATATATTAATATATTTTTAAAGAAAAAAATCTATATTTTATCCCTCATTACTAAGGTGGAGAAACATGGTAGAAGAAGGGTTGGGGAGATTGTAAAGTCAGAGGTTGGAAAGATTTATAAGAAAGATGTGTTTTGGACATGCATGGTCACTGTGCTCACAACCTCACAGCACTTAGGATTACTGGCACAGGAACTGCACAGGATCAAGCCAGCCAACATTCTAGCACAATCACCAGGGCCTCATGAGGTCCCCACAACTAGCTAAGGAATTATTGGCAGTTAGTGGTCCCTGAGGAAGAGAAAGTCCATTTTCTTCAGTGATATGGCCCAAGGTGGATTACCCATACTACAATGGATGGTGCCCTGAATCCAAATATGGGCAGCACTGATCAGACGAGTGGTTTATAAAAAGAGGAAAGAGAGGAAGAAGATGAGGGAAGAGAAGAGAAAGAAATGAAGTTGGGAGGGAGGTATGGGTGGATCCAAGAGGAGTTAGGAGGAAGAGTGAGTGGAGGGGAGCCAATGTAATCTAAATACATTGTGTTTATATGTGAAATTACCAAAGAATAAATGGAAATTGTAAAAAGAAAAATACTTACAAGGCCTTTATGTTACTTTTTATTTCACATTGCCTTTTTCAACATAGAAAATGGAAGAACCCTTGTCTCCTTTTGAAGCGGTCGATCAATCGGCATTCTGTTGACCCCAGCACCATTTGTAAGGTGACCAATCTTTACACTGGACATTGTTTCTGTCACAAGTAAGAGATGAATGGTATCCATCTTTGACCTCTTTTTCATAATCTCTTTTATCATGTCCTTGATACTTGTCAAATGCTGTCTTCTTGATTGCTCTAAATATTTTACCTTTTTAAAAGTTTGGATTACTACACCATAAAAGAATTTTTTTAAAAAATTGGAAAGTGAAAACCATCCATGACATAAAAAACTACAGTATATCCACTAGATTGGTAACTAGGCAGACCCATTAATAAGCTGTTAAACACGGTCACTTTTGAACATGAAACTAAGAATTACATCAGATTAGGAAGCATAAAACAGTTATTTCAGGCATACTAGGAAGCATGTGTAACACGAATCTGAAAAAGTCTTATCAATAAAAAGAACTCAATGCTAGTTATTGGGGTGAATGCTGGAAGATCAGGGAAGCAGAACAAGCCACATCCAACCTCACCTCGCCAAGTTCTCAGCTGATCTTATTTCCTCAGACTGAAGGCCTCTGTGTCCTCATCTGAATGGATCTCAGCTGTGCTGCTGCTCAAAAGCCTAAAAGCTTAAAGAGACTCTAGTTCCTGGTCCTCACACCTTATATACCTTTCTGCTTCCTGCCATCATTTATTTCCTGGGATTAAAGGCGTGTGGCACCATGCCTGGCTGTTTGCAGTGTGGCTTCAAACTCACAGAGATCTGGATGGATCTCTGCCTCCAGAGTGTTAGGATTAAAGGTATGTGTGCCACCATTTTCTGGCCTCTATGTCTGCCTAGTGGCTGTTCTGTTCTCTGACCCCAGATAAGTTTATTAGGGTGCACAGTATATTGAGGGACATAGTATCACCATAAGCATGTTTACTTGAGTAACAGTAGAAGTATTTCTAGAGTCGAAAGAACATCTCACACTTTTGAAGTGGAGGAAGTAACTAGTAGATGCTGCCCCTCCCACATGTCCTGCATGTGTGGCATGCCTCTTGGCACTTGGCTACTACATAACATTTCTGCCATTAAACTAACTTCTATATCTGTCTCCACATCCAGATGCATTTCATGTGTAAAAGCAGGTTTCTATGAAGTATGCAACATGAATGCACTGTACCTCAGGACACTTCCAGCATGCAAGTATCAACGAGCCAATATTGTGCAAGGTGTTTTCCACCTGTGTGGTTCTATTTATAAACATGTACAAAAGAGGACATGAACCAGAAGTTTTCAGAATCTCTTTCAATTTAATGTTCTTCATCTGAATTTCATATGAAAGCATGCAAATTCGTGTCCACTTTGTGGTGGAAGTGAACTGGTGTCAAGATATGAGTGTCAAAAGCCAAGACATAAAGAATGCTGATAACTTCAAAAGTAATTTCCGATACATGACATTACAGAAACCATTTAATCCATCAAAACAAGTTTATAGATCTATCTTATGACCAAATGTTTCCAGAGGAGAGGCTGCTGCAGTCTTGTTCTGATAATCAAGAGATCCTACAGTTAGGAAGTCCTCATCTTTGAATTTGGTTATTTCTTTTCAAAATAGGCTGCTACTGGGCTTCCAAAAAGCAATAGGCAGATGTGACTCTAGAGTCTGGGACACTTTGTCAGACTCAGCTTTGCCCCCTCACCATGAAGTCATTTCTCCATTGGTAAAGGTTGTGGTGATGTCCACATGGCACCCATTGAGAAGCGCTGCCTAGACCTTTCCTTGTAAGGACACCCAGAGGAAAATAGCATCAACTAGCAGACAGGCTTTTGGTGCAGTTCTGGAAGTTCTGAGTTTCAAAGTGAGAACATCTCTGAATTGTGTTTAGCCCATAGCTAGCTAGCATCTACTGAGCTCTGAGAAGCAAAGTAGGTAACCATTTCTGCCTGAGAATTGACAGAAGTCTAAGTAAGGCAGACAAGTGAGACACCAAGTTATAACAGGGCGAGAAACTGAAAGGAAACTGAGTATCCAATTCTTCCAGAAAGAAAATGTATCCCAGAAAGGCCTTCCTTGAACTACCCAGAGGAGAATATCATACTTTAAATACAGACCTATTTCCCAATAGGATCCCCTTTTTTGAGAGAAGTAATGTATGTATTTATGAAGCCTCTGTAGAAAGGACCTTTTCCAAACTCCTCAGCCCCAAAACTTTAGAGAGTAACATCCTTGGGCAAGACCTGAACACCTTTGAGGCCACCCCATACAGGTGTGTATTATTAGGAAAGAGAAAGTGTTGGGTCTCATTCATATATGTATCTTTCTATTTTACCTTTAAATGTAGCTTGATGAAGGTTGAAAAATACTCCTAAAATATTTAAATATTTATCACTGATATATATCTCCTTGGCACAATATACTCTAACTAGATTTTCTTATCTCTTACCTTCCAGTACATATTAGTGGTCCAAACATTCTCCCTGAACCATCTGGATCTTGCAACACCCTCCTTGTCAAGACTGAATTTACTTATCAACCACTCAACTTTACTTTACAGCAGGGTTGACACTTTGGCTCTTTTTTGTTTTTCAGTACAACATGCCAGAAGTGATTTTTGCCAATTCTGAAGCAATCTCTCAAGAGGGCTTATTCATTCCCATTGCTGTTTTAAATTGTCTCCATCTGCAATACAGGCCAAGATGGTGGCTAGAAGTTGAAAGACCATGTGACAGACTGAAGTTGTCTCACTGTCCTAAGCCAAGAACCCCCTACCAACTCCTGTCTCCCTTCTGTTGGCTGACAAGAGATGAATCAGTAAGATCAGTGACATCAGTGAAGCCTTGCCCAGACAGGAAAAACCACCCATTTGATTCACAGGCACATGCATTAATGAATGTTTATTGTCAAATGTTTACTGGGGTCTTCTGGGAGATTGCTATCCAGCATCACTGTGGCAAGGAGCAGGCAAAATACATCCCTGGGGGATTCATCTGCACACCATCAGCTTTAGTATATAACAGGAGAATTCAGAATTCATGATGAATAACAAGTGAGTGACAAAGTGAAAACACACCCAATAAGCCAGATGTTATGTGTCAATGAGTCTTACTTCACTAAGTAAGAATGGCAGATTATCATCTCATGCTTTCCTATTTGGGAACAAGTCCTGTGCCCCTTCCATCTTAGAGCAGGGAACATGGAGTCAATGTATAGATCATTCTCCTGTCCTCATGAATCCCTGAGCGAGCTGTGTCCATGCCAGCAGAGAAGCAGCATCCGTTCAATGGTACAAGCCTGGGAGTGGATGCCTTTTATTATCCCTGCATGCCTGCATGGTGGTGGTGGCTCACTGATGAGTTTGCCAAGACTGGACGAGTGAGTGAACAAGCACAAAAGGAATCTTTCCAACATTCTCAACACACACACACACACACACACACACACACACACACACACACACGAACATGGCAGAGAGAGGCAACCAAGATGCTATCACTACCACAGGCTGCACAGGGCTGTCTCAAGTGCAGATTTAGATATTGGGAACATGGTATGAGCTGGAGTTCCTGAGGAAGTCCATGGGCAAAGGGTGACTTTACCTAAATTCAGAGTCACTCTGAGTCACTCTAGCTAAGTCCTGAGGAGTAAATAAATATATAAGAAAAAGCTATGTCAATCAGCGAAGATTTAGTAGGAAGACAACCATAGCCAAGTCTCAGGAGACACATATGGATACAAACTTCCTGTGGAAAAAGCTGTGTAACAAAGAGATTAGCTAGCCTGGCACATCTCCTCGGTCTGAACAGAGAAGTAAGGGTGAGGAAAAGACCCTAATGCAATAGCTGTGGAAAGTGAGGGTTCATCCTCACACCCAGCCTGCAGCACCAGCAAGGCAGGAAGCAAGTTCATGAAATCATTGGGAGTATCTAGCCATAGCTACATTGGTCATGTTATTCCAGACTCAGGAAGTATTCAGTAATTGAGAACTTATGAAGAGCAGTCATCTTTCCCTTTTTTGGAGTTATCATTTATTTTCTATATCTATTTCACCACTTCAAATGACTAGTTACAAGGGATCACCCTCCATTCATGGTTTTCAGGCTGGTAAAGGGTGGGGGCACATTTTCCTTACCATTCCACAGTAACAGGATAAGCAATGCTAGTGCAAGGCAGCAGGGGTGAAGGGGTAAGGGGGGGGGTCCTCCACTGCTGTGCTCTGCTTCCCTATCTTTTCAGCATGGAAGATTCAGGCTCACCCTCCCTCCCACTTCCTGCTCTAGGTCATCCCATCAAAGCTCACTGTTCCTGCCCATATTTCTTTGCTTGTTTCCAACCAAAAGATTTGGTAGTTAAAAAACACATTCTGTTACAGCTGTTCTCAGTTCCCACCATTCCCACAAGCTTCTTTCCATGACTGGCATGTGCTGCACTGTTGCCCACCTGCTAATGGCATGCAAGAGACTCCTTAACATTAAAGATCTTATGTATTTTTGTGTCCTACATCGCAAAGAAGCCTAGAACAAAAGCTCCCAAAAATGTCAAGAAGATAAATGAAAACTGCAGACATCATTTTCACTTTTCAGCACTTTGATCTTCTTGCCAGTTTTATGTGCCGTTTCTTCTGCAGCTGTATGTGAAAATGTACCAGTCTTGCTTGACTTACTTATTCAGCATTGCACCTAATGGCTAAAAGGTAGTTGATGCCCCTTAGTGTTTACAAGATGAAGAACAAACCAATGTACTCACTTACAAATCGTTCAAGAATGGAGACCCTGGGCAGGGTGAAGAGCAGGCTTTAGGGATTTTATGCACCAGCTGGAAGCATGGCTCGCTCTTACCTCTCAGAGAGAAAGTTGGATATCCTTTTAGGACCCTCTTTCCCTGGGAAACCATTGCTGCTCCAAGAAAAGACTTTAATAGTTATCCTTCAAAGCATTTGAAAAGTCTTCCTCATCAGATTTAAGGTACATTGTGTCATCCAGTGAACCAAACAAAAGCAGACTATAACTCACCCTGAAGTCTATGCTATTTTGTACCTAGTGATTCTTACTCAGCACTTCTTAAATTAATCTCATTTAATGGTTCTGGGAAGCCATTGTTCGCAACTGTCACTAATGTATTCATATCATTTTGCTCTGCTGCACCTGAACATGGCAGATTCAGCCAGTTTTCATAAACCAATTTTCCCCCATTCCTGCTTTGCGATGTAAAGTCTTTCTTTCATTTAGGGCAAGGGCAATCTAAACTCTCAGCTACCTGTAATGATCTCATCTTTACAATTCATCTTCTCAGTGGCTTGTCTTTTGCACAGGGAAGACATCTATAGGTCTGACGGTTTGCAACTGAGAGCTGATATTTGGATACTCTCTCTCTGCTTTATGAATAAGGAAGAAAAAATTATTCTTTTTTCCTAGAATGAGTATTTGACATACTTCTGATGCCAAGCAGTCTAAGATAAAGTTAAAATAAGAGTAGCATGTCTATGGGGTAAAAAGACTTTGAAAACACTAATATTTTATCTATTTTACCTTGGTGCCAGGGTCATTCAGAAATAGGTATAATTTGGTAAGGAAGACCACATGCCTTGCTCTGTGAGTCCTTTTTATCTACACACCTCAGGTGTTTTTGTTAAGTCAGCCTGCACCTTCAGCATTGACGGGACAAAGGAGTTTGGATTTGTAAGTCCATGTGTGGGTTCTATAAAAGGGTTATCCTAAGTGCATTTGTAAAATATGGTCTTCAAGACTGAGTTTCGCTGAGAGAGAAAAAAAGAAAGCAAATATTCTTACCTTAAAAAGCAAAATCGCCGCTTCAGAAGGAAATGAAGATGGTAATAGAAGAATGACTCTTCAAAGATTTTATATATATTTATATATATATACTACATTTTAAAGTCACTAAAAAGGAGTACAGGAGTGCTATAATAAAAATATTACTCTTGATAACATTCTAAGATACTCATAGATGAGTACCTTGCTCAGCCATCATCAGAGAAGCTTCCTCCTGCAGTGGATGGGAACAAATACAGAGACCCACAAACAGTTAATGTTCAGACAGTGAGATACCTGGAAACACTCACCCCTAAATGGGATGTCTCCATCAAGTCCCTCTGAGCAAGGATCAGGGAACCTGTGGTGGGGAGAGAGGTAAAAAGGGTGTAAGGTAGAGGGGAATGGAGGTCACCGAGGAAACAATGCCTGCTGTACATAGCAGGATCAACACGTGTATGAATTCATAGAGACTGTGCAGCATGCACAGGGCCTGCATGGGTCCGCACCAGAAGGTGTTCTAGAGCTGAAAGAAATGGACACATTCCCCCATCCCTACCAGAAACTGTTGTTTCCTATTGATTACTACTTGCAAATAAAATTTTACTTTCCTCTGAGGGAGTCTCACCTCAGAGACAAACTGCTCCTGAGGGTAGTCCATGTGCCCAGCAGTTGATGCCAACAGAAGCTGAACCCAGTGACATCTTTGGAGGCCCTTGTCTCATAATGTTGTGTCAGGGCTCTTTTTTAAATCTTTTATCTTTTTAAAGCTTTATCTTTTTTTAAATTTTATCTTATTTATTTTTATTTTCTTTTTCTTTTTTACTCTTATATGTATATTTTTATATATTGTATATTATTATGTGTATTGTGCATATATTATGCCTTCCAGTTTGGGTTTTCATGGGATTCCTGAGTGTGTGAACAACTGAGTCTCTGTCAATATCATTTTCTGGGGCTCTTTCCTTTTGTTTGTTTTGTCATATTCTGACGTGTTTGTTTTATCTTATTTAATTTTATTGTTATCCCTTAGAAACATCTTTGTTTTCTAATGAGATACAGAAAGGGTGTGGATCTGGATAGGGAAGGAAGTGGGGAAGAACTGAGAGGAGCAGAAAGGGGAGACCATAATCAAGATACAGTATATGAAAAAAATCTATTTTCAATAAAGAAAAGAAAACATGAGACACACAGGTCACCCAGACTATTGAACCACTGAGTTCTATCTCTGCCCCTCTTCATACTTACTGTTTTCAGATAGAGTCTCATTAAGTTGCCAAGGCTAGTCTTGAACTCATGCTGTATCCCAGGCATTCATGACCTCATGACTGGCCCTCCCAAGTAGATGTATACCTGCCCTGCCTCCAAACATCTTATTTTTGCACACTTTATAAATTATGCATTCTTAGTTTTCATCTTAAAAATACTGAGAAATCAGTGTATTTCTGACACTAGGCATGAGGCAAAAATGCTGAGGCTACCAGAAATAAGTGAGATAAGATTCATGCTAGCACTCAGAGTCCAGAGGAAGAAACAAAGAAATAGAAACAGTAAGAAGATTCAAGAAGCTGGCAAGTACAATTCATATTTGAGTTTACTGGAGTTTAATTTATTGATCCATGTTTTGATGTATTAAACATGCATGAAAACATCAGTGTCAGGCCTGGTTCTGAGACCTGGAGCACAGAAATGTTTAAGACCTTCAACCTCAAGGACTTCTCTTATACTAAGAAGCATGGCATTGACAGATCAATGACAGTATAGCATTGGCTACTATCTTAGTTGGGGGTTGTATTACTATGAAGAGACACCATGACTGCTATGGTGATATTTTCTTTGTGCTGAAATGTGATTATATTTGTATGTTAATAAATAAAAGTGCCTGGGGGTCAGCTAATAGCAAGCCATTTAGCAGAAATCTGGCAGTGGTAGCACATGCCCTTAATCCCTGACCACATGACAGGCAGATCACTGTATGTTCAAGGACATAGGCAGCATCGAAACGCACACCTTTAATCTCAATACCAACTATAGAAGACCTGGATGTATGTATAGATAGGCAGTGACAAGAAGGTCATGTGGATAGATTTATAACCATTGAGAAGGCAGAACAGGAAGTTAATAAAAAAGACAGACAAAACAGATGCCAACATAGACTTCTATAACCAGCAAAACTTTCAATAATCATAGATGGAGTGAACAAGACATTCCAAGACAAAACCAGATTTAAACAATACTTATCCACAAACCCAGCCCTACAGAAAGCACTAGAAGGAAAATTCCAACCTAAGGAAGGCAGACACACCCATGAAAACACAGGCAATAGATAACACCACAGCAGTAAACCCCAAAGAAGAGAAGTACACACACACTACCACCACCAACAACAAAAATAACAACAGGAAAATATCCCTTAATATCAATGGACTTAATTCACCTATAAAAAGACACAGACTAACAGAATGGATACGAAAACAGGACCCATCTTTCTGCTGTATACAAGAAACATACCTCAAATTCAAAGACAGACACCTCCTAAGAATAAAAGGCTGGGAAAAGACTTTCCAACCAAATGGTCTTAACAAGCAAGCTGGTGTAGCCATCCTAATATCCAGCAAAATAGTCTTCAAACTAAAATCAATCAAAAGAGATAATGAAGGATATTACATACTCATCACAGGAAAGATCCACCAAGACGAAGTCTCAATTCTGAACATTTATGCCCCAAACACCAGGGCACCCACATATGTAAAAGAAACATTACTAAAGCTTAAATCACATATAAAACCCCACACATTAATAGTGGGAGACTTCAACACCCCACTTTCACCTCTGGACAGATCGGCCAAATTGAAACTTCACAGAGAAATAATGGACTTAACTGATGTTATGACTCAAATGGACTTAATCAATATCTACAGAACATTCCACCTGAACAAAAAAGAATATACCTTCTTCTCAGCACCCCATGGAACCTTCTCTAAAATCGATCACATACTTGGCCACAAAGCAAATCTCAACAGATAAAAAACAATTGGAATAACCTCCTGTGTTCTGTCAGACCACCATGGTTTAAAGTTAGATTTCAACAACAGAAAAAACTACAGAAATCCTACAATCTCATGGAAACTGAATAATGCTCAAATGAGTCACCAATGGGTTAAGGAAGAAATAAAGAAATTAAAGGCTTCCTAGAGATCAATGAAAATGAATACACCACATACCCAAACATATGGGACACCATGAAAGCAGTGCTAAGAGGGAAATTTATAGCACTGAATGCCCACATAAAGAAGCTGGAGAAATCTCACGCTAGTGACTTGACAGCACACCTGAAAGCCCTTGAACAGGAAGAAGCAAAGTCTTCCAGGAGGAATAGATGCCAGGAAATTATCAAACTGAGAGCTGAAATCAATAAAATAGAAATAAAGAGAACAATACAAAGGATTAATGAAACAAAGAATTGGTTCTTTGAGAAGATCAACAAGATAGACAAGCCCTTATCCAAACTAACCAAAAGACAGAGAGAGAACATTCAAATTATCAAAATCAGAAATGAAAAGGGGGACATAAAAACAGACAATGAGAAAATCCAGAGAATCATCAGGTGATACTGCAAAACCCTCTACTCCACAAAACTGGAAAATCTAAAAGAAATGGATACTTTTCTGGATAGGTACCACATACATAAGTTAAATCAAGACCAGATAAACCACTTAAGTAGTCCAATAACCACTAAGGAAATAGAATCAGTAATTAAAAGTCTGCCAACCTAAAAAAGTCCAGGACCAGATGGTTTCACTGCAGAATTCTACCAGATCTTCAAAGAAGAATAATACCAATACTCTTTAAATTGTTCCACACAATAGAAGCAGAAGGAATATTACCAAACTTCTTCTATGAGGTTACAATTACCCTGATTCCTAAACCAAACAAAGATGCAACAAAGAAAGAGAATTACAGACCAATCTCCCTCATGAACACTGATGCAAAAATACTCAATAAAATATTGGCAAACAGACTCCAAGAACACATCAAAACAATTTTCCACCATGATTAAGTAGGCTTCATCCAAGGGATGCAAGGATGGTTCAACATACGAAAGTCCGTCAATGTAATACACCATATAAACAAACTCAAAGAAAAAAAACCACATGATCATCTCACTAGATGCAGAAAAGGCATTTGACAAAATCCAACACCCCTTCATGATAAAGGTCTTGGAGTAATCAGGAATACAGGGAACATACCTAAACATAATAAAGGCAATCTACAGCAAGCCAACAGCCAACATCAAATTAAATGGAGCTATAAGACAACATAAGGAGATTAAGGGGATCCAAATTGGAAAGGAAGAAGTCAAGCTTTCCCTATTTGCTGATGACATGATAGTATACATGAATGACCCCCAACAATTCAACCAAGGAACTGATACAGCTAATAAAAACCTTCAGCAACATAGCAGGATATGAGATCAACTCAAAAAAGTCAGTATCCCTCCTAGATACAATAGACAAACAGACTGAGAAGGAAATCAAAGATACATCACCCTTTACAATAGCTACAAATGATATAAAATACCTTGGGGTTACACTAACTAAGCATGTGAAGGACCTATATGACAAGAACTTTAAGTCCCTGAAAAAAGAAATTGAAGAAGATGTCAGAAAGTGGAAAACCTCCCATGCTCATGGATAGGCAGGATTAACATAGTAAAAATGGCAATCTTACCAAAAGCAATCTACAGATTCAACGCAATCCCCATCAAATTACCAACACAATTCTTCACAGATCTGGAAACAATAATACTCAACTTCATATGGAAAAACAAAAAACCCAACCCAGGATAGCCCAAAGAATCCTGTACAATAAAACAACCTCTGGAGGCATCACAATCCCCGACCTCATGCTCTACTATAGAGCTACTGTCATAAAAACAGCTCGGTACTAGCATAAAAACCAACATGTGGACCAATGGAATCGAATTGAAGACCCTGACATTAACCCACACACCTATGAACATATAATTTTTGACAAAGGAGCCAAAAATGTACAATGGAAAAAAGAAAGCATCTTCAACAAATGGTGCTGGCATAACTGGATGTCAATGTGTAGAAGGCTGTAAATAGATCCATATCTGTCACTATGCACAAAACTTAAGTCCACGTGGATCAAAGACCTCAACATAAATCCAGTTACTCTGAACCTGGTAGAAGAGAAATTAGGAAGTACTCTTGAACACATTGGCACTGGCGATCACTTTTTAAATACAACACCAGTAGCACAGACACTGAGACAAACAATCAATTAACGGGACCTGTTGAAACTGAGAAGCTTTTGTAGAGCAAAGGACATGGTCAACAAGACAAAGCAACAGCCTACACAATGGGAAAAGATGTTCACCAACCCCACTTCTGACAGTGGGCTGATATCCAGAATATATAAAGAACTCAAGAAATTAGACATCAAAATGCCCAACAGTCCAATTAAGAAATGGGCTATAGAACTAAACAGAGAATTCTCAACAGAGGAAGTTCAAGGAATTGCTCAACATCCCTAATTATCCAGAAATGCAAATCAAAACGACTCTGAGATACCACCTTACACCTGTCTGAGTGGCTAAGATCAAAAACACAGAAGACAGCTTATGCTGGAGAGGATGTGAAGCAAGGGGAACTTTCCTCCACTGCTGGTGGGAATGCAAGCTTGTACAGCCACTTTGGAAATCAATATGGCGCTTCCTTAGAAAATTGGGACTCCATCTCCCCCAAGACCCAGCTGTAGCACTCTTGGGCATATACCCAAGGAATGCTCAGTCATAACACAAGGGCATTTGCTCAGCTATGTTCATATCAGCATTGTTTGTAATAGCCCAGAACCTGGAAACAACCCAGATGCCCTTCAACTGAAGAATGGATAAAGAAAATATGGTAAATATACACAATGGAGTACTACTCAGCAGAGAAAAACAATGACATCATGAGGTTTGCAGGCAGATGGATGGATCTAGAAAAATCATCCTGAGTGAGGTAACCCAGACTCAGAAGGACAAACATGGTATGTACTCACTCATAGGAGGATACTAGATGTAAAACAAAGATGACTAGACTGCTACACAATTCCAGGGAGGCTACCTAGAAAATGGGACCCTAGGAAAGACCGAGGGATCACTCA
Source organism: Onychomys torridus (assembly GCF_903995425.1). Taxonomy (NCBI): domain Eukaryota; kingdom Metazoa; phylum Chordata; class Mammalia; order Rodentia; family Cricetidae; genus Onychomys; species Onychomys torridus. The sequence goes on from NC_050447.1 coordinate 9,630,414, forward strand.
ATGTCAGAGAAATGGATGAGATCTACATGAACAACCTGGATGACAGTGGGAGTAATGAAGGGCAAGGTTCAATGGAAAGAAAGCTTAGGGGAGCAGGAGATCCTAGCTGGATGAAGAACAGAAAGGGAAAAGGAGGAATAACAGACCATAATAAATGAAGACCACATGAGAACAGGAATTGGCAGATTGCTCAAGAGGTCCCCAGAAATCCACAATGATATATTCTCTGTAGACTGCTGGCAATGGTGGAGAGAAAGCCTGATCCGACCTAATCTGGTGATCAGATGCCTAAACACCCTAACAGTCGTCTTGGAAACTCTCATCCAGTAACTGATGGAAGTGGATGCAGAGATCCTCAGCCAGGCCCCAGGTGGAGCTCCAGGTGTCCAACTGTCGAGAAAGAGGAGGGACTGCAAGAGGGTGAGTTGTTGAATCCAAGATTGTAAAAAGCACAGGGACAAATAGCCAATCGAATGGATGCACATGAATTATGAACCAACGGCTGTGGAGCCCCCAGCTAGATAATTGAGACAATTGAGTAGCTTGATCTGTTTGGGAGGCACCCAGGCTGTGGGACCAGGACCTGTCCTTAGTGCATGAGCTGGCTGTTTGAAACCTTGGGCTTACACAGGGACACATGCTCAGCCTGGAAGGAGGGGACGTGACCTGCCTGTACTGAATCCACCAGGTTCAAATGAATCCCCAGGGGTGTCCTGGTCCTGGAGAACATGAGAATTTAGGGGAGGGAATGGGGGGGAAGGTGGGGGTGGGCACGGGAGGGGGGAGGACAGGGGAACCCATGGCTGATGTATAAAATTAAAACACATAATAATAATAATAATAATAATAATAATAATAATAATAATAAAATAACAATAATAAAGTTTGCCTGGAGATCAGAGGAAATAGCAAGCCATTTTAAGTTAACACAAAATCAGGCAGGGTCTCTGTGTGTTCAAGGCCACAATAGGGAACAGAGCCAAGCATGGTGACACACACCTTTAATCCCAGTACCAACCAGAGGGATCTGGAGGTCTGTATAGACAGGCAGTGATGAGGTAGGTGGGCTAAGACACAATGAGAGGGCAGAATAGCAGGACAGTAAAAGTGTGGGTAGATAGAAAGTTGTGGCATTTTGGAAGCTGCAGAGCGGGTGAGGTAAGGTTGGCTGGTAGTCTCACTATTTCCCTGATCTCTAATACTTTCACTTAAAAAAAAAAAAAACTTGGAAATTTCATCTGCTGCTGCAGTTCATTAAGTGGGAAAACACAAAGAGAACCACAGAGCAAAACAGAAATGTCTAATGGAGTTATCCAAGAACCAGTCAGGGAGTTATTTCCAAAGCCTCAGAACAGCATTTGACTGTTGGGAGGTTTGAGATGAGAATAGGACTTGGGAAGAACGAGGTGGTGGTGGGTTCTGGTGCAAAGAAATCACACCAAGATGTTTCACCTTCCCCGAAAGACAGGGTAGGGTGCCATGCTTTTCCAAGTAGGCTTCACTGAAGAGCCTGAGCCCCTTGGTACTTGAGTGATGGAAAGGCTGGCATCTGGCAGCTTAAGTGGAAGGCAGGAGGTCCAGTTTGTGAGCTGTTTGGGCAGTAGAGTAATGTATTTCTGTTGGAGGAAACGGGAACCTCTGTGAGCTAGCCTGGAGCCATGTGTAGCCCTGCCAATGAGGTCCCTATGGCAGGGTAATGGGCCTTTAATAGAAAGAGGCAGCAGTGTGCAGCTTCCTAGACCCAGGGCCTGAGTGGCAACTGGAGAGGCATGCCTGCTCTGCAGATGGCGTCTGTCAGATGAGCCCTGTAGGGAAGCAGCTGTGGAGCTGCAAGCGCAACGCTAAGATGAGAGCTAGCTCCGGACATCTGCCGATCTCAACAGTATGAGAGCTCGTCAAAACCCCTGCTCCCTTCCCTCCCCACGCTGGGAGCACCATTCCCATAGCATCTGTAATAACAGCTTTCAGGTGGCGGGGATGTGGGCCATGTAGACAGAAAAACTATCTTTCCTTCCCCCACAGAAGCAGCTGGTCCACCTCAGGTGGGGGTGGGGACTAAACCTTGGGGAGAGTTGCATTGGGGACTACATATCTTCATTTATACACTGACAGTACTTTCGAGATTGGAAATCTCAAATTTTAGTGTCCAAATTCTCATTCACTATTCCTCTTGTTACTAGACATATTTTAAAATTACATTTATCCACTTTATAGTTTTCAGGTGAGAGGTGTGTGTGTGTGTGCACCTGTGGAGATGAGGGGGCGTCCTTCAGGAGTCGCTTCTCTCCTACCCCATGGGTCCTGGAGAGTGAACTCCAGTCATCCGGCTTGGCGGCCAGCACCTTCACCCACTGAATCATCTCTCTAGCCCCTGTCTAGCCCTTTGCGTTTATACTTCCAAATCCCCAGTTCTTCGCACATCTGTGGTCAGACTTCACTGAAAGCAGGAGGTATTGTTTGTTGCTCTAGTTTTTTTCAAAGCCCTCTCCTCAAGCTACATGCTAACTTGTCTGGTTCACCCTCCAGTCAACAGTTTTCTAAATGGGTATGGCATTATAATTTTCATTTATTTATTTGTTTGTTTGTTTATTTATTTATTTATTTATTTATTTGGTTTTTCGAGACAAGATTTCTCTGTGTAGCTTTGTACCTTTCCTGGAACTCACTCTGTAGACCAGGCTGGCCTTGAACTCACAGAGATCTGCCTGCCTCTGCCTCCCGAGTTCTGGGATTAAAGGTGTGCGCCACCACCGCCCAGCTTATATATATTTTTTTAAAGGATTGTTTCTTGTCCCTGTGAGATGCCTGCTTCTGATTAGCAGCTGGCTACACTCCAGGCATCCACCAGTGAACCCAATACCCAGTCTGTTACTTTTTATTATATGGTCCTGCTGGGTCAGAAAGTTCGTGTCTGTGTGAGTCTGGGAGAAAGAGGATGAACATGAAGCATCTTGCATCGGGAATGTTTTTGATCAAGACTACACAGTTTCATATGGCAAATCTCTTACGTTCTGTTGGCCAGAACCAGGTTGTCTGGCCACACCTAACTGCAAGGGAGGCCAGGGAATGCAATCTTTACATCAAAGAAGAGAGAGACAGCCAGCCTGTTTCTGCCTCCCAAGATTCTTTTCTCACACTAGCCACATACCTAGGCAGACTTCTGCAGAATTTGTCTGGAAGAGAGAGGGTGCCAACACTGGAAAATGGACAGCTGCAGTCAAACATTGTGTTCTGAATCAATCTTGTGTTTGGTTTGCTGAAGTGTACTTTTTAACTATGACAGGCACTGATGAACTGATGAGTCAGTTCTGCCTTTAGCTTGGAAATCAACACCTTGGAAAGCTCTGAGCTGACTTTGATGATCTAGTCTGATACCCTCAGGTCTGTATGTGGCTATGAAACTGGGATATCCTTGGCTATAACCTGCTTAGCCTCCTCATCGCTCTCCTGCTGTGTGGTTGCTGTCTTTCTGCTTGAGTGTGCACCCCCACTCTCTCCTTTGGCCTCTCTTTAGTTAAGCACATCCCTTTATCATGTTCTGAGAACATTTGCATGGGAGATTCAGTGCCTCAGACCCCAAGGACACTCCTTATCTATCGTTCATCTGTTTGCACAGTGCTTCTACGCCCTCCAAGTCGCCTTTGCCTGGTTTTCATATCTGACTTTCAAGTGAGATACTTTCTCCACTGCCCAGTGTTCCTCGTCTGGGTTGTTAACTTACATTACAGCATTGATGGTGTGTAAGGAGCAGAACAAGCTAGTAGATGGGCCTGTATTCAGAGTAATTAGGACCCAGGGACACCGAAATACATTTTTTTTAGTCAATCATATTTCAGAGAGAACTTTGCCAGCATAGCACGCATGGCAGGTAAGCCTCCACAGCAGCTTGCCACCTCGGGGGTGAGGGGGACATTAACATGTAACATTTGGAGCTCCATGTGAGTCTCCTGTCATCACCAAGTACCTTCCTCTTCACCCTGTTGTTCCAGATGTCCTCAAAGGCAAGGTCTCTTAGGTTTGACTTTTCTCAGGAAGCATCTACAGCAGTGGTTCTCAAACTGGGGGTCATGACCCATCTGGGTCAAGTGAGCTTTTCACAGGACTAGCATATCAGATATCCTGCATATCAGATATTTATATTACAATTTGTAACAGTGAAAAATTTACAGTTATGAAGTAGCAACAAAATAATTTTATGGTTGAGGTGTCACCACACCATGAGGAGCTATATTAGAAGGTCACAGCCTTAGTTAGGTTGGGAACCCCTGGTGTACAGGGATCTAGGGCAGAAGCTGCTAAGTGCCTGTCAGTGTCTGATAATGCTGCAGGAAACCATCAACCTCGGAGCAAGGTTCTTATCTCACCTCCACCCCTAACTCTTCCTTCTCCTGCCTCTTATTCTCCTCTGTGGGGAAATGGTGACCTTCCAGCTCATTCCATCCTGCTCTTCTATCTGGCATGTTCCATCTTGGGATCTTGGCATTGGATCACAGTGTTTTTAGTCTCTTTAGTTGAGATTTCATTGATAAGTAAAGTATGCATATTTAATCTGCAAATTTAAACTGCAAGTCCAATCACATCTCAGATGCCTACCCTCTTGGCCAAACAAACTTTTACTGTATTTTTGTGTAGGTTGACATTCCTGAGACAGATGCATGTGAATCCACATATTCCAGGATTGATAGTTCTCCAACTTTATGATTTTTGAAAGCAATACTCATTCTATGTAAATCAAACTTCCAGTTTGAACTTTAACCTTTTCCCAATATACTGATTGCAAGACAATACTCTCAAGGAGCACAGCAAAGAACTGTGTGTGACTCCCACCATGTCATGTGGTCATGAGTGAAAAAGGCTGGTGCTCTACAGTGTGCCACATTGTTGAGTCAGATATTGATAAGGTTAGGTACAATAAATATTTATGTGGCTGACAAAATTCTCATCTGGTGATGGACTAATCTGGATGTAGCCATGCTATAAATCAAAGGGCACCTGGAGAATAAAGCAAAATCAACTCCAGATTTCATACCCTTTAAGACAATTGGTCATAGAATGAAGAAAATGGTATGTCTATTTTTTAAATGAATATTCTCTAACAAAAACGTAAGCCGTACTATAAAACCAAATGGTGTTAAATTCACACTATGCAAGAGAACTGTCTGGAGAGCAAAGCAGAAGCCATCTCCTCCCAGCGCAGATGAATTTCTCATTGGCTACAAAAACATCTGAAGTAGTTAGGATGAGCCTGTACTTCTCTTACACTGACTTCCTCAAATTCCCCCGGGAAAGCCACCTCAGGCCTTGCCTTTACTAGTGGTCTGCTATCACTGTGGATGAAACAGCAACATCTACAGGAACATCCAGGAACTGAAGCATGGTGCCTATGATGCAGACGGACTTACTTCCTTGGAAATGGGGTGCTTAGTTTATTATGAAAGTAGGAAGCACTGTTTTTTTTTAAACTTAAAGCCAAAGCCAAAGTATTATGCCTTTGAGGACAAGAGTCAAAAGCTTATTAGAATCACTAACATCTTAAAGTTACTGGAAGCAAAAAAATGTAAAAATTCACCTGTTGCCCCTAAAATTATTGAAATGAAATTAACTCACATTAAAACAATTATTTTTATTATATTTTGGTTTTTATCGTATTTTCCATAGTTCTGTGTATTATAGAGGCAGTTAATAAGTAAAAGCAAATGCCAGAATTACTAAGTAAGCAATCAATTTATTGAATTAAGTTCTAGGGACATTTATCCAGGCATTCTTATGATTTATTATTCTTTAAGTAATAATTCCCAGTTCTCAACTTTTTGCTTGCTTAGCCTTCTAGAAGGTGTAATGGAATGGGCCAACAATTGTCAGAAATGTTACTATACACCGCAATGACATTTCTTCTGCAAGATTTGTTTTCCCAAATTGGTGAGCAGCAATGATAAGATTAAAACCTACTTTTCAAAGAAATGTAGATAATGCCTTCTTGTTTGACAAGCTCGAGGATGTTAAGAGCTGTCCTTTAGCCTGTCTGACTGCCATAAAATCACTCCATTTAAAGCACTTTTTCTGGAAGCCAGGGCCTTATATATATAAGATTATTGAAAATCATACAACAAACCTTCTCTTAGGACATATGCATATGCTTCATCCAATGCAAATTCTATCTATCTATCTGTCTGTCTGTCTGTCTGTCTGTCTATCTATCTATCTCATCCTCTTTAAAGTCTGTAAGTAAATTCTCTCTTAATATAAAGTCTGAACAAAAGAAAGTAAAGAGTGGGGAAGAAATGTTAAGGTCTCTGGATTGCCCTTTACTCTGGGTGATAATGTCTTAATTCTGCTAATAAGATCCATGCAATAAAAGAACATGTCAGAAGTACCTGGAAAAGCAGCTGGAGTTTCATTTTTTTTGTTATAGAATACATTCAATAAGCTCAATTAAAGCTATAACATAATTTCAACCAAGAAATCCTTGGCAAAGGAAGAACCCCAAATTGACCCCACCACTTTGTTCATAACAGATGTGGCATGCGGTGGCTGTATCCTGCGTGCCCATGTGGCCTTTCCTTCCCTCTGAGAAATGGAGGTGGGGGGCCTGTCCTCTGTTCCTCTCATTAGGATACTAATAGTTCTTTTCGGTTAGTGCCCACCATTTTAGAATCCTAACTCACCTTAGTTACCTCCTGAAAAATCTATCTCCAGACACGCTGATCATAGAGCTTTATGCTATAATTTTGGGGCTTACAATCCAACCCCTAACACACACAGCCAAAGGCTCAGGACCACATGCGTTTTCTCTTGTGGAGTGGCAGCAACCCCTCGAATCTTCCTTCTACAGAATCGCTGGCCAGAAAACTCTGCTGCACTGAGGGATGTTTGGACCAGGGTCCAGACCCCTAAGTTTCTGTCTTATTGTACACTAGTGGTATATAACCATGCATTTGTGGGACTTTTTCCCTTTTACTTTGCTTTAAAAATTATATGTATGTGTATTTGTGTCTAAGTGTGTGCATATGCGTGCAGGTGCCCACAGAACCAGAAGAGGGCACTGTATCCCCTGGAGTTGGAGTTATAGGGGTGTGAGTCACCAGAGATGGGTGCTGGGAACTGAACTCCCATCCTCTACAAGAACAGTACACGCTCTTAACCACTGAGTAATCTCTCCCATCTGTTATGGGATCTGTTTCAATTCAGCCCAATCTATCCCAAACTATCTTTATTCAATTGGGAAAATTCAGTTTGTCAAATTGTGATAGAAAAATTAATTAATTAGAAATACTTTGCATTGATATGTACAGAATTGTGTTTACTATATAAATTTTAAGCAACCGAAACAGAGTAGGTGGCTCTACACAAACTTCCCCTGAACTACATTTCTTGAGGATGTTGGAAGTCTGTGCACTGTGATAAGTCAATTTTCTCTGGTCATTATTCTTAAACTGGTGAGAGTTTGCAAAGCTTGTTCTATATGCTGCTTTTATGTGATTGCCTAGTCTGCATCAGCAATGAGGTTGTGCTAAGGTCTATTTAACTAACTCTTCATACTGACTAGTCAAATTGTAGTTCAATATGTGTTATAAATAACATTAAAGAAGATATTAGAGATTAAAGTGATTATGTTAACCATATATATCTAACTAGTCCCCCAGCTTATCAACATTGAGTTCCTTAGTGTCCTTCACATTCAGTTTTCAGCATTTGCATATTTTCCCTCCCGTGATCAAAGCTCCCATTAGTTTTACTGAACTTTATGCCTTGTATAATCCCCAAATCACCCTGCACATAAAGTTCAAATCTAAATCTAACCTGTGTAATCCTTAACCCAGAGCATGCTAAGGGCCTATGTAAGACCAAGAAAGAACTCCTGCCAGGCAGTGGTGGTACACGCCTGTAATCCCAGCACTCGGGAGGCAGAGGCAGGTGGATCTCTGTGAGTTTGAGGTCAGCCTGGTCTACAGAGCTAGTCCAGGACAGGCTCCAAAGCTACAGAGAAACCCTGTCTTGAAAAAAAAAAAAAACCCTTAACTGTTTCATTATCCTCTCCTGAACCTCACAACAGATCCAGGCATTTGAGCATGGCCTCTGCAGTCCTCAAGGTTTTTTTTAATCTCCCAATCAATATTCCTAATTTTATCTTCACATCACGAATTAACTCACTGTCTCCCTCCCATCTGGGTAAGCCTGTACACTATGTTTTCCCCAAGTAGCTATTGGTGAGACTCTGGTCCCAGGTTTAATACGGCCATGGATCAAGTAGTCTTTGAGCACTGACTGAAAAACCACAGGCTGTTAGTCCATTTTTATCCCCAGGTCCTTGCCAAGGCCCCAGATGTTTTGGTTCACAGAGGAGCCAAATGCAGAATTTCCTTCTCTCATCTGTGCGTTGTCTGCACATCTTGCATGCCCCAGATTCAGAGGGTTGAGCTCATCATGTCTCAGATTGGTTGACATAATCACTCAACAACACTATGTCGAACTTTCCATACAGGCTTAGATTCTATAAGCCACAGAGGTGGCTGACACTTGGGCATCTGACCCTTCCCCATAGGCCTCTGGTGTTCCCCAGTATCCCCTATGTCTGTCTCTGGTCAGGGGGATCCGCTGGCATTCCTTGAACTCCTCTTCCTCCACAGGTACATTAGGCATCCTTGCATGCTTCTCTTGGAGCTACTAAGGAAGAGATTAGCAAAGTAAAGCCTGGAATGGTGGTGTACTCTCAGAAAGCAGGCAGACCTCTGTGAGTGAGGCCAGCCTAGTCACAAAGTGAGTTCCAGGCTAGTAAGACTCTGTCAAAAAAAAGAGGGGGGAAGCAAAAACAAACGAACAAAAAAGGGATTTGCAGAATAATCTAATTCCTGTGACACTTATCATTTAGTTTTGCTGTGCTGTCCAGGGAATATCCAGAGCATGCTAAGGGCCTATGTAAGACCAAGAAAGAACTCCTGCCAGGCAGTGGTGGTACACGCCTGTAATCCCAGCACTCGGGAGGCAGAGGCAGGTGGATCTCTGTGAGTTTGAGGTCAGCCTGGTCTACAGAGCTAGTCCAGGACAGGCTCCAAAGCTACAGAGAAACCCTGTCTTGAAAAAAAAAAAAAAGAAAAAGAAAAAGAAAGGAAGAAAGGAAGAAAGGAAGGAAGGAAGGAAGAAAGAAAGAAAGAAAGAAAGAAAGAAAGAGAGAGAGAGAGAGAGAGGGAGGGAGGGAGGGAGGGAGGAAGGAAGGAAGGAAGGAAGGAAGGAAGGAAGGAAGGAAGGAAAGAAGGAAGGAAGGAAAGAAGGAAGAAAGAACCCCTGTTATCTGCTCCACGAGCATCAAAGGCTAGCCCTGGCTTGCCTTCCTTGCTTCCTCCTGGCTTCTCCCTCCCTCCTACCCATTCTGTTCTCTCTTCCTCCATCCCTCTGTCCTTCACATTTTGCTTTGCTAATTCGTTTGAAGTATATAGTTTAGGGGTTAAGTATTTTGCATTGCTTTACAATGATTTCCCAGAACCCTTTCATCTTTTAAAGTTGAAATTCTATGTTCATTAAACACTAGTTGCCTCCCCAACCTCCCTAGTTCTTAGAAACCATTTGTCTATCATTTTTCTATAATTCTGACCATTTTGCACACTTCAATTCAGTTGGCTCATACAGTGTTTTTTTCTGACTGGTTAACAGTATATGTCATTTTCTGACTTAGCACAATACCTTCAATATTCATCTTACAATGACAAGTCAAATTTTCTTCTTCATTAAAAGTATACAATATCCATACACCTTTTGATCCAGTCATCTGATGAGCATTTGGACAGCTTCTACCTGGCGGCTATTGTGAATGATGCCATGAGTAACAACAGAGTCATATAAACATCCTCCAAGGTACTGCTGTGCAGTCTTTGGGGAATTATCTATTCAAGTCATCTTCCCAGCTTTCAATTAGCTTGTTTGTTTGGGTGTTGCTGAGTTGTAGAACTTCCTTATAAATCAGGGATATCAACCACGTGTCACGCATATGATTTGCATACTCTGCTTCATTCTGTGGTTACCCCTTTTTCACTGTGTTCACTGTCCACTCCATAGCTGTGTTCTTTCTTACGATGACTTTTTCCCTTTGGGGCCTGTGATCCTCCCTGCTACCAGTCTTGCTTACTCTGAGGCTCACAAGTCCATATTACATATCTATCAACAAACAAACTTTTTTGTGTCATCTATTTCTAATTAAAATGATATAACAACCTAATCACAAAATATCCGAAGATAATCCTCAACCTAGTTGTGTGAGTTTGAACACAACACAGCTATGTAAACACTCACTATATTTGCTTTCCACTATGTCCTTTGCAGAACTGATTACTTAAATGACAGAAACACTTCCCCAAAAGGACAGGACAACAGATAGATGCAGAGGTCAACATGACTCTAAGCCAACATCCAGAAATGGCTATTTTCAGGTCTTCATTGAAATCCAGCTTTCCTGTGGCTGCACCTTTCCAAGTGGTTCCTTCCCTCTCTGCCCACCCCCAGTGCATCACCCTTCTCTAATACACCACTTCCTAACACTAGGACATCCGTCCTTTACATATGGATCCATCCGGGTCAGGACTTGTATAAAACACAGTCATACATTTGAATATCTGTCTCGGTGTTGTTCTGTCTGATAGTCTCTCCCCAAATCCTTCTCCTTCTTTATCCCCTCCCCTCTCTACCAACTGGTAGCCAGTGTTTTACAAGTAGAACCAATGTTCCCGCCACCTTCCAGCAGTGCCAGATCTGTTTCCCCTTAGTTTATGTGCATGTATGTTTTTAAAGTGAGATTCTCTAACTCTTTCTATATTAGTCTATAAATTCTACCTCTCCCACCCTGGGGATAGCTGCCCTCTGTACTCAAGTTCTGTTTTGGATAAAGGGAAATACAGTGTCTCATGTCATCCTTCCTAGTAATAACCCTTGCCTACCTCTGTCCTATGCCCTTGGAATAGTAGCACGTGGCATGAGGCCAGGTGACTCAGGAGACCTTTCAGAGCCTCAGCCATGGCATAGACACCCTAAGTGGTACATCATTCTCAATGTTTAAAATGAGTATAGTTCCTTATAAGAGACAAGAAAGAGCAATGCAATCTGCATTGGCCTAGTGAGTCCTTGTGAAGGGCTAAGGGAGGTTTTCTGTTGCTGGGAAGAACTGGCTGCACAGTGCCCCCCTGAGATGCTGCAGTGCTATGACAGTAATTGTCGGGCCACTGCTTCACCTGCAGTTCCCAGCGCTCAGCTTAATTGGAGATGCCATGAATCTTCCTTCACTAATATGACCTGAATTTGGGAATGAGTAAACATGCACTTCCTAGAGGGCACAATCATTTTTAATCTACTTCCTCTGTGGTAGGCCACTGACCCTGAGGGATTTCTTTAGAATTGGGTTTCTTACAAGGAAAAAATAAGTTGAATGGCTCTCAGGATTTTCCGCTAACTATTCTCCCCATTTCTCTTCAGATCCAATAGATACAAGAAAGAAAGAGAAAGAAAAAAAAGGGGGCACCTAGAAAAAACACTAAAGAATGCTGATGGAAGAGAAATCACTAATACTCGAAATGTGGGTGCCCACCTACAGCCATTGGCATCTGGGAATACAAGATGCATGGCCCTGTTAGACACAGTACAAAGAACTATAAGAATGGGAAGTTTCCAGTGGTTTACAAATAAATGAGTTGCCCACTTGAACAATCTTATAAGATTTCAAAGCCAGGTGGTGGTGGTGCATGCCTTTAGTCCCAAAACTTGGGAAGCAGAAGCAGGCAGATCTCTAAGTTTAAGGCCAGCCTACTCTACTGAGCAAGTTCCAGGGTAGCCAAGGCTACACAAAGAAATCCTGTCTTGAAAAAAACCAAATAAATAAATAAATAATAAAAACATTTCAAAGATGTTCTTTCCTCCTAAACCCAGAGCAGTTCAGACATAATTTCCAGAAATTCATAGGGAGAGATTATGTTCCATTTTTCCTGAGAAAAACCTGACATAGTTATGGAATAACTGAGATCTGTTCATTCTTGTTAGCACTTCCTTTATCTTGGAGGGTCCTTGTTTAAATGACAAATTTTCTTGTCTTACTGGCATGAGGACGGAACTTCTCTGGGCACTTTCCAGATGACCATAATGTAACCAGGGTTATGAACTACTGATTCATTCCAAATTTCTTCTCTGTTTAAAGGAATAAAGAAAGTCCCTGAATTAGTCAGGGTTCTATAGAGTAAGAGAACTTATAGAATGAATGAATGAATGAATGAATGAATCTATCTATCTATCTATCATCTATCATCTATCTACCTATCTGTTCTCTAGAGTAAGAGAACTTACATAATAAACAGAGAGAGAGAAAGAGAGAGAGAGAGAGAAGTGGGATTTATTAGAATGAATTTACAGACTATGGTCCAGCTAGTCCAACAATGGCTGTCAACCAAAAGAAGGTTCAAAATCCAGTAGTCATTCAGTCAATGAGGCTGGATGTCTCAGCAGTGTGGGAGCCGGTTTTCAGGTTTCAGGTTCCTTGTGGCTTTACCCAGCAGGTCTGCATAGACAGGGTAATTGAATTACAGACCTGAGTGCAGGTGTGTGGGATGGTCTGCACTTGGCTCTGCTGGGGGGGAGGTCTTTTGCTCCACCCCTTGGTGTCTCTATAAATACCCTGGGACAGAGTCAGTCAGGGTTTGTTGGACTATTCTAGGCCTTCTCGAGGTTATCCTGTATTTTCTATCTGTTTATCTCCACAATCTAAATCCTTCTATCTAAATACTTCCTGCTGTTCACACTCAAGAAAACTCTGGGGAACTGTGGGGTTGGTGTGTAAATGCCCTGCAAGCTGGTCTTCAGTATATGCCGGAACCCTGAAGAAGTAAGCTCTAATGTCTGTAAAGGAATGGACTTGCTAGTGAGGGTGAGAGTGAGCAGGCAAAGAGGATTTCCTTCTGTGTCCTTTACATATGCTTCTAACAGAAGCTGTGACCCAGGTTAGAGGTGGGTCTTCCCACCTCAAAGATCCGAATTAGAAATGGATCTTCCCACTTCAAATACTTGAACATAAATTACTCCCTGCTATGTTCAGCTATTTTTGGATTTTAATTAATTCCAGATGTAGTCAAGTTGACAACCAAAAATGGCCATCCGAGTTCGTACAAATTTTTTGTCTGATTGTTCCTTGCTCTTCCTGCCTAAAACATTGGCAATGCCCTCAGAAGCCGGGGCAAAGCAATATCTATCGTGCCCATTTTCCTGACCTCTCCTCTCTAGACACAGCTGGCTGACTGTTCTAGGACGGTTGCTGCCAGAAGGGTAAAAGGAGGCATTTGCTGAGTGGCTCTTTGTGCCCTTTGTAGCCCTTTTAAAAACCACGAAGAGAAGTGCCTGGGACTAAGGGCAACATGCAGTTCCCAGTATCAGGTATGTGAAAGTAACACACCTACCCTAACCCCACAGACTCACATACTCTTCACCCACCCTTCAAATTCTTACTAAGTAACCTACAGGAAGAAGAATTAGTGAAGCATTCCTCATGCAAGGCCAAGCATAGCCCAGGAGAAAGAGTAGCAAGCAGCACAAAGGAACAGAAGGTTCTAAAGGAGCATCACTTGCAGGGAAAGGGGAGGCAGGCTAAGAAGCAAGACTGAGAGTCTATGGATGGCAGTTGAGTAGTGTGTAGCGTAATCGGTGCTGTTTGAAATCTGACCTCACCAGACTTTACCGAATTCCTCTCTCATCTATTCTCAAGAAGTTAGAGTTGACACATATATCTGCTGGCCACGGCAGTGCTTGGCTCCAAAGTGGTACTACTCTCTCAAAATCATAATGCCAGAAAATGGAATGCCTTACTTCATAAGATTGTTCACACTCATTTAGTACCACTGTCATAGCACAAGCCCTGCCAGGAAGAATAGCCAAGGATATCTTCAGTCCTTGCCACATGCTAGACAGACTTCTGCAGCTGATCTGAGCCAGCAACGCTGCGCCTTGCCTGCACGTACGTCCTCTTCCTACAAAGACCCCAGGTATCTTTATCCTTTTTTTAAATTCCTTATTTTTTATATTTGTGTTTTAATTTTACATATCAGCCATGGGTTCCCGTGTCTTCCCCCCTCCCGCCCCCACCACCTTCCCCCCCATTCCCTCCCCTCCATTCCCATCTCCTCCCGGGCCAAGACTACCCTGGGGATTCATTTAAACTTGGTGGATTCAGTACAGGCAGGTCCAGTCCCCTCCTTCCAGGCTGAGCAAAGTGTCCCTGTGTAAGACCAAGGTTCCAAACAGCCAGCTCATGTACTAAGGACAGGCCCAGGTCCCACAGCCTGGATGCTTCCCAAACAGTCCAAGCCACTCAACTGTCTCACTTATCCAGAGGGCCTGATCCAACTGGGGGCTCCACAGACTTTGGTTCACAATTCATGTGCTTCCATTCATCTGGCCTTTTGTCCCCATGCTTTTTCCAATCCTGGGCTCAACAATTCACGCTCCCACAGTCCCTCCTCCTTCTCCACAACTGGACACACGAAGCTCCACCTATGGCCTGGCTGAGGATCATTGCATCCACTTCCATCACTCACTGAATAACAGTTCCAGCCCGACCGGCAGAGTGTTTGGCCATCTGAGCACCAGACTAGGTCAGATCAGGCTTTCTCTTGACTATTGCCAGCAGTCTACAGAGGATGCATCACTGTGGAACTCAGGGGACCTCTGCAGCACTCTGCCCACTCCTGTTCTCATGTGGTCCTCATCCATCATGGTCTACCATTCCTTGTTCTCCCTTTCTGTTCCTGATCCAGCTGGGATCTCCTGCTCCCCCAAGCCTCCCTTCCCTCAAACCTTGCCCTTCATTTCTCCCACTCTCGTCAAGGTTGTTCATGTAGATCTCATCCATTTCTCTGTCATTGGGTGATCCCTGTGTCTTTCCTAGGGTCCTGTTTTATAGGTACCCTCCCTGGAGTTGTGTAGCAGTCTACTCATCTTTGTTTTACATCTAGTATCCTCCTATGAGTGAGTACATACCATGTTCACCCTTCTGAGTCTGGGTTACCTCACTCAGGATGATTTTTTCTAGATCCATCCATTTGCCTGCAAACCTCATGATGTCATTGTTTTTCTCTGCTGGTTGTATATGTACCACATTTTCTTTATCCATTCTTCAGTTGAAGGGCATCCAGGTTGTTTCCAGGTTCTGGCTATTACAAACAATGCTGATATGAACATAGCTGAGCAAATGTCCTTTGTGGTATGATTGAGCATTCCTTGGGTATATGCCCAAGAGTGCTACAGCTGGGTCTTGGGGGAGATGGAGTTCCAATTATCTAAGGAAGCGCCATATTGATTTCCAAAGTGGCTGTACAAGCTTGCATTACCACCAGCAGTGGAGGAAAGTTCCCCTTGCTTCACATCCTCTCCAGCATAAGCTGTCTTCTGTGTTTTTGATCTTAGCCAATCTGACAGGTGTAAGGTGGTATCTCAGAGTCGTTTTGATTTGCATTTCCCAGATAATTAGAGATGTTGACCAATTCCTTAAATGTCTTTCAGCCATTTGAACTTCCTCTGTGGAGAAATCTCTGTTTAGTTCTATAGCCCATTTCTTAATGTGACTGTTGGGCATTTTGATATCTAATTTCTTGAGTTCTTTATATATTCTGGATATCAGCCCTCTGTCAGATGTGGGGTTGGTAAAGATCTTTTCCCATTCTATAGGCTGTCACTTTCTCTTGTTGACCATGTCCTTTGCTCTACAAAAGCTTCTCAGTTTCAACAGGTCCCATTGATTGATTGTTTCTCTCAGTGTCTGTGCTACTGGTGTTATATTTAGAAAGTGATCTCCAGTGCCAATGCGTTCAAGAGTACATCCTAATTTCTCTTCTACCAGGTTCAGAGTAGCTGGATTTATGTTGAGGTCTTTGATCCACTTGGACTTAAGTTTTGTGCAAGGTGACAGATATGGATCTATTTACAGCCTTCTACACATTGACATCTAGTTATGCCAGCACCATTTGTTGAAGATGCTTTCTTTTTTCCATTTTACATTTTTGGCTTCTTTGTCAAAAATTATATGTTCATAGGTGTGCGGGTTAATGTCAGGGTTTTCAGTTCGATTCCATTGGTCCACATGTTGGTTTTTATGCCAGTACCAAGCCGTTTTTATGACAGTAGCTCTATAGTAGAGCTTGAGGTCAGGGATCGTGATGCCTCCAGAGGTTGTTTTATTGTACAGGATTCTTTTGGCTATCCTGGGTTTGTTGTTTCTACATATGAAGCTAATTATTATTCTTTCCAGATCTGTGAAGAATTGTGTTGGTAATTTGATGGGGATTGCGTTGAATCTGTAGATTGCTTTTGGTAAGATCGCCATTTTTACTATGTTAATCCTGCCTATCTATGAGCATGGGAGATCTTTCCATTTTCTGACATCTTCTTTAATTTCTTTTTTCAGGGACTTAAAGTTCTTGTCATATAGATCCTTCACATGCTTAGTTGGAATAACCCCAAGGCATTTTATACCATTTGTGGCTATTGTAAAGGGTGATGTATCTCTGATTTCCTTCTCAGCCTGTTTGTCTATTGTATCTAGGAGGGCTACTGATTTTTTTTGAGGTGATCTCATATCCTGCTATGTTGCTGAAGGTTTTTATTAGCTTTATCAGTTCCTTGGTCAAATTTTTGGAGTCACTCATGTATACTATCATGTCATCTGCAAATAGGGAAAGCTTGACTTCTTCCTTTCCAATTTGGATCCCCTTAATCTCCTTATGTTGTCTTATAGCTCTGGCTGGAACTTCAAGTACTATATTGAATAAGTATGGGGAGAGGGGACAGCCATGCCTTGTTCCTGTTTTTAGTGGTATTGCTTTGAGTTTCTCGCCACTTAATTTGATGTTGGCTGTTGGCTTGCTGTAGATTGCCTTTATTATGTTTAGGTATGTTCCCTGTATTCCTGGTCACTCCAAGACCTTTATCATGAAGGGGTGTTGGATTTTGTCAAATGCCTTCTCTGCATCTAGTGAAATGACGATGTGGTTTTTTTCTTTGAGTTTATTTATATGGTGTATTACATTGGCGGACTTTCGTATGTTGAAACATCCTTGCATCCCTTGGATGAAGCCTACTTAATCATGGTGGAAAATTGTTTTGATGTGTTCTTGGAGTCTGTTTGCCAATATTTTATTGAGTACTTTTGCATCAGTGTTCATGAGGGAGATCGGTCTGTAATTCTCTTTCTTTGTTGCATCTTTGTTTGGTTTAGGAATCAGGGTAATTGTAACCTCATAGAAGAAGTTTGGTAATATTCCTTCTGCTTCTATTGTGTGGAACAATTTAAAGAGTATTAGTATTAAGTCTTCTTTGAAGATCTGTTAGAATTCTGCAGTGAAACCATCTGGTCCTGGGCTTTTTTAGGTTGGGAGACTTTAATTACTGATTCTATTTCCTTAGTGGTTATTGGACTACTTAAGTGGTTTATCTGGTCTTGATTTAACTTAGGTATGTGGTTCCTATCCAGAAAAGTATCCATTTCTTTTAGATTTTCCAGTTTTGTGGAGTAGAGGGTTTTGAAGTATGACCTGATTCTCTGGATTTTCTCATTGTCTGTTGTTATGTCCCCCTTTTCATTTCTGATTTTGTTAATTTGGATGTTCTCTCTCTGTCTTTTGGTTCGTTCTGATAAGGGCTTGTCTATCTTGTTGATCTTCTCAAAGAACCAACTCTTTGTTTCATTAATCCTTTGTATAGTTTTCTCTATTTCTATTTTATTGATTTCAGCTCTCAGTTTGATAATTTCCTGGCGTCTGTTCCTCCTGGAAGACTTTGCTTCTTCCTGTTCAAGGGCTTTCAGGTGTGCTGTCAAGTCACTAGCGTGAGATTTCTCCAGCTTCTTTATGTGGGCATTTAGTGCTATGAATTTCCCTCTTAGCACTGCTTTCATGGTGTCCCATTCGTTTGGGTATGTGGTGTATTCATTTTCATTTTTTTCTAGGAAGTCTTTAATTTCTTTCTTTATTTCTTCCTTAACCCATTGGTGATTCATTTGAGCATTATTCAGTTTCCATGAGATTGTAGGATTTCTGTAGTTTTTTCTGTTGTTAAAATCTAACTTTAAACCATGGTGGTCTGATAGAACACAGGCGGTTATTCCAATTGTTTTGTATCTGTTGAGATTTGCTTTTTGGCCAAGTATGTGATCAATTTTAGAGAAGGTTCCATGGGGTGCTGAGAAGAAGGTATATTCTTTTTTGTTCAGGTGGAATGTTCTGTAGATATTGATTAAGTCCATTTGAGTCATAACATCAGTTAAGTCCATTATTTCTCTGTGAAGTTTCAATTTGGCCGATCTGTCCAGAGGTGAAAGTGGGGTGTTGAAGTCTCCCACTATTAATGTGTGGGGTTTTATATGTGATTTAAGCTTTAGTAATGTTTCTTTTACATATGTGGGTGCCCTTGTGTTTGGGGCATAAATATTCAGAATTGAGACTTCGTCTTGGTTGATCTTTCCTGCAATGAGTATGTAATGTCCTTCATCATCTCTTTTGATTGATTTTAGTTTGAAGTCTATTTTGCTGGAGATTAAGATGGCTACACCAGCTTGTTTCTGAAGACCAGTTGATTGGAAAGTCTTTTCCCAGCCTTTTATTCTTAGGAGGTGTCTGTCTTTGAATTTGAGGTATGTTTCTTGTATACAGCAGAAAGATGGATCCGTTTGTTTTCATATCCATTCTGTTAGTCTGTTTCTTTTTATAGGTGAATTAAGTCCATTGATATTAAGGGATATTAATGACCAGTGATTGTTTGTTCCTGTTGTTATTTTTATTATTTGGTGGTTGTGTGGTTCTTTGGGGTTTACTGCTGTGGTGTTATCTATTGCCTGTGTTTTCATGGGTATATCTGCCTTCCTTAGGTTGGAATTTTCCATCTAGTGATTTCTGTATGGCTGGGTTTGTGGATAAGTATTGTTTAAATCTGGTTTTGTCTTGGAAGGTCTTGTTCACTCCATCTATGATGATTGAGAGTTTTGCTGGGTATATTAGTCTAGGCTGGCATCCATGGTCTCTTAGTGTCTGCATTATAGTTGTCCAGGTCCTTCTGGCTTTCAAAGTCTCCATTGAGAAATCGGGTGTTGTTCTGATGGGTTTGGCTTTATATGTCACTTGGCCTTTTTCCTTTGCTGCCATTAATATTCTTTCTTTATTCTGTATGTTTAGTTGTTTAATTATTATGTGGCCAGGGAACTTTTTTGGGTGGGGTCTAGTCTGTTTGGTGTTGTAAAGGCTTTTTGTATCTTCATAGGCATTTTGTTCTTTAAGTGGGGAAAGTTTTCTTCTATGATCTTGTTAAATATATTTTCTGTGCCTTTGAGTTGGTATTCTTCTCCTTCCTCTATCCCTATTATTCATAGGTTTGGTCTTTTCATAGTGTCCCGAATTTCTTGGACATTTTGGGTCATGACTTTGTTGGTTTTAGTGTTTTCTTTGGTTGATGAATCTATTTCTTCTAACGTATCTTCAACACCAGAGATCCTCTCTTCCATCTCTTGCATTCTGTTGTTTATACTTGCCTCTGAAGTTCCTATTTGTTTACTCAGACTTTTTATTTCCAGCATTCCTTCTGCTAGTGTCTTCTTCATTTTTTCTATTTCCCTCTTCAGTTCTTGGACTCTTTCCCTTGTTTTTCCCTGATTTTCTTTCAGGGACTTATTGTTTTCTTCTGCTTTAATTGTCCTTTCCTCTAGTTTTTTATAACATTCTTCCCAATTTTTTGTCTGTTCCTCCACTTTATTTTTGATTTCTTCTATATAAGGCTCTAGCCTCTTCATGATGTTACTTATAAGGTTGTTTTCTTCTTCTTCTTCCATTCCGTGATGTTCGGGTCTAGCTATTGGAGAAGGGCTAGGTTCTGGTGATGCTGTATTGCTCTTTATTTTGTTGTATGTACTTCTACCTTGGCGTCTGCCTATCTCCTTGTGGGTTCGTTCTTGGTCTTATCAGTGTACTTGGTCCAGACAGAGCTGACAGATTTAGGGAGCCTCTCTCTAGTCCAGATGGAAGCTCTGGGCTGGATGGGAGCTCTTGTCTAGATGAGAGTGCTGGCCGGATAGGAGCTGGGAGGCTGGACTCTGAGTCTCAGGAAGTCCCTGGGATCTCCTTATCTTGTCCAGATGGGTGCTCCTCTTGTCCAGATGGGAGTTCCAGGACAGGATAGAAGCTCTGGTCCAGATGGGAGTTCCAGGGCAGATGAGAGCTGGGGGCTTTCTGGTCCAGATGGGAGATCTGGGACAGGATGGAATACTGGACACGGGTCTCTAAGTCTCCGGTAGTGGCTGGGGTCTCTAGCAGATGGGTGTGGGGGCCAGGCGTTGAGGTTGTAGTATCCACTGGAGGGTCTCTGTGGTCTCTGGTCCAGATGGGAGTTCCAGGTCGGATGGGAGCTGGGGACTGGTCTCTGAATCTCAGGAAGTGGCTGGGGTCTCTGGTCCAGATGGGAGTCCTGGGGCGGATGGTAGCTGGGGGCTGGTCTCTGAGTCTCAGGAAGTCAGAAAAGTCTTTTAAAACTCATAATATTGTTCTCCTGGCTTCTCTTCAGAGACTCTGACTCTGCCACCTGATTCCAAGCCTCAGCATCTTCTTTCCATGACCCCTTCAATCCCAGGGTCCCCCACTGTAATTGAGACTGCACTCTCCCAATCCTGTGACCGAATGGGGCTCCCAGATCCTGTCTCTATGAATCCTCTGACTGATTGGGGGAGACCCACCTTATATTCCTGTTTTCACCTACTCAAGTGCTGAGATCCAGTATCTTTATCTTTATCTTTAAGAAGACATTGGTCAGAACCATCTCAATCCATTATTCAGACTTCATTGTATGAAATGTTCCCAGTGATTCGTTGAGGATCCCAATCCCTCTCCTCTCAGCAGACAGTGGTTGAGTGGCATGCAGTAAATATGTCAATGGTAAACTTCCCACAAGGTACTTTCTCTGCTAAATAATGGGTTTTTAAAGGGGTAAACTTGATCAAGCAATTAAAAAAAAAAACTCCTATGAAAGCCAGGGTGCTGACTACGTGACCCCTCTCTTTGACATCTGATTCTTGAATAGGGCCATTCAAACATAGCTGTGCAAACATAATCAACCAACATCTACAGCAAAACTCTGACTACCTTTAAATGGCAGCATCCTCCACTCACATTCTAAACACGAGTGTTGTCAGATACCATATAAAAGGCCTGCTTGCTTGAAATGCAGCAAAATAATGTTTTCTTTACTGTGAATACAGACCATGCAATATTTAGGAAACTCAAAGAAGGTGTTCTCTGAAATTCAAATTGATGTGCAATACCTGCCGTTTTCTTTGCTAAGGCTCATGTTCATAAGCTGTGTTCTGTCCCTACAGGTACATGGGCATCTCAGCTGCACCTATTCCATTTGTTCAAGTTACAACCCAAGGGAGGGACACCAGAGTCCTGAGAAGCTTGAGCTTGGGTAGCAACATGATTTATGCTGGGTCTGAATTGGTGTAAGACTTCCCTGATATAGGGTTTGAACTGAACTGTGTGGAGTTGAAATGGACTGTGACTTTGAGAGTTTTGCATAGGTGAATCAGCTCCTCCAAAATCTGTGCTATTTTTACCCTAACTGTCCATGCTTCACCATGGTAAATTCCTACTGAACTTGCCTCCTCTGAGAGATCCACTGTTATTCCACCATCTACAGACCTGAACAAAGGAAGATATATCAGGTTAAGTGGACCTGTGTTTCCACTACATTAAACTCAATTATGCTCTTGTAAGCACACCAATGTTCTTATGCTTTTAAATTTTTAAATGCTATTTAAATATGAACTCATGAAGGAGCATCTAAAATAACACATTAATGGTTATGGCATTTAAATTTCTAACTTAAACAGTGCAATGTTATGTCATCTCCTTTTCTCTCATGCAGGTATAGGCTTTCACACCACTGTGGTGTGTCTCTTCCTCCTAATTAAAATGTCTCCTCCTGAAGGGAGGAGAGGGGCTAGGAAGATTCAAGAAATTGAAGAAATTTAGAAGGCCCCAGAAGCTCAGACAGTTACAGGGTTTGAAAGGCCCTCCCAAGGCTACAAAAGCAGTAGCAGTTGCTGGGGTCGGGGCTAAGGTTCTCCAATCTGCTGACCTTGCCTCATGCTCTACAGTGAGCAGCAGGAATGCAGCTTTTGTGAGTCATCATTGTACAGGACTGCTCGATGACGCAGCTGACTTGAAGTTTCCTGTGCTCCCTGCACAACCCATCACCCATGTCCCTGAAAGTAGTCCCAGTAAACACAACAGCTCACTGAGCTGAACTTGGGTGGGAGGGGTCTCTGAGGTGAATATTTAGCTGTTTGCATTTCAACCAGAGCTGCTGCTGATCAATGAGCCCCTTAAGACCTTCCAGCTATGCCTTTGGGTGTCTCACTGGAACAAGAAAGCTTGGTCTTGCTCTCAAGCTACCTTTACAAGGTGGCAAAATCTGGACCTGGACATTGGAGCATTCGCACAGATTGTATAAGAACAGCGTTGACTTGCCCCCTGTTGTTGCCTGCATGTTGCTAGATCACATCCCAGCCACAGCACACAGCCTTGATGGAGCTCAGGTTTTACCTGCACAGTACATTGACCTCCTCTGACTTCGTGAATGCATCATCGTGTGTATGCATACTTTGGTGCCTGTCAAACATTAAGGGGTATCCCTAAGCTTGACTTCCCAGGTTTTGTTATAATACAAAACTTCATTAGAATTTCTATATTAAGTTTGTTGTTATTAAAATATCATGTGGTAAAAATTTCCCAAATTTATAAGAACCAGTTCATGTATGCCATGAGAAAACATTTAATTTATTTAAATATTTAAATTTTTATTTTTAAATTTACTTTTATTTTGTTTGTACAAATGTTTGTGCACACCATGCATGTCTGGTGCTCACGGATGTTAGAAAGAGTTATCAGATCTTCTGATACTGGAGTTATAGATGTTGTGAGTCCCATGAGGGTGCTGGGAATAATACAATCAGCATCTTCCAAGAGGGCAATGAATGCTTTTAACTACTGAACCATTGTCTCATCTCTGAGAAAGCACTTTAAAAAAATATTTTCTGTTAACACATGGTAAGCTTACCAGTTACTATATAGACTGAAGGAAGATCTGCTAAAACTTCTGACAGTGTAGATGGAAAGTAATTCACAGGAGCAGTGGACCAACACCTGGAGATTGGCTGCTACAGCAACAAGGCTGCCACCCTGCTGATGCCTGCTATGGTTTAGGTAGCTTCCCTGTGTGGGATTTCCTCCTCCTCTCGCCTCTGGTACCCACTCCTAATCCTGAGAAGAGCCAGGCACGCCAGTGTCCCAAGCTTCCAAGAACTTCCTGTTCCTGTGTATGTTTCTCAACTAGCCCTGAAGATACCTGCGTTTCCCTCATCCTCTTTCAGCTCTGTTCAAAGAAGCTACTCAAACAAATGTCTGTGAAATCAGATCTCCAGGCAGAGCCCTGAGTTCTGGAGAAACTGTGACCTGAGTTCACGGGGAGCCTGATCTAGCCGTGAAGATCCACTCCAGGCACACTGAAGAGGAAAGAAAGGAAATACATATTCAAACCTTAAGCACATGCAAGGAAAGTGATTTCCTTGTTTGTGACAATAGTATCTAAGCATCACTGTCCTGTGTGCAGAGTGAGATAACATTCTGATTAGGAGGCTAAGAAGGCATTCTGTTCTGAGAACCAGAATGAGAGAATACTTGACATGCTTTCTAAAAATCTCTCATATGCTTTGGATTATCTTATATATTTATTGTGTTAATTCGTGTTCATTGTGCATATGAGTGGGGTTCCATGTGCTATTCCCATCCATTTCTATAGAACGAGCTGATCAGATCCAACAGCCCTTCTCCAGTCTTGTCCCATTCACCCTTTCGTGTCTCCAGTAGTGGGTTGCTTTTAAACCTTCTACACATAAGTGAGAACATCAAGTCACCTTCTATAGCCTGCCGTCTACTTACTATTTGTCAGGTGCTTGTCCACATGGGACAATTTGTGGATGCTGTTAGTGTTGCAGGCTTTCTGGACATGCCTGAGAAGGGTTCTCTTTTCTCAATACAAGCTACCCAGAAGAGCCCACTAAGCAATGTGTTCACAGCTTTAATCTTCCCAGCTGCTAAAGTCACAATACTTTCTGGGCTCTGCAACTATCTGTTGTAAAAGATAAATTTTACCAACTCTTTGAATTTAAGGAATGTACAGTAGAAGTTATAAAGGTACATTTCACATCAAAGAAAGTTGCATGCTTTCCATCTTGGTTGATATTGTATCCTTGGGCTGAAAAGCAATGGCAGTGGCCGGTTTCCAGGACATGTCCCTCAAACAGTGTGACACAGTGTGCATGTGTTCCTAAGTTGATCTCCATCAAATAGGTGAGGAGGCATTCATAAGTCACATGGGAATCATGGAGCAAATGTATGGTATGACTTCTCCTTTCTCAATATGGAAGACATGGCATAGCATTTTAGAAAGGCTGCCCAGCCCAGAGGAATAACACTCGGCTAGAGAATCCTAAAGCCAAGTTTGAAACTAACTCTCCTCCTTCCTCTCATCTGTCTCTGTCTGTCTCTCTCTGTTTCTGTCTATCTCTATCTCTGTCTCTATCTCTATCTCTGTCTCTGTCTCCATCTCCATCTCTAGCTCTCTCTAGCTCTATCTCTATCTTTGTCTCTAGCTCTAGCTCTAGATCTTGTTCTAGCTCTAGATCTTGCTCTAGCTCAATCTCTAGCTCTAGATCTTGCTCTAGCTCAATCTCTAGCTCCAGATCTTGCTCTATCTCTATCTCTAGCTCCAGATCTTGCTCTAGCTCTTGCTCTAGCTCTATCTCTAGATCTTTCTCTAGCTCTATCTCTTGCTATATATGCCTGGGAAGGAGGGAGTGGGGTTCTGTATAGGAATTACATGGCAAAGTATTTCTATAGCATGAGCTCCTGGATTTGGATCCCTGTGTAAAAGCTGGGCATAGTGGCACACGCCTATAGTCTTAGTGCTGGGAAGGCAAAGGTAGGCAGATTCCAGAGCTTGCTGGCTAGCCAATCTAGCCAAAACAACTGGAACAGAGTTCAGTAAGAGAGCCTGTCACAACAAAACTAAGGATACAAGTGGGTGGAGGAACACATATGACACCAGCCTGTGGCCTCCACGAGCCATACACGGGCACACCACCCATGTACACACACACACACACACACACACACACACACACACACCACCCACGTATACACACACACACTCACACACACCACCCATGTATACACACACACACACACACTCACACACACACCACCCACAAATACACACACACACACCACCCACGTATACACACACACTCACACACACACCACCCACATATACACACACACCACCCACAAATACACATACACACCACCCATGTATACACACACACACATACACCACCCACGTATATGCACATATACACACACATACACCACCCACGTATACACACATACACACACACACACACACACACACACACACACACACACACACACATGTTGAGCCATTTGAAATTGCCACTATGTTGCTTGATATCCAAAACCCAATACTTCATTTGGTTTAACTGGGCATAGTGCCAACTTAACACTAGACAGACCTCTTTCAGGTGAGAAATCCATTTCTCTATTCAATTGCCTCACAAGGAGACTGCTACATGGGGCGTTCCAGATAAGCACTGGGTCTCTTCACCCCTCTCATAACAGCACTAATCTCTCACCCATGTGGCAGCCATTCATCTTACCCCACCATTTTTCAGTTCTCTTTTCAGATTTTAGGCAATCTAAAACACATTGCTATAATTGTGCTATAATACATTAGCTAAGATGTGACTGTGCTTGAACTGCCAGAGGAGAAAAGGGAACAGGTTGTAATCATTACCCACATCCCAGCTTAACTTAACCGCACAGATTGTTTCCTTTCTGCTTCTCATGAGGACCATGCCTTCCTTGAACTCCCACATTCACAGCCCTCTCAATAGTATCCTACTCCAGGAGATCTTTGGTTTGCCTTTGGTTTTAATTTAATATCACCCAGGATGGGAAGCCTAACATTCGCTCAAAACATTTGCGAAGAACTAGAGGACACAGGTGTGATTTCTGGGACATCCAAAGGGCTACCAATCTTAGGAAAACAGTGGGGTGAGGGAATACACTGTTGTGACAATGAAGGCATAAACTGAAGCAGGTGGAGAGCTAAACAAACCCAATGTCCCATACTCCTACGCTGGACCCCTGCATTTTCGCCCACCTCTGCACTCTTTGAGTCTTACAAGAACTAAGTGATCAAAGGCCACATGGCCTCTCCATCTGAGGATGGTGTTCTCTCCCTGGGAAGGCTTCTTGTTTCACACACAAGTGCAACTTCCCAAGGCTAATTAAAATGATCAATGAAGAAAGATCCCACCAAGAAAGTCAATGACCCTGGTGATCGATAAGGTAGTAAAGGTCGCAGCCCTCCATGTTCATGGCAGTACTTACGAGCCCTGAGCATTTGAGGTCTTCATGCTGTTCCTTAAAGAATACAGGAGGGCTCACTTACTAAGACTTCTGCACACAGACTTTCTTACACGCAACTCTTGACCTCTCCTTTAATTTTACCTCCTTCTTAATGAACACTCATGCTTAATGATGTTCTCTCCTGTGCTGCCACCATCAGTCAGCCATCAAATGTTTGTTGAGTATCTGACACAACCGGCATTGTACAAGATGTCAGTGAATATTGAAGATCACTTTTCACAGTGTTCCCTGAGATTTTCCTCTGTTGTTTAAACAATAATCTCAGGGGTTTCCAAGTCTGCAATGTTCTCCAAAGACAGCAGCCTAAAGTGCTGCTAACTCAACACCTGATGGAAGGCGCAGGTAGGGAAACAATCAGGGTGTGGTTGCCATTTCCTGAGTGCCTTCATAGTGGGCTGTATTGCCTTTATAAGACATCACACACTTTATTTTTGCCTCAGTTCAAGTTTCACGCAGGATACTTAGAACATTCGACCTTCAAGAGCATACTTTGCTTGGTCTGGGTATTTAGGGGTTTGGGTGGTACTAAGGTCTGAACCTGGAGACTCACACATGCTAGACAAGCACTCTGCTGCTGAGCTTCATTTTCAGCCAGAGACCTTTCTCACTTCTGCTGTCTGCCACCAACAATCCTCTTAATCACACAGGAACAGCGGCTCTTTGGAGACTGTGAGGCAATTAATTAGGAAAGGCTGTCTGTAGGAGATTGCACTTTTCAGTGTTTCTAAAGCCTTTAGCTGCTCAGAGCCCAGAAGAATACAATTCAATTACATGCCCTCTTTGTGGAGGTATGCTTGTGTGGCCTGCATGTCTGTGTGTATACTCTTTGGCATATATATAGACATGTGTTTGTGTATAGGTGCACACATGTTCATGTGAAATTTGAGGCTAGAGGTTGATGTCAGGTACCTTCCTTGATTGCTGCCCTCTTCACATATTAGTTCAAGGGCTGTCACTAAACTTGAACTCCTCATTTTGGTGAGTCTGGTTGGTCAGCTTGACCCAGGGATGCCCTATTTCCTATGTAATGGGAATACAATCAGGCTGCCATGCCCACCCAGTTCTGTAGTGGAGTCTGGAGATTCAGACTCTGGCCTTCATGCTCCTGCTTTGTCCCCTGAGCCATCTCTGCAGCTCTGTCACTTGCTTTTGAACTGCACTAATCACAGTGAACTCAGTCCTTTGAGTCTTATGCGGTGAGCAAAGAATCCATAGGAAGTGGGTCCCAACAATATTAAAGGCTATGGGGCAAGATCACAGTTTCAGTAACCACTGAGTTTTAATGTAGTAGTAAGTGCCCATCTGCACAAGGGATGGCTGTGGTCAAATCATTTATTTGGGGACATCGGTATCAATCTGTAGTAAGTCAACGAGGGTGGAGAATTCAATAGAAAACATTTTTGTTAGCAGCCTAGAGTTTGTGCTGGAGCATTTTTTTTTTTTTTTTTTGCTACTTCTAAACAACAAACAAGGTGTCCGTCCTACCATCTGCCACTTGATTCAGAAACAGATTTCTATCTTTCAAATAACTGAAATAACCCAGTTAGAACATCAGTGTGACCTTGTATTTTAATTTTACATATCATCGTTATGCTCAATCTCAGCTAAACAGTGAAAGCCAAGTCAAAGGCAGAAAGCAGCTGACACATGGATGACTGCTTGCTCCACAGAAGGCTTCCAAAGCTCAGGCTTAATAAGAAGTTTGCATTTAACTAAACGGACAACAGTCTTCATCTTTTCAAATACAGCCAGATTGCTAAGGTGAAAGCACTGAGGAAAATTTTAAATGATGGATTTTCTCAGCAGCTATGGAACTTTGAAAAATGCTGTCAGCATGAGTGAAGAGCCCCAGGATTCAATCTTTCTCTGCTCTGGAATGAGTGACTGCCAGTGAGGACGAGAGGGTTGTGCCTCAACTGCAATGTTTTGTCCAAGGACCCACGATGGAAGAATACAAAGGTACCAATAAGTGAGCAAAATATCTATATTAAATCACTCCAGCCAGATCATATCTAGCCAGATCATCTTCCGAGGAACACCAGGATCTCAAGTTGATCCACAAGGTCCCACCAGATCCCACCTTCACTAAGTTGATGTACAAGGTCCCACAGGATCACCCTAAATTGACCTAAAAGTTCCCACCAGATCCTGCCTTCACTTCATCTGCTGATCCCATCCTCCAGGCTTCATTTTGCTATGGTTTCAGTTCATCAGTCTCGTTCTCTTCTTATATAACTGCCATGCTCTCTTCCAGGGTCCTTTACACCTGTGGATCCTCCTGCCTGGAATTTCCTATCGAAATACCTGCAAGCAAGAAAGCCCTGCTTCTTTGACTACCCAACTTAAATTAACCCTCATTCTGTTGCTGTGTTTCCCTTTTCTTGTCATCCTTACATCTTTATCTGCACTGTGTAAATAGATGTTATTATTTTGTCAAAAACATTTATTTATATTTTTAAAAGGAAACCACTATGTAGGTAATTATAATTACTCATTTACATATGTTTTGTAAGAGCAGACACAGATACTTAGGTATAACAAGAGTTCTACAAGTATAACAGTCATGAACAAAGTCTATGCATGTATAATATATATGTATAAGTCATATATAACACATTGCCAGACATTGTGGCATATGCCTATAATCTCAGCAGTCTGGAGGCAGAGGCAGGGGGACTATGAATCAAAAGCCAGCCTGAGACATACACAGCAAGATACTGAGTCAAAAATCCAAAACACTCATACAAAAGATATGTTAAAAGGTAAATGTTGGGCTCAGGATGTAACTTGGTGGTAGAGTGTTTACCTAGCATACCCAAGGTCTTAGGTTCTGCTTAAAACACTAAAAAAAAAAAAGAGAGAGAGAGAGAGAAAGAGAGGGGGAATCATGGGATTGGTAATTCTGTGTGTCCAGCTTTGTCACTATAGTCATATGAATACAACAGAAGACAGCCAAAGCACCTTGAGGAGATAGATCAGACACTGGTAGGTCAATATCATGAGTTTATGCACTCAAAGAACAGAGATCAGATATTTGCATCTCTCACAAAAATATGTGTAAGGTTTCAAAGTTTTGTATGGAAGCCAAATGCCTATGAGCTGAGTCAACTTTGTGAAATATACTTTTGCATACTTGAATTTCCAAAACTGCATAGAACATATTAGAGTGACCTGAAAGTTTTTACCTACTTATTCAAAAGATGAAATACATAGCCTGGCAAATCACGAAAAAAAAATGTTGACCATCTAAAATAGTAGGAAAAAGTAGAACAGGCTGCCAGGCCCGGTGGTCAAGAGCATAACAAGAGCTACTGAGAAGGCTGAAGGAAGAGGATCAAAAGATCAAGGTGGGCCTGACTCAAAGACAGACAAACAAACATGGCTAGGGATGTCATCAGTGGAGCAAGGCCTGATCCAATCCCAGGAGCATATAAAAACATGTGAAAATTCAACATGTGAAAAGGTGCATGACAGGAAAAGATCATGGAGAATTACATGGCAATGGTACCTAGGTACCGACCACTTTCATAGCCATTTATTGTATTTTAAAATCTTGCATCAAGATGGATATCCATCTGAGCATGGGTCTCACTGGAGAATACATACCTACTCATTTTCTATATGGGCTATTCCTACGAAATTCTTCTGTAACTCATAGCACAACACAAGCACTATCTATTAAAATTTTCCCTCAGCATGTCTCTGTATTGTTTGGGGTACACAAAGCACCATTCTCTATACATTCATGTATAGATCACACAGGTTTGGAAAAAATAATAGAGGTGATTAAACACCTTATCCCTCTGTGTACATAATTGTTTTCAAACCAGTCAGTAGCTTGCCAGGCTTTGTCAGGTATGTATGACTTCAGTTCATTAAACTCTCCTGGAACTGCATCAGCTGGAAAGAATTCCAAGAGAGACAAATGAGAGATTTTTCAACTGAAGCTTTCATCATTACAGTAATGAACAACCAATACACTTATCTGAATTTTCTATTGTCTGCAGTCACAGCACCCTGAGAACACCTGCTCTCATCTAAGTCTTCTATTAAATACACTGGCCTGAGTGAAAAATATAAATTTTTGCTCATTATACCCAAAAATTTACTTTTAAAAGGCTTGGGCTCACTTAATCCCAAAAATGTCATTATGATCTGGGAATTCAACTGAAAGCCCTCTTGGTCTGTGTTGTCTACCCAAGCATCAAACAAGCTTTAAAAACTTTGTCACAGATGAGTTGGATTTCTGGGTAAGATGGCAAACTAGATGGTATGTTAATGTGCCAGATGAAGGAGACGAGTTGGGATTTAAAAAAAACAAAACAAAACAAACAAACAAACAAAAAAAAACCTTAGACTCTATTCTAGAGAGTGGAGGGAGAGCTTTAATGTAGACTCCATTCCTGAGGCAGGGGCATCAGAAATTAATGAAAGGAGTGACAGGTCAGCTGAAAGATTTTCAGAAATACAAATTGGATATAGGAATAAGAATGGCATTGAAGACCCTGTCCGCTGGGCCCCACACTAGGGCCCACAACTGTGGCAGCTTTATCAGAGGCCAAAGTAGTCTTAGGAGCCCTAGGAAAGATACTGACCACTACCAAGTAACACTCCTTACAACCCACCCAACAACTGCAGACTGCACCCTCTCCCCTGGGCTCCACACTAGGCCTCATAGCCCCAGAATCCTTATGGGAGACCAGGATGGACCTTGGGACCCCAGGAAGACACTAGCTACCACCCACTAAACCCCTTTAAGCCTGCCCAATATCCCCAGCCTGCATCCCCTATCCTGGCCTTCATCCCTGGGAACTGAGGGAAAGACAAGCAAAAAAAAAGGAAGAAATCAATAAATCACTAAATAAAGCCAAGAAAAAACAAACAGATGAAGGAAATTGTTCAAGACCTGAAAATGGAAATAGAAGTAATAAAGAAAACACAGAGGGATTCCTGGAAATGGAAAATCTGGGCAAATGAACAGAAACTACAGCTATAAGCATCACCAACAGAATACAAGAGATGGAAGAAAAATATCAGGCATTGAAGACACAATAGAGGAAACAGATTCATCTGTCAAAGAAAATAATAAATCTGAAAAATTCCTAACACAAAACATCCAGGAAATGTGGGACACTATGAAAAGACCAAACAAAAGAATAATAGGAACAGAAGAAGGAAAAGAAACCCATCTCAAAAACCCAGAGTATATATTTAACAAAATCACAGAAGAAAATTTTTCCAAACTGAACACAATAATCAAAACACAACCAAGAAAATTAAAAGCAGCAAGGGAAAAGGGCCAAGTAACATATAAAGGCAGACTTTTTAGAATCATACCTGACTTTTCAATGGAGACTCTACACTCCAGAAGGACCTGAACTGATGATGTCTTGTAGACTCTAAAAGACCATGGATGCCAGCCCAGACTACTATACCCAGCAAAACTGCTAATCACCAAAGATGTAGAAAACAAAATATTTTATGACACAGTCAAATTTAAACAATATCCATCCACAAACCCAGTCCTATAGAAGGTACTAGAAGGAAAATTCCAACCCAAAGAAGTTAACTATATCCACAAAAACACAGGAAATAAATAATCTCACACCAGCAAAACCTAAAGAAGGAAAACACACACATACACACTACCATCACAAACAACAAAATAACAGGAATTAATAATCATTATCCCTTAATATCAATGGAATCAATGGGTGAATTTATTCAACAATAAAAAGACACAAGCTAACAGAATAGATATGAAAACATGATCTATCCTTCTGTTGCATACAAGAAACACATCTCAGTATCAAAGACAGACATTACCATAGAGTGGTTGGAAAAAAATTTTTTCCATTCAAATGGATCAAAAAGCAAGCTGGCATAGCTATCCTAACATCTAATAAAACAGACTTTAAACTAAAATAAACCAAAAGAGATGGAGAACATTTCATACTCATCAAAGGAAAATTCTACCCAGATGAAGTCTCAGTTCTGAACATCTATGCCTCAAATGCAAGAGCATCCACAATTGTAAAAGAAACATCACTAAAGCTTAAATCACACATAGAACCCCATACATTAGTAGTGGAAGACCTTAACACCCCACTTTTACCACTGGATAGGTTATCCAGAGATAAACTAAACAGAGAAATAACAGAACTAACAGATGTTATGACTCAAATGGACCTAACAGACATCTACAGAACATCTCACCCAAACACAAGAATATATACCTTCTTCTCAGCACCTCATTGAACCGTCTCCAAAACTGACCATGTACTCCACCACAAAGCAAGTCTAAACAGATACAAAAACTGAAATAACCCCTGTATTCTATCTGACCACCATGGATAAAAGCTGGATTTCAACAACAGAAACAACAGAAAGCTTACAAACTCATGGAAACTGAACAATTCTCTGCTGAATTACCACTGAGCCAAAAGAAAAATAAAAAAGTTAAAGACTTCCTAGAATTCAATGAAAATGAATGTACCATACCCAAACTTATGGGATATAATGAAAGCAGTGTTAAGAGGAAAGTTTGTAGCACTAAGTGCCTTCATGAAGAATTTGGAGAGATCTCATACTGGTAACTCAATAGTATACCTGAAAGTTCTAGAACAAAAGGAAGCAAACACACTTAAGAGGAGTAGATGGCAGGAAATAATTTAACTGAGGGATAAAATCAATAAAATAGAAACAAAGAATCAATTAAACAAAGAGTTGGTTCTTTGAGAAAATCAACAAGATAGACAAGCCCATAATCCAAAAGAACTAAAAGGCAGAGAGAGAATATCCAGATTAACAAAATCAGAATCAAAAAGGAAGACATAATAACGACTTCAAAAAAAAAGCCAAAGAATCATTAGGTCATACTTTGAAAACCTGTATTCCACAAAATTGTAAAATCTAAAAGAAATGAACAAATTTCTTGATAGATACCACTTAACAAAGTTAAATAAAGATCAGATAAATAATTTAAATAAACTTGTAACCCCTAAGGAAATAGAAGCAGTCATTAAAAGTCTCCCAACCAAAAAAAGCCCAGGACCAGGCAGTGTCAACACAGAATTCTACCAGACTTTCAAAGTGGAGCTAATACCAATACTCTAGATTATCCCACAAAATAGAAACGGAAGGAACACGGTCATAATTAAAAAACAAAATACAAGAATGATACTGGACCAGCTCCAGCTGTGTGGCTTCCCAGTGCAGGGAAGGGAAGCAGCACATTCAACAGTTAAGTCAGACAGCCCTGGCAGAAAGACCCTGAAGTCCTGACTACTGGACAAGCCAGCAGCTCTACAAGCCTCAAATCCATTGCAGGTTTCTCTAAGGCAGTGCTGCCTCTGGCAGATGGGGCAGCAGAGAAGGGAATTCCACTTGCCACATTCAATAAAGAAGCCTAAACAAAGAGACACTCGACCATTGCAGTGAAAACTCTAAAAAAGACATTGAGGAGACACTAGGAGCTGGGAAGACTGTATTAGCAGAATTGCTATTATGAAATGGCCATATTACCAAAAGCTGTCTATAGGTGTAGTGTTATCTCCATCAAAATTCTTCACAAAGCCTTAAATTCATATGAAAGCAAAAGAAAAAAAAAGAAAAAAATTCCCAGTAAAATAAATCAATCATAAACAGAAAGAGCAGTGCATGAGTTGTCATAATACTTGACCTCCAATTATACTACAGAGCCATAGTAACAAAAACAGAATGGTATGTCACAAAACATACCTGCAGACCAATGGAATAGAATAAAGAAGACCCAGAAATAAAACCACACAGCTAAAGTCACATAATCCTTGACAAAGATGTAAAAACATACATCAGTAAAAAAGTCTCTTTAACAAATGGTGCTGGGACAAATAGAAATCCTCTTGTAAGAGAATGAAACTAGATCTATAATTCTCAGATTGCACATCAAAGACCTTTGTGTAAGAAGAAACATTTCAAAATGTAGGCATATGCAAGGACTTTCTGAAAAGCACTCCAGTAGAGCAGGAAATAATCCCAGCAACTAACAAATGGGATTGCATGAAATTTAAAAGCTGCTGTGCAGCAAATACAGCCTACAGAGTGGGAGGAAATCTTTATCAGCTACACAGCCAACAGGAAGTGAGTGTAACGAACTCTAAAATGTAAACAATAAAAACCAAGTCCTCTAGTCAATAATCAGGCTAATGAATTGAAAGGCAGTCATCCCAGGTCTAACACAGTGCTGGAAGTGTCGTAAGGGCTGTAGTTATTGTGTAAATCTGTATGGAGGTTCCTCAACAAACTCAAGTTAGAACTACCATATGATCCAGCTACATCACACTCGTGCATATACCCAAGATTGTAAGTCAACAAACCACAGCAGCCGGGCAGTGGTGGTGCACGCCTTTAATGCCATCACTCGGGAGGCAGAGGCTGGCGGATTTCTGTGAGTTCCAGGCCAGCCTGGGCTACCAAGTGAGTTCCAGGAAAGGCACAAAGCTACACAGAGAAACCCTGTCTCGGAAAAAAAAAAAAAAAAAAAAAAACAAAAACAACCAGCAATGCCTACCTACACATCCAAATTTATTGCTGCTCTATTTACAACAACCAAAATATGGAACTAGTGTCCATCACAAGATGAATAGACAAATAAATGCTATGTCTCACACACACACACACACACACACACACACACACACACACACACACCTGAATGGTTGAATGGTAAAAAATGTAAAATCCAATTATCAGTACTGTGATAACAGAAACTCAATTGTGACAGCCAGGCAATAACCAGTCTTTTCAATGGATTCTGTGTGTGAATTATGTATTACATATATACCTAAACAATCAGCCATGAAGGGAATAAAACCATGACATTCACAAGAAAATGAGTAGAATTAGAAATCATTAAATAAAGCAGATCAAAAAGACAAACATCACATTTTTTTCTTGTTTATAAACTCTAGATTTAAATTTTTATCATCCGTGCACACACATTTGGCGCAGGAAAGTATGAAGAGGCTATGAGGAGGAAGAGGTCTGACTGTGGGGAAGGCAGGCAGAAAGCAGAAGGTCCTACTTGGGATAACAGCAGGAGGCAGGAAGGAAGAACAGAGGAGTTCCTCATGTTCTTAGTCAGTACTTCCTTTTCTGAGACCTTGAAACACTCCAATTTCAGTGGCAGAGTGGTTTGGTCTGTAGTTTGTAAGGATGTATTGTCCATTTCAAAGCCTGAGCATTACTTGGTTGCTATACCTGAGTTTCTATTATTACAGCATTGATAATAATTAGTTTTTACACTTTTATCTTTCACTAGTAAGTGCTCTAACACATGTAAGCTGTCAGTCTTTTGTGGGAAGAGTTTCTCACTCTCTTTATTGTATGGTGACAAGTAGAATAAAAATCAATGATGTGATGCTTCTGCAATAACAAATCTATGCTAATGAGGTTCCCCAGAAAGACAACATGATACATATGTAGATACAAGAGAGATTTATTTGAAGAATTACCCACTGTGGTTGGCTAAAAAGTTCTGTAACAGGTTGCTTAAACACTGCAGATCCCGGCATGCCAGGCCTAGCCCAAAGCCCTTGGAACCAACCCATAGTCTGACACTGAAGGTTCGAGGTCCCAGGAGCCACCGGTGTAAGTTTTGGAGAACAAAGGCCAGAACTTCTGATGTCCAAGACAGCAGATTATAACCCTGCCCTACAGGCCAGTGAGCTTGGCAAGTGAAAGCATCCACTGCTGAGCCTGACAGCCTAAGTTTGATGTCCCAGGCACACTTATGTGAGGAGAGATGATGCCTCCAAACTGTCCACTGGCATCCACTACGATGTTGTTACATACACACAAACAAATGTAATAAAATGTTCTTTAAAAACAATAACAATAAACAAACACCAATCTACTCTAGCTTGCAAAGAGAGACTGATTCACCTTTATATGTTCTACCTCTACAGGCCCAGACCTGTTGTGCAGCACCCCCCACACTGAACAGGGATCATCCCCACCCGCTCTACCAGACTCAGACATGAATATGGTCTAGTGGCAACCTCAGAGGCACATCCTATATAAATAACACCTGTTCCCATTTCTCAGGCATTCCTTCTACTTAACACAATGTCACCAACATACACAAAACAAAAATAGACCAACACCTTCCCCAGAATTCAGCTTCCTACTCCTCCTGTGTAAGCTTTAAAAAGAGGTGCAGGGGTTTAAGAACGGAGGTTTCCAAGATATTAGATTCTAGAATGTCACTCTCAGGATTATGATATTTGAGGTTTTAGCTTTGGAGATTTTGATCTTTTGGATTTGAATGTTTGTGATCTGGGCATTCGGGATTGTGAACTGACAGTTTGCTACTGTGAGTTTGCTGTTTTCTCCTGCCAGTTCTGCCTCCTCGCTTGCCACCATGGACATTCAGTGTCAGTCTTGTGACTCCTTACCATTTCACAGTACTTCACTAACTTCCTCTCACCAAGACATTTTAAAACTTTCAGTAGAAACTGGGCTTAAACATATAAATACCAAAAGTAGCCACATTTCTACCAGGCAGACACCATCCCCAGCCCCCGCATCACACACACGGAAGCATCCAAGAGAGTCTCATGTTTCTGCCCTGATTCATATGCTCTTCCCAACCCCACCTTGTTTGTGTCCTCAGATGGAATACTTACAGCTCTCTCCCACGTTCAGCAGCCCCAGGGATCTTGGATCCCCATTGTTGCTGAAGTGAAGCCATCATCTACAAGACTGCCTTCTGAGGACCACACCGCACCCACAGACTTTGTGGGATTAGTGATGCCCTACCAAATTCAAACCCACAGGAGGTATTTGGGTATATATTATTTTTTCCTTCTATATTCCCGCTACTTTCTCTGAAACAGAAGTTTTAAAATATTCAAATGAATGAATGGGGGATAGGAAACCATATAGTAAATTGACTCCCTCCACGTTATTAACACACACCAAATAATAATAATAATAATAATAATAATAATAATAATAATAATAATAACAACTAAAGTTTCTTTAATTAAAGCTATAGAAAGAATCCAAGTGTTATGAATATTTGTGAAAAAATCATACAATCCCAAAATGATAAACATAATGAACTTGATCAGTAGTCTTAGAACATAATGGCAAAAATAAGAAGGGAAGGGCAAAGGTCGCAAAAGTAATACTGGGCTATGTTCTCAGTTTTTCATACTAGAAAACTGGGTTGTGCTGCTGGAATCCATTTTTAAGCTTCTGATATAATTGGTATTACTTAATCCTGTGAGAGAACAACTTGGCAATGTGTTGTGTGAAGACACATTTGTCTTAATTCCAAAGGAGGATTCTTTTCCCTCACAGTGGTGGGCTTTCAGTCCATGTTTGGTTGGTCCCATTGCTTTGGACCTGTTGTGAGGCGAACATCAGACCAGGGAGAATATTATGGAGGAAACTGCTTTGTGGTTTCCAGGAATCAAATATAGAGGAGGATGCCAAAGTTCCAATACCACACCAAAGTCACACCCCCAGGAACCTCAGTTCCTTCCACCAAGCTCCACATCCTGGAGGTTCCACCCACATCAGAGATACCAGAAGATGACCACGCTTTCAGTAATGAGCTCTTGGGAACATTTAAGATCCAAATAATAACAGACAACAATCCATATATTTTCATTGTGTGTGAGCATGTATGTACATATGTGTGTGGTGAATGCATGTTTACAGGTGTGTTCACTTATAAAAGCACATGTGGAGATGAGAAATTGACATCAGAATACCTCAATCATTTCTCCATGTATATGTATTTGTTTTTGCTTTTTTTTAATCATGGACTCCTACTGAACCTGGAGCCCACTCTTTTGCTTTGACTAGTCTGTTGGCAAGTACAAGCTCCGGAAACTCACCTGTCTCCCCTTACCCCTACTGCAATTTTAAGCTGTCTTTGGGTCGCTATTGCTATTCATCATTGAAGGAAGTCAGGACAGGAACTCAAGCAGGTTAGGAGCCTGGAGGTAGGAGCGGATGTAGAGGCTATGGAGGGGGTGCTGCTTACTGCCTTGTTCCCTATGGCTTGCTCAGCCTGCTTTCTTATAGAACCCAGGACCAACATCCCGGGGATGTCACCACCCTCCATGGCCTGGGTCCTTACCTGTTGATCACTAATTGAGAAAATACTTTACAGCTGGATCTTATGGAGGCATTTTCTCAGTTGAGGGTCTCTCCTCTCTCATGACTCCAGCTGTGTCAAGCTGACATAAAACTAGCCAGTACATAGACACATGCCAACATACCCAGCTTTAACATGAATTCTGGAGATCTAAACTCATGTCCTCTTGCTTGTACAGCAGGTCCCACTGAGCCATTCCTCAGTCCATATCCATAAGTCTGAAGTATAGATAGCTATTGATGGTACACATGATCCTAATTCACACTTGGCTAGTGTTTTTCCATCACAGTCTAGACTTACTGTACAGCTGCCTTGCCCAGTGGAAGTAGTAGCAGATTTGGCATGAGACAGGACATTTACATGTTTTCACTTCCTCTCCTTAACCTCAGTCTTACCCCATGAACAGGCTCCAGCAGATCTTCGACATGCCCCCTTGTTAAACTCGTGGGCAGTTTAGACATGTGGGTCCCATTGCCGGCATTCTCTATACTCTCCCACACAACAGACATGTTACACAGTGTAGTCAAGGCTAAAAGTAATGTCATCCTATGAATGAATGACTGTCTACAGCTGTTATTCAGAAATAGTTGATACATGAAATTACCATTTGGAAAGTAAGTCTCCCTTCAGGGGTTTGCAGTAAAGACATACTTAGCTTTTTCAAGGAAAGCCAAGCACTTAGCTTATTGTGAACAATACTACAAGAATATATATTATATTACATTATATATACATTCCTGCTCATGGGGACATTTATTGTGGCATTGTTCACAATATGAAAATAATTGGAAACTGTAAAAATTATCATCAGTGAGCTACCTTTACACATAAAAATAATATGTAGCAATTAAAAATCATGAATTTGACATGTATATTTATATTACTACAACCTGTTTCCCTACATGAAAGAGCTTCACAATAATACACAGACATTTGTATGTTGTAACTATGCCTGGGTGTGGCATGAATGTTTGAAGGAAAGTACAAAGTGTTAACAGTTATTACTTTTAGGAAATGAAAAAGGGTGGTCATGGGGGATTTTCATAGCATCTTTTCTACATATAGGTTCATTTTAAATTCATAATTATACACAATGTATTTCTCCTTTTTGATGAGAATTTTTAATGTAAAGAGAATTTTTGATGGAAATAAATTTTTGATGTTTGTGTGTGTATGTGCACATGGGGGTGTATGTCTATGTGTATATACTGGCTAAGAGGCTCCAGGTAGAGAGGGGTGCAGCCATTAACATACTTCCTTTTGCAGTCTACTTGCATCAGTGTGAATTCATTCCTCTGACTTTGCTAGAACTGAGGAGTCAACACCACAATTTCAAAAATACTGAGTTTATTAAGTGCATCCATGTTGTTTATGAGTCATAGAAAACATGTTCATTTTCTTATTTGTGTCAAAGGCTGCTTGGAAGATTTAAAGAGCATTGCTTAGAGAATGTTCCAGAATTCATAGGAATGTGTGTTAGTATAAATCATTATTGGTTCGCATATATTCATGCATATTTAGAGATAATGATCAGATATTGAAGAGCCAGGCATGCAGCTCAGTTGTAAAGCAGTTTCCCGGCATGCACATGGCCCTTGGTCCCATCCTTAGCACTGAATGGGGAAGGGAGGAAGAAATAACACTGGAAATTGATTAAATGCACATTCCCTTATCTGGTCTGCAAGTTTCATCACATGGAACCAGATCCCCTGGAGGCTTGGCAGGGGAATGCAGTGAGGAGGGTTCGCACTTCCGCTGATGCAATGTTCTAGCCAAGAGTGCAAGTCAGCCAGCTGGCAGAGCTAGGAGAGTGACTGACTGGGAGGAACCAGCAAGCACAGAACTCTGTGATGACCTCTGTGAAGGGACCTGAGCCGCCAAGGGGTTCGTGACCTTGGGAATGGCTGTAACTAAGATACTGCACACAGTGCAATCTTTCTTTCTTTCTTTGTATTAACTTTCCTGAGACTACCATCTGCTACACAGTATTCTTAAAGATAAATTCTGATCAAAAGATACACAGGGAAATTGATCTACATAATGGCTAGGCATGAGTCAGTTCAAAGCCCTGAAGGAGAAAACAGAAAAAGAGCAATGCATTAGTCTATTTAATTGCAACTTTCTCTGTGGTGCAAAGTACTGCAGAATCCATACAGCATGCCCTGTGATAAAAGGGACACTTGGAAAATGTGACATAATCATTTATGGTTTGGGACCAGACACAAATCTGACATTCTTGTTGCCAAATTATAGCCACCAACTTATTGACTGGCTAAGAATTTCCCCAGTTGGGCATGTTGAAGTATATCTGAAAGAGATATGTACAGATGTGCATCTTTCTGAATTTAGTGAGAGCTATTCTTCTCTGAGACTGCACTGGTCACACCAATGGAGGTGTGCTGTGCATGGCCACCTCACCTCTGTCCTTTGCAGAGACTTGGTTAGCCTCAGTTCATGTGCATGCCCTTTAACAATTGTCTTTGAGCCGAGTAAGAAATAAAGATCCAGAAGCAAAGCAGAAGAAAGTCTTGTTCCCACTTAGGAATGACATGGGACAGGAGGCAGGTCCTATGATCCTGATAGTGAATGTGTTGACATTTGTCACAGGTCATACGATCTGGTCTTGGCTCTGTAATAACTGTTGTCATGTGTAACTGTTGTGATTGTTGACATGACACATGAGGGTCTTTCAATGAGCAATTGTCTAAATTGGGTTGACCAGTGGAAACTCCTGTGAGAGACTTTTTCCAGTGGGTTAAAGTGGGGATATCTGTCCATTGTGGGTTGTACCATCCCCTGGGTAGGAGATCCTGGATAGTTTAAGAGTGGGAAAAGCAAGCAGGGCATTCTGAACTGCTCCTTGCTCTTGACTGTGGGTGTAATGTGACAAGTTGCTTCAAGTTCCTGCCACCTTGATTTCCCCTCAATGATTGGCTCTAACCTGGAATTGTGAGCCAGATAAACTCCTCCTCCTTTAAACTGCCATTGCCAAAAACATGAGGCAAAACTAAGACATTACTTTGTTTTTCAAGTGACATAATCTCTTTGGACCCCTTCTGATTTTGCCAGTTGTTGGAAATTTAGGGGTCCAGCCTCTAGAATCTCTTTCCCAGGGGTCAGTGATGGTATGGTCATAGGCCATAAAAGTGAGTTCAGGTTTCTCTCTAGAGGGTTTCTGTTTGATGACAAAATGGTGGTTCATCTATAGATTTCTGGACTTCTACTGTTCTCATAGGAACGTGTAAGATGACAGAAATGCTCGAAGGACTAAAGCACTCCCCACCTCCACCACTGAACCACATACCATTTCTCTTAGGGACTGCAGGGAGCCTCCTCAGAGGAATGGAAAGTGCTCTCAAGACTAGTACATGGGTCCCTCCCTCTGTCTGGAGTCCAGGACATCTTTGAGAGAAGAAAAGAGGGCAGAGAGATCTATTGCAAGTACAGATGTTACCATATTGAGCTACACCAGGTCTGACCTGCTCCCTCAGGCTTTAAGCTCCCTTCTATCTTTCCAAACCCCGATGTGAAGAAAACAATAGAATTGGCCGTGGTGGTCCTCAAAATTTCCTTTCAGTATCAGGCTATGGATCGATGCACTAAGACAAAGGTGCCTTTTCTGAGTAAAGCACAACCTTCAATAAAATTCTGTAAAATATTCATTGATGATAGTGAACCTAAGAAATGGGAGCGAAAGGGTGAAAATTATCTTCAGATAATAAAACAAAAGTAATAAAGTCAACTCTATGCACTTCATCTCATCAACTCCTCCAAGATCACAATTAAGTAAATGTTGGAAATTACCTTAAAGTAGGAACCTCTGCTGCTAACTGGACTGTAAAGTAGGGTGCTTCTACACACACACACACACACACACACACACACACACACACACACACATCATAGTAACATATAGGTTTAAATATTTGTCAGTATGCATGAAATTGTTACTAAAATTTGTTAATTTTATTATCAATACTATTTTGGGATTGGAGTTCATTGGTATTTTTCAGAAGACTTCTTTACAGTAACAAAACTAGTGTCTGATTTTTTGACAGCTCAAATTCTTCAAATTTACTTCAGATTTGTGGTATGGTTCCTTTTGCACATTTCTTCTTTACAAATAAAAATACTATAGGGACTGGAGAGATGACAAAGCAGTTAAAAACTATACTGCTATTCCAGAGGACCCAGGTTCAGTCCCAGCACCCACACGACAGCTCACAACCATCTGTGATTCCAGTGCCAAAGGTTCCAACACCCTCTTCTGGCCTCTGAGGGCCCAGAACACACAGGAGCATTTACAAACATGCCAGTAAAACACTGACACACATAGAAATAAATAAAATGTAAAATATATTAAAAGTAATGTAGGTATGAAAAAGCAAGTTTCTTCACTTTGTTTCTACTTTAGAATCAGGTTATTTTTAAACAAACAAGGAGTTGCAATGATCTTCCCTGGTGTCAGCCAATCTCCTTAAACAGATGTGCCTCAGGTAACATGGATAAAATTCCCAACTGAAGTCATCTTACAAAACATTTTCATGCTCACAGCTACTTCAGAACTGGAGGAGGCAACCCATGCTATCACAGCCAACTCACTCCCTTGTGGCATCACATAGCTTCCATTTCTGGTGTCCTTACAACAGGTAGCATAGCCCACTAGTCAGGA
The DNA here is from genome assembly GCF_903995425.1 of Onychomys torridus. Lineage (NCBI taxonomy): Eukaryota > Metazoa > Chordata > Mammalia > Rodentia > Cricetidae > Onychomys > Onychomys torridus. Next base: position 9,673,798 of record NC_050447.1, read on the forward strand.
GGATGCTCTTCCTACAGCTTACTTCCTCAGTGACAGCAGGCAACTTCCCTGATCTCCGTGTCCCAACTTCCTCATCCTTAAAACAGGGACTGAATTATGTGCCCTCAGAAAGATGTCAAAGCTGAGCCTTGTGCAAGTCTACAACCTTAGCTACTAGGAAAGCTAAAAGAAAAGCATCAATCTGAGGCCTCCTTTGATTACGGAAGTCAATCAAGGCCAGCCTAGGCAACTTTAGAGAGAGGGCTGTAGTTCACCAGTAAAGCCTAGCATGCAAAACTTGGGGCTCAATCTCTAGTACAAAAAAGAAAAAAAGGAGAGAGGGCAAGACAGAGGGACAGGGATAAGGATGTTGAACATTAAGATCCTGTGACTAAGCCGGGCGGTAGTGGCGCACGCCTTTAATCCCAGCACTCGGGAGGCAGAGCCAGGGGATCTCTATGAGTTCAAGGCCAGCCTTGTCTACAGAGAGAGATCCAGGAAAGGCGCAAAGCTACACAGAGAAACCGTCTCGGAAAAAAAAAAAATTCTATGACTATGACCTTACATAGACCCTTCAGTTCCTATGACCATGACCTTAAGTAGACCCTTCAGTTCCTGTGACCATGACCTTACATAGACCCTTCAGTTCCTGTGACCATGACCTTACATAACCCTCCAGTCCCTACGTCTATGACCTTACATGGAACACCTAGTTCCTATGTCTACCACCTTATTATGGTTCTGTTATCCCCTGTAACTATGGTTTTACATGAATCCTGCTGTTCTTGTGACTATGACCTTACTTGGAAAGAGACAATTTACAGAGCTGATCAACATAACCTGTAATTATTAGGGTGGGCTTTAAATCCAATGTTACTAGTTTCATTATAAAAAGGAGAATTTATGTTGAGTTCGATAAATATTAGGTGTTATTTCTTCAATCAGTCCTAACCATCGGTACAATGTTACATTCATGTATAATGTCAAAGGGCCAACACACAGTTCAGTTCACTCACAGGACTCCTTACTACTTTCCCAATGGTTTTCCTTGCACTTAACTGAGGCATTTTCTCAACTTTTTGAAAATCAGTGATGGAGGAGATCAGATTGGAGATTTTCCCATGCTAAGCAAGTACTTTCCCACTGAGCTGCATCCTTGTCCCTTAAAATTTTGCTTTCAAATTTTGAAGACAGAATCTTCCTAAATTTCCCAGGCAAGCTTCATCCTCCTGAGAGCAGGAAATTACAGGCCTGCACCACAGAGTCCTCAGCCCTCAATGTGTTCTTATGCTGCATCTTATCACCTAGTGTCTCTCATTTATAACATATAATTTCTCCATGTGAAAAGTGACTCTCTCTGCCATCTCTAACATAAAGCACTGTCTCCTCCAGCTTCCAAACCAAAACTGTTGCAGGCAGATCACCTTGCCTTGGGTTGTTTTGAATCACTTTCAGCGGGGTGCAGTCTGATGAGGCAGGGCAGTCTGAAAACCAAGAGCAGGCTCTGGTATTGGAGCAGGGTAACTTTGTGGTGGGTAGCATTTTAGGCAACAGAGGGTGAGGAGGACAGCAGCACTCAGCGTCTACCTCCACCCTCTCTAAACTTTGCTACATTTACAGTCAGACTCCAGAAACAAATCCACCCAGGCACTGTGTGCTTTGACTTTGGTTGTAACTTTTATCAAGAAAGATAAGACACGTTTTCCTTACCTCTAAAACATACTTGATAGGGTTCAGAATCAAAGACTATGTAACCAGGTACTTAAGCATCAGCGTGAGCATACTGAATGTGAACTTCTGGATCCTACACAGGAAATGTTCTATTTCCGTGGTTGGCTCCTCCCAGGGTCAATCTGGAGTCAGTTGGCTGTTTCTGAGCAGGACTCAGTTGGTAAAACTAGTGCTCAAGTCAAGCGAATTCCAAGGTTCTTTGCAACAGGAATGAGTTCTCTGGGTACTTATTTTATTGATTCTCCCTAAATATGCCATTATAAATAACTTTGGCCTGACTCCATTAATGAGGACATCATTGATAAAGATAGATTTTACATCCCATTTTTGAGTTCCATAGTCTATTCCTTCTATGTAAGATTATAAAATAAAATTTTAAAGTGTTACTTAATGATATGACTAAAGAGAAGAGAAAAATACTTAGATGGAATATTCAGCAAAACATAATAACTTCAATTGCAAATTCAGGCTCATTGAGGATATTTGAAGTTCATAATGAATAATCTGGGCCACAGAGGTGGGTCAGCAGGTGTTTGTGTGAAGCCTACTGACCTGAGTGTGATCCCCAAGACTTACAGGGTGGAAGGAAAGAACCAACACCAACATTTCCTCTGACCTCCAAACACATACCATGGTGTACACATGTGCCCACACACACACATGTGCATACATGCACACAAATAAATAGAATAGCTAATATCAGAAATGTATGTTTGTGAATTTAGGTATATGACTTGAAAATATATGATTGTAATTTTATTTTCTATGACTTTTGAACTTGGAAGATCATAGTATCTCCTTAAACGGGGCGTTTCCTTTCTCAGAAGTTGTTGTGAACATATGTATCCATTGAAGCACTTATTGCTAGCAGAAAGTAGAGGCAGGTGGGCTGTGTGTTTCTTTTCAGATACTTACTTCCAAACATCCTCCTGTTCTTGAAGCTCCTTCATTAGTAGAAGAAGGACCATAAAACACATTTTGAGTCATCCATTTACTTTGTTCTGAGGTCTTCAGCACCATTAATACTAAGTGGGAGGTTGCCAAATTCTCACTGAGGACTCGTTCTCAGAATATTTTGCTCCTAGATAATTGTGTTTCATCTTGGCCTTTTGTCCCTCAGCAAATTCAATCTACCCATCCCCTCTACCTGCTAAGTTCTTAATATATTGGGGAGTTAAATTCTCCCTGAAAATTCTTCTGGTTGCAACTCGACACTACTTGTATTCTGTTTCTTGTTTCCAATCTTTTTCTCAATTTTGTTCATTTCATTATTCTTTAAATAAACTTCTTTCCCACAGGTGTTCAGTAGAGTACCCAAGAACAAAAACATCATAGAGTTCATTGCTGAGACTTTCAGAACTTAACTAGCTTCTTCCAGAATTCTCTTCCACCAAATGGTTTTCTCTTCCTTGAAGCTGTAGCATTTCCCAGAACTCTTTTTTTTCTAATAGGAAAACATTTTCCTAAGAAATCTAAAACTACTTTGGCTCTTGATACTGTTAGAGTCCACAGCTGGGCCCATTCCCTGGAGCCTTGGTTTGCAAATTAGGCAATTTAACCTCAACTGTACCCTTTAGTAAACAGAAAACCAGATCCACACTCACTTAAATATTCTCCCTGTGAAGACCAGGACACCTGGCCCTCCTTCCACGAGCAGCATCTAGTCAAGAGGGAGAGGAAGCTGTAGGCAGAGGGAAGGTGTCAGTGACTGAGATAAGAACTGTCCTGTAAAATCCTTAAAAGTTGCTGTTAAAAAAGTATGTTTGACATCTTAATAGGAAAACGACGAAAATAAAATGTCAGCCCTCCTGCTTCTCTACCTCAGACTTTGTTAGACACACTCCAAGTGAGGGTGAAAAGCTCCTGCTACCAACAATGCCCTCACAGGCTCCAGAAATAACTCCTGTAAATGCTCTTAAGAAAGTCAGAAGTGCATCAGCTATCTCTCTGCATTCATTAGTTATAGAACTGTATTATTTCTTAGAGATATATTTCATTGTGTCCCTCCATTTCCTTAACCCAAGCTTTGGGTGGGTTGGAAGGACCTGAATATAGGCAAGTACACTAAAAATATTGGTACCAAAGTCTCTGCCAGGACCAAAGATGATGCCCCTTCTGTGTCTCTCTCTCTTCTCTCTGTTTTGTGTATGTGTGTGTGTGTGTGTGTGTGTGTGTGTGTGTGTGTGTGTGTACCAGAGTTCTATAGAAGAATTGGTAAAGTTCAGAGTCAACTAGTGCTGTGGGATGTTCTATATGTTAAATGTGTTGCTATGATTGGTTGATAAATAAAACACTGATTGGCCAGTAGCCAGGCAGGAAGTATAGGCGGGACAAGCAGAGAGGAGAATGCTGGGAGGTGGAAGGCTGAGGCAGAGAGATGCTGCCAGCCATGATGAGAAGCAACATGTTAAGATACTGGTAAGCCATGAGCCACTTGGCAACTTATAGATTAAAAGGAATGGTTTAATTTAAGATGTAAGAACAGTTAGCAAGAAGCCTGTCATACAGTTTATAAGCAATATAAGTCTCTGTGTATTTACTTGGTTGGGTCTAAGCAGCCGTGGGCCTGGCGGGTGAGAGAGATTTATCCTGACTGTGGGCCAGGCAGGACAACTCTAGCTACAAACTAGCACTTGCAGACTCTGTTCTGCCTCCCTTTGTCTGCTATCACCCCACTCTTACTGGCAAAAGGATGTCACACAGCAGAATCCTGAGCCACTGCAGGGATCCTGCTCATACACAGGAGACATGAGCCAGCTGTGCATGTGTGAGGTCCACTTCACACTTCTACTCCTGACTTTCCCAAAGTGCTTCAAACCCTCCTCCTTAGGACATCAAAGATTCTCTAGTTCAAACATCATTGATCTCTAGAACACGAAAACAGACTCTAGAAAAAGGCTGAAATTGAGAAACAAAAATAGTCAACTACCCACATTCAAAACATGGTCCCTAGGGTGAAAGCCTATCACATGTAGCAGAGCAGTGTGAGACGCTTCGAAGATTTTTACCAGCTAAAAAGTAGCTTCGAAGTCGTAGGAGAAAGGAGAAGGAGATGCTGCCACCAGTGTCTTAGTGGGAGAAAGAAAAACTGGTTTGCTAACCTGTTTCCTTTGGAGTTTGTCAAGTGCACATCTGAATAATTCTCCTGAAAAGAAAACATGATACTGCCTTTCTTCCCGGTGACCTTCCTAGCACATTATGAAGTAATCCCCTGGCTCCGTATTCAGATCTTAGTGTGTTGGCTTTTACAACACTGGGCCAAAACACCTGAGAAGAACAGCTTAAAGGACTAAGGATGTATTTTGGCTCCTCATTTCAAATGCTGCAAGGTCCTGGTCACTGGGCTTCCTGTGGGTGGGAAAGGATAGGCGGCACAAGAAACCTGCTCCCCTCACGGAAGCCAGAAAGCTGGGGTGGGGCAGGTACAAGACATAAGCTTGTCTGAACAAAAAGAAAGGGTGTTTAATGATCCCAGAGATGGATGTTCTCCAAGCACAACAGCAATGCATTAATGAATGTTTCAGGAAGAAAGAGCCACCCACATAAATGAATACATGAATATTATGCGCATAGTGTCTTACCAAAGGCTAAACATACAATATCACAAACTGCCCGTGCAATTGGCTGTGAATAGGTGGATTTGGTGGAGATGGGTTTTTCACTTGATTTTTGTTGACAATGAGGTGGGTTGATGTTCTGTTTTGATGATCAAATCCAGCTTTGCTCCAGCTTTAGAAAAGAACTGACTGCATTTACCTACTGAATGGTAAAGAAGGTGGAAAGATCCAAATAAGCTAGCACTCAAAAGGAACCACACAGACAAGAGGCCAAACAGACAGACACTCCTAGAGAACCCACCTTCATCACAGAAAATGGGGCCAACAACCCTCCAGTAAGAGGTTCTGGCCAGTCCCAATATGCCACCCTTTTGTGTGTGCTGCAGAGGCCCTGGGTCGCATTCTGTACTGTGTGGGTGTGTATGGGTGTGTTCATGTGTGTGTCTGTTCATGTCTGAGTGTGTTTGAGAGTGTCCCTGTGTGTTCATGTATGTGTGTATGTGTCTATCCGTGTCTATAAGTGTGTGTGTGTGTATGTTTGCATGTCTGTTTGTGTGTGTGAGTGTGAGTGTGTGTGTGAGTGTGTGTATGTGTGTGTGTATGCTTGCATGTCTCTGTGTTTGCGTGTGTGTATGTGTGTGTGTATGTTTGCATGTCTGTTTGTGTGTGTGAGTGTGTGTGTGTGAGTGTGTGTGTGTGTGAGTGTGTGTGTATGTATGTTTGCATGTCTGTGTGTGTGAGTGTGTGTGTTTGTGTGTGTGAGTGTGTGTATGTGTATGTTTGCATGTCTGTTTGTGTGTGTGAGTGTGTGTGTGTGTTTGCATGTCTGTTTGTGTGTGTGTGAGTGTGTGTGTGTGTGTGTGTGTGTGTGTGTGTGTCTCGCAGAGCTCTGTCGAAGAGGTAAATGTCATACTCAAGCAGCACTTATTGAGCTGACCAAACGTCAGTTTTGGCCTTGGTGTTTCCCATCAGCTGCTGTAAGGCACTGGATGGGCCATTTTTCACTTGCAGATGAAGAGGCCTACCTTCCAGGAAAGAGAAACAAAGAAGATACAGGACCTGACTTATAGCACCAAGCCCAAACATCATTGTTCAAAGCCTGAACCTTTCCTCTCAATCCCCAAAGTTCTGAATAAGAGGTAGAGAAAGGACTAGTGGATAAAGGCACTTGCCACTAAGCCTGAGCGTTTGATCCTTAGAACCCATATGATGGAAGGAGAAGACCAACTCCTGTAAGCTGTCCTCTGCCCTCCACCAATGTGTCGTGTTACACCCACAAAATAAATACATGCAAAAAAAATCAATACATTCTTGATAAAAGGTTGGTCAAGGGACAGTGGCTTATGTTTATGTAAATTCATCAATTACTTACTAAGCTCTCAGGGTAAGCCATCCTACAGGACTCTGGGGACTAAAGGAATAACTTAAGCATAACAGATATGACATTATTCATCAGCACATATTATAAATATGGTTGGCTTGAATCAATATAACCAACTGGCAGGAAGCCCAGGAACTCCCTCTGGAGAATTCTCTTTAGCTCCTCCTAAACTATACAAACAACCCAGAGACTCACCTATTTAAAAAGATGTTTATCCCAGGTACTAAATGTCATGCAGGAAAGATACTGGACTATGCAATCAAACTACCTGTGCCTGCTGATCACCAGTCCTACATAATCCAGAGGTATGCATCTGATGCTATGTTCATGCAATGGTACCAGGGCCTTGTGCAGCATCTGATGCTATGTTCATGCAATGGTGCCAGGGCCTTGTTCAACATCTGATGCTCTATGTTCATGCAATGGTTCCAGGGCCTTGTGCAGCATCTGATGCTCTATGTTCATGCAATGGTGCCAAGGCCCTGTGCAGCATCTGATGCTATGTTCATGCAATGGTGCCAGGGCCCTGTGCAGCATCTGAGTGCCACACACCTAGACTGCAAAGTGATAGTTTCTATCATTTGAAGGCATGAGTGAATATTTCTGAAAATACACAATGCCAAGGGAAATTGAGTCCATAAACATTTGCTGTACTAGAACATGTCCTTCTTCAACCATGGCAGCCTTCAGGTTGTCTTCTATTGTTGGATTCTATCTAGCACTGTAAGAGAGGTCTGCAAACACAGTTGGTGGCCACCACTTGATTCCACTGTTCCATAAGATGATGATCATTTTTACATTTCTAAATGATTTTAAAAACATCTCAGGGACTTGATGTGCAGTTCATTTAGTGGGATATATGGTTAGCATGCATGCATCCCTAGATTCAATCCCAGTATGAGAAATAAAAAAGTAAAAAAAAAATAAAGAAATCTAATGAAGAGTGTATTGTCATGTATGGAAATTCTGGTACCCAAAAAGTCTTCTTATATTACTATTTTTCACTTCATGTTGGTATATAACTGAGGCATTATTTTTTTTAAAAAAAGTGAGATTTAATGGGTCATAAGATAGGAAGATGGCCCTCACCTGTAATTTACTTTGTCTTTCCTTATAATTGAGAGTCAAGAAACTTCAACACGACAGACAGACAGACAGAGCCAAAATTTCCTAAAGAGATTGTGGGTTTTCCTAAAGATATCTCAAAAGAGGATCTTAAGAACAACAAATAAAAGGTACTTACTTAGAACTAGAATGTTTATGACCATCTAAACCATGTACCATCCCCACCCCCAAAACCCTTGTAATTCCATTTATAAAAGGAAACTCCTTAAGAAAAATAAGCAACTCAACTCATATTTTATTCATTTTTTAAAGTTTACTTCAATGTGTAAGCGGTGCTTAATCCTTAAACTTTGTCATAAATTACAGCCTTTGGGGCATTTAACTCAGAAAGCCAGGAGTAAATATATTGCCATGATGAAGACAGTTAAGCACTTTCTCCCCCATCATGATCCTCTGTCTTGGATGTGTTTTCCTAAACATTTTTCTCTCTGAAATGCCCGTGCTTCCAAGTATGTTCTCACACTAGTCTTAATAACATCCAGGCTCATCCAGAAATTTGTTTCTGTAGTACAGTCAAGACTCTTGTCTTATCAATGTAAAAGTCCCTAAGGCTCCATGAAGAGACACAGCAGGCTGCCAGCAGCATTTCTGGAGTGGGTCTTCCCAGTATCACTGATGAAATAACATTGGACCTTTGTGAAGGAAAGTTTGCTGACTAATAAGTTAAAGATTCCATTTCTTCCCTTTCATAGGGCCCCAGGACCACTGACCCAAATGGGCTCCCTCCTGAGTGTCCTGCAAACCTAAGGAGGGTAGAGATGTGTCAGCTGTAGATGTAACAAATAGGGTGTACATTCTACCCTAGGCAGCAGTCCAAATACCCCTCACATTTGCAAGCAAGAGCGGCCACACAAACCTTAAAAGGACTCTAAGCAGAGAGTGCCTTCTTAGAAAATAGGGTTGGTCCCCTTTATAAGTACCTGGCATTCCTCATACCAAAATGTGAAACCACAACAGATGTAGGTAAGTGGTACCAGAAAGTGTCCCAACTTACCTAAGAACAGCAGAACCAGTCAGCAGGAGAAACCTTGATGTTGCTTCATTTAATTTTTAAGCAATTAAAAAAAAAAAAGACTAAAAGAGAGCCATATGTCAGTCATAAAGTAAACCACTAAGGCTTGCCACTGATACTCAGAAAATCCCAGTAGAACTAAATGATTCTCATTCCATAATTCTTTATGCAAATACATTTGAGGAATTGCTATTGTCAGACACTGCAAAATTCTGAGACATTCACAGTTATCCAAACAGATTGAGCAACAGAGGAAAATCAATATCCTTGGAGCATTTGCTTGCTCAATTTGAGGAACCTCTAGAGCAAGAACAAGGTGTAAGATTCTCCAGTAGGAGATTACTGACGGGCAGGTTTATGTGTACTCTTATGCAGACCTAAAGAGCCACAGAAGCTCCAACCTCAAGTAATGACCTTCGATTAGTGGGACTGGAGAGGGTGGTGGAGAGACATGTGTCCATCTAACCACTGAGGAAAAGTGAGGCTGGAAATCTGAGATGATGATTACCAGCGTCTTTCTGAGAATGAAGCTGGGAGCCAAGCATTGATGGGAGATGGAGGAAATAATCCACACCAGATGGAGACTGGCTTAGGTCAAAGCAGGGTTTGAGAGAAGACACAGAACGGGTGCATTTGAACATATCTTGGAAGTAAAAGGGATGGAAATTGTTGGTGCAGTGTGAATAAAACTGGGGTGTCAAAGGGACTCTAATGTCTCATCTGCATGACTTCAAGAATGGAAACTGGGATGTCAAAGGGACTCTAACGTCTCCTCTGCATGACTTCAAGAATGGAAACCCACGCACCGTACTGGAGAAGACTCACATGGAACAGATTTGGAGAAGATGACAGTTTTGATCTGAGGCATACTGTGTGAGATGCTTGCTAGACACCAATGGTGAACCTCCAAAGACGCAGCTCTTGCTTCCAAGCCTGGGTTCAGGGAAGAACTTCACACTGAAGGTATAGATTTGGCTCATACTTGCAAAGATGTCATGAAATCCTCAAGACTAGAACAGGTTGTCAAAGGAGTGAGCATAGACAAAAAGAGGATGGGCCACCTTTCTGTGGACCTAGTTCTCTCAAAGAACATCTTGTGAAAAATAAACAAACAAAAAGCCACCACAACTTACCAATACAGTGACACCATGTTTACCCAGCAGTCCCAACAGCTTGGAACATTCTTGAGAAAAGAAAAAGAACAGAACAATTTCAGAGTTACTACATTCAGCTTACTAGTGACCACCCGCTGATTAATCTTATTTTAATCTCAACAGTCAAAGTTGAGGATCTCATTTTCATCATGTGGTTACACAGAAGTTAGCAAGTATTTGAGGCATGTACAATGACAACAACTTTGGGTCACTGGGAAAAATGAGTCAGCAATGCATTAAATTATGACAAAAACTGAGATCTGGACTTTTTTGTAGTTGGTGCACGTCTGTTCCCGGCAGATAATTCTACTACGTTATTGCTGAGCTGTTGAGTACGTGTGCTCCTACCAGGCCCAACTTGAGCCCTAGAGGGTGAGATATTCTAACTACTGTTGTTCAATGTGTGTTTAGGACAGGGACTGAGAATTGAGCACCGGAAGGGTTAGAGGCACTAAATGCTCAGCTTCTTCTCAAATGTGAAAACAACGCCCTTGCTCCGAGCTTGCACACACCACATAGGATTTCCAAACTGCGCTTGAAAAAAATCCCTTTCTCCATAAAGGCGATTCTGTGATCAATGGACATCATTTGAACATGATTCTTGTGGTTTATATATGAAGCTTTCCCCCAAGAAAGTTTATTAGTTGAAGGCTTGGTCCCCACCTAGCCTAACAGACCACTAAGAGGTGACTGGACTGTGAGGCACAGCTTCCATAGGTGGATTAAACCCTTGGTAGGTTTACAGTTTGAAGCATTGTTGGGAAGTAATAGGAACTTTCAGAAGCAGGGCCAAAGGAAAGGGAGGAAGTCAGTGGGCGTACGACTTTCAAGGATGCACCCATGCCCTTCTTCTTTTCTCACCCCTCCCTCCAGCTCCCTCTCCCTCTTCCTAACAACTGTGAAGTAATTCACCATAAAGCCGGCAACAATGGAGCCAGCAGACCATAGATTAAAGCCTCTAAAACTGTGAGCACAAATAAATCTCCCTTTCAATTGTTCTCATCCCATGTTTATCACAGCAATGAAAACTTGGACACACACAATGACGCTGACATAGAATGGCCATGTGGATTAGCTTCCACCCTGAGAATTCTAACGGAATGCCAGAACAACAGGTATCAGCTCTCCTGGGCAAGGGAGGACATGTAGGCTTACCAAGAAACACCATGTCTGCCAACTCTACTCCCTTTCCCAGCATCTTATAAAAGAATTTCTCCCAACCACATAAAACGCTCATTGACATAACTTCTGGTAAATACAACTTTCTCTGCTCTAAAACTCTTCCAGAAATATTTTAGCACCTCCTGCAGCTTTGAAACCCTATGTAACTTACTGACTAGGCCTTTCTTTACCTGTCTATCCCTCACTAAGCACTTGTCCTATCCCAGGAGCCAACAGCATGAACTTATAGTTAAGACTATAAGTTATATGAACGCTTGTTCATTTAATTCCCACAGAACCAGTATGAAACTAACTCTCCAGAGCTGATAGATTTACTGATACAGAGGTTACACACACAGCTAAATTCACATAGCTAGTGGGTGGTAGTACTAGAATTCTATTTCAAAAACTCTGCCTGGTGCTGGGGAGATGGCTCAGCAAATAAAACATTTGCCACAAATATATGAACTTGAATCCCAGAAACGGCATAAAGCCAGGCATGTACCTGGATTCCCAGTATTCTTTCAGCAAAATGGAGGCAAAGAATCCCTGGGTGTCTCAGGAACAGCTATTCTGGAATATATTGAGGCAAATGACAGAGATCCTGTCTCCAGGAACTTGGAAGGCAAAATGATGTTTAATGTTGTCCTCTGACCTCTGCAGGCATGCCATGGCATGCAGACCTCTTCATACACACATGCACATGCACACACATACTGTCCAGCATGCGAACCTCTTTCTCTATCCTTTTACCACAGTGGAGAAGAAAGATAATACAAAACTCAAGGATTCAAGAGAGAAGTTAGCATAACACAGTTGAGAATGAATGATAAAACAGAATTTCTGTTCCATCCAATTTCCAACTTCTGTGAAAACCTCCCCATGTAATGCCTCTCCATGAACCCACAAAAATTCAGGAAACTTCTTCAATGCCCACAAAACAACCCATGATGTTTACTGCAGTCATGACACTGGCGGGCTTTTCTGAGAGCACACAGGCATTAGCAGTACCTGCTAATGGCCCGTTTCTTTCCTAATTGAGACCTCACTCTCCTCACTGCAGGCTTCTGCTTCATCTAAGGTCTCATTACCAACTGGCATTTCCAGTGCAGTCCTAGCCTGGCTGGGCCTCAGAACCTCTGGGACATTTATTACAGCACTGCAGCCTTAGTTTCCCCAGTAGAAATGCCGGTTCTTGAGGTCTGGTCATGGGCCAGGGAATCGATACTGTTAATAGGCTCCCAGAGTGATTTCTGAGGCAGCCAGTCCAAACATTCAGCTTTTAGAAATCAATAAACACCATCAGGGAGAACGTTCATATGGGAAAATATATATAAAGGAAGTTCTTGCCATTTCAGCAAACTGACATTTTCTCCAACGCACTTATCTTAGTTTGAAGCGAGACAGCTAAAGCTCAACCAGAACTTTCTGTGAGTCTCCAAAGCCCAGAGTAATGATTCATTTTATGTGTCACCCTTGACGCGTTAAGGGCTGGTGGATGAAACGTGGTTTCCAGGTGTGTTGACGACAGTGTTTCCAGGAGGAATTGGCATTGGATCAACTGTCTGCTGAAGACTTGCCCTCACCATGTGGTAAGCATCGCTTAATCTATTGAGGGCCTGCTTGAACAGAAAAGAGGAGTGTAAGATAAAGTCACTCTCTCAACAAGTAGCCATCCTCCCTTACTGTTACACAGCAGTGCCCTCGGATATCTGGTTGGACTCCATCATACCAGTTCAGCTGTTTCTCCAGTTTGTGGAGAGCAGTGTGGTACTTCTTGGCTTCTCTAGTCCTGTGAGTCCACTCTTACCATAAGCATACACACCATTGTGCACGGAGATTTTTGTTCAGAAAACCCTGACTTAGACACTCAGCATAAACCTGAAAAAGAAGCCATCACTTTGTGGCAGAATTATGACACCACCATGCAGCTCTCAAGTTTAAACATTTGTACAGCAGATAATTTCCCACAACTAATTGCAAGAAATGGTTTCTGTTCCTTCCTTGCATGTTTGTTAGCATCTTTCCTGCGGTGACTACACACCTGACAGAAGCCAGCTACGGCAGGAGGGGCTCCTTGTCGCTCACCATTTTAGAAGATACCATCCATCCTGGCAGAGAATTCAAGGCCACCATAGCAATTCAGCCCATGGCAGCAGGACTTTGGGGAATAGCTTGTTTACATCTTAGTGGACAGGAACTTGGAGTGATCTAGAGGAGAGCAGGAGGTGTGTTCACACCTGGTGGCATATATCTGCCATCAAGACCCCATGCCTCAATTACCATAACCTCTCCAAATAGCTGGGGCTCAGGCTTTCAAACATATGACCATACATTTCACATCTAAATCACAACATCGAATATAGGAGGCATCACTTATGATAAGTGACTAATAACTAAATAGTTTTAAAGTTTAAAACTTACTATTAAATCTGTAATTTTTATATGAGCTCTTAAAGAAGTCATGAAGATCCTGGAATTGACATACACAGGTGCATACACACACACACACACACACACACACACACACACACAGAGCCCTCCAGTATGTGAAGTAGTCTCTTGACTATAATCAAATGCCACATGTTTTCTGTCTGTTACTCATTGATTGCACATTGGAATTACTTAGGACCCTAAAAGACCCTGATGCTTTAGCTGTACCCCAGAGGTTCTAAATCACTTGGTTTGAGTTTTTGACAGCTCTCCAGATGACATGAATGTACAGTCAAGTCTGCCTACTGTGCTTTACACAGCATGGAGTGGTCATATCCTCCATCTGATGGGATAAACCCTTCACAGCTCTCCAGTGATGAACCTTCTGCCCATTACGTTGTAAACATGGCTTCTGTTCAGCAATTCAACTATCCTGGTCCTTGAAGAGACCAGGCCTCCACATTTCTCTCGATCATAGAAGTTTATGTATCCTATCTTACATGGATAGAGTAGGGGTGAGGAATTAGGGAGCCCAGTCCTTCTGTTCCATTAGTGTGTTCCTGCTATTATCCTGATTTGTTAATGTTGGAGCAAGAAGAAACAATGAACTAATATTGTGATTAGTTGGAGGAGTCTCTGGGCCAAGTACACCATCAAAGCTGCAGTCCAGAGGAGGCCACAGATGTTGAGCTCTCTTAAGTGAGGCTCTTTTGGGCATCTTCAGGTTGAAATCCCTCCCATATGTGGTCTTGTACCAGGCTTTTTTCTTTTTAGCCATCAGCCAGCTCCCACATCATGAAATGGAGACTTCTTATTAGTTTTCAAAGCTCTGCCTATCTCTGGTTCTTTTCTGGCTAGCTCTTTAACTTAAATTAACTTGTTTCTCTTTATCTACCTTTTGTTTGGGGCTTTTTACTTTTCTCTCCTTCAGTATATCTTACTTTCACTGTTTCTCATGACTGCTGGCTGGCAGCTGCCTGACTTCTGGACCTGGGTGTCTCCCCAGTTCTCTCCTCCTCCTTCTCTTGTTTCTCAAGCCTGGATTTCTCTTCCTATTTATTCTCTCTGCCCATCAGCTCCACCTATCCTTTCTCCTGTCTAGCTATTGGCCATCCAGCTCTTTATTAGACCAATCAGATGCCTAAGGCAGGCAAGGTAAACAAATGAAATATATCTTTTCATTGTTAAACAAATGCAACATAAACAAATGCAACACACATTTACATAGTTAAATGTTCCACAGCATAAAACAAATGTAAGAATTCATTGCCTAGTTAATATTTCACAACACTGTCCTCTGTGAGTAATTTGCAGCCTGAAGTCCGTACCAGCCTCCAATTAAGTTATAGTCTTGAGAAATGTTATTAATGTGGTGGAGATCAGTGTGAGACTTCGCATATGCATGCACTGGGCATGTGTTAAATGTTGTTTCCCTTCTGCTTGCCTCCTTTTTGTAAATCCCAAAATAATACCTTTCCCTCTAGCCCACAGCTGACTTGGCTGAACTTTTGCTAATTTTTTCCAAGTTCTGCTTCTGTGTGCTTGGCCTTTGATGGTCCTGTCCAATTTTGGTCCCAGTTAGCCCTACTCAGGCTCTGTGAGCTTTAGCAAGTCTTACAGTGCAGAGGGCACATGACAGGAACCTTGGGGGAACCTACATGAAGCTTCCTTCAGTGAATCACTTAAGCCAGAGTGAGGTCCACCAGAGAGGGACCAAGGAAAGGAGAGAGCCAGAGGGAGAGATCGGAGTATAGAAGGGCCTAGAGAGTCAAAGTGGGGCATTTGCATTTTATTCCAATGGACTGAAAATGAGTAAAGTGATATAACCCGGGCTTCAAAGGATGAGTGGATGGGCATGGTGGCACACACCTGTAATCCCAGTGGTCAGGAGGCTAAGGCAAGGTCTCAGGTTTAATGGAAGCCAAGTTTATATCGTAAGTTCAAGGCCATTCAGCCCTGCACCAAAAGACACAGGTTATATACTTTTCTGGCCCACCAGTCTGGAGGGCATGTCTTCCATGTCCTCTACAGTTCTGGATACTTAGTACATCCTACCATAGCCTTCCACTCAAACCTAAAATGGATAGGAGAGATTTTCATTAGAACTTCAAGAATCAAAATAAGGAAAAAAAAATTGAAGTCGATAATGAGACAAGCAAAGTAAAGGAACTATGCAGATAGAACTGGCCATTCAAAGCTTTGACCTGAAGAGTCTTTCAAGTCTTCCATCAGTCCAGTATTGTCAGGGATTCTAATGACTGTGTATCTTAAGGATCTACTTTCTCCCTTTACAGAGGACAATTTGAACCACTGTATCTACCAAAATTTTAAGTGCCATAAAATTTGACCTTGCAATTTTACCTTTAGCATTCTTTGTACAGAAACACTTAAGTCTGTACATGCAGTTGTGGGTCTCATGGCATTCACTTCTCACTTTCATAGTAGTGGAAATATACTTGCCTCTCATTCGTACAATGGTTTATTCATTGGGATAGATATTATAGGTTGATATACAATGTATAAAATATACCAGTTTGAACTCTTAGAATCAGGGACAAGTCTTACAACTCAGTACAAAGAAAATTTGAAACTTTTTTTCAAGATAATATGTATTCTAAGATCCCTCTCCTAGAGAAAATGTGTACTTCTTTAACCATGTTTACAAATACCAACAATGGCATTATCATTATTAGAATTCCTAGTCACTCCCCTAACTACATGACCATGCATGCACTGTCCAGCAGCTAGGCAAGATGCTTAGTCATCCCAGGACCTTGTGCTCTACATATTCCATGCACCTTATGCTCATGTAATCTGTGCTCAGTGTGACCATGTAATCTATGTGCATTCGTGGCATAACTATGTAAGCCCATATGCTCATGCAGGGACCTATAAAAGTGGGTTTCACCTTTTCCCTCCTCCCTCTACCAGCACAAGTCTGTTTCAAATAGGCCCATTACACTTCTTCCCTTCTTTTTCCATCCCTTAATCAAACTCTTGCAGTGGGTTTTGTTGTACCATGTAGTTTCTCTCACATGGTAAATCACACATTGCTGTGGATATTGATCTGTATAAATAAAATGCTGATTGGCCAGTAGCCAGGCAGGAAGTATAGGCGGGACAAGGAGAGAGGAGAATTCTGGGAAGTGGGAGGAGAAGACAGAGGGATATGGCCAGCCTCTGCCATGACAATATGTAAGGTAATGGTAAGCCACGAGCCACGTGGCAAAGTATAGACTAACAGAAATGGGTTAATTTAAGATAGAAGAAGTAGATAACAAGAAGCCTGCCATGACCATACAGTTTGTAAGCAATATAAGTTTCTGTGTGTTTACTTGGTTGGGTCTGAGAGTCTATGCGCCTGGCGAGTGAAAGAGATTTGTCCTGACTGTGGGCCAGGCAGGAAAACTCTAATTACAACACATGACAGTGAGAACCCTATAAAACATGAGGGCACTGAGGGGGAAGTAACAAAGGAAAGGAAAACAGGATAAGTTAAGAGCACTCTATGATAATTTTTTTTCTAATAAAAATACACCTGGATATTTGATGGGAGACTTTGTCAAGGTATTTGTTTGTTTGTTTATAGCTCTCATAGGTCCCAAGCTGACCCTGGGACATATCAAATAGCCAAGAATGACCTTGAACTTCTGACCCTCCTGCCTCTACCTCCAAAGTCCTGGGATTGCAGTTGAATTCCACCACTGATGGGTTATGTGAAGCCCAGGGATCAAATCCAGGGCTGTGTGCATATTAGTCAAGAGCTCTGTCAATTGTGTTATATCCCCCAGTCCCCCCAACAGCTGCACATAACTTCAACATTAGAAAGAAAGAGAGAGAGAGAGAGAGAGAGAGAGAGAGAGAGAGAGAGAGAAAGGAGGGGGAGGGAAAGAGAGAGAAAGAGAGAAAGAAAGAAAGAAAGAGAGAGAGAGAGAGAGAGAGAGAGAGAGAGAGAGAGAGAGAGAAGTAAAGGTAAAGGAGGGAGAGGAAGGAAGGAAGGAAAAAAGAGAAAGAAAGCCCTTAAGAAATGCAAAAGTATGCCTGGCCTATATCCTCCCTGTTCTAAGATCTGCTCACAAACTAGTTGCTGTTCTGGCCTCCTCCAATCCTAACTTCTGCCATTATTCAAACCCTAAGAACCTGTGTTTTCCCAGAGCTTTGCAGGTATCCCTGCTGGCAGCATCTCTGGGGTAAACCGGTACTTTGTCTTGCCCCCCAAACCCTGCCCCATGCCAAGTCCCTGGTGTCATCAATGTAAATTACTTCATTGGTCTCCTGGGCAGCTGGGACCCTGAAGAGCTCAGCTGAATTATAGGAAACTGAATGTTTAATGGCATTCCTCAGGCATAAATGGAGATGCAACCATAACCAGAGTGGCCTCAGAGCACAGTGTGAAGGGCTGAGTCTGGCAGCCATCCCTCTACCTAAAAGTCTCAGGGTCTGTTTGGTCTGTCTCAGTACAAACAAACAGTGCCCTCTTCTGTCCAGCAGCAGAACTCTACAGAGCCACTGTGGACTATCACTAGGTTCTGCATCTCACAAGGAAGGTCAAGATCCTGCACAGCAGCATCTATGAGTAAAGGAGAACAATCCTGAACAGCAGCATCCATGAGTAAAGGAGAAAGACCCTGCACAGCAGCATCCATAAGTAAGGGAGAAAGATCCTGCACAGCAGCATCCATGAGTAAGGGAGAAAGACCCTGCACAGCAGCATCCATGAGTAAGGGAGAAAGACCCTGCACAGCAGCATCCATGAGTAAGGGAGAAAGACCCTGCACAGCAGCATCCATGAGTAAGGGAGAAAGACCCTGCACAGCAGCATCCATGAGTAAGGGAGAAAGACCCAGCACAGCAGCATCCATGAGTAAGGGAGAAAGACCCAGCACAGCAGCATCCATGAGTAAGGGAGAAAGACCCAGCACAGCAGCATCCATGAGTAAGGGAGAAAGACCCTGCACAGCAGTATCCATGAGTAAAGGGGAAAGGAAGACCCCCATAGTTAGGAACCTGCACAGCAGCATCCATGAGTAAGGGAGAAAGACCCTGCACAGCAGCATCCATGAGTAAGGGAGAAAGACCCTGCAAGCAGCATCCATGAGTAAGGGAGAAGACCCTGCACAGCAAGCATCCGTGAGTAAGGGAGAAAGACCCTGCACAGCACAGTATCCATGAGTAAGGAGAAAGACCCTGCACAGCAGCATCCATAAGTAAGGGAGAAAGATCCTGCACAGCAGCATCCATGAGTAAGGGAGAAAGACCCTGCACAGCAGTATCCATGAGTAAGGGAGAAAGATCCTGCACAGCAGCATCCATGAATAAGGGAGAAAGACCCTGCACAGCAGCATCCATGAGTAAGGGAGAAAGACCCAGCACAGCAGCATCCATGAGTAAGGGAGAAAGACCCAGCACAGCAGCATCCATGAGTAAGGGAGAAAGACCCAGCACAGCAGCATCCGTGAGTAAGGGAGAAAGACCCTGCACAGCAGCATCCATGAGTAAGGGAGAAAGACCCTGCACAGCAGCATCCATGAGTAAGGAAAAGACCCTGCACAGCAGCCGGAGGAAAGACCCAGCACAGCAGCATCCATGAGTAAGGGAGAAAGACCCAGCACAGCAGCATCCGTGAGTAAGGGAGAAAGACCCTGCACAGCAGCATCTGTGAGTAAGGGAGTCACTGGTAGGAAAGCTGTCACTCTGATTCTGTCCTAAATCCATGTCCTGATTTTACAAGGCTTGAAAAAAGATGATGAAAACATGAACAACAGGGCAAGTCCCATCTATCAAACTGACAGTGAAAAATAATTAAGGAGCTTAAATTTTATACCACTAGGACACAGAGGAGATATTACCATGGCATGGAAGATCAGTTCAAGCTTTCTGAGAAACACCCTGGTGGCAGGCTTAGCTATTTTTTTAATATAAATCTCTTTACTATATGTCATCCAGTAACGATACACTTGGGAACATTTCTGGTAAAATGGCCCCAAAGAAAACAGTGGTTGATGTAAAGATGCTCAGAGGCATGACATATTTTATTTTATATAGTGGAAAACTGGAAACACTGAAGAGCAAACGGCACACAGTAAAGGGATGGTTACGCTATGGCCAGTGCCATACTATGGTGATCCTTTGCACAGAGCCAGTAAGAATGGTGACTCTAAGGCTGATATCATACACAAACCATGTCCATGACACCGTGAACAGAAAATACCAAATGCTGTTCCCACATTGAATGTAGCCCGAGCATGTATGATGGTGATGGATTTTAGACAAACTAATTAGAATTTAGCACCCATCCTCATTTTAAACATGACACAGCATTGAGTAATAAATAATAAAAGGGGGTGAGGAAGAGGAGATAAGATGAGAAAATAACCACCAGATATTGCTTTCTTTCTTATTTCTCTCTCACTGTTTTATTCAAAAGTTTCATTTTCTGGGTTCTTGCTGCTATGTCTGTAAGGCCTGTCTGTGTTAATGTTGAGTTACCACTGCAGACCTGTGCTGCTGCCTGATGCCATGGTGATATCTGTAGGCAGCGCTGCCCTGGGTGGGGGTGGGGCATATTGATGTGGGGGGGCCTATGCTTCCACCTCAGGTCGTGTTGACATCTGTGATGTGGGCAGCCTCCCAGGGCCTTGCCTGGGTCTGTAGTCCTGCAGCAGGTGGTCGGGTTCATGGTCTGTGCTGTCTCCAGAGACCCTGTGGAGGCCCATGATCCATGCTCTCACTGTGAAGAGCAAGGAAGCTACTTTTCTGTGATATGGATAACTATAGGCACACAGATGAGAAGAGGGGCATGTGGAAAGCTTCTATAACAGCCCCTACCCCTCCAACCTGTCCCCAAAATGTAATAGCCTAGACAGGAAGCCACTGAAGAGAACTCTTAAAAAGTGTGACAGAGAGGCTAAAGAACAGCTCTCAAAACTGATGGCTCTTGGGGGAGGTCCAGGAAGAGAAGGACTCAGTTCTATTTAAGGGGCAAGCCACTGAGAGTTTGACCATGCACCAGTGAGGCTATAGATAACCCAAAGTGGGCGTGATCTTTTTTTTCTCATTTTTATTTTTTGCTTCTTTTTAGGGGAATGTTACAAAGGGGGTGGACATGGAAAGACTGGGAAGGGATTGTGGTGGGGTGCATGATGTGAAACTCCCAGAGAATCAATAAAATTGTTATGTGAGGGAGCAAAGTTTCATTTTCTCTGTTTGGGATGCCAAGGAGATCTATTTTATTTCACCAATAACTTATAAAGCCAATGCAAATCACTTACTAAAGACTAGAAAGACAAACAGGCTTAGAAAGTCAAGTGAAATTCTCTTTCTCTGCTTTTAACTTCACACTCTGGCTCATGTGGACACAAACTTGAGAAAAGTCTAGGTCCATTTGTCATCATTTAAAATCTCTTATTGAAGGCTAAAAAATCAAGTTTACAGAGGTTTAGTAATATGAAAATCAATGCAAAATTGACCAGGTTTCTCAAATTCCCAATAACAGTTTGGCTAAGATCCCACTTCAGGAATCTAGGCAGAAACACCTTCCCTTTGCCATCAGTACTGACAAAAATCACATAAGGACTTCATTAAGACTGTAGTCTCCTGAGCCTCCTTTACAGAGATTTCATGTAAGTCTGGACAAGCAAAGCAGGGGTTTCTTCATCTTTGCAACCGTGGGGCCTTCAGGGACAGCAGGACCCTGACGTTTGATAAGTACCAGCACAGGTGACAATACAGCTCCTTGTACAATCTGGTTTGACACTCAGTAGATCAGTCTCCTTGGAGCTGGATCTCAGGCACTATGTTAGAAAGCCAGATGCAATGAACCCTTCCCATCCCTTAACCAACCCACAGGCGGATCCTGTGCTGTCTGCCATTTAGAAACCTGTGATGGCTTCCCACAGGCAGATCCTGTACTCCCATGCTGTTTGCCATTTAGACACCTGTGGTGGCTTCCCACAGGCGGATCCTGTACTGTCTGTCATACAGACACCTGTGACGGCTTCCCACAGGCAGATCCTGTACTGTCTGTCATTCAGACACCTGTGGTGGCTTCCCACAGGCGGATCCTGTACTGTCTGTCATACAGACACCTGTGACGGCTTCCCACAGGCAGATCCCATGCTGTCTGTCATACAGACACCTGTGACGGCTTCCCACAGGCGGATCCCGTGCTGTCTGTCATACAGACACCTGTGACGGCTTCCCACAGGCAGATCCCGTGCTGTCTGTCATACAGACACTGTGACGGCTTTTCTGCTCCTTTCCTATTCCATTCATCCTAGGCAGAAGTCACAGTGGTTCCTGTTCACACTGCCTTTGAAGCCCAGTCTCCTCCCAGGCCCTGACAGTGAATGACATGGCCTTCCATTACCGCACTCCCAGCTGCTTCTCCAGCTTCATCATCTTTGTCCTTTCCCACTCTATCCTAGGAGCAATGACCTTGCTGTGCCTGCACTGAGTGTGTCCTGAACTCTGGACCCTTGTGATCTCAGACCCTCTGGCTGGTGCTATTCTATTGAACACCTCCAGTTCATGTTGTCCTTCTTTAGTTAGCTTGAGAGAATGTCCTATTTACCCTCTCTGACTTGTCTTTGGCTTCCAGTTTCTTTTTGCCACTCACTACATGATTTGTGGTGTATTTGTGTCTTTGTAAAAGCAAGAGGTGTATCTCTTTTCTGAATTTCTCAGTCTCAGCATCCAGAGCAATGACTACAAAGATGGATGGAAGGACACCTGGATCTGGGTATTTGTGGAAGGAAGGAAGGAAGGAAGGAAGGAAGGAAGGAAGGAAGGAAGGAAGGAAGGAAGGAAGGATAGATGCATGCACAGATAAATGAAGGGAGGCATGGGTGGAGGAACTTCACCTGTGGGATCTAAGGGAATTATGATGCCCCAGAGATCCTCACCTTGGCACATCTCTGTGAGAGCTGAAAATGCCTGCTATGGAAAGTTCTAGATGGGTAAGCCATGTTTCATCCAGAAAGCAATTACCTGTCAATCATGCTAGTAAATTGTCCAGAGAGATGCTAGAAGGAAAACATCTAAATACCCCACACACACACTGACACAGCTTCCACACTCATCAGAAGACTCTTTCTGTTCATAGCTACTCTAACCACTTACAATGAACGTTGAGGGCTGGCCATTATTTATTCTAAAGAGGAGATGGGTAATATGCATTCTTTGTGTAGAGACTGATCTTAAGTTCTCAACAAATGTGGTTACTCCTGTGGGATCAGAATTGTATCTCATTCTTTGTTTCTTATGCACCTGGAATATAACTACACTTGCTGGGGAAACCAAATTAATGCCTTGTCTCTCCATTCCCTAATAATGTCAAAACTGGAGAAATCTCAAAAACTTTCTGAGAAGAGTATATTCGCTCAGCTATTTGTAGCGGACATCAGTTAGCCTATGTCTCTTATTTCACATAATTTTTGCTAACCACTAATAGAACTCCATAAAACAAAGAAATTTGTGCTCATTTGGTCTAGAAATTAGTCTTTAGTTGATCAGAGAAACAGGGATGCTCTCAGCTTTTCATGCAGGGACAGAAAGGAAAAGTTAGTAACTGTGTAAATGGGAAACTTTGGCACAGACCAATACCATTGCATTAACAGAAGCTCCCATCTTTCTTTTTGAAAAAGATTAAATATGAAATATTCCAGACTAAGTTTTTCATTTTTGAGAATTTTAAATGCAATTATTGATACATAAAAAAGACAGAAAACTGTGTAAAATCTTTATTAAAACCAATCATCATTACATAATAGTAATAGAATACTATCACCCTAAATGCATATGTTTAAAAGGTTATTGATACATCAGAATTGATTGCCTTAACCAATTATCTATATCTATATCTATCTATCTATCTATACACACACACACACACACACACACACACACAAAACAAATCACGGTAACCACGGTAACAGTTTAGAATTTTGACAATGCAATTCACCAAGAGAATTTTTTAGATTTCAATCATGTGGTAAACCTGGTTAGTAAATTTTCTCCTGATGATCTGCAATACAAGAACATAGGACTCCCAGATAAATATACTGCAGGGTGCATACAGGAAAATAGTGAGTCTAGCTTTGAAAATAGTTCATCTTGTGTCATTTTCAGACTCTGTAGTTGAGTAGGAAGTGTTATGTGCTGCAGCTGAAGCACAAGTCACATTTTGAAATGATAATCTCTTTTGTAATGGAGCTTTGGGAAGGAATTATAGTCAAGAGGATGGAGTACTCAGGAGTGAGATTGGTGCCCTAATTTAAAGAGACCTCAGAGAACTCTCTAGCTCTCTGCATGATCATAAAACAGGTCAGCCATCTGTAACTCACAAGAGGGTCTTTATCTGGACCAACAGTGTCTCATTTTGATCTAAGATACCAGCCTCAACATGGTACTGGACACATACCATGTCTACAGAACTTTGTTACAGCAGCCTGGACAGAGTGACAGAAATACTGGTTAAGGTCTAAGTTCTTTATTATTTGAAATAAATCAAGCATGTCCTCTACATAGATGATAATAGATTATTATATTTTAATTCTCTATAGGGGAAAATATGCTTCCATCTCAAAGCATATACAATTCTTTAACATTCAGAGTTTGAAAAAGACGTACTAAACCTGTCAATGATCCTTATTAGTATGCATATATTTGAGTATGTGCACACATACAAGTCGAAGCCAGAGGTCAACATTGCGCATCTTCCTCTATCACATTCTGCTTTATTTTTGAGACAGTCTCTCACCAAACTGAGAGCTCACAGATTTGGTAGGACTATAGCAACATGCCAGCTCATCTGGTCCTTGGGAATCAAACTCAAATCCTCATGTTTGCATTTTACTGATGAAACAATCTCCACATCTCCATCTCTGATCTTTCATAATAAGTTCAATCTCTACTACTGAGATGCAATTTCTTCAGAGTAGAAGTAAGTAAGGGTTAGTTTGGAGTTCATGCAACCTAGACCCTAAATGTACTGCCCACAACCTCAAAGACTGTAAATAGCAGTAAATGCCACAAAAAAGCTCACATCTCTCCTACTGGATTCCCCCACGAAACAACAAGCAACACGGCAATGATCTACAATAAAACAACCGCTAATACAATCCACATGCGTTTCATGTAAACATGAAAGATATATGTATTGGATGGAGGAAGAAGCATAGAACAGACTTACCAATAACTAGTCCAGAAGTCACTGGCTCTATAATCTAGGGATGGTTTCAAAGTTTTGAAATATATTACATTCTTATTCTTTCTGGATAGAAATACACATTCCAGGGAGCTAACAAGAATAAACTTGGTAAGAGTTAGTCAAAGATTAAATGACATGTTTTAGTGACACCATCTGTTGTCCATGTGTAACAGGATGCAGAGAATGTATGGGCAGTTGCTGTTGCTTACTCTCATACTTGTTGAGATAGTAGGCAGTCAGCTGACCATTAGGCTATGTGTTTATGTCCTCACCAATGTGTTCAACCTAAAGGTGCCTTTATCTCAAATGAGTCTGCTTGCTGCAATTTCCCAAGATCTCCCATGAGAACTTCTTTTAGTAGAAGCTTTGGAAAACAGGAGCATTTTTACTTCAGTGGTGGAATACTAGTCTAGCATGTCAAGAGCCCTGGGTTCTATCCCCAGTACCACAGAGGGAAAAGAGATTGGGCAAAATAATTTAAGTTAAATATCATGGTTGTGTCTAGAATATTTCCATCCTCCATCTTCCAGGCCATGCCATTTTCCCCTAGAAGCGACAAGCAAAGCCTATATCTGCTTGTTATAATTCACTGATTCAAGAAGTAGCTTTCATTTTTAACATCCCATTGATACAGGATGAAGGGTGCTATCTACGTGTACACACACACACACACACACACATTTCTCAAGAACAAGCAACTATAATATGCGACTATGCCCATCTCAACCCCTGATTTTCAGTCACACAAACTCATTGGCCAAATTGTGACAGAATGTCTCTAGAGCTGCCACACAAAGGAGAAAGGGGAAGTAAAATTCTCCAGAGCTGGGAAAAATATAGAACCCCACTGAACCTGAACTCACATTTGAACCAGAGCTACCCATCTGAGGCTGAGAGTCGCCACTGCTCTGTCCAGGCAGGCACATAGTGCAACAGCATGTGTGGTGGTAAAAATGACCCCCAACTGTCTGAAAGGACAAGCATTATAGGGCAGAATGAGTTTTGGAATAAAGCTTTGTATCATTTAATAGTCCTGATTCTTCTGCAAATTATCTAATCTGTCAATGCTTCAATTAATTCAAGTGTAAATAAAGATAAGCTCTATGGACTTACTTTACACAGATACTAATGTGAGCATGGTTCTAAGCACTGATAATATGAACAATAATTTTTTACTGTTTATTGTTTGAATCATTATTAATTTATTATCACACCTAACTTGAATTCTTAAAATGTTATATGTTTATTTATTGTGTCTTTGTGTGTGTGTGTGTGTGTGTGTGTGTGTGTGTGTGTGTGTGTGTGTGTGTGTGTGTGTGTGTGTGTGTTTGTAAGCATATATGTGGGGGTCCAACTTATACCAAAACCCCTGTGGAGGTCAGAGGGCAACTTTCAGAGTCAGGTCTTTCCTACCCCCATGTACACCCCAGGGAACAAACTCAGGTCTTCAGGCTTGGTCACAGGTTCTTTTACCTGCTGAGTCATCTAGCCAGCTCACAGTCTTATATTAATAAAAACTGTTTAGATTAAAGCTACACAGACATGCTTCTTGTCTTCTCAAAGCTTAAGATATAACATGGGCAATTACTACATGGGTAATTTCACAAGACAGCCAATCCTCTGTCGACATAATATATTCATTCAAATCTGTTTCTGCTGAGGTTTTAGTGAACATGAGCTTGGGTTTATTGCTGACCCACTGATTAAACAGCATTAGCTGACTCATAAAGTACAGAATCAGGAGCACACCAGGAGATGACAGGATTAAAACTCTCACTAAATAAAAACAGGCCAAAGAAGAGTTGAAAGTTCAGTTCCAGAGAGGTCTTATCCTGCTAAATATACTTTTTATCAGAGTGTCAACAATCATGGCTAATGGAATTTTTAATGATCTATTGAAATCTGACTGGCTGAAATAAATAGAGGTTCTTTATAAGCTTAAATCAAACATTTAATTAAATGCACAGAGCACAAGTTCCATACTTTTTAATCCAGTCCCCAAAGCAAAAAGTTAGAAATGCCCTTTTATTCTTAACTAAAAACATGACCTGGTGTCCAGGAGAACTGTCTGCTCACTACAGTCATCCAGATGTGAAGGAGCTGTTCGAGACTCTCCCTGGACATGAACCCTTGACATGGCAGAGTTAGAAAGTTGAGAGCAGAAACTGGAAATAAATTCAAACTTTATTTTCAGAAGTTTTTTCAAATGTTTCATTTTACTACTTTGCATTAACCCTCATTCCCCAAACATCGTCATCATGTTTAAGAACAGTTGTGAGGAAGTCTATAAGGTGAGTCAGTAGGTAAATTCACTTGAACTCAACTCATCAGGCTTGAGTTCAGTCCTAAGACACATATGTTAAAGGTCCAAACCAATTCCCACAAGTTGTCCTCTGACCTTTACATGGATGTGGTGCATGCACACACACCCACACTCACTCACATGCATGCATGCACACACACTTCATTGGGTTTTTTTCTATTTAGTTCAATTTCATATTTCTTGGTTGTTTTTCTTAACTTTCAGTATAAGCACTGAGAGTGTATCTTCATCCAGTATTTTAACGATGGCTTACCCTATTAGAAGAAACACAAGATGTCAGCTCTGCTGCTCAAATGGCTTAGTATAGATTTCAATTACCAATGGACAAAGGGTGTTAACCAGTGGTAATATAATTAATGTAAGCATCAAATTATTTCATTTTACAAAATCATGGCATTTTTGCATTACTTTTCCTGTGGAGAAACAAGAGTCTAATCACTATATTTAGGGCACCAACATCAGATTGAAGAAATGATTCAGCCCAAGTCTATTTTGGAAAGCTAATGAGTTTATTAGAGTTGATTAAAAGTGCATGGATGAGGAATGAGTCACAAGCATATGGATGAGGGATGGGGTAGAGGTGCATGGATGAAAGATGGGTTACAGGTTCATGAATGTGGATGAGTTACAGGTGCATGGATGAGGATGGGTTACAGGTATATGGATGAATTATGGGTTATAGGTTCATGAATGTGGATGAGTTACAGGTAAATGGATGAGAGATGGGTTACAGGTGCACGGATGTGGGATGAGTTACAGGTGCATTGATGTGGGATGAGTTACAGGTGCATGGATGTGGGATGAGTTACAGGTATATGGATGAAGGATAAGCTACAGGTGCATGGATAAGTATGGGTTACAAGTATATGGATAAGACATGTGATAGAGGTGCATGGATGAGGGATGAGTTACAGGTGCATGGATGAGAGATGGGTTATGGATATATGGATGAAGGATGGGTTACAGGTACATGGGTGAGGGATGGCTTACAGGTGAATGGTTGAGGCATGGGATAGAGGTGTATGGGTGACCCAAAGGCAGATGCCTCACCAGAAACCCTAGCCAGATGTGGGTGTATTCCTGGAGCTCTGCAGGCAGTGTGCCGTGGCTCCAGAGCAGAGCGCCCACTTCCCACATCAGAGGATTACTAGCACTATAGCCCGGAGGAAGAGCCTGGCTGGGTTTCTGTGTGATATTCCGGGCTTCCTGGGATTCCTGGGTGTTTGAATACTGAGGTGGTTCTCACTCAACAAAGTCTGATTTACAGCTAATTGAGAAGCTGGACTATGTGCCAGTCCATGTCTGGTGGTAAGCAAGATGGCAGATTCACTCCTGTATCTTAAAGCTGAGAACAGCAGAGCAAATACATACCAGAGGGTAGAGAGCCCAGGAGTCTATGGGGAAACCTGGGAACAATGCCAAATGCAGAGGTCAGAACCCCATCAGCAGAAAGAAGGTGAGTACCTTGAAAGCTACAGGGCATTGACAGATGTTTACAATTATAATGAAATTTGTAAAGATCACTATGGTGGAAAGATATAATTTATTTGCATATTATTTTCGATGATATTTTAAAGATAGTATCTTGTATTAGTGAGGGGTTGGGGGTAGTGAGACAGACATTAAATTATTTTATTACTGATAAACCATTAGTAAGAATGAGAAAATGATACTACAATACTCCATATAATATGGAACCTTTAAAAAATGTTAACTTTTGTGGCCTGCTTAAAATATCAACTTTAGATATTTACTTTAAAGAGAAAAAATAAAATATGGACCAATATTATGAGCATCAACATCTCAGTGTCTGCTGTGCTTGAATATAAAATCTCCCCAAAGCCCATGTTCTGAAAACTTAGTCCCCAGCTGCACTAAGTGGAGAATCTGGAGACTGAGGTGTAACTCAGGTAGAGGAAGTGGGTTACCAGAGGAATGCTTTTGAAATTTGCACCAGGGCCCTGGGTTCTGCCTCTGCCTCTCTGCTTCTTCCCCCACACTCTCCTACTACCACTGTGTTATGCTCACATTCACTGGACTGAGTAACCATTTATACCAATGCCCTGAAACCACAAGTCAAAATAAACCTTCCCTCTGTTAGTTTATTCTCTCAGGGATTTTTTGTCACAGCTGTGCAAAGATAACTACTAGACTGATTAACTATATGGTAATAATTAAATAAATAATAGTTCATAGAATGTAATAGTGCTGTCATCAAGGCATTGCTATAAAGAATGGTTGTTGACATGTTACATTCACAACACTTGAGAACATCACAATCTACACTTAGGAAGCTTTCCTATTAAACACACACACAAAACTCCAGAAAGATACAAAAGACACTAATAAAGTTATCTCTGAGTAAAGAGATAATAAATTTTCTTCTGGAGGGGTCTCTCCTTGTATATCTCTATTTTCATTGCTTTGATCATTACAAAACCAAAGCTGTAGGACTGACACAAATATATTTGATTTTAAAAATTTATAATCCCAGCCTTATCCCATTCCTAGGGAGAACATGCACTAAAAAGATTACTTGTTTTTTAACACAGAAAAATTAGAAAAGTAAGAGGAGGTTGTGTTTCTGAAAGCAGGCTCTGTAGAAAGCCACTAGAGTAGAAAAGAATGATCTAGGGGACCAGAGGTGAGTGCCTGGGTTATAGTCAGAGAGGCAACTGTGCCTGGGTCCCACCAATGGACACAGGCCACCCCTGGAGGACCTGACCAACTTGGCCCCAGTTTCCTGCCAATGGGCAGGCCCTGCAGGAAGGCTTCCCTTTTCCAAGACTGCAGGCAGACACTGCACTCTCCACACCCTGCCCCCACACCCATTTGCCCCAGACCCCAGCCACTTCCTGAGACTCAGAGACCAAACCCCAGCTCCCCTTCCGACCCGGAACTCCCATCTGGACCAAGAGGTGAGTGCCTGGGGTTATAGCCAGAGAGGCAACTGCCCCTGGGTCCCACCGCTGGACACAGGCCACTCCGGGAGGACCTGACCAATTTGGCCCCAGTTTCCTGCCAATCGGCAGGCCCTCCAGGAAGGCTCCCCTTTTCCAAGACTGCAGGCAGACACTGCAGTCTCCACACCCTGCACCCACACCCATCTACTGGAGACCCCAGCCACTTCCTGAGACTCAGAGACCAGCCCCAAGCTTCCATCCTGCCCTGGAACTCCCATCTGGACCAGAGACCAGAGGAACTCCCATCTGGAAAACAGCTAGACCTGAACATCACGGAATGGAAGAAGAAGAAGAAGAAGAAAACAACCTTGTAAGTAACATCATGAAGAGGCTAGAGCCTTATATAGAAGAAATCAAAAAATAAAGTAGAGGAACAGACAAACAAAAAATGGGAAGAACGCTATAAAAAAAAAAAAAAAAACTAGAGGAAAGGACAATTAAAGCAGAAGAAAACAATAAATCCTTGAATGAAAATCATGAAAAAGCAAGGGAGACAATCCAAGATCTGAAGAGGGAAATAGAAAAAATGAAGAAGACACTAGCAGAAGGAATGTTGGACATAGAAAATCTGAGTAAACAAACAGGAACTTCAGAGGCAAGTATAACCAACAGAATGCAAGAGATGGAAGAGAGGATCTCTGGTGTTGAAGATACGGTAGAAGAAATAGATTCATCAGTCAAAGAAAACACTAAAACCAACAAAGTCATGACCCAAAATGTCCAAGAAATTTGGGACACCATGAAAAGACCAAACCTATGAATAATAGGGATAGAGGAAGGAGAAGAATACCAACTCAAAGGCACAGAAAATATATTTAACAAGATCATAGAAGAAAAATTTCCCCATTTAAAGAAGGAAGTGCCTATGAAGATACAAGAAGCCTATAGAACACCAAACAGACTAGAAGCCCAAAAAAAGTCACCTCATCACATAATAATTAAAGAAAGAATATTAAGAGCAGCAAAGGAAAAAGGCCAAGTGACTTATAAAGGCAAACCCATCAGAATAACACCCGATTTCTCGATGGAGACTTTGAAAGCCAGAAAGATCTGGACAGATATAATGCAGACACTAAGAGACCATGGATGGCAGCCTAGACTAATATACCCAGCAAAACTCTCAATTATCATAGATGGAGTGAACAAGACATTTCAAGACAAAATCAGATTTAAACAATACTTATCCACAAACCCAGCCCTACAGAAAGCACTAGAAGGAAAATTCCAACCTAAGGAAGGCAGATACACCCATGAAAAACACAGGCAATAGATAACACCACAGCAATAAACCCCAAAGAAGAGAAGTACACACACACTACCACCAAAAAATAAAATAACAACAGGAACGAACAATCACTGGTCATTAATATCCCTTAATATCAATGGACTTAATTCACCTATAAAAAGACACAGACTAACAGAATGGATACAAAAGCAGGACCCATCTTTCTGCTGCATACAAGAAACACACCTCAAATTCAAAGACAGAAACCTCCTAAGAATAAAAGGCTGGGAAAAGACTTTCCAATCAAATGGTCTTAAGAAGCAAGCTGGTGTAGCCATCCTAATATCCAGCAAAATAGACTTCAAACTAAAATCAATCAAAAGAGATGATGAAGGACATTACATACTCATTGCAGGAAAGATCCACCAAGATGAAGTCTCAATTCTGAGCATTTATGCCCCAAACACAAGGGCACCCACATATGTAAAAGAAACATTACTAAAGCTTAAATCACATATAAAACCCCACACATTAATAGTGGGAGACTTCAACACCCCACTTTCACCTCTGGACAGATCGGCCAAATTGCAACTTGACAGAGACATAATCGACTTAACTGATGTTATATATGGCTAAAATGAACTTAATCCATATCTACAGAACATTCCACCCAAACAAAAAAGAATACACCTTGTTCTCAGCACCCCATAGAACCTTCTCTAAAATCGATCACATACTTGGCCACAAAGCAAATCTCAACAGATAAAAAACAATTGGAATAACCTCCTGTGTTCTATCAGACCACCATGGTTTAAAGTTAGATTTCAACAACAGAAAAAAACTACAGAAATCCTACAATCTCATGGAAACTGAATAATGCTCAAATGAATCACCAATGGGTTAAAGAAGAAATAAAGAAAGAAATTAAAGACTTCCTAGAGATCAATGAAAATGAATACACCACATACCCAAACTTATGGGATACTATGAAAGCAGTGCTAAGAGGGAAATTCATAGCACTGAATGCCCACATAAAGAAGCTGGAGAAATCTCACGCTAGTGACTTGACAGAACACCTGAAAGCCCTTGACCAGAAAGAAGCAAAGTCTCCCAGGAGGAACAGACGCCAGGAAATTATCAAAATGAGAGCTGAAATCAATAAAATAGGAATAAAGAGAATAATACAAAGGATTAACGAAACAAAGAGTTGGTTCTTTGAGAAGATCAACAAGATACACAATCCCTTATCCAAACTAACCAAAAGACAGATAGAGAGCATCCAAATTAACAAAATCAGAAATGAAAAGGGGGATATAACAACAGACAATAAGGAAATCCAGAGAATCATCAGGTCATACTTCAAAAACCTCTACTCCACAAAACTGGAAAATCTAAAAGAAATGGGTACTTTTCTGGATAGGTACCACATACCTAAGTTAAATCAAGACCAGATAAACCATTTAAATAGTCCAATAACCCCTAAGGAAATAGAATCAGTCATTAAAATCTCCCAACCAAAAAAAGCCCTGGACCTGATGGTTTCACTGCAGAATTCTACCAGATCTTCAAAGAAGACTTAATACCAATACTCTTTAAATTGTTCCACACAATAGAAGCAGAAGGTATATTACCAAACTCCATCTATGAGGCTACAATTACCCTGATTCCTAAACCAAACAAAGATGCAACAAAGAAAGAGAACTACAGACCGATCTCCCTCATGAACATTGATGCAAAAATACTCAATAAAATTCTGGCAAACAGACTCCAAGACATCAAAATAATTATCCACCATGATCAAGTAGGCTTCATCCCAGGGATGCAAGGATGGTTCAACATACGAAAGTCCGTCAATGTAATACACCATATAAACAAACTCAAAGAAAATAACCACATGATCACCTCACTAGATTCAGAAAAGGCATTTGACAAAATCCAACACCCCTTCATGATAAAGGTCTTGCAGTGATCAGGAATACAGGGAACATACCTAAACATAATAAAGGCAATCTATAGCAAGCCAACAGCCAATATCAAATTAAATGGAGAGAAACTCAAAGCAATACCACTAAAATCAGGAACAAGGCAAGGCTGTCCCCTCTTCACCTACTTATTCAATATAGTACTTGAAGTTCTAGCCAGAGCTATAAGACAACATAAAGAGATTAAGGGCATACAAATTGGAAAGGAAGAAGTCAAGCTCTCCCTATTTGCAGATGACATGTTAGTATACATGAGTGACCCCAAAAATTCAACCAAGGAACTGATACAGCTAATAAAAACCTTCAGCAACATTGCAGGATACAAGATCAACTGAAACAAATCAGTAGCCCTCCTTTATACAATAGACAAACAGGCTGAGAAGGAAATCAGAGATACATCACCCTTTACAATAGCCACAAATGATATAAAATACCTTGGGGTTACTCTAACTAAGCATGTGAAGGACCTATATGACAAGAATTTTAAATCACTGAAAAAAGAAATTGAAGAAGATGTCAGAAAATGGAAAGATCTCCCATGCTCATAGATAGGCAGGATTAACATAGTAAAAATGACGATCTTACCAAAAGCAATCTACAGATTAAGCGCAATCCCCATCAAATTACCAACACAATTCTTCACAGATCTGGAAAGAATAATACTCAACTTCATATGGAAAAACAAAAAACCCAGGATAGCCAAAAGAATCCTGTACAATAAAACAACCTCTGGCGGCATCACAATCCCTGACCTCAAGCTCTACTATAGAGCTAACTGTCATAAAAACCAGCTTGGTACTGGCATACAAACCGACATATGGACCAATGGAATCGAATTGAAGACCCTGACATTAACCCACACACCTATGAACATATAATTTTTGACAAAGAAGCCAAAAATGTACAATGGAAAAAAGAAAGCATCTTCAACAAATGGTGCTGGCATAACTGGATGTCAACGTGTAGAAGCCTGCAAATAGATCCATATCTGTCACCGTGCACAAACCTTAAATCCAAGTGGATCAAAGACCTCAACATAAATCCAGCTATTCTGAACCTGATAGTAGAGAAAGTAGGAAGTACTCTTGAACGCATTGGCACCAGAGATCACTTTCTAAATATAACACCAGTAGCACAGACACTGAGAGAAACAATCAATCAATGGGACCTGTTGAAACTGAGAAACTTTTGTAGAGCAAAGGACACGGTCAACAAGACAAAGCAACAGCCTACAGAATGGGAAAAGGTCTTCACCAACCCCACATCTGACAGAGGGCTGATATCCAGAATATATAAAGAACTCAAGAAATTAGACATCAAAATGCCCAACAGTCCCATTAAGAAATGGGCTATAGAACTAAACAGAGAATTCTCCACAGAGGAAGTTCAAATGGCTGAAAGACATTTAAGGAATTGCTCAACATCCCTAATTATCTGGGAAATGCAAATCAAAATGACTCTGAGATACCACCTTACACCTGTCAGAGTGGCTAAGATCAAAAGCACAGGAGACAGCTTATGCTGGAGAGGATATGGAGCAATGGGAACTCTCCTCCACTGCTGGTGGTAATGCAAGCTTGTACAGCCACTTTGGAAATCAATATGGTGCTTCTTTGGAAAATTGGGAATCCATCTCCCCCCAGACCCAGCTATAGCACTCTTGGGCATATACCCAAGGAATGCTCAATCATACCACAAGGGCATTTGCTCAGCTATGTTCATATCAGCTTTGTTTGTAATAGCCAGAACCTGCAAACAACCCAGATGCCGTTCAACTGAAGAATGGATAAAGAAAATATGGTACATATACACAATGGAGTACTACTCAGCAGAGAAAAACAATGACATCATGAGGTTTGCAGGCAAATGGATGGATCTAGAAAAAATCATCCTGAGTGAGGTAACCCAGACTCAGAAGGACAAACATGGTATGTACTCACTCATAGGAGGATACTAGATGTAAAACAAAGATGACTAGACTGCTACACAACTCCAGGGAGGCTACCTAGAAAACACAACCCTAGGAAAGACCCAGGGATCACCCAATGACAGAGAAATGGATAAGATCTACATGAACAACCTGGACGACAGTGGGAGTAATGAAGGGCAAGATTTGAGGGAAAGAAATCTTAGGGGAGCAGGAGATCCCAGCTGGATCAAAAACAGAAAGGGAGAATGAGTAATAACAGACCATGATAAATGAAGATCACATGAGAACAGGAATAGGCAGAGTGCTGGAGAGGTCCCCAAAAATCCACAATGATACATCCTCTGTACACTGCTGGCAATGGTCGAGAGAAAGCCTGATCTGACCTAGTCTGGTGATCAGATGGCTAAACACCCTAATGGTGGTGTTGGAATTCTCGTCCATTAACTGATGGAAGTGGATGCAGAGATCCTCAGCCAGGCCCCAGGTGGAGCTCCAGGTGTCCAACTGTCGAGAAAGAGGAAGGTCTGCAAGAGCATGAATTATTGAATCCAAGATTGCAAAAAGCACAGGGACAAATAGCCAAACGAATGGAAGCACATGAATTATGAACCAAAGGCTGTGGAGCCCCCAGCTGGATCAGGCCCTCTGGATAAGTGAGACATTTGAATAGTTTCATCTGTTTGGGAGGCACCCAGTCTGTGGGACCAGGATCTGTCCTTAGTGCATGAGCTGGCTGTTTGAAACCTTGGGCTTACACAGGGACACTTTGCTCAGTCTAGAAGGAGGTGACAGGACCTGCCTGTACTGAATCCACCAGGATTAAATGAATCCCCAGGGGTGCCTTGATCCTGGAGGATATGGGAATGGAGGGGAGGGGCTGGGGGAAGGGTGGTGGTGGGTGCGGGAGGGGGGAGTACACGGGAACCCATGGCTGATATATAAAATTTAAAACACATAATAATAAAGAAAAAATTTAAAAAAAATAAAATAAAATAATAAAATTAAATTTTAAAAAAATGATCTAGAAAAATAACATAAGGTGAAAGAATGGAAGGCAGGGAGAGGTAAGGGGGGAAAATAAAGAGGAGAAAAGGGAGCATATGTCCAAGCATTAAATAGCTGGTGCAGTTAGGAGAACTTTCAAGAAGAGAGAACTTCACAAGCACAGACATCGGAGCGCAACTGTACACACACACACACACACACACACACACACACGCGCGTGCACACGCGCGCGAGATAGACAGACATAGACAGAAAGAGATAGAGAGATAAAAACAAAAGAATTTCCATGAAATCATCCAGTTCTATCACTCCTGGGATTTTACCTGAGGAAACATGTGGTAGTTTGAATGTAACTGGCCCCCACAATCTCATAGGGAGCGGCATTATTAGGAGGTGTGGCTTTGTTGGAGTGGGTGTGGCCTTGTTGGAGGAAGTGTGTCACTGCTGAGGCGGGCTTTGAGATTTTCTATGCTCAGAATACTGCCAAGTGTCTCAGTGGACTTCCTGTTGCCTACAAGATGTAGCACTCTCAGCTCCAGGAGCACATCGACATGCATGTTGTCATGCTCCCCACCATGATGACTGAGCCTCTGAAACTGTGAGCCACCCCGATTAAATGTTTTCTTTATAAGAGTTGCCATGATCATGGTGTCTCTTCACAGCAGCAGAAACCCTAAGACAACTCAGAACACTTCAGAGACCTCTGCATATCCATGTTTGTTGCCGCACAAATCAGAGTAGCCAAGTTGTGGAATGAGCATAGGTGTCAATCAACAGATGAATGCATTTACAAAAATGGTACCAACAACAAGGAACTCGCATTCTGCCATAAGAGAGAACGTTTCTCATTTGCAGGAAAGCTGATAGAATGAGAGAGCATAATAAGCAAAATAATATGGGCTCAGAAAGACGACTATGATATTTTTCCCATATGATGAATAAGTGTATATATGTGTGTGTGTGTGTGTGTGTGTGTGTGTGTGTGTGTGTGTGTACATATGCACAGATATGAAATAAAGACCCCTTGAGAAGGGAAAAGAGAATACTAATATAAAAAGAGAGGGGTGACAGGAGAGGGTATCAGGTTGTAAAAATTCAAACACTATGGCTTCATACAGCTTGGCAAACTCTGAAGCAATATTAAATTCCTCAGTATGGAAGTTTTATGTAGCCCCTTTTAAAAATCCACTAAAGTAACTAATCTGTAAATTCAACAGTTTGAATTTTCTGATATTATACTTTTAAATTTAAAATCCAAGAAACTGATTTCATGAGCAAATCATACATACACAACTTCCTTATGACAGTATCTTCACGTTAAAAAAAGAGTTAGGCTTATATACATTTCAATGCTCACCTTTCTGTCTCTAGATGGAAAATAATATTTCCATTCCTTCTGTTTTGTAGGAAATACTCCATCATTAAGAGTACACATTTCAGAGTTGCTCTTTGATCAATGAGCAATTAAGTGGGTTTAATACGTTGCAATGATCTACACATTAATTTGCCTGGGAGTGGAAAACAACAGCTTAACACAGGATTGAGCAAATCACTTTTGAGCAAATGTGCCCAATGCTAAACTGTTTCAGAATACAAATGAAAGGACATTCTAGCCACGTGGGCACTCACATTTCCTAATAAGCAGGTGACATCATAGAGATTACAGGACATAATGACACCACCCATAGACAAAACAAGTTCTAGGTCCTCTGAAGTTAGGACCTGACATGGCAACTACATTCTTTGCTTAATAAATCCAAGCCTCATTTAGATTATAAATGAATGTGTCTAGGTGATTGAATTATTTGAGTGGATTTAGTGGATAGCTTTTTACCACTTTAAAAAAAATTCTTAAATGCCCCCAATTTTGTATCAGGTGTTGTGGGATATTTATACACTGTCTGAAAATGTATTGCTGTGATTGGTGTAATAAAAAGCTGAATGGCCAATAGCTAGGCAGGAGTTTTAGACAGGATTTCCAGGAAAATAAAGAAGAGAAGAATCTAGGCACATGAAAGACGAGGAGACACAGAAGAAGCAGGATGAGCAGTATGTAACAGAACACAGAATGATAGAAATGGGTTCATTTAAGTTGTAAGAGCTAGTTAAAAACAAGCCTAAACTAAGGCCAAGTTTCCTAAACTAATAATAAGTCTCTGTGTTGTTGTTTGGGAGCTGGCTAGTAGGACAGAAAAAGACTCACCACTATTGGGGATTGTCATTTTTTTCTTTGCTGTGGCATGCCAGAATGTGATTTCTAAAACTCAGTAAGACCAATGAATAACAACATACCCTCCAGGAAACACCCTGAAGTCTTCTCTCCTGGAGCTACTTTAGGACAAGGTTGCCTGGCCCCCAAGAGACTTCTCCAAGTCAGCATGAAAACTCACCTCATTTATTTGCAAATGATGTCAGCCCCTCAGAAACTTTTACCAACCTTTGCACAAGCTTGCTGCTTTCTGGACCGTCTCAATGTTTTCATCATTCAACGTAGCAACCCATTCACTTCTCTCTTCTTTTCCTTTTCTTCCTTTTTATGAGACAGAGGCTCATCCCAGGCTGGCCTTGAATTCTCGGACAGCCAAGAATGGTTTTGAACATCTAGTGTATCTGTCTCTATCTCCTGAGGACCAGGATCACAGACTTGTGTCACCACACCCAGTAAACGGGCAGCATAGACTTTAGGTCTGGTTAAATTTAATGTGTGATTTTTCATTTGCAGCTCTCTTTTACAATAAAGTTAAAAAAAAATACAGATGGAGATAAGTAAATTAACATTGATGGAATTAATGCTTACACAAAACACAGGTAAGATTATTTTATCCTTAATGTCAAGTTAAGGGAAAAAATACATGAATTTTGAAAGGTGAAAATATCTAAATTTATTATAAGAAACTAAAGAATGATTGAACTGAAAACTGCATCGACAGAAAAAAGGTCAAATGATGTGTTTACTTCTATTCATAATTATAAATTCAGGACTCAATAACACACCATCTTTAACAATAAGATCACTTGTAAATCTAAAACATAAATGTACTTTTAGACATCTGAATGCACAGGGATTTTTCTAAAGCTTAAGTAACAACAACAAAAATATGTTTACATATTTGTCTGCATCATCCAGCACACCATGGCTGATTGCCTTTATTATTCAGTGAGGAGCGTTAGGGAATATAAACACTAGATCATCTCACAGGCAGCTGAACAGATGAAAACACTAGTCATCTCATACAGGATAAAAATACAAGGTCAAATCACATGCCGGAGCACTTCCTGTGGGGTGTGACAAAAGTACACTTCTGAGAACTTAGGAAGTTTTAATTGGAGCTTTTCTATAGACAATGGTGTTAATAGAAATACACAATTTCTATGAAAGTATACTGAGCAAAGACTTCAATTATAAAGATCGGCTGCCATAGGAATGAAATGGCTAAGGTAACCCTCCCACCCCCCACCCCCGGCAGTGGTTTGGACCCATCCCTGGTGCATGAGCTGGCTTTTTGGAGCCTAGTGCTCCAAAAAGTGGGACACTTCGTGCAGCCTTAGTGCAGGGAGAAGGGGCTTGGACCTGCCTCAACTGAAGGTACCAAGCTCTCCTGACTCCCCATGGGAGACCTTACCTTGGAGGAGGTGAGAATGGGGGATAGGTTGGGAGGGAAGTCTAGGGGGTCAGAGGAGAGAGGAGAGGGGAATCTGTGGTTGAATGTGAAATGAATAGAAAATCTCTTATTATTAATAATAATAATAATAATAATAATAATAACAATAACAATAATAATAATAGAATGAAATGCCTTTTTAATGTAGTATTGCAAAAAAATCCCTAGAAAATAGAGAGAAAATGAGAAACAAAATATAAATACAAGAAGATATGCATTTAAATGAATTGTTTTAACAATGAGCTCATCTCTTTGTTTTTGTTTTGTTTTATTAATATAATTTATTTATCCTATGTGTTTTTTACATCATGTATCTTGATCTCATTCAATACCCATCCCTTCACATCTACTCTCTGCCTCTGCACACACTCAAATAAAATAAAATTCAAGAGAAAAAAATGAAGAAAATAAAATGAAAAAATATTTTATATTTTAAAAAAAAGAAAGAAAAGAAAAAATAAATTAAATTAAGGGAAAGAATTAAAAATCTCATCATGGAAGCTGCAGTGCAACCCAACAAGTCACTTTGTATACTCCTTGGTCCAAACATCTCTACTTGCAAGTGTTCATTGAAAAGAGTCATTGGTCTGGTTCAAGGTCCCTGGTCTCCACTACACGTTCAATGCTGGGCCATAACTAGGACTCTTCCTGGAAATCCTGCTGGCACCTGGTATTGTGGAGATCCTGCAGCTTTGGGTGTGTGGGTCAGGTGCTTTCCTGTGCTCCAGCAGATCATAGAGGGGGTAGATGTTGGGAAAGGCCAAGTCATAACCCTAGGTCTGGGCCTGGGCAGCTATAGGGTTGGTCTGCCAGATGGGAAATGGGGACAGTTGTCCCATGCTCATGTTGGCTGGCTCACCAACACCAGTGCTAAGGCCTGTTCTCCTGAGTGTTGCAGCTGGTGGAGGTCAGGAACAGCTCTCCTGCTCTTATGATCCCAAGGCCAACCTTCCCACCTTCCCCAGGCCTTGGGGGCATATCTTTCCCCTGCCCTAATAATGGACGCACCCTAGCTCTTACAAAAGGGACCCTTCTGCTATGGTCATATGGTGAGGCAAGCTTGTTTATTCTGGATGGAAGTGTCTTAGTTCCTGTTGCTGAGACAAAATGCCCTAGGAGAAGCAACTTAAGGGAGAAAGGGCTTACTTTAGCCAACAATGCAGGTTAAAGTCCATTTTTGCAGGGAGTCAGGGCATCAGCAGCCAGTCACACCCATGGTCAAGAGCAGAGAGAGAATGGATGCATGCATGCCTGTGCTCAGTTTGCTGTTTTCTTATACAGTTTAGGAGCCAAATCCAGGGAACATCGCCTCTCACTTTGGGGCTGGGACATCCCACATCAATTAATGTATTCATGACAGTCTCCCAAGCCAACCAGACCTAGACAATCCCTCAGGGGACTCTCTTTCCAGGTTATTCTAGATTGTGTCAACTAAAGTTGACAATTAAAACTAATCGTCACAAGAAGCCACAAGATATCAGAGCTACAGGGAATTTCCTTTGCCGAAAACATCAAGCCATACTTTTGCTGAGGCTGCACACTCCACCTATTTGCTCAGGCCTGATTTCATGGCACCAAGAAGGGCAGTGCTAAACCAGAGTGCAAGGAGACAGGAGTGAGTAGGACAGAGGGTCCAGAGAAGCATTCCTATGAAGAATGGACTTGTTCTTAAGAATGGTTAACCTAGAGAAGAAAAGCCCCAAGAATAACAGCTGATCACCCCCTTATGTTGTCTGAAGGGCTATATTCTACAAAGTGAATTTGATTTATGCCTATATTTTAAAACAAAGATTATTATGGGATTATAGATACACATAAGAAGTATTCACAACTGAGTCTGGGGAGATGGCTCAGAAGGTAAGAAAACTTGTGAAGGCATGAGGACCTGAGTTCAAATCCCCAACACCCACATAAACATCCAGGGATAGTCATGCACTTTCCTGTAACCCCAGAGCTATGAGAGGAAGAGAGGGAAATATCACTAGCTTCCTGGGTGCCAACCTAGATCCAGGTTCAGTGAGAAAGTCTGTCTCAAAGGAATGAGATTAGGAGTGATAAAGTGGGACTTTCTATATCTTTCTCAAGTCTCCTTGTTTGACACAGGGGCATACACTCACATATGACACTCACATCTACCACACATGTACAACAGGGGTGAAAGGTAAAACAATTGTAATGAGTCAACCAGGTATCATGTGACTGTAAATGTTTCTTTAGTGGATGAATTAAACAATCAGATGCTTTTCTCTTGGATACTGCAAAGAGTGTCAAATGGGAAATTAGATAAATAAATTCTAGTGTCCTTCCTAGAGCTCTGATTAGTATAATCTATGCATTTAAAACTTTGGCCCATTTTGTAGACATAAATTTGACTTGGAGGAAAGCCATTAATAATCAAATCTGGTGATTTAAGTAGGCACTCAAGCTGACTCATGACAAAACAAAGATTTCATTGTTTGTTTGGTTTTTCTACAAGTGAAGTGAAACCTTAAAGCAATGAATTGATGTTTGCATATCGCTGTAAGTTGACTCTAAATAGGAGATAAAAAATGGATTTTGTTAGTCTTTTTGATGTGTGGTATTTTTCAAATTTAAGATAATTCTCACCATAGAGATGTTAAACATTTGAGAATT
Source organism: Onychomys torridus (assembly GCF_903995425.1). Taxonomy (NCBI): domain Eukaryota; kingdom Metazoa; phylum Chordata; class Mammalia; order Rodentia; family Cricetidae; genus Onychomys; species Onychomys torridus. The sequence goes on from NC_050447.1 coordinate 9,716,264, forward strand.
AAGATAAAAATGAACACACATAGCATTGTTCAGCTAACACAGCCACGGCTGTTATTTTGATTGTCAATTTCCCTTTTGCATGATGCTTTTCTGTATCATCACTTCATGCTGGCTGTTTGCTTTAGCCATCACACTCATTTATCAAATATTACAGAACCACACTCCCAGAGCCATACGGGGTGAGGTTCCTGAGAGTGTCTGTCTGAAACAGCTCCGTCATCTTACTGTGAAAGCTCGGTTTGTGTGTTTCTAGACTTTAAATTCTGTGCTTCATACATGGTACCCATCAATAGGAGCATTGAACTCCAAGCCCACAACACTGTAACTCAAGACATTGGATTCCATGCCTCACGCAGGCCTAGTGATGCATGCATGCAACCAGGGGAGCAGACAGCACATCCTCTTTATGTGAGAATTACACTCTTCTTTACAATAAAACCGCACCCCACCATGTGCATGTGTCATGTTTTCTTCATCTATTCATCTGTCGTCTGTTGATTTTCTGTCCTGGGGCGTCACTGAGTTTGCCCCTTAGTTGTAACCATCCCTGGGTGGCCTCTGTAGAGTTTCCTCGACATGAGATCATTTTATCTCCAGAGACAGTTTTCTTTCAATTTGGCCTTCTCTCAATTCTATCAATATAAACATCTGAATATTTGAAAGCAAATGGCTCTCAAAGGAGTGTGAACCGGAGGTCGCTGTCCTCTTCTCTCAAATCTGTACAAATCTGTCTTTGTACATCTTTCATCACAACATGTCATTTCCTTTCTATAGGCCACACTTGGGTGTTCATTTCCTTTCACTTTGTTCCTGATTTATCCAGAATGATGATAGTTATTAAAGGCTCCTATAATACCACAGGCTTAGCCATCACCCTTGTGCCCCAGAAGGCTACAGGCACAAGCCTGTGATTTACTTTGAGCTCATCGATCTGTTCAGGGGAGGCAGTGCAGTTGAAATTTAGAATTTTCCTTAGTGTGAAGATATTGGCCTCCAACAGCAGAATGTGCTAATCATTGAATAGTTATCATTCCTTTCATTGCCACCGAATTACTCAGTGTGGAAAGAAAGAGAAGTGTGTGACTGGGGGGTAGCTCCTAGAGAACTTATACTCAGAATGCATGAGGCTCCGAGTTCAGTTCCTAAAACGGAACAGGAAATGTCAGCATACCGAAGCACACACTTGTTTTTATTCAATGTCAGTAACTTCCAAGTCGGCTCTGGGCAAACCCACTCTCAGCATGCTAATTTGCAGACATCTCAGTGTGACTCTGGTTTCCCAGTCATTTTGATAATTAATATAGTTTTATTTGGATAACAATCTGCTTTGACGTCTTCACAACTTTGGCTTCTTTTGTGGACACTGCTGACAGGGGCCCTGTTCTGTTCTTGTACCTTCCCTGGCCCTGGGAGACCTGGCTCTAACTCCTGGATCTGTAGCAGGCTTTAGACCTCAGCCCTGTCTAAGCATCAGGCAGCCCGACTTAAGACATAAGTGCTCCGAGAGCTCCCAAGTTCAAAGCCACCAGACTCAAGCATGATGTTGCTACTGTTAGAAAGCAGAACTGAACTGGATTCTCTCAGCTCTGTCTCCCTCTGCCACTCTCTTTCCCCTCCCCTCGCCCCCCTCCCTTTCTCTCCCCTCCCCTCTGCCCCTCCCTCTCCCTTTCTTCCCCCCCTCCATTCCCCTCCCTCTCCCTTTCTCTCTCCCTCTTCATCTCCCCCTCCCCTTTTCCTTCCCTCACCTATCACCCCCTCTCCCTTTCTCTCTCCCTCTCCATTCCCCTCCCTCTCCCTTTCTCTCTCCCCCTCCATTCCCCCTCCCTCTCCCTCTCTCCACCCCTCTTTTTGTCAAGCTAGCTGTGCCACTAAGCTCCATCCCAGGCTTCTTCTTTGCCTCTCACAGGGACAGAGCAGGAGCACAGGCTGGGTAGATCAGCAAACGTGCGGTTGAAGGTGGTGGTGAACACACAGCCCTTATCTACACAGTACTGACTAGTGAGAGCCTCTGACTCTCAGACAAGGAGCCACCCAAAGAGAGAGAAGTCCTGTTCTCACTCCCCACATCAGTGCCTCCTTCTCTTTTCCTTACTTGGTTCTCAATGGCTGCTCTAATACAGCACCATACATGTGTTGACTCAGCAAAAACCAGTATGGGTTCACAGTTTCTGAGGTCAGAAGTCCAGAGTGCACAGCTAAAGCCAGGGTGCTGATGCAGTTGTGTTCTACGTAGAAGCACCATGGAGGACTCTGGTCCTTGAGTCTTCCAGCTCCTGAAAAATGGCTCTATCCTTGGCCAGTGACCCTGATTCAGTAAGATGTAAGTGGCCATTGCCACATCCATGCCCCTCCTCATATAAAGACTGCATGCTGGGTTGCTCAGGGGGGCACCACGTAATCACTGTCTTTCCCTTCAATGCAGTCACATCTACACTGTGACTCTTGCTATGCTAGCCAACACATTCACAAGCTTTGTGAATGGGCACGGAAGTTTGGAGTCTGATAATTCTGCCTCACACTCTCATTTTTTAAATCAACAACCAATAGAGCAGTTTGAACTCTACTCCGGAGTCCCAGGCAGCTGGGATTTGTGCACCAATAATCAGCTCTCTCCAAATCAGCCATTGCAAGCTGGTCAGATGGCCATAGTGGGCACCGTCCAAGATGACACCAGGCGACCCTTGCCTCACCATGTCTTTGTGTGGCCTTCTCCCACACAAGTCCTGTGTGACCAATAGAATAAAGAACTGCCACTTCTCCCCTGGCCAGTGGGATGCTAGCTCTATGGGGTGCCCTGAGGACACTCCAGGAGCCTGATGAGAGACCCAGTGAAGAAGGAACTCAGTTTCACCAACACACATCCTTCTATGTACTCTGCCTTCCCTATCGTAACTATCACATTAAAAGTTACTCTTATGCATATCTGTTGTTTACTCTATGCTGTACTCCAAAGGCATCTAATTGGTTCTTGGAGACAGTGACCTTGTCTCTTTGTCAGGACATAATGGCCCTGGAGCATTTGATCTCTGGAGGTGCACAAACCTTACAATCTGCACACCAGCAGCCCCAGCTTCCACCCAATTCAGCCTCTTGGAAAAGGGCACCCAGCAGAAGAGATGAGGGAGGACCCAGTGGTTTGGGACCTCCCCCATTCCTTCCACACATCATTATGTGCTTTTTCTGATCCAGAAAATCAACTAAGAAAGATTGTGGAACCATTAGTTTACGATTTGCTTCTCCAAGTCAGAGAGGAACAGAATGGGTATTAACATACTGTGTGGGATAGCTCTTCATTGCATGAGGTGCTTTTGTTCTTGCATGATTGACCCTACACAGCAAAGGCTGTGCTTCTGGGCATGCAAACACATGCCCAATCATCCCAACGGAGGGATGCTATTGCCTCTGTTTGAAAACTGCTGGTAAAATTCCTAGGCTGAATGATACACTGTTCGGTCAGCAAATGACATGTACTGGATAGCACGCTAGGTAGACACGGAGGAAAATTCGACCAGCAAAGAAGACCCCCTTATGGAGCCTATAGTAAGTATGAAATTATGACACTTTCTCTCCTAGAATAATCCCAAACCTAGGGCACCAGAATTCACCAGCCAACACTCCACATTGTTCATCCCTATCAAGGGAAGAAAGCATTCTCTATCATTCACAATCTCAAACTCAATCTCAAATTCCCTGAAACTGTTAAATCAATATGCTTTTCAGGCTAGGACACACCCTGTGTACACATCTTCTAATTCCCTGAAAGTGGCTTTGCCGGATCCCTCAACCAGCAATGTCTTCATCGTGGAAGCATCTTTGCATTATTTATGCACAATACACACTTCTTCTGTGAGGTTATGAAGTCTTTGAACAAGCAGCACGCTGGTTTTCATTTGTCACCCAGTAGTTAAAAGATTCATATTTGTGTGTTCAGGAAGTTTCGTTACAGCCTTTAAGTTAGTAGTTACTTAAAAGACTAAAAGCCCATCCCTTCCATAGTAATCAAAATGGAAACAATCAGATTCCATTCCTGTTCTGGGAACAGTTGTGCGAAAATACAGAAATCCTCTCTGCTCCTACAGAACCAAGTGAGCTGACTGATACCTCAGTGAAACAGGAACTGAATCCAGAGAGCTCTGGATCGGAATCTGAGATCCCAAATTATCGTCCGTGTCAATATGCGAGTCTCTCTTTTGCTCTTCTGTACAGTGGAGTAAATACGGTGCACATTTCAGGCCTACTGGGAGGATGATAGGGAGACAGTGACTCAAATGCCCATGAGAGACTTACTAACACATAGCTTTTTTATTCACTCCACAGACATCTAACTGACAAGACGTCTCAAGTCAATGTTCAGTCTGTTACCAAGGAAAAGATTTTCATCTCAGTTCCTTTTCTTAAGGGCATAACAATTCTGTTAGAAATGAAAAGCTAGGGAAAGAATTGTTTTTAGATAAGTTAATTAGTAAAAACTTGTAAATGGTGAAATAATTGTGGAGAGACTTGCTAATTCTGTCATTTTTGTTTCTGTCTACACAGTGATAAACATTTCCTCTTTTTTATATGGTAGATGTTTAATTCAAATTTACAGCAGGTTTCTTTTGAGGAACTGTTACCCTCAGGGGTAGTGAAAGAGAGAGGGCTTGGGAGAGGGTAGGGTTTGCTTAGCAACACAGCTTTGCAAGCTTTCAGACAATTTCTAGGTACACACTTCATCACAGAGCTTCGCTCCCAACCCCAGCATCTCCTAAGGCATGAATCAGTGTGATCACGTGACTGTCACTACAGCTCCCAAGGGGTAAAAGCAGGAGAAGCATAGTTCAAGGTCAGTTTTCCTGGGACTCTTAGTGAGTTTGAAGATAGCCTGTGATATGTGGCAAGCTATCACAGACAAACAAACAAACAACCAAAAGGCCAGGAATTCAGCCTAAAATCATGATTCAAAATCAACTGTAATTTAAATTTCCTGCTTGAAACCTGAAATTAAAAAGGAAAATGTAATATATTTCATGTGCATATTTTGTCTTCACAAAAAAAATCTAGATTTTATTTATTTTACATTTTGAGTTTTAATTTGTTCTGGGGTGAGAAACATGAGTGCATCATTCATTCAGTTTTAGGGTATTACATCAAGCCACTTGTGGGATTAACCTGTCACCCAGTAGAAGTTGCCTTTCAAGTGGTGGTTTGGACTGAATGTGAAATTTTACATTGAAATTCCACAGTGAAGATTTTCAGTTTATGCCACCACCTGTCAGTCCAGACTAGTGCTGTTAATGCCCTTCAGGTGAGGAGTGGGGTTGATTAGCTCCCTGAACTACCTAGCTCTCATATTTGATAAGTCTGCTACCCACCCCAAGATTTACAGTACATCTCCTTTTCTGCAAGGATTTCTTCCTTCTGTGCCTTCTACATGTTTAATTATCATCTGATTGGACCGTGCATATATTTTACATATTTTTCTGTTTCTGTAATTTGAAGATTGTGTTGAAGAAATCACTCCAAGGCAGAAATATGAAAATAAATTCTGAAAGTAAAAGCAACCTTCCCCGGATTACAATTGTCATTTCTCTTGATTTAGGGAAAGAGCATCCATGATGCTTATTAAAGGCAGTGAGGAACACTTGCCCAAGGGCAGTACTAGAGTAGGGTTTGCAGAAGGGGACACTGTTGAGATTGTCTCTGACTAGAGAAGGAGAAGAAGGAATATGTAGACAGGGAACAAAGTGGGGGCCAGAGATGAAAAGTCACCAAGAGGAAGCAAAGGAGGGGTGACTTTGGCTGAACCAACTAACAGGCAGAGGGCGGCCATGAAGAACCCTTTCCTGAATGGAGGGTGGTGAGACATCTCGGGTGAAGGTTTCAAGTTAAAATGACTCATCAGTTTTCTTATTTGATCACATTCTGCAAGGAAAGATAAGGAGCCTGGAAGTTCAGATGGTCATTACTGTCAAACTTAGACAAGGAGAAAATCTTGGTCCCTCATTTTTCTCTTTCTGTTTTTACAGTTTCAAGATCATATTGATGCCATCACCCAAAGTAACCATTATTATCATGTCTACCATTATCACTTCAAAAACAATTTTCAACCTCAACTTGATACAAACCAGAGTCACCTGCAAATGGGGAATCTCAACTGAAGAATTGCCTAGATCAGATGGGCCTATGGCCACATCTGTGAAATAATTTTCTCATTTGCTCATTGATGTGGGGCAGCCCAGTCCACCATGGGCAGTGCCATCCCTAGGTAGGTAGGCCTGGGCTATATAAGAAAACAGCTAAACAGAATCCTGGAAGGAAGTTACTAAGCAGCATTTCCCATGGCCCAGTGTGGTGGCGGGGGCCACAGGTGGGAGGGAGGGCAGAAAGGACAGGAGTGCAAAGCCCAAGAATCCTTGGATTTGACTAATTTCCCATGAGTGAATCAGAGGACGCAGACTGCTGAGAGATTCGTCAGTCACAGAGCAGGGGCCTGAAGGACACTGAGGTCCAAACAAGATGGCACAATCTGTTGCAATGTTTCATCAAACAGAGAACAGGGCCAGAGGGCAGCCAAGTCCAAGGGACACATGGTTGCTGGTACCGGAACTTGAATGGGGCCAAGAGGTGAGAGACCATGGTCAAGAGGAGAGGAATCCTCACTTGGGGGAAATGACCAGAAGGGAGAGCTTACCAGTTATGACAGTGTTGAAGGTTCCAAAGATCCTAGCGTGTCTCAGGCTACCTGAAGGAAGAGAAAGCTCCAGGAGGGCTTCTGCCGTGTCATGTAGCACCAAGGTTATGATATGGCATGCAGGAGGCCCTGGCAGGTTGGGCCAAGGTGCCCCAGTGGGTGAGGGAGACATGCCATGCAGACTAAGCAGCGGGCTGCAGTGTGGAGAGGTGGAAAGTTACTCATGCTGTATCATAAGAGTTGTACAAAGTATGATATAATTACTTTTAATTATGCTTAAAAGTAAACCTATTAAATTACTTTAAAATGCGATGATCACATTGTAGGGATCATGAATATGTGCCAATGTGAAAATAAGAGAAACTCTTCTAATATTGAATATATAAGGAATTGGAATTTAAGACATAATTCCAGCAAAATTACAAATGACTTAAATAAAACATAAAACTAATAAATGTTGGACACATGAGATAATCCAGTGGGGAAAGGTGCTTGCCACGCAGGCTGAAAACCTGAGCCCCATTGCTGGACCCACATGCCGGAAAGAGAGAACTGACTCTCCAAAGTCATCTCCTGACCTCCACATGTGTACTATGGCATGCCAACACACACACACACACACACACACACACACACACACACACACACACACACACACACCCCAAATGCCTTAAATGGAGTGCAGATGTACATACTTCTGATCAATGACAGAGACTGATATATTCCACCGAAAGCAAGGGCTCTCTAAATAATCAGTTCATGAACTGTGAGAACAGACGGAAGAAATATCTTCATAACAAGGTGGCATAATGCTCTAGACTCTGATCTGAGATTAGAGAAGACCTGATACAATTTCCAGATTCTCCTGTCCCAGGACAACAGATTGCACCGTGGATACACAGTTAGAAATGGAAATAGAAACAGAATAACAATGAGCTAGTGAGCCAGGGAAAGGGGCACAAAACCACGAGCCACACAAGCCCCTGGACCGTCTCTAGGAAATTAACACAGCACACATCTCCAACTCTTTGGCTATTGGGGCTTTGTCCTCAAAGCTGTTCGCTTCACTTAGGCCCAGCTTTTCTCATGCTAGTTTTGATGCTGTCTTCTGCAGTTGGTTTTCCTGCCACAGCACAGGGTTTTTAATGTGTGCAACCCATCAACAAGTGAACCGTATTTATAGCTAGTTTACCCACATTCCTAAAGGTACGCATATCTCAGTTGTCAAAGTTTGGGATGCCTTTTCTTTGGATCATCTAAGCAAACTCCAGAAAGTACATTTGGCAGACAGAGCAGAAGCCTAGAAAGTGGGTAAGGAGTAGGCAGGATGTGCACATTTACACATTTGGTGACAGCGTTGAAAGGTGGGATTCAAAGTGGAGAAAAGAAAGTAATGAAGGAGGGGAGAAAGAAAGAGTGGCAGAGGTGTGAGGAAATGGTGGGAAGCAAAGGGTTGAGGGTACTTGCCCCTGCTTGTATAAAAAAGTGCAGAAAGGAACAGCTCAGTTGACAGGAAGCTGGTGCTCAATAGAGCATCCTAGAGCCCAGCAGCAGGTAGGCTGTCCTGGGAGCCAGACTATGGACAATGGACCTGAGGAGTGACTAAAACCCTCTTCTTGCTGCTCCTGCTTCTAAGAGATGCATGCATGCCTCCAGCTCCTCCAGGTCTTTCTGCACTAGCAGACGTTCTGGCCTCCTGATCATGGGAGACCTGCAGGGAACCGCTCTTCCTCCTCTGAAGAGCGCTGGCCCTTTCCAGCTCCACCACAGCCCTCTTGGCTTGCTTTATTCTCCCACATCCGTGGAGACCAATACCATTCTTCCTTAAAGAGCAGCTCCACTATAATGTGCCTTGCTAACAAAGCTGCAGGCTCCATGGATGCTAGCTTGTCTTTTTCTGGATTTCCCTCAGCACTGACACACAAATGGAGGTCAGTGTCTCACACTCTGGCACTAAAAGGATTAACATGTTGAAGAGTCAAGAATTCTCTGAAAGCCAGCCAAATTGAGTGCCTTTTTAAAATGAAAACTGAATGACTAACAAAAGCCCAGAGGAGGAGATGATCTGATGGTATCATTTAATGCTGCATTATCCACAATACAGTGTGATATACAAATGCATTTATTGAACTGCACATAATTATGTTATTACCTATTAATGGCTATGTGAGCACTTAATACAAGCTTCCTAATGGTGAGATGGCCACTGGCATGGCTCTCTGCAAAAACAAAAGCTGATGGGTAGGGTGGGTTGTCTGTAGTCAGAAGAGACTTCTACTAACAAAATCTAAGACAACATCAGAGGCCTCACACTACAGATTAACTTCTGGGTCAGAAAAGATCATTTTTAACAAAGATTTGGCTAACTTCTTTATTCTATGTGTCACTCATGTGACATTTTTAATAAATTATCATTATTTCCTGTTTTAATCATCATCTTTTTTAATCTTTTTTGTGGCTTCTCTTTGCCCCATTATCTTTAGAGGAAAAGTGACCCTGGGCAAGGATACCAAGCTCAAAGCATTTGGGAAGATTTTTCTTAAGTTTCAGCTGAGAAAGTACCTACAAAGTACCTATATGTTCTTGATAGCAAAGTATGTGTTTGTCTTCTTTCTCTGGAGTTTCTTTCACTGAAAGTGGAGTCGTTACCATAGGGCTCAAATCTGATATTTCTTATTCATTTAATCCTTTGTGAACAAGTATGGTTTCATCCCCCTAAGACCATAATTATATTTTTAAGTCCACAGACCACTTCAAAGTTCCTTAAGTACCAACCTCGTCAGTTTCTCTCTATTGCCTTCTCTCTCCTCTGTCTCTGTTTTTTCTGTATGTGTCTCTGTCTCTGTGTCCCCATCTCTGTCTCCCTCTCTCCCTCTCTATATATTTGTGTGTGTGTGTGTGTGTGTGTGTGTGTGTGTGTGCGTTTGTGTGTGTGTGTGTGTGTGTGTGTGTGTGTGTGTGTAGTTACACTCAAAGACCAGAGGAAGGCTGCCAAGTATACAGCAATCACTTTCTACCTCAGTCCCTTGAGACAGGTTTCTTGTTTAACCTACAGCCAGTCTTCCAGCCAGCAAGCATCAGAGCTCTTCCTGTCTCTGCACCCCAGCACTGAGGTTACAGACTCTGGAGACCGAGTCGGGCATTTTACAGGAGTCTGTGAATTTGAACTTGGGTCTTCATGCTTACACAGCAAGCGCTTTTGCTCACCACGCCATCTCCTCAGAGAGAATGTCAGTCCGTGATGAATATACACCATTACTGAATAGAAGTGAAATATCAACAGCCTTAGTTTTGACCACTTCCAAACCAGTGCAGGGAGAATAGAGGCTGAATGAGCAACACTTTTGAAGATGTACTGCAGTAGGGCAGACACTTGGAAGGGTGTTCAAAGGTTAAACAAAAAGACTCATATCTTACCCCCAAGAGCTTCACATTTCTAAAACTGGTTGACAATCACACACAAAGGAGAAGAACATTTTGTTGAGTTGAAAGACAAAGATGATCAAACGTTTCCTTTAGACTCTAGTTCAAAGCTTGATTGAGAGGTCTGGGTGGCCTCTCAACTGAAACTCAGAGGTAAAATATTTCCTTTAAACTTTTCTTTCATGCAGCAAAAAGGTTTCCAGGCAAATAAAACTTCAATAACACCAGTCCTCTTTTATTACTATACCTGTCTGATAACATTAAGTACAACATTTCTTTTTGAAAACAGAAATACTATCAACAAAGCCAAGAGACTTGATGAGTTTCTTGGCTTTCGCTTGGTATCAGCCACACAGAGGTCAGAACTCAGAGCTGTGGAGTGTGTGGACTCTGCTTCTGCTGTCCCTTTTGCTCTTGGGGGCTATGATAAACTTGTATCATATAAGTAGGGGACTCATTGCCTGCATTACATAAGAACTTCCAGACTTCCTTCCTTCATTCATTCATTCATTCATTCATTCATTCATCAATTCTCTTGCTCCCTCATATATATCGCATACTGAACTTTACACAAGGAGCTGTAGACTTACATTTTAAAGTAACAAGATGTTTTCATGTCTGCTGTATGTTTTTAATTACAATCCTACTCTATTGCACTGTATTTATTTTCTTGCACTGACCATGTAAAATGTATTTTTATGTTACATAAGCTATTTATCTAAAAGCCTACCTCTGTTTTTGATCTGCCTTTCAGATCTGTGAGAAGCTCAGGTTTTGCTCAGGGAATGTCATCTTTTCTTAGGTGGTCTGTGTGAGAATTTCCATGTACATTCCCAGGCCCATACACGATGACAAGGGACATTTCTTCCCTTCACCTTCTTTCTCTTCTGTTTACTCCCTGGTGGAGTTCTCTATACATCTGTGGCCCAGGAAATTGAACTGTAGTGAAATCTTGTATCCTCAATGCTTGGAGGGAATTTTCCCTGAGGATTCATCCATGAGCCAAAAAGGCTTACAAGTGATGCTGAATAAAGACCTCCTCCAGTACAGCTGGACTTCACAGCCGTCCCTCCTGCCACCATGATGACTTGGTGCCTTTTGTTTTCTTTGCAACCTGACAACTATGCCCTAGAGAGCAAGTTTTCCATCTTAAATTATTTCATTAATCTAACTAACTGTCAAACGAAAGTGTTAACATTGGTAGAGGCTAAGTTTAGCGTTCAATTTCTGCCCTTCACATGGGTATAACTATTCCATCCTCCATGGTACACTCCGAATGTACACCAAATGTGTTTGACAATGATGACCATTTTGCATAATAACACTGGAACCTACAATCACGTAACATGCCAAAGTGGTTGAAGGTTCTGGATGACTTGGCTTCTGGTGCTATAGTAAAACACTGAACTGACCAATAGCAACTCAGGGAAGAAAGGATTTGTCTTAGCTTTCACATTATGGCCCATCAACAAAGGAACCAAGAAAAGAAGTCAAGGCAGAAACTTCAAGTGGAAACCAGCAGAACTCTGATCATCGGCTTGCACACCTGCTTACTTATTCCACCCAGGACCACCTGCTCTGCATGGGTACCACACACAGTGGGCTGCGTCCCCCCCCCCCCCCCCGCCCATCAATCATCAATCAAGAAAATGCCCACTAGATGTGACTATCAGATGATGGAGGCAGTTTCTCATTTGAGGTCCCTCCAGCTGCAGCTCCCTCATGTCTTCTCCTCTCAAGTGGCTGCGGGGGAAAGAAGCTTACCTATTTTAGGACACAGATATTAGTAGAATGAAATACTCTCTGAGAGATCTGTCAAAGCCACGCATGTCTGTGCTGGAGCACGGCTGTGGGCTAAGAGTGACTGCTCTCCCCAGCACTCATGTCAGGGGGCTCACAACGGCCTGCGGTAGCTCCAGCTCTCAGGAAGGGTTTCCCGACGCTGCTGGCATCCACAAGCATCTCTACTCATGTGTGCATACCACCCACAGACATTTAAAAATCTTACAATAAAAACCTACATGGTTCTCATAAGTTAACCTTCTCTATGTACGGAAAAGGAATTTCCAAAACTTTATATATACACATGTTGTGTATGAAAGATCACCATAGTCTCTTCTGTGAAGTCCACCTCACATTCAGATTTTTTGAAAGCTGGGAATTTGGGTGCACAGCTAGTCCCGAATCCAAGCACAGCACGGGCAAAGAGAGGAAGAATGCAAGTCTCGTGCTAGTCCAGACTAGAAAAATTGGTAAATTAAAAATCAATCAATATATTTTAATGTAAATACTTGCCAAGAACTCCACCAGTAAGAATTTTTCTTAGTTTGCTGATGAAAAATAATTAGCAGAATTTTGAAGGAGGGTGAGTCTTTTTGTGGCAGTCTCATGACATCCTGGCTGCCGCAAACCAGCTATGTAGATAAGACTAGCTTTGAAATTCTGACCACATACATGTGCGCATGTGTGCTCACATATATGCATGCACACATACACACACATGCACACACACCCAGAGTTTTGGGGTGACAGATGTATACCATTCTTACAGTTTGCATCTCTGTGGCTGTAATAAAACACTGACCAAAAGCAACTTTGTAGCCAGAGTTTTCCTATGTCAGCAGCCACTTCCCAAATAGCCAGACTCAGAGAGTCTTACTATTAATTATAAATACTCAGCCAATAGCTCAGGCTTGTTACTAGCCAACTCTTACATTTATGTCAACCCACATTTCTTACCTATGCTTTGCCATGTGGCTGGGTATTTTCTCAGTATGGTGTGTCCATCTTGCTTCTCTCTGCATCTGCTGGCAATCCCCATCTCTGCCCTTCTTCTTCCCACCACTCTCGGTTTGGCTCTCCTGCATAACTTTATCCTGTTCAACTATTGGCAGTCAGCTTCTTTACTAAACCAATCACAGCATACTTTACACAGTGTACAGAAGGACTATTCCAGAAAGGGGTTTCTCTGGCTTACAATTACACGTTGTTACGATCCATTATCACAGGACATCAGAGCAAGAGCTTCAGGTGGGAACCGAGAGGCAGGAACTGAAGTAGAGACCACAGGAGAATGCTGCTTACTGGCTTGCTCCGCTGCTCTTATACATCCCAGGACCACTGCCCAGGGTGGCATCACCCACAGTGTGCTGGGTCCTCCCACATCAACCATCAATCAAGACAATGTCCACAGGCCAATCTCATGGAGACAATTCCTCAATTAACGCCCCCTCTTCCCACATGTCTCTAGTCTGTGTCAAGTTGGCAAAAACTAACCAGCACAGCCACCACAGTTGACACTAATGACACTTTTTAAAGGAAAGATTATTACTGTAACTATGTATATTGATTTATAAATAGAGCCACATTGTTTTGCAAATTGAATTTTGCCATGCATCTTTTATTTGGTAGGCTCAATATAGTAGACAGTCTTTATAGAAGTATGAAGAAACAATATGCCAAATTAAAAAACAAAACCTAGTTTGTACTAAACTGTATCTGGGTTGTGATATCCACTGCAGTAATGGAACAGTAATAAAGTGTCTGGGGAGGCCCAGGCCAGGGAGAAAGGTAGATTGGTGACTTAAGCTGACAGTTGCTCGATCAGGAACCAGATCGGCTCCCACTGATGAGGTTACTGAAGAGCTTGCTCAGGATGTCATCAGCACCATAGGTCAGACCTTTGAGTTGCACATGAAACAATATCTCAGGAATCCACCCAAGCTGGTCAGCCCCCATGACAGGCTGGCTGGCTTTGGTGGCTCAGCTTGGGATGAAGAGGAAGAAGAGCCACTTGGTATTACAAGGACTTCTCAGGGAAGGCCCCCTCTTGGTGGGTGGTAGACATGAGGCATCAGGAAGGGAGTGCTTGAGCACTCTGCCGACTGCCCAGATGCCCGGCCACTGGGGAGCCACACTGCTGCCAGGGCAGCATGCTGCAGGAGACCCTAAAGTCATAAACACATGCCGCTGCCTCCAGCACCCTGCCCTGGGAGAGAACTCTTCCTTGACCCCTCCTATGCCAACATCCAGAGTCTAGACAAGCCCCACCCCGATCCTTCCGTTAATGGCAGTGCACCTCGAGGCTTCTGACATGAAGCCCTTTGAAGATGTCCTTTGGGTGCCTCCACCTTCCCAGTCCATGCCCATGGCTGAGTGGCTCCGAGGGGAGTCCTAGTTCAGGGGAAAGCTGAGCAGGTGGGAGGCTGGGACACAGCTGCAGCTCAACAGTCACTTCTTGGTGTGAGAGAGCGCAACCACACCTGGCCAGTATGGGCTCACTGCCTGCAGGGTGAGCAGCCCAAGCTCCTGCCTCTGGTGGCCCCTGAACGTGTGGTTTGGACAAAGGATCGCTGCTGTGAGAGTTTCAGTCACCTCATCAGCTGCCACAGGGTCAATCACTTGCCCATCAGCTCTGCAGGCAGCAAATTGTGTCTATAGCAACCCATGGATTGGAAAGTGATTCTTTCCAGCCCTTCCTGGAGGCTGCCCTTCATCCCCTTCCACCATGTTCTCTAACTCATGGGACCTCTGTTCTGTGGGTCTGGTCTTGGGTGGGAGCTGGGAGCAGTATGGACACTGGGTTTAGTGCCTGAGAGAGAAGGTTTTAGTTAGGAGCCTATGGTAGCATCCTGCTTCTCCCCAAACCTCACCAAAGTACTAATTTACAGAGTGGTCCCTGCCTTGGCCTTGCCTGAGCCAACCTGATGCCTTTTCTCCCAAAGGGTGAGTTCTTATAATGGAAAATGCCCTGTGGTGATAGGTGCAGTGGAGCAATCATGCTTTGGGGGAAGGGAAATAATCATACCTCTAGTTTACCCTGGTCTTCAGGGAACCCCAGATCTTCCTTAACATACCCTACTCCTTATGCATCCCCTGAAAACTTTGTGCCTTTGACTATCTCCTAGGTCTGTAGATACTTTAGGCAGAGTTCTCAGGCCCTTCCTGGATAGGGACTGCTGCCACCACGGCTTCTGGAACCCTGTCATGCTCAGCACCCCTTCCTGTGCTTGGGAAGAGGGGGGCAGGAGTGGCAGCTTTCTCCTCTGTCTTTTGGTTGTGCAGCCCTTAAGAGATTGCCCCAAGCCTGATTTGGTGGCACATGCCTTTTATCCCAGCACTCAGGAGGCAGAGACAAGAGGATTTGTGAGGCTAGCCTGGGCTATAAGAGTCAATTCCAGAACAACCAGGGCTGTGTATAGAGACCCTGTCTCTAAAAACCAAAAAAGAGAGACAGAGAGACACTGGTCCTGGTGGCAGGGGAGGGAGGCGCAGGATTGGACCCCTGCCTTGCTCAGTGGCTTCTGGCTTTGGTCCCTTTCTTCCAAGGGTCTGTACATTTCTTAAGACCGCCCTTCCCCCTCCCATGTTTGCATGTGTGTAACAATCTACAGCCAAAGCCAAAGCATAGCCCTTCTTCCCGCATCCCCATCCAGTCTCCCTCTTTGGGATGGGTGTGTGACTGACTTGGGCTTCCGGTATGTGCATAGTTGACCTCACCCTGAGGTCAACTGAGACCGAAGCTGTAGACAACCCCCAATACTGTTTGTGGTCTGGAAATGACTCTTTTCTTCCTTTACATGCATACAGTTTAGGGCTGTGAATTTATTTTCCTGATTTTGCTTTCCATTGCTTACTTTGGAGCACAAAATGTTAATAATCAATTACATTTATACATCACCTTGTTGACCCTTCCAAATCTTTTTTTTTTTTTAAACAACTGTTGGGAGTTTACTCTCTCTGGCCTAAAAGAAACTAGGACCAGATTCTTCTTCTTCTCCTTCTCCTTCTCCTTCTTCTTCTGAGCAGAAGTTTAGTTAAACAGTATTGTGGGGTTGTGATGTGAAAGTTTACTTCAGATCCTACCTTCCATCTACCATTTGCAGGCCGATGCAGTCAGAACAGAAACCTTGTAAGCTCAAACTGTAGCCTTGTGAACAAGGGGAGGTCAACTGGCTTTTTCTCTTGGTCATTGCCTATTTTTGGTTTGGATGTCTTATTCCAAAGGAAAATAGTCTTCACTAAAGTCCGTATTTCTTCAAAACTAAAATTGGTCTGTATTAAATGTATCTGGGTTGTGATATCCACTCCAGGGGGAACGGCTCAGCAGTGACAAGATTTACTCTCCATTGGCAAGCAACAACCAGACGAAATACACGAAGTAATAGTTTTCAAGGTGGTAAATAATAAAGGAAACACTAATCCCTAAGAGTTGAGCAATAAATAAGCTGAATCATGCAATTACCCCACCAAAGAGTCTTTGCTTTAATAAACTATGCAAGCCAGAGTACATCAAGGGTGAATCCATGTGGAACACAGATGACACCTTGAGGTGGGAGAAAGAAGTGAATCATGGGAAGTCTTAGATCCAGTGAGGCAACTCCACTTGTCAAATAAAAGGTATAATGCTGATACAAAGAACAGGAGGGGTAGACTGGAACGAGAATTTAGTGTAAGGTCTCACCCTCCAAGAGCTATGTGGCATGAAAGATGCATACTGCAGGCAAACACCGGGCAAAGCAGCCCACCACAGCTCTGCTGTAAAGGATAGAAAATATAAACATAAAAATTGTAATGATCTAAAAACATCGGAAAAAGATGAACAAAGGGAAACAGAAGAGGTGGGATAAACTGAAAAATAGAGCCATTATAAATCTAACTACATAATGATTATATTCAAAGTAATTAACTTAAATACCACAAATACAAAATAGATACTTTCCGACTAAATAAAAATATAATGACCAGGGTAGGAGAGATGCCTCAGTGAGTAAAAGTGCTTGCTGCATTTAACACAAGACCAGAGTTTCATTGTTGTGCATCTCCCAGCTACCTATAGTTGAGCTCCAGGGGATCTGACACCTCTTCTGGCCTTTGCAGGCACCTTCATACCTGTATGCCTACTTACATGCAAACACACACACACACACACACACACACACACACACACACACACACACACGCACACACCATATAAATAAATGTCAAAAATTTAACATCCAACTATCACACTGCATGCAAAAAGCTCAGTTTAAATATGGACACACAACAGGTTAACAGTAAAAGACTGGAGCTAGGGATGTTAAATGTGCATGAGGTCCTGGATCAATCCTGAGCACTGAAAAGAAAAAAGGAAAAGATCTTCAAAAGACAATAAACTACATTAAAACTAATCTAGTTTCTATTAATTAAGACTAATAGAAAATGGGATTGGCTATAATAGCAGAGAAAATAAACTTCAAAGCAAAGAATATTACTAAGATGAAGGATTTCATTTTATAATCATCAAGGGCTCAATTAACCATAATACAACAATATTAGTGGATATATACATGTATATATTTTTAGTGGATATCAAATGTTGAGGAGAAAAGCAAGGGCTTTGAAATGTGGAATGATCGGGCTGGTTTTGAAATGTGCCTGGACAGTTTCTTTACATCACCCACCTTCTCAGAAGAGTGGGAAGCACAGATGTTCACAGCAGCTTTGTCTGCATAAGCATACAAGTGGAGGGGAGTTTCGGGGGGACTGTCGTGGTGGCTTTGTGAGTGCACATTTGTCAAAGTTTATCAGCTTGAACATTACATGCATTTCACCTTGTAATTCAAAATAACAAACACTGAGAAAGGGAAAAGAGGAGGGAGGGGTGGGGGAGACAGAGACAGACAGACAGAGAGGTCCGACTGTTCCCATTGATAGCCACCAGAAAGCTGGAGACGGCTTAGGGGGTAATCTATTTACTGCACAAGCGTGAGGCCCTGATTTTGAATCTCCAACATCCACATAAGATCTGGGCATGGTTATACACACCTGTAACCCCAGTGCTGAGGTCTGAAAACGTGTAGGTCCCCAGAACTCGCTGTCTGGCCATCCAGCCAAAGTGGCCAACTCTAGATTCAGTAAGAAGAGGTCTTGTCTCAAAAAAGTAGAGTGGGAAGCAAACAGGAAAAATATTCAGAGTAAGCTTTCAGGATGCACACACGCATGAAGAAAAGAAGTACCTGCACACACGTGCATGTTCATGCATACACCACATATGTGCACACCAAATAATGAAATCCAGTACAAATACAACAACCAAATGGCTGCATGTAGTAAAATAGCAGTTACTGGTGAAAATCACTGATGTTAGCTGTATCATAGCAAGCTGAAATCAGCATCCTGCAATCCATACACACACACACACACACACACACACACACACACACACACACGTGCACACACAAGGGAACGTGAGCTCACAGCAGAGCATTGGTTTAGCTCTTGACGCTTCAGGGTCATGTTTTCTGCCAGGTCAGAGGTTTAACTATGAGATTTGGTATATTGTCCCCAAAAGATCACACACACACCCAAAGATTGGATTTATTTAATAGTTTAAAAAGTTTTGTGTTATTCTGTTTCTGTGGATGAGAGAATTTAGGACAAGAGGTTAATATCTTGAAAGTGACAAACCACACACCCATGATCCCAGCACCTGGAATATGGAGGCAGGTTTCCAAGTTCAAAGTCAGCCATGCGATCTTATCCTTAAAAAAAATTAACAAACCCAGCATTCAACATAATATGTGACCTACAAAATTTTAAAATGTAACTTAGCAAAATACATACAAACACCAGTTATTTCACATAAAATTCTATTGCTCCTTGGAAGTCAGTTTTGAATATGATTAATTCTAAAGGTACTGAGATTTCTCTTTAAATTTCTTTCATAATTCTACACATCTTCAAAAGATCACAAATCTCAATTCTTCAAATGTTATTATACTTCATTTCTGGAAAAGCCAAGAATCATTTTGAACAAATAGAGCTGAATTGAAATGGTAGTATCAACTTGGAATAAAAATGTCTACAAAATACAAATGGCTTCTCAAAAATATTGAGTGATATGAGTATGACTAAGAAGTATGTAGTCCCCACAGGAATCTTTAAAAAGTCTTTATGAGCTTAGGAAACACATTTTAGAGTTCCTTATTTTTATGGTTTGGATGCGAAATAACCCCACAGGCTGCTGAGTTTGAACACTTGGTCCCTGACTGTTGACACTGCTTCCAGAGAAGGAAGGGGCTTAGTGGGAAGAAATGAGTCAGGAGGGGTGGGCCTTAGCTGGAGGAAGTGCATCATGAGGGGTGGGCCTTAGCTGGAGGAAGTGCGTCATGAGGGGTGGGCCTTATCTGGAGGAAGTGCGTCATGAGGGGTGGGCTTTGAGGTGCCGTACCCTTGCTCCCACTGGCCTCTCCCTGCCCGGCACCACAGTCACGGTGAGTAAACAGCCTGTGCACGTGACACCGCAGTTTGGTGTTACACACCCAGATTGGCTGTATCTTCCAACTGTAAACTAAACTAAACCCCGCTTGTCTTACATTGCTGCTGGCCATGTGTTTGGTCACAGTAACCAGGAAAGTAATTAACACACTTTAAAAATGTTTTTCTGGACTGGGCAGATGGCTCAGGGGGTGAAGAGCTCTTGCTGCACTTCCAGAGGACCCATGTTCGGTTCCCAGTACCCATGTCAGGTGGTTCACAATCTCTTGTTAGCTCCAGCTCTAGGGGACATGACACCCTTTTCTGGTCCCCACGGGTGCACACACATATGTGACATCCCTTCACCCAGACACCTAGACATTAATACGAATAATTTTTAAATGTTCCTTTGGTCTCTGTCTAGCTTAGTCTCATGCAGCTCACCCTTCTTTCTATCTCTGGAATGTTACCGAGTTTTCCCGCCTTACCCTAGATCTCATTTGCACCCTCCTGTACTTTTTTGGATTTTTTGCACTTTTCTTAGACATACAGTCAGCCCGGTGTTAGTGACTTCCACCCATGGATGCCCAGTTTCTTTAGGAAGTGCCTTATTAAATGTGCAATCCCAGAGGAGCAAGCTAAGGGAGGAGGAGAGAACAGAAACCTCACTGGTTTGCTTCCCCAAGGTGGCAGAACTTAGGACAAGCTAATCTTTCATTTCACACAATCTCTCCAGGGAGAACACTGGAAACTGCTGGGAAAGCAGAGAAAGAGAAATAGATTTCCTCACTTGCTGTGGTCTACCTACATCATGGGTCACTCCTAC
Source organism: Onychomys torridus (assembly GCF_903995425.1). NCBI lineage: Eukaryota > Metazoa > Chordata > Mammalia > Rodentia > Cricetidae > Onychomys > Onychomys torridus. The sequence goes on from NC_050447.1 coordinate 9,736,423, forward strand.
AAGGCTTTCATACCTGCCCTCTGTGTTACTCCAAAGTGGACCCTAAGCAAATCCAGCAACATCTCATATTCCAGTGGCAGCTGAAAAGGCCAAAGATGTGTGGTCAGAGATGCTGCAGGTTCATAACTGCAGGAATGAGGGACTGCAGAATCAAGGACCTTGCTGAGGTGGGTCCTCACATTTGTAACACTGCAGCAATGCTCTGGCTCCTGGGCCATGGAAGCTGTGAGCAGTTTGCTTCTACAGCTGCTGTATTCCAGGGGAGAGCCCAGGATCGGGCTGACCTTGGGAGCTAAATCCAGACCAGTGCCTGCTTGAGAATGGGCTCATTGAGCTCCCATGAGGGAAGCACCTGACCACACAGAAAACACACAGCAGATGTCGACTGCTGTTTGTATTGTATTGCCTTATTCTTAAGCTCTACAGGCTTCTGTGGCGTCTTGCTCACCCTTAAACCTTTCATTTGTATTTTCACAATAGGTGTGTGGCACATGCTAGCTGAACCCTTACACTGATTTAAAGTAAAACTGCACCTCTTTGCTACACAAGTTGGATTATGAGTTAGCAATGGCACTTAGCATATTATTTTGCCTTTGCAAAAAAAAAAAAAAAATCTCTTTATCAAAGCCCCCTTATATAAATGTTCATTGTGTTTTTGCTCTAAATCCTCATGAAGAATTTTCAGTATGTCTGATTTATCACTATGCTGTTTCTGATCCCACAAAATATGATTAGAACTTAATATCGTAACTTTCATCCTTTGACTGGTTCTCATTAAGCAATTAAGTAACCAGGTCATCCTGTGCAGCACGGTGCTGGCAGCTGTTTGGTCTATTCACTTTCTGAAATGAGCTAATACATTCTGCAGGAGCAGAGGCTTGTGGGTAAATTATGAAGGTTACCCTCAAATAAATCAATACAATACAATGCAGAAGAAGAGTTTGTCAAACCAAACACAAAAAACACTTATTCATGGACTTCAGAGATAGTGTTTGGATCCTGTATAAGGATACTAACTTAACAGTTTTGTCAAGAGTTGGGCCATGTTAATCCAAACCAGCCAAGTCAGTCACCCAACCCTATGCACATTCATTCAAGGAGGTACTCTACAGCTCAGACCAACCCCAAGCTGCCTGCCTGATGGCTCCCAAGGCTGCTGATTAGGTGCTCCTGATGCCATGACTGAAATCTCCTTCTGCATTATGCCTTTCACAGGCTACATACTTTGGTCATGGCCACCCATGGCTAGTCACAGGCACACTTAGAAAATCCAGGAATCTTCTGGGGCTCTCTGTTCTCTCACTTCTGCCAAGACACTGAGTTCTCAGCTTTCTTTTAATCCCTGGACATAAACAGCTACAAATACTGAGGTGGTAGGCATTGTTTGTAATAAAAAGGGTACTTACTGGGTCCTCTGCCTAAGGTTTCCTGAAGACCCAAAATGCTAAGTATCCAGAACAAAGAGCCAAGATACATAGATATAGACCATCATCTGTGCATCCTTTATATCTCCAAACACCATAAACACCGTGCTCTGCCACCACTCTTGGTGGCACTACTGTGTAGTTGGAGTTTTCCTGCCTGGCCCACAGTCAGGACAAATCTCTCTCACCCGCCAGGCCCATAGACGCTCAGACCCAACCAAGTAAACACACAGAAACTTACATTGTTTACAAACTGTATGGCCGTGGCAGGCTTCTTGTTATCTACTTCTATCTTAAATTAACCCATTTCTATTAATCTATACTTTGCCACATGGCTTGTGGCTTACTGGTGTCTTTACATGTTGCTTGTCATGGCGGCGGCTGGCAATGTCTCTTTTCCTCAGCCTTCACTTCCCAGCCTTCTCCTCTTCCTTGTCCTGCCTACCCTATCCTTCCTGACTGGCTACTGGCCAATCAGCACTTTATTTATTTTAACCAATTAGAGCAACACATTTGACATACAGAACATCCCACAGCATTTCCCCTTTTCTTTTTTTTTAAAGCAAGGTTTTAACTTTTATATAGTAAAATTTCAGATAACAAAACAATTATCAAGCAAGAATTATAGTTACAATATTAAAGAAGATATCCTATCTTATATTTGTGAGTCTAAGGTTTTATATCTAACTATCCTTTATCATAACTGAGAAAATTATAACTATTTAGTCTTCAACCACATCAAAGACCTCAGAAGGATATAATATTACCTGAGAACCGGGAGAAGGATGCAAGCAACTTTCGGGAGTCTTGTAGGGTAGACAGAGACAGCTGGCAGCCTGGATAGTCACCTAATGTTTCTTTGTAAAGTTGGGGCATTTGTCTTCAGCCCACAGGGCTAGTCTCTTGGTCACTTTTTTTTGGTGTCCTGTAGAATGTCTGGCAGTTTCCTCTGAGAAGCAGGAACCTGAAGGACCATTTTGTCAAGCAAAGTTTAGTGATCACCTTTCTATGGGTCCTGCATGTCCAGTTGATCAAGCAGTCCAGGCAAGAACAGTTTCTTGCTCAAATGGCTATTTTTGCCAAGGTGAAGATAAGATATGAAGTGTCTTCAATGCCCATCATCCTCTCTGAAGTAAATCAGTGTTGCCAGGAGCAGATATGTCTCACTGTCCAGAAAGTCTAAAATTTAAAAATATTTTAAATGCCATATTCTGTAGGTCTTTGAAGTGTTTGAAGATTACCTGTCTATCTGAAATATATCTATGTATACCTAGAAAACTTAACATGACTATAAGTTTAACTATCATAGAAGACTAAGTGATCTGTATTTTTTAATTATCCATTACAATCTAAATGAGTTACATAACATAATACCTCAAATGAGAGTAGAAATATATATATATACAGTATATGTATATAATATGTATATATATATATATATATACAGTATAACAAAATTACCTTTGTAATTAAGTTTGTATCAATAGACTAAGATCTATACCAATGTAAGACATTTTAAACAAGTTGTTGTTCTTTAGAAGTAAGTTCCATAATCTACCCTTTCATCCTATTATATCTATATCATATGTCCTTTTTTTTTTTCTTTAAAAGAGATCACATTTATAATCAACCTGATTTAAATAAAAATATTGGTTTTTCTCTGTCCCACATCAGAGGGCTCTTCTGATTTGGGACACAAGAATCTCTTAACCTTTTTTTTTTTTTTTTAGCAATATGTCTGGGTTTAGAGAAGGAGTGAGCCAATTCCATCTCCAAAGCCAGCTTGATAATTTTGGGAAATTGGGCGTAGTTTCTCTTACTACTTCCTGCTGGAGGGGGGTGCTGTATCTTATGGGGACACAAAGAAAATTTTAGGATTATGGAGTAGTCCATGAGGGTGAACCTCTGAGCCAGTTGCCTTGAAACCATTCTGGATGTTGGATCATCTGGGCCATTGTGTCATCGGAGACCTTTCAGGTGGTCTTGGTTGATCAAACCTGATGTATCTTAATCTGGAACAAATCCATAGCCTCTGGCTTTCTGTGGAAACAAAAGCAGAGACTCTTTTCCAAAGCAACATATCCTCATATCCAAATTTTGAAGTCAAGGTACCTTTAAAAATTACATATTTGTTTAACTCAACAGCTTTTATGATCAAATTTGTTTCTGCAGTTAAAAATCCCAAAGACAACATAAACCAGATTCTCTGTGTAATATCCATCTTTGTAAGACTAAAATGCCACTGTGGCTGCTGGCTCCGCCCACCTCAGCTTCCCAAAGTGGAGGTGGTACATTTTACCACAAGCTCTGGGTCTGGAGCCATGTGTATCATCAACTATCAGAAGCAGTTCTATCAAAGCAGTGCCCAGAAACCTTTTTTTTTTTTAACCAGCAAAGGCTAAATCCACCATGCAGCAGAGTAAAGTGCCGCTTATAGACTCCTCATTCCTGCCACGCTGCAGGTCAGACACACACACACCAGGAACCCACCATAGTAGCTCAAACTGGCAGGCTGCCGCTAACTTGAGAGAGACAAGTAGGAAGCTGTTTTTAGCTCCGTTTTAGAATCTTTGTTCTCAAGTGGAAACTCTTGCCAACATGTTGGGCACCATTTGTAGTTGGAGTTTTCCTGCCTGGCCCACAGTCAGGACAAATCTCTCTCACCTGCCAGGCCCATAGACGCTCAGACCCAACCAAGTAAACACACAGAAACTTACATTGTTTACAAACTGTATGGCCGTGGCAGGCTTCTTGTTATCTACTTCTTCTATCTTAAATTAACCCATTTCTGTTAGTCTATACTTTGCCACATGGCTTGTGGCTTACCGGTGTCTTTACATGTTGCTTCTCATGGTGGCAGCTGGCGGTGTCTCTTTTCCTCAGCCTTCACTTCCCAGCCTTCTCCTCTTCCTTGTCTCGCCTACCCTATCCTTCCTGCCTGGCTACTGGCCAATCAGCACTTTATTTATTTTAACCAATCAGAGCAGCACATTTGACATCCAGAACATCCCACAGCACTACTGTTTGTCACCCTTGGCTACAGTGAAGAGGGTATATGAGAAGAGTTCTATAATTTGAATACTGAATTATCTCCCAAAAGCCAGTTCGTCTCTCAGAGTGGTACTATTTGGGATGGTGGAGTCTTTTAAGAGGCACTGCCAAGGGGCTGGAGAGATGGCTCAACTGTTAGGAGCATTAGCTGTTCTTCCAGAGGTCCTGAGTTCAATTCCCAGCAACTACATGGTGCCTCACCACCATCCGTAATGAGATCTGGTGCCCTCTTCTGGCCTGGCCTGCAGGCATACATGCAGACAGAACACTATACATAATAAATAAATCTTAAAAAAAAAAAAAGAGGCACCTCCAGAACAGCCAAAATCATGAGGCAAAATAAGCATTTTCTCTTATAAACTGAGTGTCTCGGGATTTTTGTTACGATGACACAAAAATAACACAGGTGGCGAGTTTTGGGAGCTCCACTCGGTCTTCTACAAATCTAGTAAGACACTGTTTAAATTTAGCCAAGACTCCTCTGTTAGTGATCCCCTTCACTCTTACAGAAACAGGCAGATTGGATATCGATATCCACACAGACTCTACTGTCTAACAGATAGAAAGCCTTGAAAGGGTTTCATATCCTGTCTTGTCTTCCTTGGTAAAATTACTAGAAAACCAATGCAAATAGAGAACCTGAGACTTTATTGGGGTGGTGGATTACTTATTTATCATCGTTACTATGACTTGACAAGAAGCAACTGCAGATTTGCTTTCGTTTCCAAGGTGAAGCACACACTACAATGTTGACAAGGGCCCACCCTCAGCCTTCCACCACTTCACCCTTAATTTTGTCCACTGACACAAAGCGCTCTTCCTCTTGGCTTGCCCATTTATTTGGCCATTCAACTAGTGTGTGCTAACCTTCATAACCCTGCAGGGTATGTCTCCTTGGCTGTTCTCACCTTGACAGTCATTAGACTGTAACCCTGAATTTGGGCAATTGGGCACACCACTGAGCCACTTCTAACACGTCATCCGCACACTGGGCTTACATTTCCTTAGTAGCCAAACTGGCCTACAGAGAGCTTCCTACACTTTGTCATTTGTGCATGTCTCTGCGGCTCTGTTGATGTCCAATGAACCTTCTCATGGAACATGGTTATCTGTGGATATTTCAGCTAACAACTGACCAATGCCAACACACACACACTACACTAAACCTTTTAAATATTTTAATTACGTTTTTGTTTGTATTCGGGGCAGGGGGACAGAGCACATGCCACACACACATGTGGAGGTCAGAGGACAACTTGCAGAAGTCAGCCCTCTCCTTTCACCATGTGGGTCCCAGGGCCTGAATTCAGGGCTTCAGTCTTGGTGGCAAGCATCTTTTCCCAGAGAACCATCTTACCAGCCCTGAAAATATTACATTTTTTTTTTCCCATCCACCTCAGAAAGCCTGCACACCACAAATGGGTTATTGATTTTACCATGCTTATGGAAGCAATCCTAGAGATGAATTTAGACCATCTCCCAAGATCCTAATCATAGTGTTAAATCCTCTAGCAAAACAACTCTATTGTGTAATCTAGGAGCCCTATAGCAGAGGGTCACATCACATTCTGACCCTCTTTAGCAGTGGGTCTGGCATATTCCTCTGGCTCTTCCCAATGCATGCTAATTCTTAAGAGCTCCTGTGTTTTCTCGGGTCTTAAGCCTGTTTTACTTGAGCTCATAGGCTGTGTACTAAAAGGGCTTGCTGCCCGGGAAAGCCTCTGCATCAGGACCGGTCCTCAACAGCACCCACATGCCTCAGTCTCCCCTGTCAGGATTGCTCAGGCTCCCTAACCTTTGTGTGACTCATTCCTTTGGATTGACATGAAAAGCTTTTCTCCTATGAAATCAGAGGTCCTCTGGCTTCCACACGTAGCTCCTATTGCCTTTTCTACCCTCTGCTGTTCTTACAGTTCTCTAAAAACAATGACAGGAATTGTCACCCCAATTTTCTCCAAATATCCACACTTGAGCAGTCCAGTGTGGTCTCCCCTCTACCGTGACTGTGGTTTGCATGGGAAACACCCCCAGGACTCCTGTGTTTGAATTTGGTCCCTGCTGGAGGTGCTATGGGAAGGTTATGGATCCTTCAGGAGGTAGAGCCCCAGTACATCACTATGGACCTGGTTTTCCAGTCCCATCCCACTTCCTGTTCTCTGTTTCCTGCCTGCTGCACGACAAGCTGATCTACATTCCTACCACCATATCTCCCTGCCATGACAGGACTAAATCTTTCTGAAACCATAAGCCAAAATAAACCTTTTCTTCTTGAGTTGCTTTGGTAAGAGTATTTCGGCATGGCAGCAGAAGAGAGGCTGAGGTATCCTAGATCACTGTTAATGCAAGTAGGAACCAGACATCTGTGCCAGGGACCATCAGTTCCCCACTTATCACCAATTGTGTCATGTAATTAATCTCAGATTTTTGTCCCAATATTAGGTCAAAACTTTACCAGTTTATAGAAAAATACTTAAATGCTTTCCAAAGTAAGTTGATAAAACATACCAAAAACTCAGTATCAAAAGTATTCAAGTATAATACTAGCTTTATTTTAAAAATGGGATTCCCTGGGTGAAGCATCAGCAATACTAGTCCTGGCATATGTGTATGAAAGCAGCTAGATTTTTGTCAGTCACTGAGGCATTAACAAGCATTGGTGAGCACATACAGTCTAAGAAAATGAAGATGTCAACCGCTAACACAGACATGACTACTTAAGACAACATGAATAGTCAGTGAAAATCAGAATATAACATGACTATCATTGTATGGGTAGAAATAAAAGGAAGAATATAGTAATTTTACCCGTTACACTTTGTAAAATCAGATACATGAATTTATAAGCAGTGCTTTTAATAAAAACAGCAATTTAATTTCAAATAAATATATTTCCTTTCTTTTCCTTCATCATGTATTTTATATGTAACTAACTGGCAAAACATACCAGGTGACTAAAATCAGTAATAATCCAATCCATGATACTCCATTTGCCTTACCTTTAACTTACTTTTCTTACACTAGAAGTCCAGTATCAGTTCCTATAAACTGCCAGAACCTACTCCTGGGCCTAGTGTGACTAGCCTTTTGGACAAGACCAAGGGAGGGGACGTGTGAGCATCTCATGATTCGGCCTGTTCTTCTCCCAGTGGCAGCAGGAGCTGCTCCTAGTTCTCCTGCTCTTCATAGTGAGCATAACCGCTGGCATAAGTCCTTCCTAAATTCAAACTAGTGAACAGATCTGATGACTCGGCATCCGAGTCCTTCCCCTCTTCTTCCTCCTCTTCCTCCTCTGCTTCTTCATCCTCCTCCTCCTCATCATGGTACCCAGTATCTGCATACTTGTCAGATGACAGGTTCTTCCAGTAAGAGTCATACCCAGAAGCTCCATCTCCCTCTTCACCTCCAGTCTGTCTGCCAAATTTCAAAGAGCGAGCTACAAGAGACAGTCACATACACGTCATCAATTAGTGCCAATGCTCACATACCCCACTGCCATGGGGTACACCATTACACTAGTGCTACTCTTATATGAGAAGGGAAGTATTGTCCTAATGTCCTCAGAAAAGTCTACACAACACAAGCACAAATAACTGAGGCAAACATCAAACCTCAGTGAATATTAGTACATTTCTTTTATCAAACTGAGAAACTGTACCACACATTTCCCAAGTCTATAAAATCTGACTTGCTTATGACAATACAATTATCCTTTCAAACAAAAAGATAAATTACACACACACACACACACACACACACACACACACACACACCAAGCCTTACTTGACATGCTGAGATCCTTTGTTTCCTGAGTTTCATGCCCACATTTTGGGCAAGGAGGCTGTTTCCCTTTTTCTTGCTTAAACACCTTGCTCCTTGTATGTTCGTCACAGAAACAAGCCTATACAGGAGAAGCAGAAAGAAGCCAGTGTTTAATTTAAAAGATATAAGACACCGTTCAATATGACAAGAAAATCTGAACATAGTTTTGTTTGAACAGAGTTAAGAATTGGATGGGGACTAGACACATGCTCTTGATTTCTGATTTGGACTTTTTAAAGGGAAATGGATTTTGCCAGGACTAAACACAAGGCAAACACTTACACAGAGGAGGACATGGAAAGTGGCTTATCTACTTATTCATACTTGAGGTCCTTGATAACAAAATGGTGGGGAGTCTGTTCATCTTGAGGGTACACCACCACCCAACTTAGGAGTAGAAAGAAAACCTCAAGGCCCTAAGTACTGAGGAGAGAAATGCAGAGGGCCGCTGAACACCATGGGATCTCAGCTGACCTCACGAGGGGAACAGGGGTAGTGAGCAGAGACAGACTAGCACAGAAGCTGCACAGGCAGACACTTCACTCTACGGAAAGCCATTGCTCAGCACTCAGCAGAATCGGGAAAGAAGGAAGGCAGGATGCGGACAAGGCTGCAAACAAGAAATGTTTCTGAGAGAAATAAGTTCTCTGGTGATCTCTGTCTGAAAGGAAGGAATGCCAGAGATAGCCTAAAAAGACACTATGGAAATCTTCTCCACCCACTCTTCTAAGCAGGAGCCATGTAATACGTAGCCCCAGGATTCCAGTCACGATGCTCTCTACAAACAGAAGGCTCAAAAAACACTGCACTGGGACGCTGGGGACATGTGGTAGAGGCAACTACTACCAGAAGTGGGTGGCCAATGGGAAGCCACTTAAGTCACTGACTTCTGTGCCACAATCTCAAAACTAAAAGAATTAGCCTGGCTCGGCAGTTTAGGCCAGGAACCACAATACTCGGGGTGGAGGCAGAATTATTGTGAATTCAAGGCCAGCCTGAACCACAGAGCAAGACATAGTGTCAATTAGATAACCAGTTCATTAAATAATTCAAGAAAAGGCTACACCAGCTTTAAGTTCCATATATCTTAGCGCTATAACATGCAGGGCCAGGTGCAAGAGTACAGGGATTCAAATCAAAGTCGGACTGAGACAGCAAGGAGGCACACCTTACAGCGGAGACAGGAGTGCTGGCCAAGTCGGTTGCAGGAGACGCCTGTGAAAGACAAGAGCCATCTTCAAATCGGGCCACTTATTCAGGCCTTGCACATTACTTCTGTTACTTCTGAATCACAGGTGCTCTCTCAATGGCATAAACGCCCAATCAATCAGTTGCTGACCTGCAGGGTTCCAGTACTATAAACACACAAAGCACCCATGCTTCCTCCACAAATAATTTTATTTCTATCTTACACATTCTGCAAAAGTCTAAAAGGGGGGTGGGGGGAGAGACACGCAATATACTTTGAAATACTCTTGTGAAATTTTCTAAGTAAATACTGAATTTTATATACAGTGTGCAGTAAATATCTCAGATCAGCGACTTAGCAACTAAAATCTGTAGATGAGTGACCCCAGAATGAGAACCATACAATGGAAGTGAGTAACTGAAAATGTCTGTCTTTTCCCTAGGGTCGTCAATACCAGGCATCACAGAATAACACTTTACATACACTCTTATTTCAATTAGCCTTTTGAAATTATCTATAAAGATTATAATATTATGAACCCAATCAGTCACTGGTTCTCAACTGGAAAATGCAGAATTGTGGGTACAGGTTAAATACAGACCTCAGATGCCCAATCAAACGTAAGGTGAACTCTCCAGGGAGGAAGCCTGAGTCTCTGCACTGTCAGAAATGCATTAGGAGGGGGCACTTACTGAGGGCACTGAGAAAGGGAGGAAAGGGCTGGGCTTGCTCAGGATATATGATGAAATAAAATGGCCCCGAAAGCGAGTGGCATTATTAGGACATATGGCATTGTTGGAGTAGGTGTGGTCTTGTTGGAGGAAGCATGTCACTGTGGAGGCGGGCTCTGAGGTCTCCTTTATACTCAAACCATGCTGCCCATTGAGACAGACCACTTCTTGTTGCCTATACAAGATGCAGAACTCTCAGCTACCTCTCCAGCACCATGTCTGCCTGAACTCTGCCATGTCCTACCATGATGATAATGGACTGAACTTCTGAACTATAAGCCAGCCCCAAATAAATATTTTCCTTTAAAAGTTGCCGTGATCAGTGTTTCTTCACAGCAATAGAAATCCTAACTAAGACAGTATAGGAACCTAAAAGTGAAAATGTCAGCCGGCAATACATAGGACCAGGAATGCTATAAGAATATCAGTGTCTGATGAAGGCCGAGAAATGAACTGCTCAGTCAATATACCACCATCATCCCCATAGAAAATTTTAGAGCTAACGTTTGGGACTTTTTTTCTATAAACAAAATACACACACACACACACACACACACACACACACACACACACATTAGAAAGTAGCATAAAAGAACTTACTCCTTTTTAAATAACTATTTACACATTTACACTATTCAGAATCCCCGGTCCAGAAAAGCTAACAAAACAACTTACATTTAAATGTCTCTGCTTCTAAAACTTGGCAGCTGGCTTGATGCTCAAACTGATCATCTTCACAAAGAAAATTATGGCAAAATGAACAGCTGAATATTCTGCCTCCTGTGAGAGTAAATACTCAAAATGTAATATCACAAACTTAATAACTTTAAAAATTTCTTACCCATATAATTTTTCAAAGATAGCAACTAATTTCAGTATATCAAAGTATATCAAATTTGCACAGCAAGAGCTAAAATGAAGCTGGTGACGGACTTCAAAATGAACATTAACTATGGCCTCTACTATCTCCTTCCCACTTACAGAACATCACAGGCTAAGAGAGGCTGCCTGTCCTCCCCCAAACTCCTCTCTACTAGCACTTCCGAATACTGTTGGTACAATTATATCAATTATATCCGTGTAAGATTTGAAAGAATCTATATGGAGAAAGATCACACACAAGCTAGCATTTACTCGTAACCAGGTTTAATGTTTGCACCTAATCACTTACCATGGTCCCATACCCCTCGCTCACATTCCACACATTCCGCATCAGTGAGTGGGCAGGTACAGGCATGAGTGCTAAGACACTTCCTCCCGTGGCAAACCCAAGCTTCGCAGAAGTCACATATTGCACCCTGCAACAAAGAAACAAGGGCTCTAGAGCAGCTACCACAGGGCCACTGCAAACACTAAGCAAAGGAACAAAGGCCAGAAGCTAGGAGGAAGGATTCGGAGCTGTAACTGTAGAAAACCTAACAAGTATCTCTCCTGCATCAGACAGCATTCTAGCAGGAAAGAAGGAAATCTCAACTAGGTAATCCAGACTTTAAATCAGAGAACTCTTTCCCCAGCCCCCACACATACCTGAGGGGCAAAGAAGTGGTTACCAGCACAGAAAGAAAGAACAGGCAAAAGACTCAGGCCTGAAGGAACAACGCTGTCCCAGAGAAAACCCCAGACCAGGGAAATTACTATCAACAGTATACATAAAACCAGTATTACTTTCCTCATGGAAAAGTAATCTGGACATGAAGCATAAATGACACTGTAGAATGTAGCAAAACTCACAGCTCATATTTAATATCTCTTTTCATGAAAAATGAAAGTACATCAAATAATCTATTTCTATTTATGGTACTAACATTCCTTCTAAAATCTTATCTAGTAAAGATAATGTATAACTAATAGGTACTTTTTGTCAATTTCAATGTTTGAAACAGATTATCCTTAAGTTCTTTTGAAACTTATTTAACCAAAAGCTTGAATGTTGGTAGGGGTCTGACAACTGGGAATTTATTTGGTGAAGCCTGTTAGAAAGGTACAATGGCACCTTCAGTTAGGTGACCTCTCTGCTGTGGATATCCTCTGTGTAAATAAAATCTGATTGGCCAGTGGCCAGGCAGGAAGTGTAGGTGGGACAAGAGAGAAGAGAATTCTGGGAATAGGAAGGCTGAGGGGAGAGACACAGACAGCCACCACCATGACGAGGAAGATGTAAGGTAATGGTAAGCCACGAGCCACGTGGCAAAGTATAGATTAATAGAAATGGGTTAATTTAAGACAGAAGAAGTTGATAACAAGAAGCCTGCCATGGCCATACAGTTTGTAAACAATGTAAGTTTCTGTGTGTTTACTTGGTTGATTCTGAGCATCTATGGGCCTGGCAGGTGAAAGAGATTTGTCCTGACTGTGGGCCAGGCAGGAAAACTCTAACTACACCTCTCAAATGACAAAGAAAGCGCTGTCATTAGGGAAATGAGCTTCACCCCTCCTGGCTAGCTCTCACAGAACTGGAAGGTGCTGTCACTCCGCTAGAGGAGGGTAAGATGGATGATTAATCTTACCCAGATGCAAATCTTCTAAGCTACAACAGTGACAGTCTTGGCACGACATGGCCACTGGTGCAATCATGGCATGAGTGTTATGGGAGTAACCAACTATTCCTACTTGTATTTAAAACCCTTCTCACTGCCTAATACCTGGCACTATTACCAGGATCAAAAGTTACCTGAAGCTACATAGATCATAGGTCACACCACTATTATTCTGCTAAATGGACACAGAATTAAAATAACTCTTAATGACTTATTGCTATATACATACATAGATCAGTGTGTCTTTCAAACTTCATCAAAGAAGCTTCTGTTCTTGCAATAAATGGTAATTAACACAAGGACCAAAAACTGGTCAACATGCAGAGACTGTGGAGTATAGAAATGACATAAGCCAACCTCCAAGGCTCAGGGATCTCTAACAAACATAGGATTTATGAGCCAGAGATGGTAGAAGACTATAAGGAAACAAAAGTGTACCCCAGACACAATAGGGTAGTCACACACAGAAAAATCACAACTTTGGACAGCATGTACAAAACCTGTGCAAGCTCAAAGCCAGCAAGAGCCTGCACAGAGGTGAGAGATGAGCACAAAGAGAAGCAACTGGTATTTGATAGCTTCTGGGAGAGGAAGAGTCAATTTTCTTGGTAGGCCGAGCATGCTCCAGGGTAGGCCTTACACCTGAAAGTATTTGGGCAACATGAATTGGACTCCATGAGTTAATAAAAAATAACACAAAATTGGATGGATAGATCTGGGAAGTGGTGGAGGCCAATATAATGGAAATATATTGTATGAAATTCTCAAGGAATTAATAACATTTTTAAATCACATTAAGATACTGGTTAAATGGCTTTATGTTGGAAACCCACTACTCTAGACATGACAAGCAGCTTACCACCATAGCAAGGCCAGTACTGTAGACACCAGCATGCTTGATGACACAGTCTGAAGACTTCATCATGCACTTGGTTTTTCCTGGTGAAAAAAAAAAAAATATGTGCACTATTAGCTCTACAAATTAGTACATACAAGAAAGTGTTCACTAATTCCTCTTTGATCTAGCCTAAGAGCCTCTGGAAATAATATTTTAAAAAATTAAAAAATGAAACCAGTTTATTTTCCCACTTGAATAAAAAGGCACATGGGTATATATCTCATTACCTGAATCAGATGATCTGAGACTAGGAATGTATTAATCTATAAAAGCTGTTATATAATAATTTATATGCAATATGCTAATTCATACTTGTAATGAAATCAGAAGTTGCAGGTTATGCACTATAATCCAATGATCATTTTGACAGTTTCAAATCTTATGAACTTCAAGTGAATCAAAACATTGTAAAAAGCACACTTTAAAATGAATTTTATATTCCTAAATCAAATTCCTAAATAGAAACTGGCTTGGACTTACCAGTTATTTCTTGCCACAGACTATCAAAAGGCACACCAAATGATTATAACTCTAATTGTTGCACTTGAAGTTTATCCATATATAAAAATCACAACATCCTGAAAGATGCTTATCTACAAATTACTAACCCCAACCCTGCCAAGAAATCTGTTCATCAGACATTATGTCAAGATTAGTGACCACATATTAACTGCCCATCAGACTACAGAAGGGAACACGAGACAAACAGAAGATGCTCGGTTGCCGGTATCTTGTTTCCTGAGAAGCAAAGTTAGGTAACAGGAACTGGAGAGAAAGAGAAACTGGACACGGGGCAGCAGCTACCAACTGATCCGTGACATATGAGTCTGCAACAGAAAATGCATCTGAACAGAGTTCTATCTACAAAGTCCAAGCCTAGAGACACTGACAACGCAGGGCTTGCCCTTTGCCCTTCCACAAACGTTTTCTCAGCCTGCATTCACTTGATTTAGTACAAAAGAGGCAGGTGAGTGTTTGATCTACAGGTTCTTTCCACTGACTGCAGAACTCAACCAATGACCTCTTGAGAAACTAGAACTATACTAGAAATATTCCATATGTAACCCTAATCACCAACCTGCTGCTCTGCGAAAGTATGTATAAATGGACACCCCCAAACTGCTCTATTTAAAGCAGTCTAAGTAAGGAGGGCATGTGTTCAAGAAGAACACTGAGGGTAAACCTGAGGAAAGGTGACTAGGCTCCCTAAGGCAAGTGGTTAGGAACACATAGTAGATGTCCCCCAGATGAGAGGTAATCTGGCAAAGACCACAACACTCTCAATGTAAGTGTTTTCTGATCATACGTGTTAGCATACTAAGAGTCTGCGAAGATCACTGAGGAAACACCAATCCTTCTCTAAGAAAGACCATTTAGTTTTATTTTGAATTATTTTAGGGAAATAGCTCCACCTATACTTGACAACTGCCAGATAAACATTTGATAAAAACATGCCTTCATAGTTGTATACTTACCACACTGTGCACATATTGGTAACTTCTGAACAGAATTACAAAAATAGCAAAATGCTCTATTCTTCTGCCGCCTTGTCATGTAAAACAAAAATTTTAAATAGGGTCAATTTCAGACAAAGGAGAGACTATTTTATTGCTGTGCTGGTTAGTGTTGGTCAAGTCCACACAAACTAGAGTATCTGAGAAGAGGGAGCATCAGCTGAGGAAGTGCCTCCATTAGTCTGGCCTGTGGGCATGTCTGTGCAGCCTTGTCTCAAGTGCTAACTGATGGAGGAGGACCCACCGCAGGCAGTGCCAGCCCGGGCAGGTAGTCCTGGGCAGCACAAGAAAGGTGGCTGAACTCGAGTGTGGAGGCAAGCCAGAAAGCAGCATTCCTCCACCGTCTGCAACAGCTCCAGCCCCAAGGGTCCTGCCTTAAGCTCCTGCCCTGCTTCCCTCAGTGCTGGATGACGAAATAAACCCTTTCCTCCCCAAGTGTTATATCACAACAAGAAGCACACAAAGACAGTTTCACACAGAAAGAAAAAGAAATAAAGAAAATTTACCTCTGACACTTGTCACATTCCTGTAAAATTTAAAAGATAGCATTAATTTTCTGCTGGCTGAAAATGGAAAATTTACTTACATTATACAGACTATTTTCTTTCCCACATTAAAATGTAACTGATTCTACACCCCAATTCCAGCTCCAGCCATGTGTGCAAGCTCTTGTACTCAGGCCACTAGCAAAGGTAAACAAACAAGTTACACTGTGATCCACAATGGCAGAAGCCATGTTACAAAAGTTCAACATCCTGGGTTAGCGTTTGGTTGTCTTAAAGAAACCAAATCCTGGATAGAAAACACAAACAAGTCCTTGCTCAATTTCCTGTTTTAATTAAAAACATCCTATTTGTCTACACTGGGTGGACACTAGAAATACAGAAGGACAATGTAATAAAGATCACAAACTATCTACATTGAAATGGGGCCACCATGCCCCTAGCCTGGTCTACTCTTCAGGGTCAGGTCACTACCGGTCTTTCCCCAAATCCGCTCTAGACTCTTCTCCATTCCTTCATTTACGCTAATACTTTCCCTTTTCTCTCTTCCTGCTGAGCACTGTAGTAAAGAACAGTTTTCTCTGTAAGCTGCACTCCCTCCCACACACGCAGTTTTACTTAATCCGAAGTGGTAGTAAAGAAAGACACAGCACAGGACTGGAACGCTACTGAAATACTTCGCGAGGTCTACTCTCATACATGCACTTGCATATGCTAGTCACGTAGTTCTGTCTGCTTAGCACCCCTCTTTTCTGAAAAGAACCTGACATTCACAATACAGTTCCCACTGTCACATCTGTACCGTGAAACCTGACCCTGTACACCATAAATATCAGTCCTGGGACAGACAAAAAAAAAGGGGGGGGGGACTCAAACCCAACCTCTGAGAAGTCTTTCTTCCTGTGACCTCCACAAAGTGATAAATGCACACTAAAGAAACAAAGAAGGTAAACAAATAAAGGACAGCCATCCTCGGAGGTGCAGGAGCTAAAGAAGGGGAAGCAGAGAATGCAGGACCCAGCTGGCCCTCGCTCTCTTACACCCTTTCTTGTTCCCACTACTTGGAGCTACTGCTCCAGGGAACTCCTTGTCCCTACGGCTAAACTGTGTCTCTGTCATTTATAAACAAGTCCCATGGACACTAGAGAATTCAGACTTGTAAAAGAGGCACTCGATCAGCCATTAATGTTGCACCAGAGTCCATGCAGGGTATGTATTCTGATGAATAATAAACATTTGCTAAATTAAATATTTAATTTTGAAAATAAAGCATTTCAAACAGTCATACATTCTTCAGGACCAACCTGCTCAGCATGGGCAAAGTTAGTTAGGAAAACGGGATATGTCTAGAAATCAGGGTGCTCAAGCAGGAGATCAATGAGTGAAGAACGCTAAGAGAAAATGATGAAAACCCAATGAAAAGAATAAGGTGAGTTGAAGAATACAGAAGAGCTGGAACCTCTCTCTCTCTGTTCCTATTATCCACTCTCCTTCAATATCTATTATCAACAGTATATGAGGTAATAGGCCACGCTTCATAAATAATATGCAATCTAACAACAACAACAACAAATCACTGTTACTCAGTAAAAACAGTGACCAGGCCTCTAACATGTGGCACAAGTAGAGAGCGCATGCGCACACTGCAGATGGTCACTTTCTCAGATTTTAATACGGTGCTACCCAGCTGTGCCTTTCACCCACCAGCCGCTGTCTGAAGCAGCTCTTACCATGGAAGCATTGCACGGGTGCTTTGCTAAGTCCACAGCACTTCTCGACGCTCTGAGCTGTTTCTCCCGCTCGCGGCGGTTCTCGGCCTTCTTCCGCGCACCGGTCTTCTTTTTCGGCATTTTCCCTTTCTAAACAAGAAAACAGACTCAGTGTTTATACTCTCCTTAAATCGGAAACTCACCTCCGTCACTTTGACAGTCACACATGTCCCAAGCCGTTAGACAACACTACACACACACACACACACACACACACACACACACACACTACCCCGCCAAAGCTTCTAAATTAGGACCCCTCTGCACTACCAAACAACTTTACAACAGCACAGGCACCGAAAGAACTCACCCTAAAGCCAGTGTTTTTTTTACTCTAAAGTGAACTATTCTGCTCTTCATTCAAAAATAAAAGATAAAAATGCAGCACTAATAGAAAACGGCTAAACACTCATTCTGTGCCAAACTGAAATCAGCATTCTGAGAGAGAGAACCACACCCCTACTGCAGCCACCCACACGGCATTGGACGGTACACTCTTGATGAGATAGTATCTAAATAAAAATCCAGCAAGCCAAGCACTAACTGCAGAGCAACCCATTTTCTCTGGTTGCTTTCCCTGCGTGTCGCTCCTGCCTAGGAGCAGCTATTTTAACAGGCCAGATGCCTCGGAGTTTGGTTCCCATACACACATCACACCTTACAAAACTGGTTTCCAGCACTCAGAAAAACTACAGTGTAGAAAACCAGGCTTCTGTTTCCTTATTCCAAAGCCCGATCCTTTGGGCAGTCCTAAGAGCTAAATAGTGGTTAATCATCGTGGCCAAGCCACGGGACTTCTGTCAGTATTTAAACTTAAAGTCTGGAGCGTGGGGCTCCAGAGAGACCACGGGTGACCCATTCTCGACCCACTAAGACATCTCAGACCTAATTTTTTTCTCGAACTTGTTTCTGACAACGACGTGGAAATTCTCTCGGCTCACGCTTGGACTCCAGTGACAGGAGAGCCGCACTGGGTGGCGGGGCTCTGGGAGGCCCGGAGGCGGGGGCGCGGGAGACCCACGCGGCTCGCGACCCGCCACCCGCCCGCGGGTCCCCACGCTCGGGGTCCCCGCCCACCACGTCGCTCAGCCTCGCGGGGACGCGCCGCTCACCGCAGCGGTCGAGGACGCAGAGGCGAGTCCGACCCGCGGGCCAGAACTCGGGGAGATCGCTCCGAGATTCCTGGAGGCAGACAGAGAACGTTTCCGACCGCGGAAGCCGGGCCGGATGTCCGTCCGCGTCAGAGCACCCAGGCTGTACACGTCACCGGAAGAATGCGGCATGCCACGCCCACTTCTGTTTGCTCCGCCCTGATCTCGCCTCCTCCCGCGGGAGGCGGGGAGTGGGAGAGCTCGGCTTTGCCTTCCCGGAATTGGATTTGCGAGAAAGGGAGTAGGCTAAGGGGGATTGAGAAGGACAGTAGAGGTCAGAGAGCGCAGGGTCTCAAGCCGTGTGGTATCTGATTATTCTGATTTTATTATTTTACTCTGAGGAATTGAAAAGTCCAAAAGGAAGATAAAGATGAACTCACAAAAAATTTTGAAAGAGAAAAATGAATTCGCTAGCAATTTTTTCGGATCCTTTTGGAATCCTTCCCACTATGTGACCCTAACAAGCCTCCCATGTCACATCTTTCTCTTTATTGTTTTCCAAGCCTCAGAATGAATGGAAGCCTGGCCTTGAACCCATGACCCTCATGCCTCTGCCTCTCAGTGCTGGGGTTATTGGCATGCGCACCAGAGACTGTGTTTTATTGGTTATCTCACAATCCCGACATTCTGAGTTCTGAGCTGCTCTTGGTTTCGCTCTGTTGTGTGGATTCTGTTCAATTGTGAGCAAATCCACGTTCTCGGCTCTGTGGCTGAAATCTGACTACACTTTCCCACAAGACTGCCTGCTTTAAATAACATGAAAGGATACGTGGAGCTTTCTCTCTTCACTTACCCCTGGGGAGGAGGTCCTTGGCGTTGCTTCCAGTACCACACTAATTATCACTTACTGTCTGTCACCCTCTATACTTGAGTGTGGCTATTTTATACTCACTCATAATTCTGCCCTTACCTTTATTCTCGTTCCAGTGGAGGACTTGTCATTTTTGTTTCTTGATTTCTTCATCCCCATCTGCTATCACCTTTGCTACACTCCACAAAGTCACTTGAATGACCACACATTGAGACTAATCTCCAAAGAGAGCTGCTTCATTACTAAAATCCAAATTCCAATGCCTTAGCTTACGAGCCTCCTAACATTGCCAATTCCCTCCCAAAATTTTTCTTGCTACTGGGAATTTCAAATCTTTCTGTTCTCTACTCTCTTTCACCATCCTGTTTTCTTCAGGTTTTTTTTTTTCTTTTGAGTCCCACTAACTAAAACACAGTCCCATCACGCTAGTCACAATTTTTCCCCTAATCCTAGTAATTAAACAATGTACCTTTTCCTTCCTACATTGAGTTTCTGAGGGGTTTTGTTTGTTTGTTTGTTTTTGCGGGGGAAGGAGCTAGCACATAAACAGGTGTATGTCATTAAACTCACACCTTTCAGGATTGCCCCTCTGTCCTATTTTTTTCTAATCAATTCTGTCATTCTCATTTCCCACAATAATCAACAGCCTTCCTTTTCTCAACCTTGCACCACTTATCAGTTTCAGCAGAAATCACCATCTTCTCTTTGTATAAAATGAGGACATGACCACTCCAAGAAATGGCTAAGGAGAAGGTTTTTATTGTCAACATGAGGGAGAGTACAGCCAGAGGCATCTGGAAGAGTCCAGAGCAGGGAGAGAAAGTAGTAGACTAGACATGGCCAAGAGACTGAACCAGGCCATGAGAAGAGAGAGACACATGGAGAGGGAGAGCGGGGAGAGAGAGAGAGAGAGGAGACAGAACCAAGGGAACAAGGAGAACTTAGCCAAGAGAGTGTGTGGCCGAAATGGCAGGCTTATACAGGAATGAGAAGCTAGAGAGGGTGGCCAAAACGGCAGGGTTATACAAGAACCTCGAAGCTGGGGGAAGGGAAGCTCATGAGCTGGAGAAGTTTAAGGTGGGGTTGAGGTCAAAAGAGCTGAGTGGAGCCACAGGTGCTGGTGAGCTGGCCAGCATGCTAGCAGGCACCACAGCCTGCCTTTTGTCCTGAGTTTCTTTGGAACCTGATACTCTTTCACAAACAGAAAATGTCTACAACAGCTGGTCTGTGTCACGTTTTTGTTCCTTGCATTCTGGTCACTTTGTGTGCCCTTCACAATTTAACACATGAAGAAACTCACAGGGAGGTAATATGCAACTTGGCCCCAAATTATATAGCTATGCCTTGAGTGGTCATCTAGTATAGCAGGAATCCTTGTGTGCTCTTGGGCTGGGAACAAAGTTCAGTGGTTGAATGCTTGCCCGGCATGCAGAAAGACTACTAAAACTATGTGAGTTAAAAATATGAAACTTTTAAACACTTCATTAAAAAATAATACCTGTAAATCTATTTCATATTAACTTAAATGGTATTCACAATGGAAAATGACTGTACTTTCCTATACAAAATACATAGATAAGTGAAGGAACCTGGCTCATAATTGGAGTATTAACAACATCTGCCTGATCATGTTCTTCCAAGTTCCATGTGCTTCCTTCCACCCTTCACCAGCATGATGACTAGGACTCCTCCTCCTCCTCCTCCTCCTGCATTCCAGTCTTCCTCCTCCTCCTCCTGCATTCCAGTCTTATTATGTGGACCACAGCTTGAGCCTACAGTCCTACCTCAGCTTCCCAAGTGCTGGGATTACAGATGTGGGCCACCACATCTGTCTTCTCAGTGTCTTATAATTATACAAACTGACCAGTATCCTTATTTATTGCCCATCCCCTTAGTCTATAGGCACATCATACTCGAGTAGATGCCTCCTCAGCATTCTGCAGGTCAGGTCTTGCCATTCATTGTAATATTTGTGCCAACTTACTGTAACTTAAACTTGGCCACGTGCCTAGTGTTCAGATGGAGCTGGGGGCAGACTCTAGACTCTAAGGAGGCATCTGTGTGGGTTCCAAAGAACAGAGAAGATTAGCCAGTAATTGTAGGAGGCATGAAGGTCTTTGTGCTCATAGATATGCACTAGGGGAACCTGCAATGTTAAGGAACACAGGGTTGTTCCTTCAAGGAAAGGAATACAAATCTGTTATCCACCTAGAAGGCTGTTGTAGACTGCTTTCTAGTCTAATGGCCTTTGCGATATCTGTGTGGCCAGAGAATGTTCCGGAACCAGATCCTCCCCAGACTCTTATCATAAATATGTTTTTATTAATCAATCAGAAACCTGTTTTTCTCAGTCAATCTACAGAACTCATCTTTATGGACTTTACAGAGAGTTCCGATGTAGTCATGACTGATCTGTATTTAGCTTACTTTGTTTCTTAAGGAGATTGATGTATGCTTTGTTGTGAATGCAGGACTGAGTTAATTATCAGAATAGTTTTCAATGAATTGTGCTGTGCTTAAATATGCTTAAATAAACAAGTGTGGTCAGACTCCTGAAGTTTGAACCAACACTGGCTGCTGAGTTGTGGTGAGCCAAACTGCCTTCTGGCCATGAAGGTTGCAGAGACCCAACAATTATCTGGGGAAGGTGGTCTGCAATGAGGCTCAGAGGATTAAGGAGAACTGGAAATTTAAGACTTTTAGGTGTCACAACTCATCCCATCGCACCAGAGTCTGTCTGAACAACATCCTGACCTTGAAACAGCCATGCTCCCCCAGTTTTGTGGTTAATCTCCTTTGGAGCTCAGCCACACTTATGATTAAAAGTTGGGCCAGTTCCTGGGTTCTTCTGCCTTCCTACTGCAGAATAAAAGCCTCTTTCTTTCCTAGCAGCGACTCTCTCCACTTTACTGTTAGGTTTTAAATCCAATTAAGCACGTTTGGCTTTTTTTCTTTTCTTTCTTTTTTTCTTTTTCTTTTTTTTCTGTTCTCAAATAATTATTTTACTTAGCAACCAGCACTGCCATTATATTACTGTTTCCCTCATATTTTTCCAAATGCTTGATACATTGCACCCATTAGAATATTATCTTCTATTAGAATACCATCCCAGTTCATTACTGATGAAGGTTTTAACCACTGCACTATTACCCCATGCCAAGGACTATCTGTCTTATGCCTGTCACCAGTAAGAGGTCCTCAGAGCAGAAAAGTGGCCATGATTCAAGTCATAAAGTCTATCTTAGTTTCTACTTTTATGGACCAGACCTGGCACTAATGCCTTGAAAACATACTGTGAGTCAGAATTAAGTAGAGGCAGTCTGTTTGGGAAAGCATTTGGGAACAACAGGTGTGCAACAGGTGGTAATGGATTGGATAGAGTGAAGAGCTAATCGGAGTTAGACCGTCAGTGACGGTCTTGGCCCACAATCCAAGATGTTTCTCCACTATTGTCCTGACTTAGGACAGATTAATTGGGCCTTTGTAAGCCTCTGACATTCAGATTTTGCTGAAGGGCAGCCAATGGACAGGGTGTGTCCTGAGGTACGTTGCTAATGAAGAGGTTGAACAGCAGCTGATCAGGGTCAGCCTGCTACAGTCCCGGCAGCTCAGCTACACAGACCATCACTTCTGAAGAAGGACATTCATTGATTGCAAAATAAATATTCAAAATATCTTACTATTCAGATCCTCAATGCAAGAATTCCAAAAAGTATGTGTTAGGAACAGAGAAATGGAATTAGAAGGAAGGAGAGAGATCTAGAATGTCAAATGTGTAATAAGTCCATCTAATGTATAAGTATAAAGCAATACAATTTAAATTTAGGTATAGAAGTAAAATACACAGAAGTAAAATACCACCAAGATATAATTCAAATCAAATACTGACAGATTTTTAATGGAATTTGATAAACTGATATACAGATGATAGTCACAAAAAGACTAGACAATTTAAACCCCAGCAGAAGGAGAATATCATTATGTATTTGAAAGCTTCAATATAGTAATTAAGACAATCTTGTATAATGTTGGTCACAAATACTTAAGCAAGGGCACCTGCATAGAGGGAGGGCTTAAAGAAGGAATACATGCAATAGGGAACATGGAGAGTATATGAATCACATTGTTGACTAAATGAAGTGATCCAGTCAGCTGTACATATAAAGGAATTGGGAACCAACTTTACAACACATAAAAATTCCAGGTGAGGGGCTGGAGAGATTGCAGAGTGATTAATAACACTGCCTGCTCTTTCAAAGGACCTGGGTTCAATTCCAAGCACCCTCATGGCAGCTCACAACTGTCTGTAACTCCAGTTTCAGAGGATCTGATGCCCTCTTCTGTTATCCATGACACTGTATACACATGGTGCATGGACATACATGCAGACAAACACTCATATCCATAAAAATAAATAAGATCTTTTTTTAAAACCTTAGAATTCCAGTTATATTAAACAGCTAACTGTACAAAGCAAAAACAGAAAAGCAACTCAGGAACATAAAGGGGACACCTATATTGAAATGGGATAATGCTTAAATAAAACACAAGGATGAAAAGCAATCAAACAAGTGGTGAATTCAGAAAATAAAACTTCTCCATAATCAAAGAAATCATAGAAGAAAAGTATAAATAAAAATGAAAAGAGTTTTGACAATCTGACAAAAGTTTATATACAGGTGAAATAACTCTACTTGGTGAGAAAACTTTAGTGGATCCTAAGGAATTATAGACAAAGGATAAGAACTAGGGCTTTTAATAGAACAGAAAATTCTAATTACATTTAAAATATCCAGATCAGTACCAGGATGGGATGCCATTTATGGTGGTTGGAATGAAAATGACCCCCAGAGGCTTGTGTATATAAGCATTTGAGCCTCAGTTAGTGGTGCTATTTGGGAAGGTGTAGGATGTGTGGCCATGTTGGAGGAAGTATGTCACTAAAAGAAGGCTTTGAAAATGACATTTCCAATTGCTCTCTCTGCTTGCTTCTTACAGTTCAAGATGTGAGCCCTTAGCTTTCTGCTTCAGCTGCTATGTCTGCCATTTTGCTGCCATACTGGCCCACCATCATGGACTCCACCCCACAGTGATCATAAGCCTAAATAAACACTGTCTTCCATAAGTTGCCTTGACCATGGTGTTTTATCACACCAACAGAGAAGTAACTAATATACCATTTAACACCCATCACATTGAGCAGAATTTTGACAGCCTGGCAACCTGAAGTATTTAATCTGGTGGAAGTATATATTGTTACACCTGTGCTGGAGACCATTCAGGTACATTGAAGGGAATAAAACACATGCAGAACCAAAGACTCTGCAGTTTTTGGTGTCTAACAGAAGAAATATGCAAGTAATTATAACACTGTCAAACAGCAATTTTTAAGGTATATGCTATCTATGTAATTTAATAGTAAAAATTCATGAATTTAATATTTGATGATCAAAGTAGACAATCACAACATATTATGCATAGCTGAAAGAAAAGTCAAACTGAAAGGTTATATATGTAAAAATCTTAAAAATTGTATGCATTATCTATGCACATACAACAGATTAAATAGAAGTGTGAAAACATGCCTAGACATGGGACTCATGAGCTTTGACCCTGGAGAAGGGAGGAGAAATGATGATGTGGGAGTTTTAGGTTTAGCAACAGCAACCACAATGCACTAGAAAGCTCAAGACTTAAAAGACCAACAATACTTAGTGTAATTATTTTTTTAAAACTTTACTCTCTGTTCTTCAGGGGGGCCACCACACAACTCCCAATAAATTCACATGGGGGCTTATTCTCACTTATAAATGACCAGCCTTAGCTTGGCTTGTTTCTAGCCAGCTTTTCTGAACTTATGTTGTCCCATCTACCTTTTGCCTCTTGAATTTTATCCTTCTCTATTTCTGTATTTCTTTTTTTACTTCTTACTCCATGGCTTGCTGTGTAGCTGGGTGGCTGGCCTCTGAAATCCTCCTCCTTCTCTCACTCCTTGATCTTTTCTTCCCAGGTTTCTTCTTCTATCTATTCTTTCTGCCTGCCAGTCCTGCCTATTCTTTCTCGTGCCTTGCTATTGGTTTTTCATCTCTTTATTAGACCAATGAGGTGTTTTAGACAGGCACAGTAACACATCTTTACAAACAAATGCAACATCAAAGAATGCAACATATCTTTGCATCGTTAAACAAATGTTCCACAGCATAAACAAAAGTAGCATATCTTAAAATAATATTCCACAACAACTTAGTGTTGGTAAAGACAGGGCGCACCTTATTTGGGGACTTTTTCAGTTATGGGGAGTAGAATTTGGGACAGATGCTGAGCAAATTATTTAACATATATACACATGTAACATATAGGTAAAGTGTATGCAAAAGAAAGCTCATAACAACACTCTTGTATTAAGCTCCAAATTAAATAACCCAATTATTCCTTGTCAGGACAATGGGTGAATAGTTCATGCCATATCATTGTATTGAAAACAAGAATGGGAAGATGACATCTTAGAAAACATTGTTGTGCAAAAGAGGTTTAGGACAAGAAAAGAAAAAACACCACACCAAAAAATTCAAATCCAGTCAAAACCAATTGACCTGAAAGTCAGGAAACCTTGGAGAGAAGATGGTGGTGTTTTATTTACAGGGGCAAAATCAGAAAAGAGTATCTACAGGTCGTGCATGTGGGAAGTCCCCCATTGGCTCACCTGTTGGAACACTTCGTTCCTAGCAGGTGGATCTGTGTGAGGACATCTTGGAGCCTTTAAGCAGTGGAGGCTTCCTGTGAGAAGTGGGTCACTAGGGATGGTCTTTGCGTCTTCATAGGCTGGCCCCACTTCCTGTCCTGTTTCCTGAGTGGTCGACACAGTGTGGCAGCCAGCTTGCTGCTCCTGTCACCTGCTTCCCTGCCCACTGCCACGTCTCCACTGCCATAGTGGGCTGCATCTTCTGGAACTGCGAGCCAAACTCAACCCGTTCTCCCTTAAGTTTTGTTAATCCCACCAATCAAGAATAAGGCCACTATCACAGTTCAAAGCCACATTTGAAGCAAGCTTTAATGAAATACTGGCTAGGTGGATGGGCTCTGGCCAGGTCCTTCTCTGGTTTCCCAGATAAAATGCCCCCAAATCAAGTTCTGCAGTGGCTTAGTATTTCCCATCAGGTCAACCCGGGGCAAGTGTACATCCTGACGTATTTCCTGCCTGTGAGCCTCCTGCCCACATGTGGTTAAGGACACTGATTGCATCAAACAGACCTTTTTAGGGGAGTGAACACATGTGGCTTGTTATGTCCCATAAACAATAGCCTCAAACATTTCAGGAGCTATCTGTCCTTGGGCAGGGGGCTTGCAGGTCAGAGGCATTTTTACTTCATGGATCTCTTAGGCACAGTAATTAAAACTTAAGCTGTAACTTTGATTCTCACGGTTGCTTTCGTCAGGACATTTTTATCACAGCAACAGGAAAAGTAAACAAGCCACAGAGATGACAGACAGCTCAGGTCTGTTTATTTCCAGAGGCAATTCTCTGTGAACCCCTCCCCACCACACACACTCCCCGTACAATTTCTTCCTCTTTAATCATGAAAGTAAAATCCCATTTTTCTGCTTTTAAGTATCAATTATAATTTATTAATTTAATCTCTAACCATCAACATAGATAACACTAAGGAGTTGTGTTTTGATAAAAGGAAACTAAAATTGAAATACTTACATGCAAAATGATAAAGTAATTCAAAGTATTCATTGTGTCTCCCTGACAGCACTTCTCATGCCTGCTATTTTTAAAGGCAAAATTGCTTTTTCACTTTGGGGTACTGACTCAGGGGCTCAGGTGAGGCCAAGCCACTCATGCAGCACATTGCCTGGAGGCAAAGTTACTGACCGAGTCAGGCAGATTTGAGAAATTAGTTTATTCTGAAAATAAAAATTCATTTGTTGATGTGGAATATTCATATAGTGAGATATCTTTTCATTCATACCGGACTATATGGGTGGACCACAAATGCATCATGACAAATGACATAGCTATAGGAGGACCCCTACCCTGAAATTCTGAATGGTGGTTGCCAGAGGAAAATGTGGGATCGTTAATCAAAAGGTCCAATTTTCAGGAGTACAAGATAAACAGGCTTCTGAGATTCTCTGTATTGTGCCTCCAGAAGACAGTCCTGTGTCATGTGCTTAAAACTTCATTAATGTGATGGATATCATGCTGTGTTCTCACCACCTGTCATGGATTAAATAAAAATGATCCCTCATATAGGCTCATAGGGAGTGGCACTATTAGAAGGTGTGGCCTTGTTGGAGGAAATGCATCACTAGAGGGTGGACTTTGAGGTCTCAAATGCTTACGTCAGATCTAGTGTGACATTCACTTCCTGCTGCCTGCCAATCCATATGTAGAACTCTCATCTCCTTCTCCAGCACCATGTCTGCCCACTCGCCACAATGCTTCCTGCCATGACAATAATGGACTAAACCTCTGAACTGTAAACCAGCCCCAATTAAAAGTTTTCCTTTATAAGAGTTGTTGTGGTCATGGTGTATATTCACAGCAACAGAAACCCTAACTAAGACACCAACATAGAATTGAAAAATTCATTTTCTAACTTGTAACATTACTTCCCAAATCCAGGTACCTATATTGTTCACATTCTCTACATCCCATCATCCTCATTGCTCAGATAGGACATAATTATGGTTCACAAAATTGCTGTGTCACCCATTGTTTCTCAGCTCCTCCATGACATCTCAGTGCTCAGTAAAGCTGATAAGCAATCCTTTGGCAAGTTTATATTATGTAAGAAAAAAGTCTTATACTGTTCATAACTACTTAGCAACTTACTTTTTCCATTTTCCATGGTTATCCCACCTTATTATCCATTGACCCAGTCTGTCATAAGGAAGATATCAAGTGTCACCCATGACCAATCAGGTTTATAAATGTCTTATATATCGTATCTTATACCTTTATGGTTCTTTCTAGTTTCCCAGGATTTATTTCAACATTCATTATGATGTTGTAAAAAATTAATAAAATATTAATTTAAGATGTGTTACATTCATTTATGCTGTGGAACATTTGTTTAACGATGCAAAGATGTGTTACATTCTTTATGTTGCATTTGTTTAGCTCTGTAAAGCTGTGTTACTTTGCCTGCCTAAAACACCTGATTGGTCTAATAAAGAACTAAATGGCCAATAGCTAGGCATGAGAAAGTATAGGTGGAGCTTCCATATAGAGATAATAAATAGGAGAAGAAATCTAGGCTCAAGAGAAGAGGGAGGAGTGAGACAAAGAGAAGAAGAAGAGGATGCAAGGGATCAGCCACCCAGCCACACAGCCAGCCATGAAGTAAGGAGGGAAGAAAGATGAAAATCCCAGAAGCAAAATGTAGTTAGAGAGAGGATAAGTTAAGTTAGAAAAGCTGACTAGAAACAAGCCAAGCTAAGGCCGGGCATTCATAAGTAAGAATAAGTCTGCTGTAGGACAATCCTTTTCTACACTATGAATATGTGTTACTCTCATTTGCTAATAAAAAGCTGATTGGCCGATACCTGGGCAGGAAGAGACTGAACATGAGAGACAGACTAGGAGAATTCTGGGAAGAGGAAGGGTGGAATCAGAGAGTAGCCAGCAAATGCAGAGAAACAAGATGAGAATGTCATACTAAAAAAAGGTACCAAGCCACATAACTAAACATAAATAAGAATTATGTGTTAATTTAAGTGTACAAGCTAGTTAATAATAAGCCTGAGCTATTGGTTGAGCATTTATAATTAATATAAACCTGTATGTGGTAATTTGGGAAGTTGCTGCCAGGTATTTGTGAGCAGGAGTTCAGGACAAGAAAGTTCCCATTACATAAGTCTCTTTATATTTATCTGGGAGCTGAGTGACAGGCCCTCAAAGAGTGAAAAAAAGTACATAATGATATTTATCACCTACACAAACTCCATTTTTGAGTGGTTATTATTGGCAATTTATAAAAAGGAAGCTGAAAGGCAGTTATAATTGTCATCATAAATATATGTATTCAAAATTAAGTTTGGGGACTTGTTTTAGTCAGTGTTCTATTGCTGTGAAGAGACACTATGACCACAGCAACTCTTACAAATGAAACATTTACTAGAGGCTTGCTTACAGTTTCAGGGGTTTAATCCATTATTGTCATGGCAGGAAGCATGATGGCATGCAGGCAGGCATGGCACTGGAGAATCTCTGAGAGTTCCATACCCAGATCAGCAGGCAGTAGGAAGAGTGAGAGCCACTGGGCCTGGCTTGAGCTTTTGAAACCTCAAACCCACCCTCATTGGCACACGTCCTCCAAGAAAAAGGCCATACCCAATCTTCAAGTAATATCACTGTTTGATGACTAAGCATTCAAATATATCAGCCTGTCAGATCCATTTTCATTCAGACCACCCCAGTGCTGGAAAAAATGGTTCAGTGGTTAAGAGTCTTAGCTGCTCTTCAGAGGACCCAGGGTTTTATCCCCAGCACCTATACGGGAGCTTATAACTGTCTAGAATTCCATTCCAGGGTATCCAATGCCCCCTTTGCCCTCTTTGGGTACTAAGCATGCACAGATATACATGGAGGCAAAACACCCATACAATAAAATAAAAATTCAATTTGTCAGATTTCCCAAAAGAAGAGATACCTTCTCCTTAGATCTGTGAACACAGAGCACTGCAATCTAGACACTTGGATCTCTGAATCCATTGATACAATCTCTAAGGCTTAGTAATAGGGTTCTCAAATTATGAGTCAAGTATATTACATCAGCTCAGTTCTCTATCTGAAGGTGTCTAGATGACCTTCAAGCCCTGTAGGATCTGTTTGGCTTTTTGAGGTTTATCTGTGTTCTGTCATGGAATGTGGACACAGACAGGAGGAGGTCCAGGAGGCTTGAGAAGAGCACCAAGGTTGAGGGTCCTAGCCCACAGCTACTAAAGACAGAGCACAGGTAAGAGCTCCCCTGTCACAATGCTTTGCCTGGAACTGTAAAAGCTGTGAGAAGAGCAATGAATGCAATAAGTTACTCAGAAGGGAGGAAATGGAGGCACCCAAAAAAGCAAAGCACTGTTTCCTCTCGGCTAACTCCGCTCCTCCACTTTGGGAATGGTCACTGTTCAATTCTGCCTGAGAACGGAATTTGAGGTGGAATGAATTTTTTTCCGAATTGATTAAAATATTGACAATAAAGATTCTACTGCACTGCCCTGTCCTCCAAACCTGAAAAGTCATTTGCCATTAATTTTGAGTGTAGAATGTGATTTTTATCGAGTACAACTATCTGGATGACACTAGCTACCAGCTGTCCAACAAGAATTAGTGTAAATTCAATTAATGAAATAGTCAAGTGATAGTCCATTGTTCTTTCTACCTGAGATGGAGTAGAATAACCATGACCTCATTGCCTTTAAAAGAGCCCCAGCCTGAGCTACATGAGTGTTTACACTTGGAAAAGTAGCAGGTGTTGTTACAAATTCAGTCAAATCCCTTCCTCAGTGATATTAAAGAACCTGCTGATCATGATAAACATCTAATGTCAGACAGTAAATACTCATTTAAATTACAATTTTTTCCTTATTTTTCTTTTTTCATTGAATAGGGTCAATTTATAACATCAATAAAGATTTCCTGAAATAAGCCTGGATGCATTAAATCTCCAGACACTTTTGTAAGCATTCCTTGTGAGGTAAAAGCCCATTTTAAATTACCAAACGCTTAAAATAGATCCACTTTGTCAGACTGAATCTTTTTAAAGCCTGCTCTTTAAGATGTAAAGACAATGATTAAACATTGCATTAAACTCAGTTATCAAGTATATAATTTAGGAACTAATGTACTTGGATGTAATTAAATCTTAAGTAGCAGTTGATTCAACTATTTACATGTTTATAAAAAGCATATTTATTTTTTTCTCTCATAGCCAAGAAGTCCAGTACAGGGACAATGGTTCTGGTCTCTTCTCTCTTACCTTAGGACCATCAGCCATGACAGGCAGTCCTCACGGACCAACCTTTAGGGGTGAGACTGAAGGGGGAGAAGCTGCATTGCCATTGCTGAACTGATCACTGTCAACATGCCTTCCTGAACATCAGCAAAGGGCTCTAGCTTTAGATAGCTAACAAGAATGAAGTCACTGAGCAGATTTTGCTGCCAGAAAGACCTCCAAACACAATAACTTACTTGTCAATTTGCAGCCCTAAATAAAAATGGGTTTTTTGTTTGTTTGTTTTTGCTTTTTGCTTTTTTGGTTTTTTCAAGACAGGGTTTCTCTGTGTAGCTTTGCTCCTTTCCTGGAACTCGCTTTGGAGACCAGGCTGGCCTGGAACTCACAGAGATCAGCCTGCCTCTGCCTTCTGAGTGCTGGGATTAAAGGCGAGCACCACCACCACCCAGCTGGGGTTTTCTTATTAAGGGAGAAATGTACATCCAGTAGGAGATGAGCAGGCATTACCAGGTCTTAATTTTTGATATACTAAAGATGGGAAATTAAAAATAAATATGAGCTAAAACAAGGTGAGTTCAAATTGAAAACAGTATTCTCTAAAGGTCCCTTCAAGTACAAAGCCCTCTGATCCTGCATGAGATATAAGGTTGATTGATTGGCTGAATGATGGATTGGATTGGACCTCAGGCCTTGTGCACACCAGGAACATACTCAATATATCACTGAGCAATATACCCAGCCTCTAAAGTTTCTCTTTTGGGACAGAGTCTTTACAAGTTGACCAGGCTGGTCTTGAATTAGCTCTGTCGCCCAAGCACACTTTGAACTTAGGATCCCTTGGCCTCTGCTTTCCAAGTGACTGAGATTAAAGACCTGTATTAGAATATTCAGAGAAATATGACTTTGAAGCAAGGAGCTGATGGAGTAAGGAAATCTATTACAACCCACTGGCTTCTCCTTCAAAACGGAACACCAAAATTGGACTGTAAGCAGCATGCTCAGTGTGAGCTGCTAGAAAACAGTGTAAGGGTGAAAGCAACATCCACAGGGAAATCCCAAGCCTCCCAAAAGGCCGGCTGGAAGGTGTTCCAGGGGCCCGGGAACCCATGTGACCTGAAGGCTAGAGCTCCTGCACTTGTGGGTTCCTGGTGCTCACTGACTCCAGCAGGAAGCAAATGCAAACACAGTAAAGGAAAGAATTGTTCTCTGAAGCCCCCGATCATCCACAGGCTGATATCAGCCAAGTATGAGGTCACAATAAAAGATCATGAAACACACAGAGAAGTCTAGCACAAAAGAAAACCACAGAACCTCAAATGTGCATGATCACATCAGCGACTCCATCTCATTACTTGTAGGAAAATATTCATAACTCATTTAAGACCCTAGACAACCCATGAGACTTTTAAAATCACCTCACTATGTATTAAACGGTCTGTAAATACTTGGGGGCTTTTCTACATAGACAATTGGTCATCCATGACTCATGGCCATTCTCTTTCTCCCTGTGAGCTCAGTACTTTTTCTTTCTTTCCTTATTGATCTAGGTAGGACTCCCAGTGGTGATTAGGAGGAGCTGGAGGAGAGAGGAGCTCTTGCCTAGTCACTCTGAAGGGAATGTTTTTATTACATGTCCACTAAAATGAAGAAGCAGAGGCAGGTGGAGGTTGACTCTGTCACTTTCTATTACCAAGAGATTGGGTTTTTAACTGTGAATCAGAGACAAAACAATGAACTTTTAATATGTTTTTGAAAAAAATGAATAAAAGCTGGGCGTGGTGGTGCACACCTTTAATCCCAGCACTCAGGAGGCAGAGGTAAGCAGACCTCTGAATTCCAGGTCAGCCTGATGTACAGTGTGAGTTCCAGGACAGCCAGGGCTACACAGAAAAGCCTCATTTCAATGAGAGAGAGAAAGAGAGACAGAGATAGAGATAGAGCTAACAGAAAAAAAGGGCAAAGGAAATATTTTGTGAAGAACTGCAAGGATTTACACATTCATACTCACAACTCGTCAAGCCTCTAGAGAAACTTCTTGCAGGAAATGTATGCAAGAATACACAAAGCACTGTAATAGAAAAATACTGCAGGCCAGCTCCAGCAATCAACAGAGCAATCATTAACAAACTGTTACTATTCACCTGCTGTAATAGTATTTGTTAGTGAGAATTAATGAAGTATGGCAATCTTCAAACTGTGAATACATAAATAAAATATATGCAAAGAAGTATAGATATTATTTTACATAGAGAAAATATTAATTACCTTAATGATAAATGTGAACAATTGGTTATATATTTCTCAATACTACCTTCACTGTTTGATACCAGAAAAAGCAGTTTGATTTGGGTTTGCAACCATATATTTTTGCTCATAGGCCAAGAATACAAATATTTAACTGCGCTATTTCTTTAGTGTCATGTTTGCTGGAAGCAATTATGAAAACTGAGGTAATATGCCTCACTGCATTTCACTTACTGAAAAAAAAATAAATTATTTATCACATTTGGTGTCCTTTCCTCCTAATGCAGAGTAGCTGCCGGGTCCCCCAGCACCGTGTCTATGGGACTTAAGTCAAGGGAGACTGACATGACCATGTAGACACACAGGTGTAAAAATTCGCTGTCCCTGACCTGTGTGTCTACGTCTTCTCCCAGCTTCCACTGAAACAGTAACAGACCAGCTTGGCATCATGCCAATAGGCTCCCAGCCCA
Source organism: Onychomys torridus (assembly GCF_903995425.1). NCBI lineage: Eukaryota > Metazoa > Chordata > Mammalia > Rodentia > Cricetidae > Onychomys > Onychomys torridus. The sequence continues at coordinate 9,770,494 of NC_050447.1, forward strand.
AATTCTTTGTAGAGCTTGCCAGTACTTTGGGAGAAAAGAGAGACTTCAAGTACCCTTGACCTAGTTTAGCAGCTAAGTAGCGCTGTTGACATGAACTATCTGAACCTCCATGGACTTCCCATTCTTTTTTCTGTAAAATGAGAGAATTGGACAGAGGGCCTCTAAGTTCACTGACTGCTTATTGCTTAGAGATGGAGGAAACTGTGCTGAGAATACACAAGGGGTGGAGCACCCAGTTCCACAATATAGATACAATACAGATGCAGACATCAGACTTACGACGTCGTTTTGTAAATACACGAATCTTAAATGACCAAGTGCTGGGGCGGATGACACTTCTTCATGTATGTGGAAGAAATGGAAACAAGACTCTTGGGGCCATTTCTTGCCCTTTGTACTTCTCTGCAGTGTTGGGAGGCTCCGGATCCCACCAGGCAGAGGCACTCAGGAGAGATTTGGAAAACCGAATAGAGCCATTGCCACTCTTCCAGCCAGCAGACAGATCTAACAGACATCAGAGATGAAGTTTGACGAGTCTCTCAAGCACAGGTCTGAGGAGCACTAATTTTCATGTGACAGACAACAGAGACCATCAGCAGTGGTTCTCACAACTCCTTCAACCTCCATATTTTATGATGTTTTTTGTAATCGCTGTTCCCTGAGTGTTAGATTTCTACATGCTGTATTTGAAGCACCTAGTATCTTTCATTCTTTTCTTTCTACTTAAAATAGCTGCAATGGCACTGAATTCGGGACCAGGCACACTGTGAACAGGGGTCTTCGGGACTGAGAAGGAAAAGAGGGCCACACCAGGGGCTGGGGGCCCATCCGGCCTCTCCTCAGCCCCAGGAAGAGCCTGCCCTTCCTCTCCACCCAGCTTTTCCACTTCGGGAAGAGTGTCTCCTGGGGGAGCAAACAGGCTGGCCTCTTCAGCCCCAACCTAGGCCTGCCTCTGCAGGGTCCAGCCTTCTCGGCCTTCAGGGAGAGCCAGCCTGGCCACAGCCCTGTGTTTGGAAGCCCACACTTGCTTATGAAGGACAGTGGGCACTGGCCAAGCCAGAAGGCTCAGGGGGCCCTGAGACAGCAGGACAGGAGGAATTCTGGCTCTGAGGACAATGTCCTAGACCTGAGATATCGGCACAGGTTTGACAGGGAACACCAGGACCAGGAGGCCTTGGGCAGTGATGCCAGCGAATTCAGTGGCACCTCTGTGGAGGACGGGGACAGCATGACAATGAGCAGTAAAGGCCTCAAGTTGTGACAGGCATGTCCTGACTCTCTTGTCATACCTGGGGAAAGTTCTGTGTGTGTTAGCAGCCTGGGGTGGGGGCAGGCGATACTGACCATTAAAGAGCAAAAAGAAGGGTCTCTTCTGCACAAAACAAAACAAAACAAAACAAAAAAATAGCTGCAATGGTTTCTGTTAGCCTAACTGAACTTGCCAGTTAAGTGAGGCCAAGAGTCAGAAAGAAAAGAAAGGAAAAAAAACTACCCTAAAGAGGTTTAAATTTCCCTTTAGAATGTTAAACTTTAATTGTAAAACTAGAACAACAGGTTCCTACTCTTAGAATTTATATCCATGTTACATTGGTGTTGCCATGAAAACTACTATAAGGTTAGTGACATAAAACAGAACTTTTTAAAACCCAGTGGACCATGGAAACAGTTCAGGTGGGAAAGTGTCTGCAGTGCAGGTCTGAGGACCCTAGTTCAATCTCCCAGAGAAGCCTGGCACAGCAGTGCTGACACACTCCCATTGCTAGGGAGGCCGAGACAGGAGAACCCCTAGGGCTTGCTGACTGTCTTAGTTAGGGTTTCTAGTGCTGTGAAGAGACACCATGACCACAGCAACTCTTACAGAGAAAGCACTTTATTGGGGTGGCTCACTTACAGGTTCAGAGGTTCAGTCCATTATCATCATGAAGGGGAGCATGGCAGCCTACAGGCAGATGTGGTTAGTGCTGGAGCTGAGAGTGTTACGTCTTGCAGGCAACAGAAAGTTGATTGGCTGGCACACTGAAGGTAGCTTGAGAAAAAAAGAGACCTCAAAGTCTACCCCCACAGTGACGCACTTCCTCCAACAGGGCCACACCTCCTAATAGCGCCACTCCCTTTGGGGGCCATTTTCTTTCAAACCACCACACTGACCAACCAGCCTAGTTGAAGCTGTGACCTGCAGGTTCTGCGAGACACCCTGTCTCAAAGAACAAGATGGAAACTGGTTGAGGAAGGTACTAATGCCAACTCTGGCTTCCACATGCACAGGCATGAACGTGGAAGTGAGCATGTACACTCAGGAACAGACACTGGCACAGAAACGGTCTCTGTGGGTGAGCCTTCTGGATGGGCTTCTTCTTTTTGCCTCTGGTTTGGGTGTCGTAATATAAAACAAAGGTGTCAGCAAGGCTAGAGTCCTCACTGGAACCAGGAGGAAGACTCCGTCAAGAAAGTTCGGGTTGTTGGTGCCCTTCTGTTCCTCGTATTCGCAGGCCTCGCTCTTCTCTGAGCCACCTCTTCTTCGCCGCCAGAGCTGCCCATCTCCCCTCCCATCTCCCCTCCTTCTGCTTTCCGTTTGGGCCCTGCAGCTGTGACAGACCAACGGGGTCAAATGTCTTCCCCATATCTAATCTCTGATTTTTCCTTCTGATGCATCTGACCCTAGCCACAGAAAGGGCTCTGTATTTAAGTGGCAGAGCAATTGGATCGATCCCACCCAGACAACCCGGGGTCATCGGTCATCTCCTCATAGTAATTCATTTTTAATTATACCTGAAAAGTCTTTTTTTTTTTTTTTTTTTTTTTTTTTTTTTTGGTTTTTCGAGACAGGGTTTCTCTACGTAGCTTTGCGCCTTTCCCGGAACTCACTTGGTAGCCCAGGCTGGCCTCGAACTCACAGAGATCTGCCTGCCTCTGCCTCCTGAGTGCTGGGATTAAAGGCGTGCACCACCAACGCCCGGCTGAAAAGTCTTTTTTTAACTATATAATGTGTTCATATGTTCTCAAAATTAGGAAAGTTACAGACCAGCACATGAATGTGTTTGCCTAGCAGATCATCTATGTAATTTGAATCTATTTGGATCTCATTTATTGATTCCACTTTCTCAACTGGCATCCTCAGTTGTAGCCTGAAGCCTTTCTCCATCCTACCCGGCCCCATACATACCTCTGTGGGATCTTGCATAACTTGGTTTAAAAAGCTATTGTCTTCTCTTGTGTGCAATAATCTATTGGCTTGTAGACACTTCTTTTTTTAAAAAACCTTTTAAGAACAAGATTTTATTTTCAGGTGTTGCTGCTGGAACTGAACTCAGGTCCTCTTCAAGAGCATGCACCTGTAATTGCTAAGCCATCTACCTGGTCCCTAGAGACACTTCCTTGAGTAAAGGAGAGGGAAAGATGGGGGAAATTACCAGTGCAAACAAAGACACAACAATGCTCACCCTGAGGTGACTGTAGAGAGTCAATCCTACAAAGGCCACCATGCATGGATTTGGGGAAAGTGGACATCTTTCAGAGATAGTCCCATAACCATTTCATTGAAAAGTGAAGATGTTACATCTGCTTCTTCTCCCTGTTGATCAATCACAGGTTACCATGGTAACTGTACGGTCTCCCTTCCAACACACCCACTCACAAAACGAGCACAACAGGAAATGTAGTAGAAGTCAAAGACTCCATCTGAGCCCAAAGCCTCTTCTAAACTGGAGAGAGAACTTAAGGTTTTCCTTTTGATTTAAAAATGAAGAGCCCTACCGCACAGGGAGGTGAAGACACAGCCAATCACTTTACAGGAGCAATTTTCTTGTTGTTGTTTAGCACTATAGCAAAATAAGATGTATCGCCCAAGGATTGTCACACAGTAAGAAATATTTCTGATCATAAGGTGTACCCTACCACATAAACCCAGAGACATGTTTGTGCTTTGATGTGGAACAAGAATAAATACGCATTAGAAAAGCAGTTGGGTCTTTTGTCCTATGCCTGTAAATCTATCATTTGTCCCAATAACACAGGCTCTACTTCCTCTCTAATCCTGTCTTCCCCAGCCCAATTTGACTTTATCACCTATGATACACAGCAAAGAAAAGAAAAAATGAAATTTGGAGAGATGAATAATAGTTTGAAAAAATCCATTTTATCTTCTCAGGTCCTTTGGTTTCTGTTTATTCATAGGGGAGAAGTGGGTTATGAAAACATTTTACAAGCAACATATGTGAATAGCTTGTGTACTTTTACCAGACGCCTGGGGTACAACAAAAACCACAGAAACTGAAAGTGATACAGTTTCTTAATACTTGAAACTTACATTGTAAAATAAATGCAGTGATTTTCTGTTGCACCCATTGGTGAATACTCACACACCAGTCAGCCTCCTGATGGCATTACAGCCTTGTGCCAGATGACCTTTAAAAGGCATGTCGATACTTACTTGATATAAAATCATTTTATGTTTAGAATGTTTATCCCAAATGGGTTAACCAGGCTCAGAAAAGACCTCAAGGCATTCATTTATAGGAATATCTCCAATGACCTTGCCAAAATTCTACATTCTAAAATACCTGTGGGTTTGCTTATGTGAAAAGGTTCTTAAAATAATGAATAGTCTTAGCTTGAGGTCATGCTGAGATGAAAATTTTCATATCTCTGACCCTAAAAGCAACTATTGATATTCCAGGACCAACTTAGTGAGCATAAAATGTACGACAGTGCTCCAAAGCAATCATTGCCTGTATGTTGAACTTTCCCGTTTGCTGAGAGTTTTACCTTAGTTACTGTCATGAAGAAATGCAAGCGTCAAGATTCGGAGCCAGAGTCCCAGAAGCTGCTTCCAGCCCTGCCGCAGTCACCGGTCGGTTGCTGATCACACAGAGGAAGTTGATCAGTTTAAAATGAAGGCACAGAAAGAAAGGGAGGGGTGCCGATGGTGTGTAATTAAAGCCATGTAAGCTTATAATCATGATTATCTACTAGAGATGAGATTGTAAATACAGGCTTTTGTCTTTGCATCAAAATGCATCAAGAAGCAGCCGATGAGGATATTGTAAACAGGGTAAATAGATTTTCACAGCCTTTCCGCAGAGGCCTTCTTGCAAAATCCTCTCATCCACTAGCTTACAAGCACTGGCAGTCTCACATCTTCAGCACTTTCTTGTCCTCTCTTGGTGGCAGCTCATCCATAAGCTTAGGTTTCTGCTCCATTCTGGCGGGGCATCGTGGGATATTCTAACTTGCTGTTATCTCTGACTGATGGATCTGCCCTTATCCTTCCTTTAGCTGTAAGCAGACCTTATCTTCAAATCTGCAGCCTGCTCATGTTGCCTCTCTGTTTTGAAAGGACCCCAAGTTTGCACAGTGAAGCCCTAATATCTTAACAAACCAGGCCTCCTTCCCCACAGGTCGCTGCCTCCAGCTTCTGAGTGGCTAGCTGCGATCCTACCAGGGGAGCTGAGTGGCTTTGATCCCACCAGGCAAATCACCTAGTGTTGCAGTTCTCCATTTGTACATCAGCTCCCCTGACCTACTGCATGTAACATTCCTAAGTTCTTAACAGAAAAGTTACCCTCTGAGAAGGTCCAGAGCAGAGCTACTCTCAGCCCTCCACATTCAAGGGTGCCAACCCCTTAGAGTCAGCCAACCTCTGGCCAAAATAATTTGTCCTTATTGAACATTAGAAAGCTTCTTTTCATTGCTGTCCCTCAATGATGCAAAATAATGACCATTTACATGACATTTAGATTGCAGTTGTACAAAATAGAGACATTTTTTGGTCAGAGGACATTATTTGCCATGAATAATGTAGTTTCAGGCATTATTTACATAACTCATATATAAATCTGTGTCTTGATGTACCTAGATATGTGCAAAGGTCCAATCCCACGAAACAGTTCGTTGCTTCACTTATGCCTCATAACTAACTGTTTGAAATTATTTGGAAAGTTTGACAGAGTAGAGTGTCTAATTCATGTAAGTCAGATGAAATAATCTGTTCTGTTGTCTGTTGCCTTCATTTTCTGTTTCCATGCTCAGCAGCCAGTGGACCAGCACTTTACCCTACTGCTTAACCTCCACAATTTGCAATTCTGTCTTTTGCAGCAGATGAAGCATGAGTCAGTAGACATGACTTGTGGTATGACTCCAGCACACATAGTTGTGGGACTTTTAGAGGCCTACTTTTCTCAACTTCTTTAAGAGACATTAGTAAGTAGAATCAAAAACCAAGGGATCCTATAGGATGGGATCAATTGCTAAGATTTGATTTCTCAGGACCAATGAGATGGCTCATTAAAGGCACCTGATCCAAGCCTGATGACCAGAGTTTGATCCTGGGAACAGCAGAGAGGAAACAAAGCTCTGAGTTCTGAGAATTGTCTTCTGATCTCTACATGTGTGCTGTTGTATGAACACTTCCTCACATATTAATAATTCACACATGCACAGAAAAATAAATAAAAAACGATGTGAAAGACTGCTGTCTGGTTATTCACCAGCTTTCTGGATGTTGCTCTGGCTCCTCCACGTGTGCTGTCTTTATACTTCATTTTCAGAGGCTCCAGCAACAGGGACTGACTGTGATAAACTAAAGGTGTGTGTTCTCTGAAAATCCATCTGTTGACATCTAACTCCATTGGGACACTATTCAGAGATGGTGTGTTTTGGAGGCTGATAGGTCTTAAAGGTGGGGCACTCATAAAGAGTATTAGGCCCTGAATAAAAGAGACACCAGGGTTCTCTCTCAGCCCTCTTCACTATGTAAGAGAAGATGTCAGGATACACCTCACAGAAGGGTCCCCACTAGAACCCAGCTGTGCAGGTGCCCTGACCCCCAACCTCTAGTTTCCAGAAGTATGTGAATGAATGCCTGCTGTTTATAAGCAACTTCAAGGTAACTTCTGTGTAGATCTCTGGACTTACCATTGTGAATATTAAGATGTATATAATGTGTTCTCTTGTTTTCTCACTATTAATATAGAGCAAAAGCAAACAAATTGAATCCCTTAGATAATTAATTCAATAAACATTGAATTAAGCACTTCCTATGTGTTGGGAACCATGATTGTTTAGATCATTTATAAAAATTCAAAAAGATTTAATACAAGAAAATTTGGAGACAAAATATGAGAAACTTTTTAGGTTATATCTTTCTTATTCTAAAAAAAAAAAAACTATATTAAGGGCTAGAGAGATGGCCCAGTGGTTAAAAGACCTCCCTGTGTTAGGTTGTTCCCTGAAATCATGAGCCAAGTAAGCCTTTTCTTCCTTAAGTTCCCTTGTCTGGTATTTTACCACGGCAATGATAAGTCACTAATACATGACGGATTGTGAAATGGGGGATGCCAACAGAAATACTCAAAAACAAGATACTACGCATTGACTAAGTATAAAACTAAATTTATTATTGCATGATTCAAATTAATACTGATACATATCCAAATTAAATTTCACACCCAAACCAAATGAAGATGTTCAAATTTGGATTACAGTTGTGATGTTCAATTTGTATTACACTTATGAGCTAATTAATATTTTGAATTGAATAATCTTCCTTTAAAAAAAAGAAAACTCCCAGTACATCATTGAAATAGCAAGCAAAAGCCATAGCCCATGCCAATGACCGCTACTAAAAAGGAGAGAGAAAAATTGCAAAAAACCCACTTTCTCTTTTTTTTTTTTTGAACAAACAGTTCAATTCCTGACACCAGCCACTGATCAAAAGATGAAATGACACTGACATTTTGCTGGTCAGGTATTAAAAGAGCAAGGTCATCTTAGGACACACTGAGACAGGTGGGTCAAGACACTGTGGATGCACTCATCCACCCCTGACACTCATCCTCAAAGCAGATTCAGGGAGAATCAGCACAACCATCAGTTCATGAGTCTGAAACAAGCAAGAAGATGGGCCCCCTTAGAAGGGTCACTGAAGAAAATGCCAGCACACAGATAGTGGTCAGAATGCCGACCAAATATAACTATTACTCAACAGTCCCTTTTTTTTTCATTTTTCTTTATTAAGAAATTTTCTACTCACTTCACATGCTATCCACAGACCCCCCTCCTCCCTCCTCCCTCTTCTCACCCCCCAGCTTTCTTTCCCAAGCCACCCCACATCCCCACATCTCCCAAATAGAGGTTTTCCATGGGCAGTCAGCAGAGCCCAGTACACTGAGCCTAGGCAGGTCCAAGCCCCTTCCCACTGCACCAAGGCTGTGCAAGGTGTCACACCAAAGGCACCGGGTTCCAGAGCCTGCCCATAGACCAGGGACAGATCCCAATCCTCCTCCCTGGGTGCCCCCCAAACAGTTCGAGCCAAACAACTATCTTCCATATCCAGAGAGCCTAGTCCAGTCCCATGGGCGCTCCACAGCCACCGGTCCACAGTTCATGGGCTTCCACGAGTATGGCCGGTCATCTCTGCACGTCCTCCCATCATGATCTCGATGTCCCTCACCTGAAGTATCTCTCCTCTCTCTTATCAATTGGATTCTCAGAGCTCAGCCTGATGCCTGGCTGTGGATCTCTGTATCTGCCTCCATCTGTCACTGGGCAAAGGCTCTATGATGACAGGTAGATTATTTGCTAGGCTGGTCACCAGAGTAGACTGGTCCAGGCATCCTCTGACCACTGCCAGCAGATCAAGGTGGGGTCAACCTTGTGGATTCCTGAGAGCCTCCCCAGAACCCTACCTCTTCCTATTCCTATGATGTCTTGATCTATCATGGCATCTTCCTCCCTGCCCTCCCATTCTGTCCCTGTTCCAGCTTGACCCTTCCATTTCCCTATGTTCTCATCCTCCACTCCTCGCCCTCTGCCACCACCACCCAGTCCACTCATGTAGATCTCATCCACTTCTCCTTCACATGGTCATCCATGTGTCCCTCCTAGGGTCTTTTCTTGTTAGCTAACCTCTCTGGAACTGAGGGTTGCAGTCTGGCCATCCCTTACTCAACAGTTCTTAATCTAAAGCTATGTACATGACAGGACAGTCACTGGAGCTAATGGGGCTATTAGGCATTGCAACAGCAACTAAATACCAGTTCCTATTAACTTCATATGCCTGCCAAAAGCCTTCCTTCCTGCTTAAGGAATGCATTAGGAAGACAGAAAGCAACACTCAGAAGCAAAGGCAAACTGAAGAACTGGCCTTTCTAACAGGAGAACCCACAGCAACAGTGAGGACCCAGAGTGGGAGAACAGTGCTCAAGAATCAAAGACCTGAGAGACTGGTCTAATTTGAGTCTTTTACACTCTCTCCTTTGCTAAAGGAAGACACAGAAATTTGACCCACATTTCCTACATGTCTCCTCAACCAAGGATGTGTAAATTCCCCACAGGAGATGGAGACCTTGTCATAGAGGACCAAAGTTCCAAAAGGTAAACACACCTGCTGAAGCCGTGGTATGTCTATAACTGTGTATGCAGTGAACATCTATCAGGTTTGAGCTCCATCCCGCAGGACAGGTTGGAAACCTTGCTTGTTATTTCTTGAGGTTTCTCCACACAACCATGTTGCTACACTCCCACAGCCTTGTGCATTGATGCTTTGTCTGTTGGGGAATGATGCTTTGAACTGTGCCCACCTTGATGATTTGGATATGTCTTTACTACAATTGTATTGCTCCCTCACGGTCTCTTTGCCCAAGTGTCTCCTTCCTGATGGCTCATTACCATACCCAATTGGAGCTTTGTGTGGAAACATCAGTAAAGTTCTGTGACACCAGCTTCCCAGCTGCTGTGTAGCCCATGGCTTTATCAGTGTGCGACATTCCGGACTCTTACTGGAAAACAGAGCCCTGTCACAATTCAATAGAATCCTTTTTGTCATGACCCCAAATCTTGCTCTTTTATTCTTATAAAGTATCCCACACCCATAGATTCATTTAATCTTCCTACCCCTCTATTTGTTTAATCTTTACAACCCTCTAATTGTCTAATGAATTTAGATTATTAACAACAACAACAAAACACCTCAGGACATTTGACAGAACAGTGATGATTGCCATACTAACCACACATTAACCACACTGCAACCTTTCCTTGTTTCCACTAGTCACTGAGTCAGACAGCCAAGGTCAGGGGTCAGTTTGAGTGGGGGTAGAAGAGGGAGAAAGATGGACAAGAAGCTGACCAGAACCATGGGAAAATAAAAAAGATCTATGTCTGAAGCCATAAAAATTGATATCTGAAAAGATGAGATAGCCACAAGGTCAAGGAATAGCATAAGTGGCAGTTGGAATGGCCTGCAATTATTTTAGGGATGGAGCTTGGAGGCCTTTCATGGGCCTTTATAGAATCAGAGTGGGCTGGGTTCACTTACAGGGCAGACTCTCCATCAGGAACCCAGAGAACAACTGAGTGTTTTTCCTGACAACCTGGGAAGGAACTTATGGTTTTGACTTTATGGTTGTATGGACATTCTCATCTCCAGACTCCTGTCTTTCTTTCTCTTGCTTCCTCCTCTCTCTCTCTCTCTCTCTCTCTCTCTCTCTCTCTCTCTCTCTCATTCTCTCCCACTCTCTCTCTCTGTATCTGTCTCTGTCTCTCTTTCTGTGTGTGTGTGTGTATGTGTGTGTCTGTGTGTGTGTGTGTGTGTCTGTCTGTGACTGTGTCTGTGTCTGTGTGTCTGTGTCTGTGTCTGAAAAGGGCATACATAGGAGTTACAGGTTGAAAAAAAAAAAAAAATATATATATATATATATATTTCCTTTTTCAATATCTATGCTTACTTTGCATAAAGAGCAGCTAATAGACTTGCATATCTGCCATGTGCCCATTGCTATTCTGAATGTCTTATGTGTTTTAATGACCCAACCTCCCATCCACCCAGTTTCCACCACTACTGTCTTCACACTATAGAATAAGAGACTAAGACACAGGATCAAGGAAGCAGAAAGAGTGGGATTTGAACCCAGGCAGTTGGCTCCAAAGTCCATGCTAAGGTAATGTTCCATATGAGCAGTGTGAAGAACCCACTTTCCCGCCTCTGGTTTGTCAGACCAGACCACATATGTGCCTGTCCTTTGAATCCTCCTACTCACACTGAAAGGCTCTGTATGTGAGGCCCTGCTCCCTGTGAGCTGTCACTGTATAAGAAAAACAAGTGAGGACCACATCCTCTTTGTCCTGAAAGAGCTGGCAATTGCAATGTTGCAATGCACAGTGTAGTGGCATTCTTTTTTTTTTCTTTGTCTAATCAAATAGAATTTTAAAATGTCGGATTCTCCACATATAATTATACTGAATTTTAGCATAATTATGGAGAACAATTGGGATTCATAAGAAAGGATTCTATGCAGTTCAACATAAAATAGCAAAATGATATTTGTTATTGTGATGTTCAGTTATCAATGAAAATACTGTACCTTTCATTAAAATGCAACATCTAGATGAAAAATACCATATATAATGCATCTATACATATAAATGTATCATATATAGAGATATATAAAGTTTCCAATCCTTTTGTGTATGTGTGTGGAATATGTGTGTGTGTGTGCACATGGACATGTGAGTGTGCTTACGCATACACTCATGTGTGTGAGAAAGCCAGGGGTGGACTTCATGTGCATTCTTAAATTGTTTTCCACCTTATTCTTTGAGACAGAGTCTCTTGGTGACATTGTAGTACACTGATTTAGCTATGCTGAATGGACAAGAAGCTTCGGGGATCTGCCTGTCTTTATTTCTGCCCACACTCAATACTGGGGTTGTAATGAGGAACCATCTTTCCCATGGTGCCCAGGATCCTAACTTAGGTCCTCATGTTGCACAGCAGGCACTTTCCCAACTGAGCCATCTTCCCAGCCCATTCAATCATTTTTTATCATCTGTAATATACTAGTAAAAATATATTATCCCCAGCATTCCCTCAGGTATCTTTCAACACTTTAAATGTATATAACACTATGTCTCAAATTCCATTCATAGTACTTGGTGAAATGCATGAGAACTCACTATATAAAGAGACCAGGGCCAGCCATGAACATCTGCCATGTTTTTCCATCCATGACTCCAGTTAGCTTTTTATAGGCATTTGCCATGCTGGAAGTGTGCAGTTTCAAATATATGATATGTGTGTTTCAAATTGCAAGTTCAAATGTGAATAATGACATTTTGTGAATTCATGTACTCATGGAAATCAGAATGCCACTGCTCTGTTGTTCTTTTTTAAAAGTTTATCTATCTATCATTTATTTGTTTATTTAATGTGTCTGGGTGTTTACGTCTTTATGTATGTTGATGTACCACGTGGGTTTTTTAAGTGCCTGAGGAAACCAGAAGAGGCAATTGGATCTGCTGGAACTGGAGTTACATACAGATGGTTGTGAGCCACAATGTGGGTGCTAGAATCAACCTGTATCTTAGGAAAGAACAGCCAGTTCTCCTAACCACTAAGCTGTCTCTCCAGCCCCATCTTTTGTTATTTGTGGGTTACACAGATACAGCCATTCTTCCTCAGTGGGTATTCTAACTTGCTAAGAACCTTCTAGCTAATTTGCTAAGTGGGAATGAGGCCAGGGAGTGGGGGAAAAGAGAAATGTGGGAGATTTAGCCAAACCTAAAGATGTATGAAGAACCTATATAAAATCTCATCAGTTTGTAAGCTAATTAAAAATATTCTAAAGAAAAATTGAGCACAAGTAATAATTATTACTTATGTTAATAAACAACATTGCTTCCAGAAGACTTGGTTATTAAATGAAAATTTTGGTTCTAGGCATGCATTACCTCCCTACAAATTGTTGGTTAGAGAGGCCCCAGGGCATCCAAAACAATAACATAATTGCCATTGCTTTTAGTTGCCCACCTTAACTATCTGGTAAGACCCTACTGCTGAAGACACCACAAGACTTCAGCTGAAGGACACAGATAAATCAGTTTAAAAATGACCAGGAAGCCCTCCCTGATGGCTAGCTTTTGTAGTGCCAGAAGGGGCTATGCAGACTGTAGGGGAAAAAAGACAACAATAATCTTATCCAGCACTAGCCCCCAAGACCAACACAGACCTGCCAGGTAAAATACCCACCGGTGCAATGGTGGTAGTCTATGGGGTAACCAACCACTGTCCTTGATTGGGTTGAGGTCTATTCCATAGCGGGTAATTCATGCCTAATACTGTAACTAAGGTCAAAACCCATGGCTAGGGTAGTCATACACCCTAGGGAAGAACCTAATCATGTATCTACTGTCTACCATCCATCAGTCTGCCTATCATCTATCTATCTATCTATCTATCTATCTATCTATCTATCTATCATCTATCTATCTACAAGTCTATCAGCCATCTATCATTATCAGGCTTTGTATTGCTCATACAGCAATTTAAGAATTTCTTGGCTGAGAATTTTGCTTGGCCTTATGAACTGAGGACTGGCACTCCCTCCTCTGGGAGTGTACACCTGTATCTTCTGTAGGTTTATCTTCCAATTACTAAAAGCTAATGGCCTAGCACATTTTCTTTATCAGATTGCTTGGAAGAGTCATTTTGCCTGACATCTCTCTCATATGCTGACATTCCTTGGTTTTGTTAACATCCTGTCCTCACTGGCCTCTATTACCCACCCCAAAATCTTCCTAAACAAGATGGACGACAAATCAGACACTTATTTTTTAACTTGAAATTTACTGGATATCATGATTTCCTTTCTTGGGTGCAACAGCAAACTATTGGTGAAACTATTAAGGCCACTCCATGTAGTTAGAAGGGAGGTTTATTTTGTAGCGTAACTTACAAATGAAGGGATAGGTAGGTTGTAGGGTCTGGCAAAGGTATAGCGCAGTCCAGTAATGTTCTCTGGAGAACTCTGCTCAGTCTACCTCCAGCATCCAGGGTCCGGACACCAAGAGCTCCCTCTCATTTGGATCCTGGGTCTTCAGCGTCCTCTTTCAGCTCCGTCTTGTAGGCATGACCATTACCGAAGCCTCAATGGGGGTTGGAACTTCCAGGCCAAGGTTGGAATGGCTACCCACTACAGCAAACTGATTCTAAGTATTTGATTCTTGGGTTGCTAAAGAACTTAGAAAACACGACTTCCTTCACATGCCTTTTGCAGATGGATTATGGAAGGGGAGAATAGGCCTAAAAGTTGAGTCAGTACCAGGTGATCTGATACTGGACTTAATGATTTGGGAAAAGGATGGAGACAGAGCATGCAATCATGAAGATAAGCAAAAAGCTGTGCGAGACAGGGAGGGTTAGAGACCCAAGCCAGATCAATAGATAAATGGCCATGACCTACACCATCTACAGATCAGAGTCAGACACCCACACCATGATCGAGAGAATCAGTAGCAACTTAGTGGTCATTACCCAGAGACAAACCCAGGCCACCGTCTTCACAGCTGGTAGCAGTAGGGCACCATTGAAGGGTACTGCTCCCTCCCCTGGCAAGAGTACACCAGAAACATACACTCTCTGTGGGATTAGTCAACCTGGGCAATGGGAATGGGTGCAGTAAAGGATGTTGAAGTGCTCCTGAAGGAGCTAGACTTCAAATCGACTGAAAGCCCATATACAATGAGAACATTTTGAATTAGAAGGGCTGCATGCTCAGGAAGGGCTCCTTTCACACTAACTCAATGTCAACTGACTAGGGAAGTTTTAGGAAGTTCTTCTCCTTTGCTGTATAATCAAACCAAAGTGATATCTCAACATATTCCAAATTCTTCCCTCACTTGGGTGGAGGGGATTTCAAAAAGCATCTCTGTGGGAGACAGGAATAGGAAATGTGGAATCAGTCTTGAATTCTGCCTGCTTTACCACCTAAATAAACAGCAGACCCAGGACAGTGATCATCCAGGCCTCTGACCTGTTCTATGCCCCCAGTAGCCAATGCATAGCCCCGCAAAGATGAGGGTACAAATCTTCGGACATCTCTATCAACAAGTGACTGTGAAAGGACACTGCATCCTGTGGACTTGTAACCAGATAGTTACATGAGTAAAAAGTTTCCTTTTCTACATATACTATTAGCAGCTCCCTGACATGCTGTGAAATGAGCTTCCTTTCTTTTCCAATGTGTCAAGATAGGAAGCCTATGTCTTAATGTCTGGGATCTCCATTTCATATTGGCATGGTGGTTCATCTAATATCAATTTATGAAGGACCCTGAGTTACTGAATACTGCTTCTTGCGGGAGAACTGAGAGAGCAAGAGGGAACGAAGCAAGCATCAGGCCTCCTTTGGGTAAAGAAAAGGCTTGACAGTTCATCCTTGTTCTCAACCCCTCCTCTTCCTCCATCATCCCAATGCTGAGCAGAACCATCCTGATTCCAGCTCTACTGGAATATTTCCCAGCACTGTGACATGAATAGCTTACCATTTATTCTCAATTACCATGCAGCCCAATAACAATTATGTACATCATTAAGTATGTGTCACATTAACTTTGTTATATATTTTAGCTAAACACTGAACTTTGAGTGCTCAACTTCATATTTATAGATCACAAAGCAGGAACATTTGATGCCAGCCAAAAAATAAGTTAGAGAGAGCATTTGTATGCAAAAGAGAAAGTGTCATTGGGTGAGTTAGTAAGAGTTTCTATGCATGAGTGATTGCCCAAGCCCAATCAAAGAAGCAAAATAAAAACCAGAGCTGCAGGGTGTTTTCACAGAGGTCAAATTGAGACTATCAAATGAATGCATTTCAAAAAAATGTTCCAATTGCAGAACGCATTTATTATTAATTATGTACTGATGAAAAATCTTGAAATTGTTCAGGTCAATCAATTTTTTTCACCTAATCACAATTATAGGAGAATTATACATAGTCTATTTTCTTTCTTTCATATGAAAGGTTAATGTACTGAATAACTTTGAAGCATTACATAATGAATTATGAACAGTTACCAAGGACATTTGTCTACTTATTTTCTCTTCATTGGTGATATGAAATGTGAATATTGTCACTCTTCGGGGGTACTTGGTGACTTCCAATACTACAGGTAGGAAGTTAATGACAGATTATAGACTAAGAATTGGTGAATGGGACTGAAAAGCTGTGGTGAAGTGCCACATTCCCTAATGTAAGGTGAAGTCTGGATAGAATGGTGAGTTCCTAATACTGGATAATATGTCTAGATGGACTATAGGTCTCCTGACACAGGACAATGTCTCTGGGTGGCCTGTGAGCCCCAACATATGATACCATTTCCTAGAATACACAGATTTTGATGAAAGCATGTTGAGTGGTTTCTATATTTCTTCTTTTTTTCAGAAATAGAAAAGAAAATCTGATCCTGGTACCTATATGTTTGTAATCCCAGCTACTGAGCAAGGTGAGGTAGGAAGAGTTCAGAATTCTACCAGACCCTCAAAGAAGAGCTAATACCAATACTCCTCAAATTATTCCACAAAACAGAAACAGAAGGAACATTGACAAATTCATTTTATGAGGCCACAGTCACCATGATACCCAAACCACACAAAGATTCAACAAAGAAAGAGAATTACAGACCAATTTCCCTCATGAACCCAGATGCAAAAATACTTAATAAAGTACTCAAAAAAACAAATCCATGAACACATCAAAAAGATCATCCACAATGATCAAATAGATTTTACTCCAGAAATGCAGGGATGGCTCAACATACAAAAATCTGTCAATGTAATCAACTGTATAACAAACGGGAAAAAAAAAAAAAAAACCTACATGATCATCTAGTTTGATACTGGAAAGTCCTTTGACAAAATCCAATAACCCTTCATGATAAAATTCTTAGATCAGGAATACAATGAACATACCTAAACACAATAAAAGCAATATATAGCAAGCCAATGGCCAACATCAAATTAAATAGAGAGAAATTCAAAGCAATTCCACTAATATCAGGAACAAGACAAGGCTGTCTTCTTTTCCATATCTATTCAATACAGTACTTGAAGTTTTAGATAGAGCAATAAAACAACTAAAAGAGACCAAATGGATACAAATTGTAAAGGAAGAAGCCAAACTTTCACTAATTGCAGATGATATGATAAAATACATAAGCAACCCCCAAAATTCTACCAGGGAGCTCCTACAGCTGATAAACACCTTCAGTAAAGTGGCAGGATGCAAAATGATCTAAAAAAAATCTGTAGCCCTCCTGTATACAATGCTAAATGGGCTGAGATAGAAATCAGGGGAACATCACCCTTTATGATAGCCACAAATAATATCAAATGTCTTGGGGTAACTCTAACCAAATAAGTAAAAGACAGTACAACAAGAACTTTAAGTCTTTTAAGGAAGAAACTGGAGAAGATATCAGAATATGAAGAGATCTCCCATGCTCATGAATCAGCAGAATTAGCATAGTAAAAATGTACACCTTACAAACTTAACACAATCCCCATCAAAATTCCATCACAATTCTTTACTGACCTTGAAAGAACAATACTCAACTTTATACAGCAAACTAAAACCCAGGATAGCTAAAACAATCCTGCACAGTAAAAGAACGTCTGGAGGTATCACCATCCCTGATTTCAAGCTGTACTATACAACAACAGTAATAAAAACCACATGGTTTGGAATCAATGGAATCAAATCAAAGACCCAGAAGTAAATCCAAACACATATGGACACTTAATTTTTTGAAAAATAACCTGAAATTATACAATGGGAAAAAGAAAGCATCCACAACAAATGGTGCTGGTCTAATGGGATGTTGGCATGTACAAGAATGCAAATAGATCCACATCTATAACCCTGCACAAAACTCAAGTCCAAGTGAATCAAACCAGATACACTGAATCTAATAGAAGAGAACGTGGGGAATAGTCTTGAACACATTAGCACAGGAAACAACTTCCTAAAGAGAACACCAGTAGTATAGACACTGAGATTGACAATTAATAAATGGAACTCCCTGAAACTGAGAAGCTTCTGTAAGGTAATGTACACTGTTGATAAGACAAAACTGCAGCCTACAGAATGGTAAAAGATCTTCTTCAAACTCATGTCTGACAGAGCACTATTATCCAAAATATATAAAGAATTCAAAAAACTAGACACCAAAATACCTGATAATCCAATTTTAAAATGGGGTACAGATCTAAACAGAGTTCTCAACAGAAAAATCTCAAATGGCTGAGAAGTACTTAAAGAAATGTCCAATATCAGGAAAATACAAATCAAAACGACACTGAGATTCCATATTACACCTGCCAGAATGGATAAGATTAAACACACACACACACACACACACACACACACACACACACACACACACACACACAAGTAACAGCTCATGCTGGAGAGGATGTGGAGCAAAGGAAACACTCCTCCACTCCTGGTGGGAGTGCAAACTTATACAACCACTTTGGAAATCAACATGGCAGTTTCTCAGAAAATTGGGAATCAATCTACCTCAAGCCCAGATATACTACTCCTGGGCATATATACTCAAAGGATGCCCAAAATATCACAAGGACACTTGCACAACTATGTTCATAGCAGCTTTATTCATAGTAGCCAGAAACTGGAAACAACCTAGATGTCCCTCAACTGAAGAATGGATAAAGAAAACATGGTACATTTACACAATATACTATTACTCACCTGTTAAAAACAATGACATTAAGAAATTTCTTGGCAAATGGATGGAACTAGCAAAGATCATTCTGAGTGGGGGAACCCAGATCCACAAAGACAAACATGGTATGTACTCACTCATAAGTGAATATTAGCCATAACATAAAGGATAACCATGCTACAACTCAAAATCTCAGAGAAACTAAGAGACAAGGAGGGCTCAAGGGGAGATTTATGAATCTCATTGTGAAGAGGAAATAAAATGTATATTGCCAGTGGAAGGGGGGGTGCTGGAAGAAGGAATGGAAATGGGAACAGGAGGGATCAGGTGGGGGAAGGATGGAAGAAGAGAGTACTGAGAAAGATAATTGGAATCAGGGGCATTCCTGGGATGAGCTAGAAACCTAGAGCAATGGAAACTCCCAGGAATCTAGAAGGGTGACCCCAGCTAAGACTCCTAGCAATAGGAGATATAGAGCCCAAACCAGCCGTCTCCTCTGACCAGGCAAAACTTCCAGGGGAGGGACTGGGACACCAGCCCAGCCACAAACCCTTTCTCCTGCCTACAGGATTGCTGGGGTAAAGATGGCACAGAAACTGTGGAGTGACCCACTAATGACTGGAACAGCTGAAAACCCATATTCTGAGAGGGAGCTCATCTCTGAGGTCCAGGACCCAGAAGCAGGATAGCCTAGGCAGAACCAAACGTGAATGAGGAAGAAGTCAGTGAGATGGTTCCTATTACTGCTCTGCAATGCTCAGAGATTGATGCCTAGCTCAGCTGTCATCAGAAAGGCTTCACCTAGCAACGGATGGAAACACATGTAGAGACCCACAGCCAAACATTAGGCAGATTTCAGGGAATACTGAGGAAGAAGGGGAGAGAGGATTGTAGGACCCAGTGGTGTCAAAGGCACCACAAGAAAACCTGCAGAATCAGCCTGGGCTCATGGGGGCTCACAGAGACTGAATTGACAGCCAGGGAGCCTGCATGGGACGGACCAGAGCCATCTGCACTTGTGTGACAGCTGTGTAGCCTGGTCTTCCTGTGGGACTCCTAACGGAGAGTGCAGGGCTGTCTCTGGCTCTGTAGCCTGCTGTTGGAACCCTTCCCTCCTACCAGAGGGACCGCCTCATCAGCCTTAACAGAAGAGGGGGTGCTTAGTCTCATTGAGACTTGTCATACCATTGCTGGCTGACATCCTTGGGAGGCCTGTATGTATCTGAAGAGAAACGGAAGAGGAGTGGATGGGGCAGTGGGAGGAACTGGGGAGAGGGGAGGGAGGGGAAACTGATTAGGATGTAAAAACAAGCAAACAAACAAAATAAACAAAACAAAACGAAGAAAACTGCCACTTCAAGGCTATCCTACAGATGATTTCAAGGCCAGCCTGGGCGATTTAGCAGGACGCTGTCTCAAAGTAAACAGCAGACAGAGAGCAGGCGGAGGCAACAGCTCACATGCACAACATCCTAGAGGTGGTACTCAGTACCACAAATAATCCACCAGGGCCATTCTCTTCTCGAGTTCACAAACCATAACATTACTGAATCTGACTTCATTTATATAAGCAAAACTTGTAGCCAGGTGTGGTTGTACAGACTTACAGGCCTCAAACTCAGGAGATGGGGCAGGAGGATCATAGGTCAGAAAGTCGAAGGCCAGCCTGGGATACATAAAGAGACTCTTTCCCCAAACAGTGCTTTGGCAGGGGGAAGCTGCACATACCAAGGAAAACAATGCCATGCTCTGGGGTTGGAGAGAGGAACATTTGAAACGTATTATTAATATTAGGACAAAAACAGACATTCTGTTTTTTCCTGGAAAAATTCAGATGGGCTAGTCCGGTGCCAGAGAAGATGGAGCACTTAAAAGTGAGAAAACTGTCACCAAGAAATCAGCTCATGTGATAAAGAGATCGCCAAGCACTGAGAAGAGCAGTCAAACTTCTGTCACCTACAGAGGAGTGCAAAGATTGTCTTTTCTTCAGAAGGGGTAGCCATGGTACCCACTCTGGCTGATGAAATATAAGAAGCATTAACAGAAGCTAGAGTCCCATGGGCAGCTTTCTGATTTCTGGCTGAGAGACAAGAAAGTAAAGGAGAAGCTGCTGTTTGCTTCCCTGCTCCCTGCCCTTGAACATGGTGTGTGAGCAGAGACTGCTGGGAGGGAACACAGGCATCACGGACATATACCTGACCTGGTGAGCTGTTGACTTCCTGCTGTCTGTCTTATGCTTACTTTTTAAGCAATCATCAGCCGGCATCTGGGGCCGAGTATCTTCTAACTGGATATCCAATTATCTGAGATGTGTGGCATCGAAGGACAAAGGTCTAATTGGATTGTAACCAGAGGTGACAGCAGAGCCAGGGTAGACTCTGCTTTGTTTCGTTTCCCAGGAAAGAAAATGTCAGCATGTGTGGGTCTGGATGGTGGGACCCTGTCTTTCTAATTAGTTGAGCAGACGGTATAAGGAATTTTACTGTATCCTGCCATACTAAGAGGACACCTCCTGATCAAGGACAATTAGCACTAATTAAGCTGCCTCTCTTTCCCTGGAGCTTTGTATTAAGTAAAGATTGTGCAGCAGCTCGAGGGCTGAGCGCTGTTGTGCATCTAGAGGTTAAGTTTCCCCAGGTCCCACGAAAGTTTCCTTTGCTGGAGTTGAAATGTATTCCCTCAATTGTGAGGGAACCCTGTGCAAAGGGAATATTTATGATCAGTACATTTAGCTTTAAATTATGTTGAGTATTTATGCAATTGAATGACTCTCTTCTTTACAAAAGAAATTACTATTGAGTCCTTTTAAATGTTAAATCCCATTGGCAGCAAAAGGGAACCACAAAACACTTGCAATGGTAAAGAATGGGACTAGTAGATGTTGACTATAAAATATTAGGACAACCTCATAAATTCCAATAGGAAGAAGCGAGGAAATATTTAGTTGTGTTCACTCGGGATGTATTGATCTGCTGTCTACCAATCAATGCACTAAGTGCTGCACCATCCTGAAACTCTCTGAAGAAAAGGAACAGAGAAAAACTTAAAGGGTCCTAATTTAGATTAAAGGGTCAAGTAAACTTTCCTGGAGGAAGTGACAGTGAACTTGGACATGATGAATGATTAGGCATTGATCAACTAAAACTGAAAAGCAAGCAGTTCTGGTACAAAGATGATATGAATTCACTCATATTCAACATGGCAAGAATGTTTCTCCTGGTGTAAAAGCACATAACTGCACATTAAAAACATTAAACTTAACACCAGATAGAAGTTACATACTACTCGGCTTCCCATCACTGTGACAATACACTTGGAATAAGTGAATTTATAAGGAAGAAAGGTTTATTCCAGCTCATGTTTTCAGGGAATCGTGGCATATTACAACATGGTGTAAGAGTATGGTGAAAGAAAGCTGCTCAAGCCAGGCGGTGATGGCGCACGCCTTTAATCCCAGCACTCGGAAAGCAGAGCCAGGTGGATCTCTGTGAGTTCAAGGCCAGCCTGGTCTACAGAGCAAGATCCAGGACAGGAACCAAAACTACACAGAGAAACCCTGTCTGGAAAAAAAAAAACTAGAAATAAAAAGAGAAAAGAAAAACAAGAAAACTACTCATCTCCTGGAAGTCATGCAGCAGACAGACAGAGTAAGCAGAAGGAGTGGGTGCTCCAAAAGCCCCTTCAAAGGCACCTTTTGTTGACAGAACTTTCATCAACTAGGCTGCACCTGTTATAAGCTCCACCACCTCCCAATGGCATCCCAACCTGGGGGAACATTAGCTTTCAACACATAACCTTTGGAAGACAATCAAGATCCAAATTTAGCAAGTGGGAAACATAAACCAGCACCCACATGAACCAGTACTGACCACACCCCTGTCAGTTCCTCTAACTCCTGTACACCCCTGTCCCACCCCTACCAACTCCCAAGAGTAGGTCTTCATTGATCTAAGCACAGTGTGTAAATAGCAAGTGGGCTTTCAAGTCATGTTCAATGTAACCAGAGGCTTTTCTCTGTCCTTCCCCATCCTGCGGGTGATGGCTCAGGCTTATTACTAGCTAGCTCTAACATTTAAACTAACTCATTTCTATTAATCTATGTATTGCCACATAGATTACCAGTTCCTTTACATCTTGCTTCTTGGTTGGCTCACAGCATCTGCCCCGACTTCACCCTTCTTTATCTCTGTCTTCAGTTTGAATGAACCATCTAACCTTATCCTGCCTTGTCATTGGCCAAACAGCTTTATTTATCAACCAATGAGAACAACACATATTCACAGCATACAGAAAGACACCCCACAGCATTTCTCCCTTTATGTCTAGTCAAAAAGGAAGGTTTTCATTTAACATAGTAAAATTACATATAACAAAGCAAATATCAAACAAGAATTATATTTACAATATCTCATCTATTTGTATTTGGCAAAATTAAAAAAAATACTCTATCATCCATCCTATCTTAGTGAGTCTAAAGTTTCATAACTACTTTACCTTTTATCATAACTAAGGAAAACTATAATTATAACTATCTAGTCTTCAACTTTATCAAAGACCCCAGAAGGATATAATAATATGACTTGAGTAAACAGGAAGTACATTGTAAGCAACTTCCAAAACTCTAGAAGTGATAGAGACATCTGGCTGCCTGGACAGTCACCCAGAGTTCTTCTGTAATGTTGGGGCATCAATCTTCAGCATATAGGACTAGAGTATCTGGCAGACTTTTAGTGAAGCAAGAAATTTGAAGGACTGTCCCACCTATATTGGCAAAGTTTGTCAGTTGCTTTCCTCTGTGTCTTGTAGAATGTCTGGCAGTTTCTTCTGTGAAGCAGGAACCTGAAGGACCGTCCCACCTTCTTTTGGCAATGTTTAGCATTCACTTTCCTGTGGGTCCTGCATGTCCAGTTTATACAGTGTACTGTCAAGCAGTCCAGGCAAGAACAATTTCTTGCCCAAATGGCTAGCCTTGTTATATTAAAAGCAAACTCCATAAGGAATTTCTTAGATTCCCATCATCCTCTTTGATATAATTGGTACTGCCAGGAGCAGATGTGTCTTACTGTCAACAAAAGTCTAAGTTCTTAAACCATTTAAATGCCATATTCTGTAGGTCTTTGAAGAGTTTGAAGATGATCTATCTAATTGAAATATATCTTTGTATACCTAAAAACTTAATTAACATGACTATAAGTTTATCACAGATGACTATTAATCTGTGCTTCTTAATTATACATTGCATTTTTAAATGAGCTGCATAAATATAATATCCTAAACAAAAGTAGAAATATACATACAGTATGACAAAATTAACTTCAAATTTGTATCAATAAACCAAAACCCATATCAATGTAAAATATGTAAGATTAACACTTGTTTTTGGATTGAAGTAAATACAATAATCTAGCCTTTTGTCCTATTTCTATATCCCCCCTTTTTCTTTTTAGAACAAGATTCCTGAATCTAATCTCTTTTGTTTAACTTTTTCCTGACTATTACCAATAACAACTTGTAACCAATCCCCTAAACAATGACAAGCATCCACAATCCATATGTTGAGAATGTGGGAACAGTTCCCTAGACTACTTAGTGTTGACTGGAAGCACTGGTGATTTTTAGGGGATCCTGAGAAAATTCAGGATTATGGTCAAGGCCTGACTGGAGTATTCTGTGAGGCTGGATCATCTCAGGCAGCAGCCTTGAAGCTGTTCTGGATGAAGAACTCAGAGGAAACTGCAACAGAGGTGTCCTGAGATGTTACATTATCTGGGCCATCTGTTCCCATCAGACATTCTTCAGGGGGTCTTCCTCGATCAAATCTGGTCATCTTCAACTTTGAATGAATCCATAGCCTCTCATTTCCTGAGGAAACAAAAAACATAACCTCACCCCGAAAGTGGCATACCTTTTGACTTAAATTTTGGAGTGAAGATATTTTTAAAATAGATACGTTGGTTTAATCCAGTAGCTTCATAATCAAATGTCTCATAGCAGTCAAAAATTTAAAGACAAAACAACAATATACATAATCCCTACTTTCTGTGTATTTTTCCACCCTCACATGGCTCATTTTATTTATATTACTTTACTCCCTTTTCTAAGGACTTTATTTTATTATTTGAAATCTATATTTTAATTCAAGGCTGTATATATTTTTTTCTCTTTTCTCTCTCAAGCCTAAGAACATCTTTAAAACACGCTGTGACCCATTTAGAGGTTTTTCTGTCTGAATATGTTTTTTACTGTGTTCCTTAACCTTTTGTCTGTTTGAGCAAAAATCTTAACCTGCCCCACAGTAGGCGCCCTGCTAGAGCTTGTGCATTAGACCCTTTTTAAAGCTTTCTCGGTTTTATGTGGATGTACAGGCAGTACATTGTGCATCATATATAACCAAAGGCTTTTCTCTGTCCCACCCAATCCCTCAGCTGCTTTTAAATTATTACTCAGAGGCTGATATTAATTATAAATTCTTGACCAATGGCTCAGGCTTATTACTAGCTAGCTTTTACATGTAAATTAACCCATTTCTATTCATCTATGCATCACCACATGGTCTGTGGCTTACCCGTTCTTTCACATCTTGCTTCCTGGGCAGCTTGCAGCATCTGCCCTGACTCCACCCTACTTAATCTCTGTCTTCAGTTTGAATGCACTGCCTAACCTTGTTTTGCCTTATCATTGGCCAAACAGCTTTATTTATTCACCAATGAGAACAACACATATTCACAGCCTACAGAAAGACATCCCACAGTCGTTCAGTAGGGAGAAGCCTGAGAAGCGATACTCATACTTTGTCCCTAAAACCCCTTCAGAAGCTGTCCTGCATCTCACACACAGAAAAAGAATGAAAACGTAAGAGAAATCTGACTTCTGTGGATCTGAGGCATAAAGATTACTCTCATACTACTCATCTACAAAACGGCCACTTTTAACCTTAGTGCCACTTTGAACTGGATGGAAAGTCTTTGTGCTTAGCGAAGATGGTGTGTTCAGGCTTGCATATGTGAGTATGTGCACACACAGAAACAGGCACTTTCAGACGCACACACAAGAAAGTAACAGCACCCATGGAGAAAGTATTTGAAATTTGGCTCCAATCATTAAAAATCCTGTTTGAAAAACCACTAAAAAATGGATTACTTTACCACCTTTCTCAATTTTTTCTTTTCAATGTTGAGCATTTTCTACAATACGCGTAATACTAAAATTTAATGCAGCTTACAGACTTATCTAGTTTGTTTCCCACTGGTGAAATTGATCATATTCCTCAGTTGATTTGATGTTTGAGGACAAACTACTGCCATTTTAATTTGAAAAACATAAAGCTACCATGTCTTCCTTCAAACTTTAATTACCATATTTGTTATTATATTTATTATTTATATGGAGCCATAAAAGTATGAGATTCTTTATGGTCAATAGGGCATGAAAATAAACAAAAACAATATACAAAAAGTGTTTTGTGCTTAAGGAGTTATCAGCAAGCACCTCCTGAACTCTCCAAGGTATCCATTTAATGAGCTGAATTGTTAAGATGATGAAGTACCAGGGCTCTTAATTTATTCAGTTCCATTAATATTCTTCTCTAGCAGAAAACAAAAATTGAGTATGAAAATTAACATAGCCAGGAAAGGGAATGCTGCTGCATGTACCAGGGCTGTGGGAACTCTCCGTAGAAAAATGGTCTTCCTAGGAGAGTTTGACATTGCAGAATAATAAAGTGCCCTGGACTGTGCTTTCTGCCCGGATATTAATGCGACTTCTAAACTGGAGAGGAACGGTGAAGAAGATGGAGAGACGAAAGAAAGACTATAGGAAGGGGGCAGGCTTGTGAAGCCAGAAGGTCCTGCTAGCCCTTTCCCACCTTGGTCCACTTAGGTAAGCCCTGGATCCAGGCCCCTCGGCTTCCACTTCCACCCACAGGGTCTATCTTGCAGGATAGCTATAGGGAAGACTGGAAATCATGGTTGTAATTCATTCAGTGTCCATTCTATGTTGCTTTATCTATTCTTTAACAATTGTTTCAATAGTAAATATGCAGAGGACAAGAGATTCTAAGGAAAGAGAGAAGGATGGATAATAGAACACAGGTGATGTTAAAGTGGCTGAGAGCAGAGGGAAGAGGGTGGAAGCAGGGGATGGAACAGAGGAAGAGGAAGAGCAGAGGGAAGTGTTTGGGAGCAGAGGGAAGTGGATGAGAGCAGAGGGAAGTGAATGAGAGCAGAGGGAAGTGGATGAGAGCAGAGGGAAGTGGATGAGAGCAGAGGGAAGTGGATGAGAGCAGAGGGAAGTGGATGAGAGCAGAAGGAAGTGGTTGGGAGCAGAGGAAAGTGGATGAGAGCAGGGGGAAGTGGGTGAGAGCAGAGGGAAGTGGTTGGGAGCAGAGGAAAGTGGATGAGAGCAGGGGGAAGTGGTTGGGAGCAGAGGAAAGTGGCTGAGAGCAGAGGGAAGAGGGTGGGAGCAGGGGGAAGTGGTTGGGAGCAGAGGAAAGTGGATGAGAGCAGGGGGAAGTGGGTGGGAGCAAGGGGCTGGAACAGAGGAAGAGGACCAACCAAAGAAATAATGAGTAAGAATGGCCTAAGGAAACACTGTGTGCTGTATGTGTGCTTATTCAAAAGAAAGGGCAAAAGAAAAAAAGATTGATACTATCAATAATAATGCCATGCCCATAACACATGTATAGTTCAAAAATTAGGTTATTACAAAACAGTATTGCTGACTGTAGAACAGTTATTGTTATGCTTTATAAGTTTATTGATTTTTTTGTCTAAGTTGTGGATTATATAGAAAAGAGAATTAAAACATATACTTGCAATTATTTAAAAAAAAAAACCCACAGCCTATAATCTCCAAAAGATATGCACTTCACAGTAACCACATAAGCCATCATTATGAAGTATCAGGTGATAAACTGATTAAGACACACTCTCAACTGCTTTTCCTGTTGTTATGAAAAAACCCTAGCAAAAGCAACTTGGGGAGAAAGGGCATAATTGGCTCACAGGTCCAGGATGCTGTCTATCACTGCAAGGACATCTGGGCGGCAGGAAATTAAATTGCCTGGTCACATTACATCTACCATTAACAGCAATGAATTACTGTGTGCTTTCTAATGTCCAGCCTACTTTCTCTACAAAAAAGATTTGTTTTAGTGTGTGTGTGTGTGTGTGTGTGTGTGTGTGTGTGTGTGTGTGTTATATGTGCTGGTGTACATGTGTATGCACAGTGTTATGTGGAGCCCAAAGGGAGACTTGAGGGAATTGTTTCTTTCTACCATATGGTTCCTGTGGATTGAACTCAGATCATCAGGATTGGTAGCAAGTGTATTTACCTGCTGAGTCATCTTGCCAGCTCAATAGTCTTCATTCATATATAATTGAGGGGTCTCTGCCAAGGAGATGGTGCCATCCACAGTAGGTGGGTCTTCCCATCTCAATTAATATAAAGACATGGCCACAGGCAAACCTAATCTAGACAATCCTTTGAGATTCTTCTTTTCCCAGATGATTCTAGATTCTGTTAAGATGATTACAACTAACCATCACAGGCACCAGTGATGATAAGCAAAAGCTTTGTAAGAGGTGGCTTATTACATCCTCCCATTATCAAACAGGAAGAACCCTTCAAGAGGCTCATATGATGAAAGCATGATTGCCAACCTGTAGAGCTCTTAGGAAGTGATTGGAACATGAAGATTTTTAACTTAATCACTTTTGACCCATGTCATAGTTCAAATGTAATTGGCACCCATCACCTCATGAGGAATGGCACTATTAGGAGGTACAGTTTTGTTGGAGTAGGTATGGCCCTGTTGGAAGAAGTGTGTCACTGTGGGGGTGGGCTTTAAGGTCTCGTATATGCTCAAGCCATGCCCAGTGTCTCAGTTCACTTTCTGTTGCCTGTGCAAAATATAGACCTCTCTCAGCCACCACTCTGGCACCATGGTGGGACACAGTGCCTCCATGCCACTGTGTCCCACCATGATGGTAATAAACTGAACCTCTGAAACTGTAACCCACCCAACTAAATGTTTTCCTTGATAAGAGCTGCTGTGGTCATGGTGTCTCTTCACAGCAATAGAACCCTAAGTCAGACTGCAAAGTCTTCTTCATTCCTTTCTCTTGATTACTGAATGCCATGAAGTGAATAGCCTCCTCACTCATGTGTTTCCTCTGCCAGGATATTCTCTCTTATTTTAGTCCCTGTGCAACAGAGCAACGAGGTCAAGTACCAATTCCATGAGCAAAGCAAATCCTTCTCTTACATTGTGCACCTGGGTATGGTTATGGTAGCAAAAAAAGTCTAAGCCACATTTTGTGGCCTCAGGAGTATCCCTAGGTGATGAGCTGGAAGCAGTGTCAACTGGTAAATGCAATATCTTACAAATCCTTTTAATTACCCAAATAACAGAAACAGCTAGTGTGTATGAGTGCATGAGGAAGAAGACTCAGCAGATATTGGGTCCATTTTCTCTCTATTCACATCCACAGTGTTGTCAGAGGTGAGTTGAGGAGAGCTTGCTTTTCTGCTTCTTGGCACAGGGTTTGATTGTGTAGCTTGCTTTAGCTCATGAAATACAGCTCAAAGCATCTAAGCCATTTCCTTAGATCCCATGAGTTGCCATTTGACTCTTTCAACTCTGCCATTACTACAAAAAACAAATGACCCAGCTCATTTGTTGTCCCAAGAGAAAGCCAAGAAACACACCGAGGAAAGCCACTCTGCTGACCAGACTCTGAAGCCAAAGTGCATTTGCTGACCAGCAAACACACGAGGATACAATAAATTTCTGCTGTGTACCACTAAGAGTCTATGGTTCTTTCTAGAGAGTAGTACTGCAACAATAACTAATTAAAGCATTAATCTTGCATATAGGTAGTAATGTACAGTGGAAACACATTCTATTATATGTATTAAAAACATATTACAAAAGTAATGTATTTTTACCGTATTCTTAGCAGGGCTAGATATTCACATGAAAAGAGGCACTGGGGAATGATGTCATAATACCCTCTGGTGATGAGCTTCCCAGGATTCACTGAAATATGTCTAATACTTGCAGAAATTTCTTGGTTCCAAAGTAAGAGGAGCATAGGAACTGAATACAACTGAATTAAATATTTATGAAACTTTACACCAAGGAATCCCTCGCCTTTGATGTGGGCTGTAGGCAAACTGTAATACATCCCACTGAATTATGGTGGAGACTCGGAAGCCAGCATCCATCCTTAAATTAAGAGCTTCTAAAGCTTGCCTGAAGGAAAAACCAAGACTAATTGAGAAAGTAGACCCACGTCCTCTGCTTCATGTCACTCATCAACAAGTGATGATCATTTTTAATCTCTCTCACTCACTCTTTCTCTCTCTCTCTCTCTTACTCTCTATCTCTCTCTCTCCTTTTTTTCTCTCTCTCTCTCTACACACACACACACACACACACACACACACACACACAGAGAGAGAGAGAGAGAGAGAGAGAGACTGCTTTACCGAATTCATAAGTAAAGAGGGACCACTCTAAGTTTCAAATCACTTGTGAGTCACTATGAGGAAGGATAATCTCTCCCAATTGTATCATGGGAAAGTAGCAAGAGCTCCAGAAAGCACAAGAAGCTCCAAAGGAGAGGAGGTATCACCTTCCCAAGCCACCTTCTTACAAGACAGTTCACACAGCTTTCTAATGGAAACTCTTTCTTATATTTTCCTAAAGAGATTGTGTCTGCCCTCAACACAAGAACTGCGTGACTGTTGGAATTATTCTTTTGCATTTTCTCTCCTATGGAAGACTGTAGCTTCTCTGAAAGCTTGTGGCACAATGCTTGGTATGTCTTACGTATGAATAAGTACTATAGACTATGGACCTATTCCCCATGTCTCAAATAGGAACATATCCAACCAAGTGGAGGTAGTCAACATGAAGACTCTGCTGTCCTGTGGAAAGCCTGCTTGTAACTTCCAAGTCCATTGAAGATTGAAGGTTTGATTCATCCCTAGGACACTGTGATACCAAGTGACACATAAATATTTGCTCCCTGAGGCCATTTCAAATATGAACTTGTTTGCCAACCGTTTTAATATCTGTGAATAGAAGCCTACTGGATATTTCCACTGTAATGAATGTACAATTCTGTAAATCAATGTGAAGGCTATGGCCCTTTGTCTGAAAAATAACTACAGTCATCTTGACAATTTTGACAAGAGGCTTTTCTCTGTGAAGTCAGGAAGAAATTCTAATTTCACTTTCCTAAGCAGAGAGAAGATATCTCACAATAGAAGAAATGACAGGCATAAATTAAAAGGGTGCATTCCATTCTCTCTTCAGTCAGCTGTGTGTAAATAAAGGGGGAGTATATTATCTTTATTCAGTCAGTTCTGTGAAGATGCATTTTGAAGGGCTTGAGAGATGGTTCAGCAGTTAAAGCCTCTTATTGTTGGTGCAGAGGACCTGGGCTTGGCTCCCAGTATCAACATGGCAGCTCACAACTGCTTATAACTGGAGCTAGGGGGAACCCAGTGCCCTCTTCCGGCTTCCACAGGATCCTGCATCACATGGTGCATGTAAACTCATGCAGGAACACACACGTGCGTAAATAAAAGTAAATACATCTTTTTAAAGGAATTTATAATTTTTATTTTTGAGAGTATAACATAACAAGATCATTTCTCCCTTCCCTCTCCTTCCTCCAAACCCTCCCATATTTTCCTCCTTGCTCTCTTTATGATGGATTTTGACAGTTCTGAAAATCTATAGTCAACTTTTAAATATTACATGATGACTCCTGTCTCAAGAAAAAACATCATATACAGGAGTCTAAGGGATGAAGCCAATGTCGTATGACACTCCTCTAAATAATTGAGAAATTATAGATGAGTAGCTCCAAAGAATACTTATCAGTATGTTGTGTCTCATGTGACTTATAACTGTTACAATTATTTATAATAATGGAATGTATTGTTTAACACAATGAAGTCTGAAAAGGCTCATTGCCTGTCAATTTGGTTCTGTCTTTCTATTGCTTTTCATTTGTAGACTCATGGTTCCATAGCTCTGGAACATCTGCCTTATTATAGGAGCAATGAGCCATCTCTAAGTCTAAATGTACGTTAGCACTGGGCAAGGCAAGAGTCAGAGCTGTGGTTTTACTTCCGAAATGCTTTCCTGGACAAATTCACCTACTTCCTCTACTTTTCTTCTTAGCATTACAGCACAAGTTAGAATTGTAGAACGGTGTTATCAAGGAGGCAAAGACCTTCCAAGTCACAGAAAAATGTCCTAAGTGACTTATGGCTGACATAAGCTGAATGATTTTTAAGGTGTCAGAACTTTAATTACCTTCATAAATGTCAAAAAAAAAGTGCCAAACACTCCAAAAAAACAAAAAACAAACAAAAAACAAACAAAAACAAAAACAAAGGCAGACCTGAGAAAGCAAAAGTGAGTAGAAGAAAATTACAGTTGAAGTTAATACCTAAGACCTGAATAGACGACCCCTAGAAAACACGTTCACATAACATCAACCTTTGTGTGTGATTCCTGAGGCTTTGTCTTAACTAAACATGGAAATATTTACTTCTTCTTCCCAGATAAAGTACTCTGATTCTTTACCAATTGTGAAAACAGACAATAGAGCCAGCCCAACGGTGGGCTGAGACCTGGGAATATACATGTCTAACAAGGTGCCAAGTCCCTCTAATGCTGGTGTTCTTAGACAGGCCTTCTCAATCACAGCACAGGACATTTGTGAACAGAGATGCTATACTGTTGAGGAGTGTTACAAAATTGCCATAGCGTCTCAGCAGCTGCAGACTGTGACAGACGAGTAAACCACTTTTGGGACTGAAAAAAAATAGAACACAAGGTTGTGGAGAAGGTCAAGCACGTGCCATGCAAGCTTGATGACCAGGAGTTCCAATATGCAGCACCCAGATGAATGCTAAAGAGCATGGCTGCCCGCCTGTAATCGTAGTATGGAGGCAGAGACAGGAGATCCTTGGAGTAAGGAGACACGTGGAACTGGCTGAGCCAGGGAGCTCCAGTGAGAGATTGTGCCTAAGGAAGTAAAATGGGGAGGGATGGCAGCAGATGCCTAATGTCGAGTGACTTGTGGCCTCCACATGTATGCATGCACACCTGCACATGCACTTGCAAACATGCCTCCTGCAGGTGCACACACACACACACCCCACACACACACACACACACACACAGAGAGAGAGGGAGGGAACCCCAATGGCTGTCTGACTATGACTGAAAAGTCAAATGAGCAAAAGAAAGGTAAGTTGAAGATGGAAATCTGAGGACTCCAACACTGACTCTAAAAGCCACATTCAAGCTGCCCCACCTCCCACTGTGTGCGCCAAGCTTTCACGCCCGCATATAGGTTCTCCATTCTTTCCTTCACTTTCCAAGGCTGTTTTGATTTGTGCTGACCTGACATTTCTAGAGTGTCATTCTAGAATGTCACATCCTTTTAGTTGGCTTGTTTGCTTTTCTTTTCATTCCCAATGGCTCTTCAAAACCAAACAAACAAAACCTCCTGTTATTTGGATGTTGTTTTCCCTGTGGAGTGAAGCCTTGCCAGAATGATTTGTTATCAAAACCTTCTGAGTCATTCCGCACTCACACCAAAGCCCTTTCCCTGCTCGAAGACCCTGAAATGGATTGTTTGAAATATCAGGGTAAAGTGTAAGTGATTTTGTCTTTTTTGTTCTTTCAGTACCAACACCCAAAACACTATTAATTACTGTCTTAGCAAACTGAGAGAACGTTATTCCTCCAGAAGCAGAGAGCACAACAGAATTTCACTTAAAGGGGTATACATGACGGCTTGCAGCATGGTTCGCAACATCAAAATTGAAAGCAAGTAAAATACCCCGCTATGACTTCCACATAAAAATCCCACTGTCTGGCTGAGTGGGGTCCACAGTCAGGCCTGAATGGGAAAATGAAGACAAAGAAAACACCAGCTTTTACCTGCTGTGGCCCAGAAGCTACACACACCACACCAAGTCCAACCAGCAGTAGTTATCACATGATTCAGGGCAACTAGAAAAGGGTAGAAACTGAGGCAGAAGATGGAGGCAGCAAGTGAACACTGTGTCTCATGCAAAAACAAATTTCTGAAGAATTGGTATTTGTTACATTTGAGGAAGAAAAGACAAGACTGCAGTAAAATTAATAAAACAGGACCCCAGGCACACACAACATTTATGCACTGTTCTCATTTCACGGCTGCTACTGAGACAGATATCCTGAACCAAAGCAAAGTAAGGGAGAAAATGGTTTATTTCAGTTCACAATTCCAGATCACAGTCCATCACTGAGAAAAGCTGAGGTAGGCTAGTCTGGTGGAGCATTACCTCTGACCAAGGAACTCACACACAGCTAAAGAGGCCTAGCAGTGACCATGGAGGATGCCCAGGACAATGCTCATCTAACTTTCTTATATAATTCAGAACCATTCACCGATGGAAAGGTGCTACCCATGATGGTTGGGCCTTCCCACTTCAATTAACAGTCAAAAAATCCCCCTATGGCCGGGCGGTGGTGGCGCACGCCTTTAATCCCAGAACTCGGGAGGCAGAGGCAGGTGGATCTTTGTGATTTCGAGGGCAGCCTGGTCTACAGAGCAAGATCTAGGACAGGAGCAAAGCTACACAGAGAAACCCTGTCTCGAAAAACCAAAAAAAAAAAAAAAAAAAACCTCCTCTGGACAATTCCTCAACTGAGGCTTTTCATCAGATGGCTCTAAGGTGTGTCACGTTGACAGGTGAGCTGAGTAGGATATATGTGAATGGTATCTATATTTATAGACAATTTGACTTAACAAATAAAACCTTTCAGTTTGTAATTAACTTCTCAAACATTAAAATATAGATGAAAGAAGAAAAATATAACAGAAACTCATGGCCAAATAATTTGTGTTTTTCAACTTATTTTATTTTGTCTCAATATCCTATAATATGTGTATATACGTGTGTGTGTGTGTGTGTGTGTGTGTGTGTGTGTGTGTGTGTGTGTGTGTGTGTTTGTGTGTGTGTGTGTGTGTAGTTTGGTATATGATAAGTTGAGAATAATTTTATATAAAGTAGCTCATGGATGTGTTTAAAGAAAGGATGAGCTGTACTTTATTATGAAAAGGGTGTCACGTACCAGGGTCTACATTCATTACACGTATGTACTCTTGTTTTCCACAGCCATCCTCTTTGGCAGGCGTGTCACACAGATGTGAAAACTGAGGTGCATTAATGAGGTCCCGGGATGAGATCATGCAGAATCATCTCAGAGTCACATAGTTGAAAAAGACACAGCACATAGAGGATGCACTTTCAGTCACTTTAGAAACCACCCCCACCTAAGGCAATGGCAGATGCGGAGGCTGGATGCTGACCTACCCACAAATGCCACATGGGAAGGTTGCAGTCTATATAGAAAGACAGTTAGAAAAGCAATATGTCAAAACATTTTAAAATAAAGACTTAAATAACTTTCCCTTTATACTGTTGCATCAGAATTTGAACAGAATCAATCAGCAGGCAGGGTTATACAGTTCCAAAGAGGCACTGTCTGGAGTCTGTATCCTTTCGAATCCACATCCAAGGAGACCATGATCACCCATGTTTCTCTTTCCCTCCATGAATTTCTGAAGTCAACAAGAAGGCTGTTAGGTTGAAGTCCAGTTTGAAAACTCTGTTTGCTCACTGTTTCCCACATTGTGTCCTTAGTTTCCACCTAACATGACAGAAACTACATGAAAAACCAGAGTGGGCGATGATGTTGTGCCAAGAGGTTGACAGCTACAGCCTGTTCTGACCATTCGGTGGCAAGTAGAGACATACACAGACCTCATAAGGTGACTAACTTGTAGATTTGTTTATTATTGTGAGTAATATCAAATGTAGAGTATTAATTCATATATGGTGGTTATCGGAAATTCTCATTTTGTTGTCTATACACAAAACTGTGTTGGACTGCACCCTCACTACTGAAAGGCCCAAAGCTACTCTGGAGACTCAATAGGAGATTTCACTAGTTCTGACAGAGATCCCTGATGGACCACACAGCTTAAAATATCTCTTTATCTGGCCTCTACTGTGACTGCTGACCCCTGGCCAAAGGGCTCACAAAGGGTCTCTTGCTGCAGTTTACAGAATGTTCTGAACTGACTTTGCTGAGAAGTTTCTTATTTGTGGAATATCTCTTGATACATCTGTTTTCAGGAATATGAAATTGGCGATTTTATTCTCAACCTGAAGGCAGGAATGTTAATAGAAAGGAAGGAAGGACTAATGGAGAGATTTCAGTTTGCCTATGTGTGACAGTCCAGGTAAAAAGAGGGATGAGTTCTAAACATCCTCCATAGTTCCTTTCTGAGGAATAGAGAGGGATGGACAAGTCTGAGAAAAGAATCCTACCCATTACTAAAACTACCCACCAAAATTTCTACACTGTTTTGAGGGGACGCAGGGTATGATAATAAATAAGCAAAATGTCACATAAAAGATGACAGTCAGTTAAGAATTATTATGTTAATGTTACTAAGGATAAGCAGTGTAAAGCTATAATTCCTAAAACTTTGGATAATCAATAATCAAAACCCAACAACTGTTGACATCATTTTACTTAGAATTTTAAAGCTGGTCAGGCATGGCTTGATGACCAGCATGTTCTCCTACTGTGAACTAACAGTGACCTCCAGTGGCTGAGGAGGGTAAAAGACAGTCATAAGTTGATGCCTTTTCTAAATTTAAATGCTATTTCTACTTACTTACCAAGTATGTATAGAGTGGCATTGTGTTCTTGGTACAATTCTGTGAATATGCAGGTCTTAGAAGGAGCGTACTGCGACATGATGAATGAGAACCCTGAACCAGGTACTTTCTCACTGACCTGAGCCCTGGGCGTCTCATAGTATAGCTTATGAAGATGCACTCCATGCAAGAGTGGACATTAGTACCTCCTGCAAACAGGAGGTGCTAATGTGGTGTTATTATATATAGCTTCTTCCTTCTCATTGTAAATCACGCCCCAGCGTCCAGCTAGGACTTATGGAATCAATATAGGAATGGGCAACAGAACAGCTGGGCACAACACAATTGGGAGGAAAGTGGTGCTTTCTGAAACCTAAAACATTAAGTTAAGCCCAAGAGCACAGGGAAGCAGAAACATGTCCCAATTCTGGTGAAGTCACCAAGGTAAACACTGTGGGCCACCACTGCCTCCTGGTTCCCCATTACTGTGGCTCACCAGTCACCGTCACCCTAAATTCTCCTTTCTCAGCAGCTGGATTTGGCTGTAATTAGAAGATCAAACCCAGTCTACTGGGATCTGAACTTTTTGTGAGAGCAGCATTTTAAATGCCCATTCCAGGGAATTACTTTTATTGTTATCTAAAAGATTTCTGTCCATTTATTCACTTATTTTGAAGTTAAAATATAATAAGATCATTTCTGTCTTCCCTTTCTTCAATCTAATCCTCCCCATGACCTTCCTTGTTCTCTCAGATTCATGGCCTCAATTTAATTGTTGTCTCTCTCTCTCTCTCTCTCTCTCTCTCTCTCTCTCTCTCTCTCTCTCTCTCACTCACACACACACACACACACACACACACACACACACACTAAATGCATACATGTATTCCTAAATGCATAAATACATTTTGCTCAGTCCCCTTAATGTTACTTGTATGTATACGATTTAAGGGTTGACCACTTTGTACTGGAAAACCAATTCGGGGCTCTTCCCCGGGAAGACGAATCCTGCTCTCAGGATTCCTCATGGTGGCGATGCATTCTCTTTTTAACATGTTGTTGACTTTGTGTTCAGCAAAGCCTCACTATTGTCTATAAGTACAAGAGGGCACTGACGTGCTGAAGGAGATAGAGAGAGAAAAATAGAAAGCACTTGAATTATTTTTTCTTTATTTTTGATAATTTCATACACAAATACAATGAAATATTATATCTACTCCCATTACTCCCACACACACCCCCAACATGCCTGCTTCCAACTTCATGTCTTTTGGGTTTGTTGATAGCCAGTAAGTTCAGTTAGTGCTGCCCAAGTGCACATGTGGGTGGGGCCACCTATTGGAGAACAGGAATTCTGCCAGGGGCCACATCCTCAGTCCTCAGCAAGTACCCACTGTCACAGTTCCTCAGTAAGAGGTGGGATGGGCTAGATATCTCTGCGCCATTTATGCCATGACTCTGGCTGGCTTGACCTGTCAGTCTTGCACTGGTAACAACAGCTGCTGGGAGTTCGTGACTGTGACAGTCACATCCTGTCCAGAGGCAATTCAGAGCATCCCTCCAGTCCTCTGGTTCATGTTCTTTTCTCCTCCTCTTCCGAAATGCTCCCTGAGCCTTGGTGTGGTGTGTGTGGAGGGGCAGGTGATGCAGTTGTCCCCTCTAGAGCTCAGCACTCAGCATCTTGTTCTCAGCTATGCATCTCTCCATTGACTGGTTTCTCAGACCAAGGTTTAAAGAAACCTGGGTCTCTCAGCACCAGGAGCAGAGCAGGCGTGGAAAGTTTGGACGCAAACACCAAATTCTGGGCAGTAGCATTGATCTACGGACTCAGCCAACCCCAAAACTGTTCCTCTCTGAACTTCCAGCTGTCTGAGAAGTTACATCCATTGCTTCTGAATCTAGCCTCACCCAGAATCCCGACACTTGCTGCCATTTCTTCAACACAAGGAGTCACCACTGTCTGAGGCCTCCATGCTCGGGCATGCCTGGGCTTTTGGTCCGAGTCTTTCTTGTAACTGTCTGTAGAGAAAATTAAATATAATGCACACTATACTAGAATAACAAGAGCTTAGATAATAGATACATCTTTATAAAAGGGAAGTCTTTGGTTAAATGTCTGAGTCTGGTGAAGGCTGATATGACTCAACATTGATTTTAGTGACAGGTCCATACTATCAGCCAGGCACGAAGTTGGTTAGGCTACTCCACCTGCCCTGAGGCTTACTGGCTGATTTAAATGAGATGCTGCACTTGGAGCCCAAGCTGCTGATGAATACGGGTTACCCTCTTTTCATCATCTCTGCTGCTGTCCACACTGCCATCCACACTGCCATCCACACTGCCATCCATGCTGCCATCCACACTGCCATCCATGCTGCCATCCATGCTGCCACCCTTTATATCTCACTGAAAACTCACTTTGTCATGACATACTTTCTCCATGTTCAATCCAGCTGCTGATTTATGTCCCCTTTGTGCTCAAGTCTGTGGCTTGAATTTTAAGCAGAGCTGCTTAATTTTCAGTCATGGAGTAAGGGGGCCTGTTCTGTCTCTAAATATGTAACCAGATAGCTGAGGTTTTGGTCCTCCATGTCTTTGTACTATCAAGTCCCATGGCTGTTCTCAGTACCATTAGCCTGAACGCAATCACTGGTCAGTAGACAAGGAGAATTGCTCATCCTAACATCTGTACTAATACACAGTGTGATGCTACACAGGCAAAGCACAGAACAGAACAACCTCTCTTTTTATTGCAGAGGTCTTGGGAGTTCCTCTTTAGCTTTATAAAAGCCACATCCTCTGCCCAGGCCAGGAGTAGTCAGCCACTTATGTGGAAATAACGTAAATTGGAATTTGGCCAAAGAACCCTTAGCGCTATCAGCTGGACACAGTGTCTCTCTGCTTTGTGTCATTAAGCAGAGCTGTCCCTGTCACATACTCCTTCCATGTGGTTGAAATGACTCATTTAGCAGCATGGACTCATGGTGTAGGGGAGAGGGCTAGAGCCCTTCTACATGCTGTTACATGTGTGGACTCATTTCACAAATCATGGCACACAACACGGCGGGTACAATGACGACCTGTCACACAGGAGACAGCAAGGAACAGAGAGGCCAAAAGAAATTTGCCAAGCACTGGTCTGAGGTTTGACTTCAGCCACCTGACAACAACAGTCTGCTCCTTCCTCCACACATGGTGCACACTGTGACCCTGGAGCATGCCGTCTCTATTAATTACCACTGTATTAATTAGCCACACATGATTATCTACCACACGCAAACTAGGAGATAAAAGGCAAATTACACATTATCTCTATGCCATCTCACAAATGGAGAAATGGACGGCGAAGAGCCTGTGTCCCTCCGGATCATGCTAAGGTCATCTGGCCCCTTACCAGCCTCTTCCCAGTTAGATAGGTGAGCATCTATGTTAAGGTTTTTATTATTGCTCTGCTTTTAGCCTACAAGGGTTATGTCAAGTGCAACAGGCTAGTCTGCTTTAAACAACAGGACTTTACCTTCTGACAAGTCACAATCAGGATGTCAGCTGGGTTCACCTCTTCTGAGGCCTATTCTCTGAGCTCATGGACTGTAGCCTCTCAGAGTCTTCACATGAGGGTGTCCAAGTTTCCTTTTTTATGAAGATATTGGTCATACTTAAGACCCACCCTGATGACCTCATTTTAATTTAAATTACCTCTTAATGATGCTTTCTCCAAATATAGTCACACTGTAGTTGATGTGTGGAGAGATTACAACTCAGTCCATAATACTGTGTCAATACCTACCCAGACAACATCTCCATAAAATGCTTCAACTTCTGTAATGACTACATGCCCCACCCCCAACACACAGGCACACTGGGAAGACTTGAAAACCTTTCCCAGCCTGAGACAGGGATAAAACATAATTATGTACATTGTAAACAAAGCACACAAGTCAGATGCTTTGAATGTTCCCTGGGGATAGACATCCTTTCAGCTAATCAGAATCACAGTCAATAACTGTTTGCATAGGCTAATTTAATACTGGTCTCATTAAACATGTTACATAGATTTGAAACATAAAGGGAAATTTATGTACCAAAAATTAGGATGGCCTTCCCCACATGTACTCCACCAAGAAGTACTAAGACTATGTCAGATAGCTTCTGGAACAGGATGAGAATAAGTCCTAAAAATGGTGAGAAAAAAATCAATGGACGTCTGGGGAAGATCTACTATATCACCCACAGTGTGTCTATTATCTACTGCTGTGGACAGGGATCCTATGTAGATGTAATTCTGACCGACCTTATTAAATAAGAAACACAGAGCCAAATGCAAAGTTAGAAGCCCAAGCGGTCAGAGCAATAGCTAAGAGCTGACACTAAAACTGCCTTCTTATCACCCGCTGCTGCTGCTGTCCTGAGAAAGAGACCTACTTCCTGTGTGTCTATCTTTTTTTATTGACTTTCTGTTCTGCCTTCTCATTGGTTGTAAACACAACCACATGACCTCCTTTTCACTGCCTGTCTATACAGGCCTCCAGGTCTCTATGGTTGATACTGAGATTAAAGGCGTGTGTCTCCGTGCTGGCTGTGTCCTTGAATACACAGATACTGCCTGTCATGTAATGGGATTAAGAGCATGTGCTACCACTGCCAGACTTCTGCAAAATGGCTTGCTATTAGCTCTGACCCCCAGGCAACTTTATTTATTAACATACAAATAAAATCACATTTCAGCACAAATAAAATATCACCATAATCCTGTAGTACATTTCACCTGTTTTCATGCAAATAAGTAATAAAATTAAATAAGAAAACATGTAACAAAGTGAGTGGTGTTTTATCAACTCCTATATGTCAAAATAACCCAGTATTCCATGTTTGCCTTCTCGAGAGAGTAGTCTTTTCTCTCAACAGATGTAGCTATATTCAGCTAAAACTTAATGCTTTTGAAAAACAAGGCTCCTATTTCTTTTTTGCATATAACTGGACAATGTTCTCCACCCTGTAGCTACTAAATCTACCCCAAAGCAGTCATCTGAGACTTTAAGTGTGTGTCACTGTGGCAATGTCCCGCCCCTGAAGATGCCTGTACTGTAGCACAAT
Organism: Onychomys torridus; assembly: GCF_903995425.1. Classification (NCBI taxonomy): domain Eukaryota; kingdom Metazoa; phylum Chordata; class Mammalia; order Rodentia; family Cricetidae; genus Onychomys; species Onychomys torridus. The sequence continues at coordinate 9,811,857 of NC_050447.1, forward strand.
TCTATGATCACATTAACAAGCTCACACTTGCATGGAGTTCTAGTGGTTCACAGTGGACTTGCCACATCACTAGAAAAGGGCTCGCAGATCTCAAGAAGGCCGCTGTTAAAACTGGATAAACTGAACAGATATCAACGTTCACCATGGTTGTGAAAGTCCCCAGTTTTCTTACCGTCGTAAGCCAACAGTAAAATGAGAGTGACAGAGGAGAAGAGTAGACCCATGACCTCCTGAAGATATCGCAAAACACCCAGTTCATCAATTAGAATGAAATTTGGAGCTAACATAGTAAAGACATTTTCTCTCTGATATTTCATTTTTATCATGATGACACATGTGTTCCTTGGAGAACTTCAAGTTTTTGTAAATAACAAATGTTGAAAATATTAGGAGTATTGTTTCCTTGCTCATGAAATCAAATAGCAAAAAAAAAAATGCCTATCAATGAGGAGCCACTGAATAAAAATAATTCCCATGTCAGAAACAACTCTAGACTCCAAGACAGTGTTAAACTAGAACCCACTATGTAGGACAGGCAGGCCCCCAAACTATGGAGATCTGCCTGCTGCCTCTGCCTCCTAAATGCTGGCATTAAAAGTGTACACCACCACCACCACACCTAAATTTTACTTTTAATTTTAATATTATTACAGTGATCTGATTCCTACAGATTACTAATAACATCTAAAATGGTATATTTCAAAGAATAACCTTGATAATTATACAGGTTTTTAAGAACCTGCTTCTCTGTAAGAGGACAACTCAGAAAAAGATTCCTCAGTGAGGGTCATCAGAAACCTGTGAAAGCGCCCACAGGAGTGGACGCCCGGCGAGCTGCAGCATCAGACACAAGGATGGAGCCCCAGCAGCTTCTGTCCTCGGTAGTCACAGCAGAGTATAGCCATGTTTCTTTCTTCCCCAGGGAACATATTCTAGGAAGGAGGTAGACAAAGGAGCAAATAGGAAAAGAGAGAGTGAGTTGGGGGAGGGAGACCAAGGCCACCATCCCCTCCTCGTCTTCTGACATTTCAGCCTAAACTTGTGTGACTACCCTGGAAGAAGAGGACACTGCGGCTAGACATCTTCATTCCCCGGAGAAGGGACCCGAGAATGTGCTGCCATCTGCGAGATAAAACTGTCTGGGAGTGACTCCTGAGAAAAAGAAAACAGAGTCTCCCTGACATGTCCAGCACATCCCATAAAATGCTTACACCAGGAAAGCGTGTCATGTTCTAGGTCTTGATGACAGATATCCGTCTTCTGAAACTGATTTCACTCATCCTCAGTCTACCAGGGACCTGTCCACTCCTTATCTTATTTTGTTCCTTGAAGATTTTTCAACCTTTTTTGGCTTTTCTTTAATCCATATTTTCAAATTTATTTATTTATTTAAACATAACTTTTAAAATTGATTCTTTAGGAGTTTCACATCATGTATACACTCCCTCTCTTTTCCCAGAATTAATTAATTAATTAATCAATTTATTTATTTAAACATAACTTTTAAAATTGATTCTTAGGAATTTCACATCATGTATCCAGTTCCTCTCATTTCCCAGTCCCCCCATATCTGCCCTTCACCTTGTAGTTTCCCCCCATCAAAGGAAAACTAGGAAAGAAATGATAAAAATAAGATAAAAATAAAATAAAACATACAGATAAAACAACTAACAAACAAAAAAATATAAAAGACAACAACAACAACAAAAAGCAAGCAAAAAACCACTTTGCTCTGTCATCTTTCCCGCCTCTCCATCCCTCTTCATCTGTCTTGGTGGTTTGGGAGCTGCTGTGTGTCATGCAGCACACCCTTTTGTCCACACAGCTTTCCTTACAAATGTTCATTGTGTAATGTGTTGTTGGTTAGTTTCAAGACCTCTGACTTCTGGTACACCGTCAATGCTCCTCTTGGTTATCCTGCTGTTGCCCAGAGTCATAGAGATCCTGAGGCTATGGTTCCACAGGACCAGTCCCTTTCTGAGCTCCAGCAGGTCACAGATGGGGTAGATGTTGCAGAGTACCAACTCAAAGCCCTGGATAAGTGTGTGTGTGTGGCTGCTGAATTGGTCTGATTAGCCACTGAGACCATACCCCTCAGGAAAGGGGTGAAGCCAACTCTCCCACACCCATGATGAGGGATGGGGCCAGCTTTTCCAAGTGTCGGGGGGAGTTCTCCTATGAGGGGCAAGGCCAGATCCCCCCACGTCAGTGAGAGGTGTGACTAGCTCAGTATGGCCCTTTTACTTCAATACATGGTTCAACACATGGTTCACATGGGCCCCTGTGGTAGCAGGGGCAAGAGACATCAACACAGACCCCAGCTGCAGCAGGACCATATAAGTATGTGTATGTGTGTTCATACATACACATATATGTTTGTAAATATACTGCAAAGTTGCTGAAATGGAACATGAAGGTGGGCGTGGGTATATCCCCATAATCCAGCCCTTAGAAGATGATAGGAGAATCAGAATGTCAGGGCTATTCTGGGCTAAATGAAACCCTGTCTCAAAAACAAACAAAAAATACAAACTCAAAAAGGAATAGTACTCTTAAAGCTCCATTTAAAATGTCAAAGATGGGGGCTGGAGACATGGCTTAAGGGTGAAGAGCACTTGCTGCTCTTATGGAGAAGATGGGTTCAGTCCCTAGCGCCCACTTGGCAGCTTACAATCATCTGTTACTCCAGGTCTAGAAGATATAACACCATGTTCTGGCCTCCTCTGGTATCATAGTGAACATACACACATGCAGGCAAACACTCATGCACATAAAGTAAAAATACATAAACCATTTTTACATGTAAACAGTGTAGCTGAAGTTTTCTCCAGTCCTGCCTAGCCATGGTGGATGAGAGAGATTTGTCCACCAGTCCCGCAGCTGTTTAGACCCAACAGAGTAAACACACAGAGACTTATGTTGCTCACAAACTGTATGGCCATGGCAGGCTTCTTGCTAACTGTTCTTCTATCTTAAATTAACCCATTTCTATTAATCTATAAGTTGCCACATGACTTATGGCTTACTGGTATCTTTACATGTTTTTTGTCGTGGCAGCAGCTGGCAGCATCTCCTGACTCATTCTTCCTGTTCCCAGAATTCTCTTCTCTGCTTGTCACACCTATACTTCCTGCCTGGCTACTGGCCAATCAGCACTTTATTTATACAGAGCAATATCCACAGCACAACAGTGCTAGACATGGAGGTGCACTTCTTTAATCCCAGCACTTGGGAGACAGAGGCAAGTGGATCTCTTTGAATTAGAGGCTAGCCCCATCTATATCACAAGTTCCAGGCTAGCCAGGGCTGCATAGTAAGATTCTGCCTCAAAAACAAATCTCAAAGACATGTTAAGGATAATTTTATTACTAACTTAAATAGACTGTCTATACACAACATTGAATTGCAATGTACTCCAAAAGTAGGGGTACACATGAGATGGTTTTGAAGGAAAGAATATATTGAAAGATGATACATTGTTGTACAAGGCAATTGCTTAGTTACTGGCCTGTGGATGAGGCATTTGCTTTGTGCTCTTTGTATTTCTAAGTAGACAATATTCCTGGAACAGCACCTATAGACTCCTTTTTCTTCCTTCCTCTAAAGAGTGATATTGGATAAAAAAATCATCATGTCAAACCAGCCCTTTCCTCAACTCTCTAGATTCTGCCTTGCTAGCACTGGGGGCATCTCCTTTGGCTATGCTCTGTGCTCAGTGAGCCCAAGTCTACCCTTGAAATACCCACTTGCTGTTTTTCAGAGGTTAGGAGAAATCAGAGAGAACTCATAGCAAATTCACATCTCTACCATCTAAGTTACTTTAGTCAAAATGGCTGTTTTTCCACCAAAATCTATTTTCCTTACCCTGTGTACATGAAGATAGACAAAATTTTCTAGCTTACCTTCCATTAGGTTGGGTCATGTGTCTGAGCTCTAAACCAAAGCATGTAGTTTCATTTATGCATATGACCTCTAAAAAAAAAAATCAAATCCCCACGTTCACCTTCCAGCCTGTGCATTCCTCAGTTTTCAGCAGCACATTCTGAAGCCCTAGAGGATAAGAGCCACTTTGAGAAAGGTTCATTGAGTGACTAGTTCAAAGGCTATCAGCTAAACTGAAACAACATTTTTAAAAATTTCTACTAAAAATGTGTGTGTGTGTGTGTGTGTGTGTGTGTGTGTGTGTGTGTGTGAACAATTAAAGAGGCCATGAATTTAAGACAGCAATGAGGGGCATAGGAGGGATTAGAGGATGGAGAGGAAAGAAGAGAAATTGTATAATTATATTTAAATTTCAAAAAACTATCAAAAACAATGTGAAACAAGCTTTTGTTAAGTCTCTGAAAATTTAGATGGAATAAGAATAAAGACAAAAAATTTGAAAACACTGTGACTAGACCTTCTAATTCCCTGGAAAAGAGATGTGGAATGTGCTGTCATCTGTGAGCCAGAACTATTTGTCCGGGAGCAGTTACTGAGAAAAATCAGAGCACATTCTGAAGCCCCCCTAATGTGTCCAGAACATCTCACAAACTGCTTACACCAGGAAAGCACTTCATATCCTAGGCCCTGAAGACAGACCATCCATCATCTGCAACTAACATCGCTCATCCATAGTCTGTGAGGAAACTCGTTCTTTATCTTGTCTTATTGCTCAAATAATTTCGAAACTATGTATGTCTATATATAATAGATATGCAAACATAGAATATGTGAATATATCACAATACACAAATATATCATAAATATGTAAATATATAACACATATGTAACTATATATGGCAACGTTGTTGAAACTGTATTTAGTACAACACAAATATTACAACAAATAAAGTTACATTCTCCACAGAGATTGAGACATGTGAGATACCGATGCTCTCTGAATGCTGGCTAGTTCTCAGTTTTCTCTAATGGTGGTAGTGGAAAGAAGGTGGTGCTGACTGAGTCCTTAATGCCACAGCTAACAGTGTGGTTATTTGGTATTTAGGTATAACATAGGTGCCTTGGGTGGAATTTAGGTTCTATCAGATGTGCTATGCTACTGGTGAGCTTCGGTAAGCTTCATGAACCAGAGTGACCTAAAGCTGGCCTAATGTTTAGTGCAAACATTGTTTAAGAAACATACTGTCACCTGCTCATGGTTAGGAGCATGTGCTTCTCATGCTGAGGACCTGAGCTCAGTCCCTAGCACCCGTGTCCAACCACCTATAACTTCAACTCTGGGTTCCAATGCTTCTGGCCTCCAAGGACACCTGCATTTTTTTTTTTTTTTGTGTGTGTGTGTGTATGTGTGTGTTGGTGCATTCTTGAAATCTTAGTGCTGGAGAAGCAGAGACAGGCAGATCTTTAGGACTAACTTACTTTGTGAGCCTCCTTCAGTCTCAATGAGAGGCCTTGTCTCACAAAGCATGAAGGAGCCTTCTCAGAAATGACACCAAAGGTTGACGTCTCACTTCCACATGCATGTGCACACACATACACCTGCACATACGTGCACAAGTATTTGTGTGTGTACATTCACACATGCATACACAGAAATATCATATGGTTACCTTACCAAAATTAACTTCTACTAAATTATATGCTCTGTAAGTTTTTATGTGAGCCATATTTCTAACTGTGGAAGACAGCATGTTCTTAAATATTCCTAGAAGGTAAGTTGGTGTCATATATAAGAGATGGCCTGGCCTGGACTTTGAGAACAGTTTATTGATTTGTGTCATGCTCATATGCTGACCCTCTCTCTGAAAGAATGCAATTGAAGTCCTTTGCACAATATAGGGAATGCATGTCAATGTTAGGCATTATGTAATTACTGTGTAAATTTTCCTATTGAGAGGTAGGACAAAATATGGATTTCAATCTATGTAAGGAACTCTTCTACAGAACGTGTTTCTTCTCCCTTGGAACACAGAACACAGAATACTCTATTGTTTTATTTACAATGGAATAAGGATTGTTTTAACAGTTCAGTCAAGATGATCAACTTTCTAATTCCATGAACATGAACATGCCATTCATTCACACAAAGTAGTAGATCACATCTATTGGTGAGTCCTTTAAAGATTTTACTAGTGCAGTTCAATGCTATCTTAGTGTCTGTTGCTATGAAGAGATACCATGACCATGGCGATTCTTATAAAGGAAGCATTTGATTGGGGCAGGCTTACAGTTCAGAGCTTTAGTCCATTATCTTCATGGGGGAGGGGAGGGGACATGGTAGCAAGCAGGCAGCCAAGAGTTCTACAATCGGATCCACAGGCAGCAGGAAGAGAGAGAGCCACTGGGCCTGGCTTGGGCTTTTGAAAACTCAAAGCCCATTCCCCAGTGATATACATCCTCCAACAAGGCCACACCTCCTAATCCTTTCAAATAGTGCCACTCCTTATTAGTCTATTGGGGACATTTTCATTCAAACCACCACCTTCCTTGTGATAAATGGTAAAAGTGGCCATGGAAGCCAGCAGTGTCTTGGAGAGGGGCAGGTGGAAGTGGGCAGTCACTGAATACATAGGAACCCCAGGTACAAACAGAGGCAATTACCTTTGAGACTATATCTGACATGAATACTCTGAAATGTAATTTGACTCCTGGAAATCTCCCACAAGATACAAAACTTGGGAACCTGAACCCCAGTAGAATGTGAGCACTGGATGTTCCACATGATAGCTGTTTGAGCTGGCTTGACTTACAAGAGACTTCCAGCCTCTTAGGTGAAGAGATGGACTATGCAATGGATACCATGTCTGCCCTAGAGTTTCTGTCTCTACAGCCAAGACAGCAGTTTAAAAGAAAAGACATACTTTTGTAATAACTGAATCTTAGAGTTACTGACTTGAGTGTAACTGGTCCAAGTAAAGAAATCATTATCTAGACCACGAAGTCATTCTTCTGTAAATGGTCAAATACCCGTGGATCCCCTTCCCTCTTTGCCTCTCTCTTCCTCTTCTTCTCTCATCTTTCTGCCAATTGTATATGATTTATTTTAGCCACAAAGATTGCTGTATTTCTTATTTTCAAAGGGTTGTTTTGGTAATAGCTTTATATTTTCCTGTTCTATGCTTCCTGTCTAGGGAAATTTTGCAATTTGCTTATGTTTTAGTTTTAATCATGTTAAACTTAAATGAAACTATTTCTAACTCATTTTCATAGACCAGAAGGTACTTTCTTTTCTCATATTAATGATATTTTACAACTAAATAATGTCTACACTTTAACTTACCAGTAAAACTCATATAACATCTAGGTTTGGGGAAGTTAGGAAGTTATTTAGCTAATTATGAGAACTGGTTACTTATTAACCAGTTCCAATCACTATCCATTCTTTTTCTTTTTCTGTTCTCATGTGCATGTATGTGTGTATGTTAATATGTGTGTGGGTATGGGGGAAGGTGTGTGCTCACACAATATGGATGCCCAAGGTTAATGTTGTGAATCATTCTAGGTCCTTCTTCCATCTTATTCACTAGAGCAGAGTCTTTCAATCAAACTTAGTACTTGCAGATATGGCTTTTCTTGGTAGCCAGCTTGATCTAGGGATCCTGTTTCAACTTTCTGAGGCTTTAATTAAAGGTGGCCTACCATATCCACTAAGCATCGATATGGATTTTGGGCATCCAAACTCTGGTCCTCATATTTGCAGGGCAAGTCCTATAACTACTATCCATTGCCCAAGCACTTTGAATTAAGGTACGACCCTATCGCTGAAGACATTACTCGCTTCAGACAAAGTGGTTGGAGGAATCAATCTGGAACTGACTCGGAAGCCTTTTCCTCAAGAATTAATCATCATAGTATCCTAAGGTGCTATATAAGCCATCAAAGGAAAACAGCAATCAACAGCCCTAAGTGGTTCTAAAGCCTACAAAACATAAGAATGATCACCCAGCAAAGTATCACCAACAGTACAATAGTGGTCCTTACATCCTGAGGATAAGCAACAACTGCCTAATTAGACTTAAGGCCCACTCAATAGGAAGGGATTCATGCCTGGAACTATGAACCTAGCCAACTACCTGTGCCTGAAGAAGTCATAGAACCTGGAAGAGAACCTACCAATGCCGTTTTCCTTACTCAATATAGCTTCTATTTATATCCTAAACACGCTTACTTCAAGAGCTAAGTGTGGCTCTCACTCCTAATCAAAGAAGCTTCTTTTTTGCAACAGAGGGGGCTATTATGGAGACATACAGCTCATCAAAATGCAGAAAATAAGTGATCATAGGTGTCCAGCCTCTATTGGTACATCCATATCCCAACTCCTACATCAAAGACGTAAGGAACATTGCAGATGAGGAGATAGAATGAATGTAAGACCAGAGGACCAGGACACTTGCTATGAGATAGTGCCTTTTAGATATGAGAGATGCCTCACCCCTAAAATCTCAATAAGTTTGGTTACCTAAACAATATCTTCACAAAGTCAGCACCAGTTGATAGGCCAACATATACGTAGGAAACTTTACAAGAGCTATAGGCAGTCAATGCCTGCTGAGAAAAGGAGAATCAGTTTTCTACAGGGATGAAACTTGGATGGGTTATCCAACACCAAACCATGTGGTCAGCCATAAAGACATGAACATACAGGAAACACTAATCCTGACCATATATTATAAGTTGTATGTTGTTTTTAGAATTGTCACTTTGAGGCATAGCAGCACACTCATTTAGCCCCAGCACTTGGGAAGCAGAGGCAGGTGGATTTCTGTGAGATCAAGGCCAGCCTAGTCTATATAGAGAGTTCTAGGACAGCCAGGGCTACATAGTGAGACCTTGTCTATCACCTCAGGCCCCCAAGCCAGCTGAACCTAAGTCTCTGCAGGAATTATACTAGAAAACAAATCCTCCCAGAGGAATCTAACAAGTAGCTAGGGTTGGGAATGTTTATTCTAAACTAAGGCTTAAGGTCATTATCTAACCGAAGTACCTCAACTTCCTACAACCTCCAGGCGCAGTAAATCTGAGGCAAAGGTTAGAAGTAACTAAGAAGGAGAAATGAAGAGAAACCCACAGTCCACCCAGCTACACACATACCTGTATTTGGTTTTATTTTTTTGAACTGTCTCACAATCACGTCTATAGTCAGGAAAAGGGTAAACTCACACCCATGCATAAATACACTTAACTACATGCTCCTATTACCTTACTACAAAACCCTTTAGTGTGGGTCCTTGTCACCTGTTTGCTTTGACAGCACAGGTATAGTTCCCATCTTCCATCACTTCCCCCTTTACCATCTTCATTTACTGGTGAGAAGCAGATGTGATACTGACAGTGGACGTGGCATGAAGCTGTAGCTGTAACAGCTGTTGTTTATCGAGAGGCCACTGTTCTCTGCGCTTTAGGCAAGTGAGTTTTAGCTTATTTTGTGGGTGTTTTATCTCTGTGTTAGGTGCTCCACAGAAATGCCTTTATTGCTTTTTCTTTTACTATTTTTGCAAGACTAGAGACTGAATCTAAGCATACTAAGCAAGTACTTTATCACTGAGAAATCCATAGATATGTATTTATGTATTCAATACATATTTATTTGTGTGTTGTCTTGAAGCAGAGTCTCACTGTTGCCCAGATAGAGTTTTAACTCTCTGTGCAGTTAAGGCATACCTTGAGCTGAATCAGACTCCAGAGCAACTAGGATTACAGGCATGGGCCATCAGACCAGTTTCTGTGGAATTATTTTTAAATATTTTCCCTAAAACTTTATGAAAAAGTCACTAGTTTTCTTTATAGTTCTGTGGCAAACACCGTATTCAAAAGCAGCTCAAGGAAGAAAGAGCTCATTTCATCTTACAGTTTACAGCCCATCATGATGGAAAGTCAGTACATGAACTCAAGGCAGGAACCAGGAAGCAGGACATGAAGCAGAGGCCAGGGATCTTACTGACTTACACCCCCATTGCCTTGCCCAGTCAGCTTCCTTATGCAGCCCACATCACCTGCCCATGGGTAGCATCACCCAGAGTAGGCTGCCCCCCCCCACATCAATCATCAATCAGGACAATGCCCCATAGGCTTGCTCATAGGGCAATCTGATAGAGACATTTTCTCAGCTGAGGTTCTTTCTTCACAGATGACTCTAGCTTGTGTCACAATATCCACGCACATGTGATTGTGTTTTTCATAAAAGCATAGTTAGAGAAATTGATTACTATTTTAGAATAACAGTCAATGAATAATGTAAAGATATTTATGACTTTGTATTTTAATCTAAGAAACATTTCTACCCCATCATATTTCAATCCATTATAAGAAAGACCAGATGTATAGCAAAAAGGCAAATTATCTCCATTTTTTCATGAAACAGACAAAAAAAAACCTGTTTAATCCATTGTATGTCACTTAAAGCTCAATTTACAAAATTCTGAACAAATTCAGCCCTCAAGAAAAATAAATGGTAAATAAATAAATGTGATGGCCACATTTTCTTTCTATGCCTTTTAACTGATTTCATTTCCTCTTTATAATTTTCATTGATCTACCTTCTACTGTAACAGGGCCCCGGACCTTAGTAGGCCCACAGGCCCAAGCACAACTGACTCCATGAAATACCATTCCGACTATAAAACTCAGCATGTAGACTGTACCACCTGCCAAACTAAAACAAAGACCTAATCCATCAAGTCTGTAGTTCTGGGAAAGTCTCTAAACGTACTAACCTTGCGTTTTGGCTTCTGTAGTTCTGCTTCTGTCTAACTGTTCTTGCTAACTGAAGTGTGTCAACCCAGGACATGGTTTTGTGCTAAAAGCTCACTTGAGAAAGGCTTGGGGCTACCCTGGGATCCTGAATACCCTGTGTGTTCACCAGTCAGCTAACAAAGACTTTCTATTGGCTTCAACTTATGTCCAAGCAGTTGTTTCAGGTGAATACCCCACAACACTGTGTTTCCTTTTTGGATGCCCATACTAATTGTGTTTTGGGCATAGGTCAGAACACAGTATGAAGTCACTGTCTTAAATGACCAAAGTTGTATTTCAGTCTACACCTAGAAATTAGACTTTGTGACTGGTCAGCTTGGTTTGTTATTGATATACATTAATGCCTTTAGGGGACACACACTCTCAGAGAGCAGAAAGTGAGTTGTATATGGACTCATTAAGTGTGGTTAGAGACTTAGATTTTAAGAATTTTATTTCATTGATGTGTGAATACTCATGAAAGGAAAAGCTCATAGTCCATTCAGAAGACTCCTGAAGACACTCCTGGGAATAACCAAATGCTTGATTAGCTATTTGGAAGTGGAGCAGAGCCCCTTGAGGATAAAAGAAGAAAACAAAAGGAGCCCAAGCTTGAGAACATCAACAGTGATGGTGTCACTTACTGCTTGATGAAGACTGGTGTGAGGATGATTTACATATTTTTTAGAGAGAAGATGCCACCTGAGGTATGTAATGGGAAGCTGTACCTACTAGGGAAACACGGCAGGACTTCCTGAAGATGCCAACATGAAGTCTACCGCTGTGAGTCTAACGTAAAATTGATGTGCTTAGCTGTGCTTATTCTGGTAGAAGCTCTGCTTCAGCCCCTGCCATCCACATTGTACATCCAAAGAGTCTGGGGTGATTAGGTGGAAGCCCCACCTCTCTTTTCCCAGACCCTGCCCCCTCAAACCTGCCTCCTCAAAGCCTGCCAAACATCAGTCTCTCCCCTAGAGCTGCCCTCTTATTCCAGACCCTGGCCCCTGAGGAAGCCTGCCAAAAGCCAGCCTCTCCCTGGGGCAGCTCAAGACCACACCTGTAGGTTACTTAAGGCCTGGTAGCCATATTTGCCATGAGTCTTTCCCTATCTTTCCAAGGGTCACCCAGGATTGCTTTGCTCTGTTCATTAAACCTGGATTTTTTAATTTGGCTTGATTGACTTATTACATTGGCAGCAGAGGAACCCAGCAACTGGGGATTCAAAACTTATCAGTGCTAGCTTTGATAATAATAATAATAGCAATAGTAATAATAATAACTGATGGGAGAAAAGGTCCATCTTTTCACCATCCCAATGCTCTCCCTAATGGAGCCGAGTGGATGACCTTCCAGCCTCACTGGAGACATCATTCTCATAGTTTCTTTCAGTCCTTGCATACCCAGTCAAAGAGGAAAGACCCACTCCTGCATCAATGAGCTGAGTGGATGGTTTCCCCCACCACAAAGTCCAAGTACCTTCTGTAGATCCATTTTGAATTGCTAACTGAGTCAAGTCTGAACAATAACAATGATGGATGGAAGGAAATTACCCTTACCTTCTGTCATCCAAAAACCAGCAACAGGAAGGAAATGCAGATACAGTTGCTGTGACCCAACAGAGACAATGAATGTTGGCACTAGAAAGAGTTCGAAACTCCATCAATTCCTAAGATTGCAACTGCTCTATGCTTCAAGGAGACTGATCCTATATTGGAGGTGTGCGGAGGACTTGCACAGCATGTGAGGCCCTGAGTTCAATTCCTAAGATTACAGGCAGACATGAACAGAACAAAGAGAACAAAGAAGAGACTGTACTTGGCAGGGGTTGTGCACGGTAGTGTCGAGGTCACTCTATGAAAGCTTGTAAGGGCTTCCTGGAAATAATCAACAAATGTTATTTTCTTTCCTCCAGTGGCCTTATCATCCCGTGATCGAATCAGGTGCTGGCAATATATTAAGGCTGTTGACATGAGACCAACTGAGGGCGATCACAGCTCAGTAGATGTTTAGGAATTAGTACTGATGGCAGAGTGTGCCAAAAGGAGTGATTAGTCTAGCTGCAGTCTTGACCTAAAATCAGGCATAGGGCTGGGATTAGAACCCTAACACCCAGGTTTTCAATGGAAGGGTGTCTCTCTTCATTGTACTCCATGCCTCTTTATCAGTCCTGTGTAGTGAGAATTCACTGTAAAGGGAAAATTATTCTAAGAAACATCTTTCTAAATAGCCAGATAGAGAGGGCAGGGAGAAAGCCTGGATTCTTTCTCCTCTAGTAATTCTGACAAAGAGTTTGAAGATATTTCAACAGTTGTTCTAACAGCTGTCATGCTTGGTGGTCAGTGTTTCAAACTCTTGAGTGCCTGGACTTGTAAATATGCCCTCCCCCATCCCAGCTTACTGTTGTATGAGGACAAGCTGACCCTAAGAAGGACACTGAAAAAAACACCCAGTTTTTTACGGAAAAGCATAGGCTTAAAACATGAAAAATAATGATAAAAGCACAACCACATAAACATTTTTTTAAAAGAAAAAGGAAAAGAATGTATTGTAGTAAAGACATTTCTGTTGGTTTTGGCTCAAGTCCCAAATGAATTGTCCTGTTAACTCTATACCTCACCTCTCAAAACATGTCTGTGGCATGAAGTCATTTGGAAAGTTTCTGGTTAATGATAAGAGCAAAAAAACCCAAATGAAATGTCAACAGTTTGTCAAGGCCTGTAACAGAAAGAGGTCATCTGACAGTCAAAGCAGTGAAGACTAAAAATAGCTGTTTGAACAGGTTGGTCTCATGCTCTGAAATGTGAGAGGTTAACAAAGGAAAGAAGGAGGAAGACGTACATAGCATCAGTCTCACGCCCCAGAAGAACTTTTCCAGAGCCTTCCATTTGTGTACAGTGTGCTTGCATCAGCAGTCAAAGGAGTTGCTGGACTCTGAACATTCTTCCACTCTTGTTTGCAGAATACATGATCTCAGAGCAGCGAAGCAGGCCACCCTCAGTGGCAAGAAACTGGGACCTGAAAAGGGAAAATGAGGTACAAATGACAGCCTGGGAGCAGAGACACAGAATTAGCCTGAGGCAAAGTAAGTGAAGTCACAAATCAGAGTCAAATTAAGAACTAAGGTGGGAAAGAGACATCAGAGAGGCTATCAGGCAAATTGCAGTCTTTAAAACCATAGCCCAGAGCCAGAGTGCTGGAGGGAAAACACCACTCCAGGACACACCAGCTGTATGACCTCAGGGCACCTGCTCTACTTCTTTTAGCTCCTGTTACCTCTGTGTGTGATGTGAGTGATTAAACCTTCCTCATGAAAGCTTTCTTAGCACCACAGTCTATGTACCTGCTTAGAACAATGGCACCTGCCTACTGTCCAGTCCTCAGAAACCTCAGCTCCTGGTTCCTATCAATCACTGAACACTTAGATGCCTAGTCTAGGCCAGGCACTGTGGCAGTTGCTTGGACCCTAAACACCAGTGAGAAACTCTGCCCTGCTGAGTACTATGAGCCAGTTCCTCTGTGAGATTTCTTCGCTAAATGTGTGAAATAGAATCAATCTGGTTTAAACTCTCCTGTTTTTTTTAATCTATGTATAGTATTATTACTTTCACAGTGTTATTCTGACACATATGGTTTAGATCTGACAAGCCAACATACTATATCTATATCTGATGGTAAGTACTTGGTGGGAATGATCACGTCAAATTCCTCTGAACATCCAGAAGAGCACAGCACCTAACAGAGATGAGGTGACCATGCCCAGAGTCCAACTTAGAGGGGGTCTGATTTTCAAAGTTTTCCTTTTATGATTATGAAAGGTATTGTATCATTTTTGTACTTGGTGTTTTGAATCCTGATACTTCCCCAGCTAGGAGTGCACAGTATGAGCTCCTGAAGGGAGATCACAGTGAGCTGCAGCTTAGGGTCAGCCATGAAGTCACAAGGGTGAAGTTCCCATGTTCTATTGTGTACTGTTGTATTAAACTGTGGCATTCAGTTAGGTTAGGTTTATCAAATGGCTTTCTATCTTAGTATTTTTCCTTTATGGTAGGTTCATAGGGTAACAACCCCATTATAAGTAGGTCATCTGGACACATAAAAACATAAGTTGACATGCTTTAGTTTTTGGATGCTCATTTTTTTTTTTTTTTTTAGATACCCTCTCCCACCACCACACACACTTCTTTCCCTGACCCCTTCTTAATATCTCCCATATGATTCCATGTGTCCAACACACATTGTCTTTCAGAATCTTTCAAGTCTTAGTAGAAAATGTAATCTCTCCAGTTTTAACAGGAAATGTGTGGTTCAGCACAATTAAAACTGCCTGCATGACTACTGAGATTCTAATCATGATTTGTCTAATGCCAAAATTCCGACTGTCCCCCTGCAGCACTGAGTTGCCCCTTCATGTAAACATGGAAGACTGAGCAAAGAGACTATCTCTAGGGCATGACAGGGCAAATCTAAACAGCATAGTGCACTCATTCATAGGAAGTGCATTTTAAAAATAGTTATGGCAGCCTTAATGCTTAAGTTATTCCAACAATGCTCTGTGGTATTAGACGGATTTTTTCCCCACTTCAAAGTCTTGTTGAACATATTTTGAAAGATTTCTTTCATTTTCAGGCATGGATCTAGTTATCTAAGAGTTTATTACAATGAAGAGATACATGCTAATGAATGAACATCTGTTTTGTTAAGTAGGACTGGCCAAGCAATATGAAATAAAAAAGT
Source organism: Onychomys torridus (assembly GCF_903995425.1). Taxonomy (NCBI): domain Eukaryota; kingdom Metazoa; phylum Chordata; class Mammalia; order Rodentia; family Cricetidae; genus Onychomys; species Onychomys torridus. Next base: position 9,827,265 of record NC_050447.1, read on the forward strand.
AAGATAAAACAAATCCGTATAGTGACACTTCTGCACATAAAACTTCTATTAAACTACTAAGGTATGTATGTAAAGGTATAGGAAACTGTATTTCTAAGTTATATAGCTCACTTTGTAAAATGTCTAAGGTTGGAGTCTCTTTGATTATGTTGGGCACATTGATGGAGACGTAAAAGGGATGTCAGGTGGAGAGTGTCTATAGGAAGCCCATTGACTGGAGCTCAGAGAGTTGAGGCACTGCCATCCTTGCTACCCTTGCTATGGCTGCTCTTTGCTTCTGACTCAGATCCAAACAAGTTTTAAGATCAAATCAGCTCCCTGCACCAAGAAGCCCTGTAGTAACCTTTCATTTCCATCAGCCCGATGCTGTGGCTCCTGGCGAGTCCTCAGACAGGCTGCGACTCATCACTGTTTCTATTTTAAGAACTGCCTTAAGGAGTCCACTTTACTTTAGTTCTTGGTGAGGCCAACCTTTAAAAATACAATTTGGCCATCTTATTAGTGTGACCATAATGAAAATTCTTCATACACTCTGACCTAACTTTCTCTCTTCTGAGACCTAATATTGTGGTAAATTGCATAAATTGCATCAAATTGTCATCTTGATACCTCTGGGCATGTTAAACTGAATATATCTAAACCTGTTAGTTCTTAACCCCAAAGCTCTTCTTGCAAACTTGCTCATCTTAGAAAATGACAACACCAATTGCTTCCTCACTTCTGTCTGTCTTTCCTACTCGAGCAGAATGCATCAGCAAACAGTGTTTGATCCTCCTCCAGAACACTCTATGGAGCCAATAACTCCTCAGATTGTCCTGCTGCTTTCCCAGGACAAGCCACTCCTCAAGATTTTCCAAATTAATTTTGTAGCTCCTTAATCGCTCCCCTTGCTTCTACACTTCCTCTAGTACTGTCAGAATAAATCTTTGATGTTCTCATATAATGCCACTCTTTTCAGTTCAAAAATCTTCCAGAAATTCTCCCCTCACCCAAACTAAACTGCAAGGCTACAAATACCCTCCCTCCTGCTGCCGTGACCCCATTCTTTCAGGGTCCACTTATCCAACTCCTCTCCACTCTTGAAGAGCTCATTTTCATTCTTGAGCATCAAGCACCATCCTGTCTGTGCTGTTGGACCTACATCTCCTTCTGCCTGTTACCAACAACTGGTCTCTTTGGAGACTATATTTAGACATCATCTTGTCGGTGCAGTTGACTCTGACATAAAATAGCACCTTGTGTAAAGTAAATCACTCCCTCCCAATCTACTGCCCTTTCTCCCTTTGTAACATGTTGTTAATGTGGCACAATCTAAAACTTTAGAATTCTGTTTTCTCCAGTTCCACCATGCATGCAAGAATCTTGCCTAGCTCCTGTTGTCTACTCCAACCCTGGAGAGCTGTGTAATAATAGAGAAACATAATCAGTATTATCACTACATGAAAGACTGCTGTGGAGCCTCCTTTATCAGGATGTTATATGTTGAGAGGAGACAGCAAGGTTTTTTTTTTTTTTTCTCTTTCAAGGAGCCAGCAGCTCAATGGTCCAAGTCATTGCACTGGAGTTATGAGGAGTCGAGCTGGAAGGAAACCATGGTCAGCACAAGGCTGGAAGCTTGTTAGTGTGTACCAACATCTCGAACTGACTTCCAGGTTCCCCGAAAGCCTGCCTAGTGGAAGCCAAGATTTTCTAGTTAACTGTTTTCTCAGAGCCATACAAAAGCAAATTACAGACAGACTGCTTCATCAGTACTCAATACCTTGGACACATAGTGACCCCTCCCAAGGATGTTCTTCCACAAAACTGTGATGCAAACTTCCAAATCAGGAATCACCTCATAAACATACTGTGCAGTCCACAGACCTCATTTGAATGTCCCAATTATTTATTTTCCCATCTACTCCAGATCCTATCCAGAATCCTTTGCTGGATTTAGCTGGGACAACTGAGTCTCTTCAGGTGGGACCTGCTAGTTCTGTCTTCCATTAAAGAGTGCTAGCTTATTAGCCTTTCATTTCACAGGATAGACAGAGAGCCTGTTTGTGTTTCCCAGTGTGCAGACAGACCTGGGATGTGTATATTGTGACAAAATGCTGCTGTGGCTTCTCTGTGCATCTCACTAGGGGGCACACACTGTGATTCCTTCTATGGCTGGTGATCTGTACCACGATCACTCCATCCGCTTTGAGTCTTCCAAAATTCTCTTCAGTACATAGTAGCTACTCCTTGTAAAATAGTATTTTCAGAAGATACTTGGCTAACACCCTGTTTTGAATGGAATACCTACCCCACAGCTTTGTTATCCACCCATGCCCCACCTGAAGCTACCTACACTCTGTCAGATGGAGCCTGCCCATCACCATTACTCCCATGAGCAGCCATTCCCACCATTCAGAAGGGCAGTTTCTTCTCCAAAAATTGTTTCCTTCGTTGTTTATTTATATTAGCATAAGTTAACATCTTATTCATTAGGTTTTAGTCAATTACTAGCTACATTCCAATGAAGAGTCTGCCTGGGGACCTGTAGCCAATAGGTTCTTCCCCCAGATTGGGGGGGGGGGGCACTTGGGAGCCAGCAGCCACTTCCACCTCCTCAGCATTGGATGCTATATAAAAAGTACTGCTCTAATTACCTAAAAGCCCTTTTTTTTTTAATGAATAAGCTAGAAACACATATAAATCCAGCACACCAAGTACCATAGAGACAGTCTTCTAAGTCGCTCTTGTGCTTGCTTCTAATTTGGATACAGCTGGGGTTCCCTCTGCTCCCCCAGCAGCCACCAGCTGCCTATATGGCTGCCCAAAGTAAGAGAAGCTGCAATGATGGTGAGCAGACAAGAAAGCTTAGACATGTTCAAGTCCTGGGGAAAGGGGGACTTTTTTTTTTCTTTTAACAAATTGGGCATTGTTTCCCTGAAATAGCACCTTGTGGGAAGGATAATGTGGATGATTGAGAACCACCATGTAAATATAAATAAGTAAATAGACACTTTGTATTACTTGTGTCTGAAGCTATGGAAATCATTAGTGAGGGGGTGTACCAACCACCCATACATCTAATTGGTAAAGAACTCTTCTGTTAGAACACTACTCTAGAGAAACTATTCTTCGCTGGCTTGTTTTCATCTCCGTGCACAGCTGGAGAACACACTTTAAAAGGTAACCCAAACAAGCCTCCCCTGCCTGCTGATGCTGTGAGCCCTCTATGACAGGTCATGACTCCTAGAGAGAACACAGCGGCAAAATGTCCCATTCGGACTCTTAAGGTCTGAGAAAAGATGCATTTTCTGCGATTACAAACGCCACATATTGGCTTCCAGAGGAGAGGAGCGGGAAGTCTCTATCTGCACCACAGACTGGTTCCTAGAGCAGCAAGTGCTCATCACCAGGGAACCCATCCCGACCCAATAAACGTGAAACTCTCCTGCACTAGAGCGGATCAGTCCTGCTTTTAAAATGCTTTTAAATTCTGACAGCCATTGTCCTAGATATTCAGGATTATTCAGGATTGTGAGGATTGTGACCAACCAGCCCTGGGACCCTCTGCACATCTTCCATCAAATGGAAAGTTTGATCAAGCGAGGCACAAACACTTCTCTGTACTTAAGGCTCTGGCAGTTGTGCTCCACACAAAAGCCCTAAGGTCTTTTCCCTTTCGCCCCAACTGAACTAAGGGGCAGGCTGAGACAGAATTTGAGGCCCGGCAGAGGTCGCTGACGCCCAGGAAGAGAGACCGAGTGAGCGTGGCAAGGGGAGCCCAGGAGCTTTGACATCACACTAAGCTCCTCCTTGCACGCACACATTACACACACACACACACACACACACACACACACACACACACACACACCATACACAGACACGCACAAATCGCTGTACCCCTCATCCCATCCACCCAGGACGGTCCCCTCCCTCGACAAGTGAGCGTCCCGGGCGTAGCCAACTAGTCAGGCCAGGAGCGCAGCGCCCACTGCCCTGGGGCACCCACGCGTAGCCGGAGCGACCGCTGCGACTGCAGCTGGACAGACAGTCCCAGCCCCCGGGACCTCGAGCAACCCGCCCCCTCCCCGCCCTGCCGGCCGCGACCAGCAGAGCCGCCACCCCCTCCAAACTCCAGGACCCCCGCCACCCCTAGGAAAGAAGGCGACACAGGGCAGAGGAGCAGGACGCCCGGCAGCCCGATTCCCCCGCAAGCTCGCAGCGTCCGCTTGGTGTCGGGGCCGCGATCACCCGGGAAGCCCGATGCCAGCGCCGCGCGTCGGCTGAGAGGGGACAGGGCCGGCTTCGCCCGCTCGCCCGGAATCCGGTCTCCGCAGCGGCTGCGAGTCCCAGCTGGGGCCCCGCCGGCCCGGGAGTGAGCAGCAGCGACAGGAGGACCGAAGCGGCCGACCGGGGGTTGGCCCCGTCTAGGGAAGGAGGGACGGAGCGGGAGGAGGGCACAGGGGGCGGGGAGGGGACCCCGGAGGAGAGAGATGGCAATGTCTCTCATCCAAGCGTGCCGCAGTCTGGCTCTCTCAACATGGCTGCTTTCCTTTTGTTTCGTGCATCTGCTCTGCCTGGACTTCACCGTGGCGGAGAAGGAGGAATGGTACACCGCCTTCGTGAACATCACCTATGCGGAGCCGGAGCCCGGGGCCGCGGTTGCGGGCGGCGGTGGCGGCGCCGAGCTGCACACGGAGAAGACCGAGTGCGGACGGTACGGCGAGCACTCGCCCAAGCAGGACGCGCGCGGCGAGGTGGTCATGGCCAGCTCGGCCCACGACCGCCTGGCTTGCGACCCCAACACCAAGTTCGCCGCGCCGGCCCACGGCAAGCACTGGATAGCCCTCATCCCCAAGGGCAACTGCACCTACAGGGATAAGATCCGGAACGCTTTCCTGCAGAACGCCTCGGCCGTGGTCATCTTCAACGTGGGCTCCAACACCAACGAGACCATCACCATGCCCCACGCAGGTGAGTGACCCCGGGGGTCCCTGGCGGACATGGGGGAGGGGAGCCCGAGAGGCGTATGGGAAACCCAGCACTGCCTCCGGGGCACCTCAGCTTGGAAAGTCCGTGCAGCACCAGGGACCGGTCTCTTATATAGGAATCTACTAAGTTTTGTTTTGCGTCGCTTGGGGACAGGGAAGGGGTTACAAGCAGGAGAGGTTTCATTATGTTGGGGAACATCAAAGAGTCTGGTTCTGGAGAGGGTTCACAGTGGTAAGCTGACAGACTTCTCCCAGGAGAATTTGGGAAGTGAGGTGTGGAGGGCAGAGCTGGTACATTCTTGTTAGCGGCCTGCCCTGGCACCTGTTTGGAACCGAAAGATCTGATAACTCAGCTCTGCGCTTCTTTGTGTGCATCAGCTATACATACCTGGTGCGAGTGTTTGTGTATCAAGAGGAAGGTCAAGTTACCTGTCTGCACTTGATCGTTTGCAAACTGCTCCCACAAAGTCAGGTTTCAGCCCTTCTCGGGAGCCTCTTCCCCTTGTTGAGTTTACACAGACCATAAATAATATTCCATGTACTGGCTCTGACGTGGCTGTCATCTAGAGAGAAACTGACTGGTGGGCGACGTGGTGAATAACATCAAAGCCCAGCAAGCCAAGAAGAGCCATAAAGTTAGAATTACTTTCCACTCCTGTGTTGGCCTTGGCCTGATTGTTTCGGTGGCTGAGGACCGCACTGCCAAAAGCAGCTTTGCTGGGGATCACGGGGACCAGGACTAGAAATGAACATTATTACCCCAGTTCAACACAGTCTATAAGCAATGTTCGGTGAGAGGAGTAACAGAGGCTACTGGTTTAGGAAACTACCCACCTTAAGTGCAGGCTTCTATAGATGTGCCTGAGAGGTGGGCCCTTTTTCCTCACAGGTTTCCTGAGATGAGGCTTCTGGAGGCATTGTGGGGGTGGGCAGGAAGTGAGAGAAATGACAGGCGCTTGTTTTGAGTGGAGTAGCCCAATCCAAACTATTATTGCAACTGAAGGACAGATTTTCAATAAGCAGGCCACTGAGATGGAATACCCACGTTGGCTGTGCAGCCCTGTTTTCTTTAGAGACAGGCTTTCCTTTGGAGAGTTCATATCACCTATTGGTGAAATACACAATGAATTTGCCCCCTGTAATCAACACCAGCTGTTACAGACAAGGACATTTGTCAACCTCCAGGCAAACAGGTTGGGAGGGGAAATGCCAGAGGCTTATGAAAAACAGGCCAGAAAATAGCAGTGTTTTCATGAAGGGAGGCCATTACCTTCTTAGAAAAGTCCCCACCCTGCATGTCAGAGGTATTTGCTGTGTTTCCTTGAGCTCAACCATTCTCCCAGGGAGAGGCCTGTACTCTGACCTTGAGTCAGAGGACCACTGCTAAACTTGATCTCCAAGGATGTTTGCACTATGGAAGAATGTCGGAGTCATTTAAGGTATCTCTCAATTAATATTTAAGATGGAAAATACAGATTCAGGATTGGGAAGCAGGGCATGCAGGAGTTATCCTGGGTTCTGTAAACACCAAGGTTGTTAGTTGAATTTACAGAATTCCTTAAATGCTTCTCCGTGTCACATGGGATCTGAAACTGAGTTTCTCTGTGCACAACATAATAGCTATCATTTGTTCCTGTCTAAGAAACTGTTTCCAGAACCGCAGACACATTGGAGCAATTAATGGCTCACCCGTTTTTGAAGAAAGCCATAATTTGATTTTTTACACAAAAGATGCTGAAGGCACACTGAGAGGAAAAGGTTTGGTAATAGTCTGAAAGTTAAAAAGAATGTAATACTTCTCCCTCTCAGAAAAAAAAAAAAATGTTAAATGTTAAATGTTAAAGTTGTATCTGCTGTTAGCCTTGGACTCCCTGTTATGACTTGGATGAGTTCCTGCATTAGTCAGAGCAGGAGTTTTCTACAGGACAGTGTGATGCTCAGGATGAGCACATGAGCCTGCCGATCGATGCCTTACACTTGCTTGTAGAACCTTACTTAAGGCTGGGTTTCTCCTCATTACATGTGAGTCAGACTTGGGAACTCACATAGGAAACCATGTACAGGTTAGATGTCAAAGAAATATTCATATTGTATGAGTTTGGAACACAGGACACCAGGGGACACAGTTGTGGCCTTTTTAATCTAGTTCCCAAGAAGTTCAGAGGAAAATTAAAAGCCAGTCTTACCTCTCCATTGATGCTCTGATTTTTGGAGCTGATAGCTTTGGGGAAAGAATGCTTGGATTTGGAATTCTGGAGACCACCTATAATGTCCATGTTTCTGATATGATAGACCCCTAACATACCTAAAAAATACAAATTCCATTAAGTAGAAATTATTTTCTTCTCTCTCTTGTCTTCCATGTTCTTTCTTTCAGATATTTTCTTTTTCTGAACCCATAGTTTTGAGTTTCTGTTATTTCTGCAGGCACAAAGATGTGGCCGTTCCTGATACACATGGCAGTTTATTCAACAGGGAATTACTCCGCTTCATTGATATATGGTTTTCACACTATCAAAGTCATTATTTAGTCAGTGCCATGTTGCTTCATATTATTGACCGAGCTGGGTGACCATCATACTGTCTAACCCCAAGGACATGTCTACCTGTTTGTAGCTGTTCCTCTGTATGCGTACAACAAGGCCCAGCCAAATGTTAGCCTGCTTCCTTTCTTTCCATCCCTGTGCATTTGTCTCTTGTTCACGAAGTGTGTGTGGAGTCTCTAATATGTGGACTGGGTTTCTTTCATACACCACACTCTTCTCTGAGCTCAACAAGGTTGTCATAAGTGTCACCATTTCGTTCATTTTACTACCAAATAGCATTTCACGTTTTATTTATGTCAACTGATGGACATCTGGTCATTTCCACTTTAGGGATTTTATGAATGATGATGCTACATAAATTCTTGAACTGTTTGCGTGTGTGTGCACTCCTGTACATGTGTGTGAACTTGTGTGTATTTCTCTTAGGTTTATTTTGAGGAGGCTTACATGGCCACTCTATGACTTCTGTGGAACTGCCACATCCCTTCCTTATTCTGGTTAGTTTTTTTTGTCCATGTGGCACAGGTTAAGGTCATAAGGGAAGAAAAAGCCTCAGTTGAGAGAATGCCCAATAAGTTTGGCCTGTGGGCCAATCTGTGGGGTATGTTCTTGATTAATGACTGATGTGTGATGGCCCACCCCAGGGTGAGTAGTGCCATGCCAGGGGAGATGGTCCTGGGAGGTATAATAAATCAAGCCAAGCATGACCCTGGCAAGCAAGCCAGTAAGCAGTGTTCCTCTGTGGCCTCCACTTCCATGTCTCGAATTCCTGTCTTGACTTCCCTAAGTGATGAGTTGTGACCTGAGAGTTATAAGACAAACTAAGTGCTGTCTTCCCTGGATTGCTTCCAACCATGGTCTTTATCATAGCACCAGAAAGCAGACGAGGCTGTCCCTGAAGTGCCTGGTCATTTCCTCTCACTGCCACCAATCATGAGGGGCCAGCCCTGGATCCCCTCCTTGGCACTTGTTAACCACCTTTTAACCAAGGTTGGTATGAGGTGGTGTCTTCATTATGGTCCCCTTTTATGGCAGCTGCTTCTTTGTCTTTTAGGCATGGTCTTGCTAGCTATCCCAGGCTGGCTGCAAACTCACAATCCACTAGCATCAGCTGCAGAGTCCTGCAGTTGTACCTGGGCCACTGTGCCCAGCTTACCGGTCCCTTCTTTAAAACATGTGCCCAAGTAAACTTTTCCCTTTTCACTTTGTCCTCCTCCACTCTCTTAGGTCAGCCGGTGCCTGTTCTTCTTAGACTTTCAATTCATGTAGCTTTTGTCCAGGAGGGTGAGAAAGGAGAAAGAAGAAAAGGTGGAAGAGACAGAGGAGCCGGGGAGGGAAGGAATGAACATGTCTCAGTGAGGACAGGTACAGTTGAATTTGCCTGTCCTCTATAGAGAGGTAGGAGAGGTAATATCCTTAGAGAAAGCATCCAGGGACCAGAAGGAACAGCTGGCCAGGAGTGCAGCCTTCTCTGACGTGCAAATGAAGGCGCACACAAAAGCAGTGAGACCCTTGGAGCTGGTCTGGTGCCTGCCCAAGAGCCTTCCTCAAATATCCTTTGAAGGAAGGACACCAAAGCTTTCTCTAGGCCTTTGTGGGAGCAGGTTAACTAGAGCACAGCTCTAGAAGAGACCTCTTGGCTCTGCAGTTCTCATGCTGTGTGATTTTGAGCAACTTATTCAACCTCCCAGGACCTAAGTGTCCTCCTTTGTGATGGAAAGTCTTCCTGAACTGATGGTTACTTGACTTCCATGGGTTAGTACACAGGTATCTGCATCTTACCTACATCTGAGCTGGCCAACGGCAGTGGTCTCTCATTGAACCTGGGACTCGCCATTTTGCATAGGATAGCTGGTTACCAGACCCCAGGATCCACCCGTCACCACCCTCATGGGTTGGCTTTGGTATGTGGTTGCTGGGGATCTGAACTCAGGTCTTCACACGTGCAAACACTTATTCACTGGGTCATCTCCCCAGCCCCAACATCAACGCTTGTAACTCAGTGACACACAGCAACCATCAGAAACTATATTATAGACCACCATATCCCCCAGCTCACCAAGCCTCGAGCAAACTTAAGAAAGAACTCTTCATTCATTCTTTCACGCTTTAGTGACAGAGCAGCCACTCCATTTCCACTGACCACCTCCCTTGTTTGAAAGAGGATGCTCTGCCGCTCTGATCATCAGGGAGCTTTATAAGACTCTGATTACACAGATACCTTCTCTAGGCTGAAACGTCATTGCCATCACAGTGAGGACAAGCATGCTACCTGTGATGAATCCCCATGTGAGCAGCTGTCTGTATCTGAGTTACCTTATGGAAGAAGTGATATCCCTACCCCCCCCACCCCATTTCAAAGGATGGACTTGTTAGCTTTCTGTTTATCAATCTTGCCTAGGAAGGACTTTTGATGGGGAAGGGAGGCTGCAGAAACTACCCATCTACTTGGAAAGGAGGCAGACAGATGACCCACATATTCTTGACTTCTCCGAGGTGGGAGGGAGCACGGAGATGATGGAAGCCCTGCCTGTGCGGATGGGTGTGTTCTGATCCTTTATGCATGGTTTCATGCTACCCTGACGGCCCTCGCCTTGCTGGCTAGTCTCCTCTGCCCTGACCTCCATATAGGAGCTAGCTGCTTTGATTAAATCAATTTTAGGACTCTTCTGTTTCTAGAATGCCTACCATGCAGTTTTATTTTATGTTTTCTATTTTAATGCCATATTCATCTCTCTTTCCATATATCATAGCTCTTCCTCTGGGTAGTGATAATCTGGACCGTACAGTGCTTACTCTCTGGCAGGGGTACCTTAAGAACTTCTGTGTTTAACGTAGTTCTTACAGTGTGGAGACAGCTCCCCTAACTATCCCAGTTTCTACGAGAGAAACTCTCGGTGACCTGGTAACAAGGCAGTAAGGTATAGAGCTAAGCCACAGATGCTGGAGGCCTACCCTTAGGGTCTATGCTTATAGCAGTTCCTTCATGCTCCTTATCAGCCCAAAAGGTACTGCAAAACCTGGCCGAGGACACTGGTCACTTAACGCTGAGCACAGGGAAATGCCATAGGGTCCATTCTTGTTTCAGAACATGTTAATGAGTCTGTAGGTGAATGTACCACCAACTGGAGAACAGCGTGTCTGCAGTAGAGAGACAAGGCCTTACATTTAGGCTCTCCTCCACATCCAGCTCCAGCTCACCTTTTGGTCTCGCTAGGTCACTTACTGTTCTTGGTTTCAGTTTTCTTTTCTTTCTTTCTTTCTTTGATTTTATTTTATTAACCTTTTTCATTTATTTTACACACCAACCACAGTTTCCCCTCCCTCTTCTCCTCCCATTCTCTCCCCCCACAACTCCCATCTACTCCCCTCCCCATCCACTCCTCCACTGTCTCCCTTCAGAAAGGGGTCCTCCCCATGCACCAAGACTGGGTGAGGTAATCCAGCATGGGGAACAAGTTCCCAAAAGCCAGCTAAGCACCAGGGACAGGTCCCAATCTCGCTGCTAGGAGCTTTACAAACAGATCAAGCTACACAACTGTCACACACATGCAGGGGGCCTAGATCAGTTTTCTTCTCTATGGAGTGTAAAGTTTGGATTAACTGATCTCCAAGAACTATTAGAAACAAATTCCTTATGCATCAAAAAATTCAGGATACATCTACTAAAATTCAAGGTTTTTATTTTAGTTGACCAGAAAAGTCTTTCATAGGTCTGTCTTCCTGCCTGTGGGCTGGTTATAGCATGGCCCAAGTCTCCAGCACCTTTTATGGCTCCATTCACTGTGGTCACTGCCTGGACACAGGTTGTGCATGTTTACCTCAACTTTATCGGTCCCACTGGGGGGTGAGATGAAGCCTCAGTAAACAGAATTTAAATTGAATTTGGTTCAGAAAGAGCGAAGCATTTGTGTTGTAAAGGTGTTTAGAAGTGGAAAGGATTTCTTTGAGATGGTAAACTTTCCCTGGCACTGGATTGTTCCTGACTGGGGACACTGGACATTGTGGAACTTTCAGTCCCTGAGTAACAGTAGGTGACTTCTGGAGGGCTTTCCCAGGCCTGAGGTCACATGATCTGTGGTTTAGCTATCATCTGGCTTCACTCCACTTTTCTGCTAAGATTCATACATAAACTCTGTCCTTTACGTTTGGCCTAAAGCTTGCACACCCAATCACCCTCCCAGCTGGCTTGTGTGCCTTTGTTTATTTTACACTAAACCATAACTCTCCTCCAACTTTCCTGGCAGACAGCAACCCGATAGTCAGGAATTGCAGCCTCTGTTATTAAAAGCCATAATTCATCATCAATGTTAAATAACATTCTTGGCAGAGTAAGTTAATATGGCCAGGGCATTTCCAGAAACTGAATGAGTAGTTTACACATTTTTGGTCATAGAAATACATGTCTCGGGGTTTGGAAGGGATCCTGCCTTCCTCTTCCTAATCTCTGGTTAGAATTTGATCATCATTCCTGGTTTCTCTCTTCTTAAAACCCCCCTGGATTCTCAAGAAAGGCAGTTGTTTTATTGGCTGTGGAATCTAGAAAGATCCAGAAAGAGCTTGCAGTTTTTTCTGTAGAGCTCATTCTTGTAGCTTTCAAAAAAGGAGTGGCTACACCTCAGATGTAGAGTTAATGGCTTAGAAACTAGTTTCCTCATTTCAAAGGAAGGAGCGCACCCATGTTAGTCATTGCTGTGGTGGGAACCGCGGCATGCAGAAACCGGGTGTTTGGACAACACCTAAAAGTCTTCAGTCTATTCCCAGAAGAGATATTTCATGTTCACATGCTCTAAAGAGGATCTTATCATCGCTGAGGGACTAAGAGACACTGGGGCCTGTGCCTTTCCTAGTGTAAGTGCAGAGTTGCTAAATTTGAGTTATGATGAAGTTCAATTCTTCTTCAGATTATGTCAAGCCTTGAGGGTTTGCAGTAACATAAAACTCCCAGAACAAGGCCGCTCTTAAGGCAGGATTGTCCTGAGGCCCAGTTACGACCGTTGTAGCAAGTGAAGGCTTTTTTTTACAGGCACAGGGTTCCATGGGCTCTTATTTTAAACGCAGGTGGATTAATCATTTGGTGGTTTAATTTGTGGGTGGATAAATGTGCTTCCTATAGTGCAACAAAAATATTACCAATTGTAGTTAGATCTAAATCTTACTTCTTCCTTCCTTCCTTCCCTCCTTCCTTCCTTCCTTCCTTCCTGCTTTCCTTCCTTCCTTCCTTCCTTCCTTCCTTCCTTCCTTCCTTCCTTCCTGCTTTCCTTTTTTTCTTTTATGTGTGTAGGTGTGTATGAGTGTGTGGGAGTGCACATTGCAGGCCATGAGTGTGGAGGTCAAGGGCAACTGTCTGTATGTTGGTTCTCTTCTCCCATGTGGGTGCAGGGATTGAACTCAGGTCTTGGCAGCAAACACCTTTACCCTCTGAGCCATCTCCTCAGCTCCAATTCTAATTGTAGTTTTCCTATAATAAAAGAATACTAATTGTTCTCAGTGTTTCAAATTATTAATTAATTTCTATACATAATGTTTGCCCTTTGCTTCTTGTTTGGCCTGTTCTAAGATGCACAGAGCTGTACAGGAAAGCTAGTCAAAAAGTTGAGGCTTGTCACCAGTGCTGGCACTTTCAGTCACAGGGCGTGAACGTATATTTAATAATAATGGGTTTTAATTAAAATAATTTTGTCCTAAATGTGTGACTTCTAGGACAACATTGAAGTGCCTATATTAGAGTAGGTAATGGGTACCCACGTTAGGAAGGAGGCCCCAGGAAGTCCTCTATTTCTTAGCCAAATCATATTGGTGTTTCTCAATTGTAGCTAGCCATTACCTGCATCATCCTCTTAAACACTGTGGACAAGGCAAAAAGGTTTTCAGTGTACTGTCAATGTGCACATACATGTATTCACACACACACACACACACACACACACACACACACACACACACGCCACTTTTCTCCCCATTTTCTTTCTTCTGGTTCCCACTTTCTACAGCATACCACTGTCTAGCATACCACTGCAAACTGCCTAAACTTACATCAGATTCCAAATGACCCCACCAGTGGGGGACAGAAAAAGAGGTTTTACCCTTCATTTATCAGGGAAGTTTCTGGAATATTCTTCCTTTCCTGATGTTCACAGAGCTGGCTGCCTCTTCAGCTCTCTTCCCTAGCTGGCCTCAGCCCAAAGTCACCCTGGCGGCTCCACCAGCCACCACTGCTTCTCGTCCTCGGGACTCTGGACCTTCTGTCCTCATTACTGTGCTGCTCTTGACCTGTTTGCTGTCCCCTGGCAGAGCCCGAGCTCCGTGGAAGCAAGGCGTCTAGACATTTCTTTTGTTCGTGGTTAAGTTCCCCAAGGCTTGTGGAACCATTGACACATAGAAAGTGCTCAGCAAATATTGCTTAGTAGCCTAGAAACCAGAAAGGTGAACTACATTATATGGTCATTTTAATTTCACAGAAAAGTGTAATTCTGACATTAAGCTCCCATTTTCTTACCCTTTGGCTGATACATATGTAGTCGGGTAGAGTGTCCTACCACAAAAGAGTGTATCCATTTTGTAAAATGTGAAGGAAAACAGGTATTTGGATCTGTCTTCAACTAAGAGGAAAAAGACATGCTGGCAGCCGACTGAAGGACATAGGGCATCACAAGTGTGCAATGTTTATTATCAGTCAACATTATGAGTAAACACACATGCTCATACTAGTGTTTAAGGTCTTCTTATTTTAAACGAAATACATATACCAAACAGACAATTTTTTTCAAGGAAGCAGATTTTCATTGTACTGTTTGTTAGAACCACCAAGCAGGAGAAGTTTCCATGTGAAAGACTTGAAATTTCCATGACTTCTTCTGCAAAACTGAAAATTTAAAAAAAAAAAAAATGAGAACCGGAGCGATTGCTCAGTGGTCAGGAACAGTTGCTCTTCTAAAGGTTTGATTCCCACACAGCGGCTTTCAGCTGTCTGTAATCCAGTCCTTGGGGATCCAGTACCCTCTTCTGGCCTCCATGGCACTGCATGTGGTGTACATACATACACACAGAGAGAACACCATACTCAGTTAATAAAAGTATCCCAGCACTCAGGAGACAGAGGCATGTGAAACTCTATGAGTTCGAAGCCAGCCTGCTCTACAGAGCAAGTTCCAGGACAGCCAGGGCTACACTGAGAAATTCTGCCTCACAAAACTAAAAAGAAAAAAGTTTACAAGTGAAAAGTACAATGTCTTATGTATACATTGTGGTGGTTTGAAAGAGATCTCTCTTATATTCTCGGGCATCTGGATACTGGATATCCGTTGTGTCACCTTGATAGAGGAAGTATGTCACTGGGAGTGAGTCTTGAGGCTTTGCAAGCCTTGTTGGCCTCCCAGTGTACTGCTTCTGGTTACAGGTGCTGTGGCCAGCGGTTCCTGCTGCCCTGCCTGGGGCTTGCTTCATTGCATTCCACCGTGGGGGTTGACTCATCCCCCTGGAATGACAAGCCCCAAATAAGCACTTCCTCCTATAAGTTGCCTTGGTCATGGTGTTTAGTCACAATACAAAAGGGAGTGATACATACATACATACATACATACATACATACATACATACAAACAAACATACATACATACATACAAACATACATACATACATACATATGTATAAATGTAGTATGCACATATAAACATGTACATGTATATTTGCTGTCTGGGGTTAAGGAAGAAAACCTAGACATATATACTTAACGCATTCAGCAAACACATCAATCATTTTCTATGTTTCAGATCAAAATTAGTGTAAATCTTGTCTTAATGTGGTGCCAATGCCAAATGGACAAATTTGAAAATATTGACTATTACAAAAGGCAGAGAAAGATCATAAAACCGTCCATAACCCAACTATTCACCTGCTCTACTGACTGACTTACTGATCTATTTTGTGTGTGTATAAGTGTTTTTGCACTTGTGTGTGAGTCTAGTGCCTGCTGGGGCAGAAGAAGGCAATGGATCCCCTGGAACTAGAGTTAAGGATGGTTGTGAGCCACCATGTGGGTGCTGGGGACTTAACTCAGGTCCTCTGGAAGAGCAGCAAGTGCTCTTGACTACTGAGTCATCTCTCCAGCTCCTATTCTATTTATCTACTCACTTAATTGAGATGTATGATACACACACACACACACACACACACACACACACACACACACACACGTATGATTTAAAATTTTTATTGGTATATTTTGAAATTTCTTTGATATTCCCATATTTTCCGTGTTGTTTTGCCTTTCTCTGACATGCATGTTACTGCTGTCAACCTCCTGAGCATGCATACAAGCCCTGATTACCTACCTTCTTAGCTCAAGTTCCAAACTGCTTGATTAGTCAAAGGCTTTCTGAGTTTGGCTGCAGAGCGGGTTTCTGTGGATGTTTGTTTCATTTTATGGCCTGTTAGTGAACTCTTTGGGAGCTCCTTTGTGTATGAATCTTGATTGGAAGAACAAAACCATGTGTCTGTCACTGGTGGTGGTGCTGATGCTGAGCAGCCTCCTCCCAGCTTATCGGCCTCACCTAGCTGCAAACTGGACTAGTTTGGCAGCCGGTACAAGTCACGGGAGGTGGAGAATCCAAAGCCATTCGGCTTACGGCTGATGCTGTTCCTACCGGCCTCACTACACAGTTCTGTGTCTGGGAGATATTAAATGCGAAATAGCAGCAGCGCTCAGGAAACTCCAATTTCATTTGCGGTTCTACCTCAAATTGGCCGTACCCTTGGCAACTCCCTCCCTCCTCTGGCTCTCATTTTCTATCATTGGATCCTCCTGAGTAGGATCTTGGTTTCCATCAGTTCCCCCGACCTCCCTGGTTGCAAAGCTGCCCCAGACAGTCTACAGAGACCCTGATCTGATCGGTCTGGCATGAGGTGGGTCCTGGGATGATGCTGACTGATGGCCAAGATTGGCAGCCACTGCACCAGATGAAAGTCCCCTCAAGTTGGTGTTGTTGTTGCTGCTGTCACTCAGTGTTACTCTTTTAACTGATGCAAAAATATCACAAAGAATCAAGTCATGCAGCTCAAGTCCCCTCTTCCAAGGGCTGTAAGGTACACAGGGAACACTTCCCAGCCCAGCCTCTCCCTACCCCACAGGGTCCCTGTTTCATATTTACTTATTTTTTCTCATTTCTATAACGTGGGTTTGTTAATTAATTTTATATTTTCTAGCTGATACATAAAGTCTGTGTGTATGAATGTGGTACCATGTGATGTCTTACTATATGTGTACCATGTGTTGTTTGAACTAGGGTAAGTGTATCTTCAAACATTTATCATTTCTTTACAGAGTAAACCTTCAAAATCCTTTCTCCTTGCTTTTAAGATACACAATAAATTATTGCTCTTTGTTGTCATCTTCCTACTGTAAGCACCACCCAAGCTTCTTACTTCTGCCCAATGGTAACATCTCTACATCCATCCTGCCCTCTGCTCTCCCTAAAGTCTTCTATCACACGGTTCTTTATGAATGATGTAAAGAAATCATGCAATTGTTTTGAGTGTATCAAAATCCCACTTGAAACAATGTATTAGCATTAGTGTATTAATTTCTCAAGGACTGCAGCAATAATATGATAAGGGCACATGTTCAATAAATACTATTGAATTTAATAAGATCAAGAGGGTGTGCACAGGGACTACTCGAAGGCACACAGTGAGTTTGAAATAACAGTGAGTCACTAATGGTTGTGACAAAATGATAAAGTGCAATGGTGTTGGATGTAAATCAAGTAGGATTTCATTTGAATGCTAAGTATTCATTATTTTTCTTGTAGTCTTTCAGTCTGAAGAGGTGAAACTCCACATTGCTTTGACCAAGGAAATAGGATGGATCCCATTTCTCTCACACAATGTCAAAACATAGGCTGGTTTGCAGAGCAGATGAAGTGGGTGGAGATAGCTCTGGTGCCCCCTGGCCTGGTCCCATGCCTAGACTCCAAAGCCACAGGGGACTGAAGATAGAAGGCTGAAGTCAGCCAGCTGATGAACATGCATGCCATCTTTCTAGGAGGAGAAAGGCAAAGGAAATGATTTACTAAGAACTGAAAGTCTTGCTGGACCAGATGCTTGTCAGCTCAGGAAGTGAAATTTTAACCAAGCTTTGGAGTCCATATTTGCAGAGTGAACGTAGTGTGTTCTCCATCCAGAGCACTCATCTCTTATAGCATGAATGTAGTAAAAGATCAACTCTGAGTCCTGAGTAGATGTGAACTATGATGATGATCAAAAGAAAGGTATTCTGAATACAACTTCACCTGACCATCAGTGTTCTTACCATGTGAGTCCAAGTGATCACATCTGCCTGGATGCCTGTTGTCCCCACCCCACAGTGTCCAGCTCTTATTCTGGTCTACTCCCAGCCAACACATGACATACTTTTAAAAATACACACCTAAGCCAAGCATTCTCCCAGTCGGAGCTCACAAGGACTTCCCATTAGGCCAGAAAACAAGTCAGATACCTCACCTTGCCCCCACTGCCTCCCGATACTCCACCTGGGCCAGCCTTCTGCAGTGAATCCCTTTCCATTATAGCTGTTCTTTTTTCTTGCCTTAGATGGTCCAGGCTTGTTCCAAACTCAGGGTCTCTGGAAACCTCTTGCCCCCAAGATTTTAAAGTAGAATTTTTTAAACAACTCTTCATGTATCTGAAATATTTGAGAATGATACCAAAACAAAAAATATATGTATCCATTTACCTGTTTCATCAGACTTAATTACTATTTGTAAACTTAATTTGTAATTTTTCTTACACTAATAAAAAATACCGTCTGGTAAAATATGATTTGATGACTTTATGGACTCATGTGAATCATTATGCAGGTGAACAGGAATTGCACATGGCTGCCACCCTCATTTTCTGCAGACTCCCTCTGTATGTGTCCACGGACCAACCCTTCATATTTCTGACTTTGCCTAGGTGTCTCCTTCACCGAGGAGGCTTTCTGAACACTATGAAAAAAGTGTATGTATTCCTCATTCTCTTGCATTTTTCTTACCATCTCCTGGAATCATTACTTCATTCATCATTTATTCTATTCCTCTCCTTCTCTCTCCCGTGTGTGTGTGTGTGTGTGTGTGTGTGTGTGTGTGTGTGTGTGTACATACACACTCATAGGCCCTGGAAAGAAATGGTATGTAGTAAGTTGTTAGTGAAAATAGGAGTGAGCCAGAGAATATATACTACCCATTTTTCTCAGGGGCACTGCTAATGTAACAGATAGGATAATGACATTACATTACATATAGTTTATTTGGCTCATATCAAAGATAATATTAGGGCTGGAGAGATGGCTCAGCTGTTAAAGGCTAGGCTCACAACCAAAAATATAAAGATAATATTAAATTGGAGTGATTAACTATTCCATGACCTGTCAGTAGCTAAGATCTTCTCACATGGACTGTGCCCAGAGAACTGTATCTTCTGAGGTGAATGTAATCCCTGATCAGTCACCACCTGTTCAGAATGCTTCTCTGTTTTATGGAGTTCTGCTGGGGTGGTCTGGAAGGGGACAGTTTTTAGATAAGAGCAAATAAATGGTTTTTGGAACCAGCTGTTGTCAAACTACCTGAGTATAGTGCTTCCTGAATGAGCTTCCCGGGATGTGGGCATCTGGTCAACCTAGGGCCTCCAGGAACCCTGAATGTTACTATCAGGGCTTTTGTGGGCTGATAGAGAACTATGTATGAATCTGTTGATCCATGTAAATACTGTTTTATTCCAAAATAATTTAAAGTCCTTGCTGGGGAGTGAATTTAATCTATGCATCTGAGTGTCTATATTGTACCTAAGAAGAACTATATGCATGCAGATAGTTTAAAGTAATGAGGTAACTCCTGAGTTATTTTAGTGTTTCATTTCTATATATAATATCATACTCGGTATCTTTACTTTAGTGGCTTTTTATCCTTTCACAGATCCATTTATAATGTCAAACTGATCCCATTTTATCAAGTTTAAGTCTCCTACCATCTCTCCCATGAGCATGTGATTTAGTTTCCTGTGAGGAGTTCTGGGTACCCAGCCCATGTGTACCAGTGACTAGCCTAAATTTCAGTGATGGACCCCAGTCTTTGAGAATATGACCAATTGTACTGATGGACTCTGACCCCTCTTGGTGGTTTTTGCATGGTAGGAGGCACCTGGCTTTTAGAGCAAGTGTTTAAAGGAAGGAATCAAAAGCGGCTCGGCTCACCTTGCAACACAACTTCTGAACAACCTGGGGCTCTGCACTGTGGAAGTGTGAAGGGGTGTCTGACCCTGCCCTGTATTTTAGAGATTGAGAAGGCATTACTCTTTTTTCAGCCTCTTGAACTTTTCACTATCTTGAAATCCTCTCCACTCAACTACAACTCAATTCATTCATATTAGAAAGTCTCATTTATTAAATAATTAAATGATTCCTGTAATTTGGCTTCCTGCTATCTGATAACTCAACTTCCTTGAACTGAGATACTATATTAAGTAGTAACGTATTATTTACAAAAGGCTTTTGAGTTTCAGTTTGCTAAATTAGTCATAGTGTGGAAAATATAATATGGGCAAGATCATTTTCCTAAATGATGCCAATTAGAATTCATTTTGAACCATAGTATAACCCTGAACCTGCTCAGCATTTTTAAACTTACTCTTTGAAAAGGTGGTACATAATCACTACAGTGGATTTGACTAATTTGAAAATGAGTGGAAATTTGGTGTTAAAATAAAATTTCTGAGCAGGTTAAGATATTAGAAGATACTGTAATGGTTATGTTAAAACAGTTACAACTCACTGATTTGTACAAGTATCTTCTGTTGTCTCCTATTAGCTATTCATCACATTTAACACTAGACCAATTTAAATAAGAAAATATAGACACACACACACACATTGAATGTCTTCCTCAATCAGATTCTACCTTATTTTTTGAGATAAGGTCTCTCACTGAACTTAGAACTCACCAGTTTGGTCTCTCAGCTTACCAGTTTGGCGAGGCTGGTTGGCCTACCTTCTCCTCTCAGCATGGGAATTACATGTATGAAATACAGTGTCATATCTGCCTTTCACCTGGTGCTAAGGAGCCACACTTGGTTCATCATGCTTGTGGGGCAAGCACTTGACATATTGATCCACCTCCCCAGCCCTTCAAAAGAGCATTTCTTTTAAAACTAAGAATTTTAATCCAGTGCAATACGAAGATAAGATAACTTGATTGAAGAATAACAATAAAGAAACATCAGTCTTTGTTTCCATAATTGAACCATCGTGCTTCTGTAAGAGCCCAAAACTCAGAATGTGCAGAAAAAACACCGCAGTGCACAGCACACTGGAGACTTAGATTGTTGTGTTTCAGGCAGTGTAATCTGGGCAGTGCATGCCCTGCAAAGTGCTTGGGTTGTGTGTTCAGAACCAGGGCTTCAGTGAAGTCTCCAGATGCAGCACAAGTGAATGCTGCCAAACACACTTTGGATTCTTTACGTGTTTCATTTGTAACTGATTTGTGGTTCTTATTGATTCATAATTTTTGGCATTGCTGTTTTTGTGTGACCCCTAACTTTTAGTTGTGAAGCCACATGTGAGGCCATGACCCACACACAGTTAAAGCGGCTAAACTGCCTGACTCATGTCACAGGAAAACCTGCCCAAAGGTTTACCTGCAGAAAGTCAAGCTACGACTTTAATCCAGAGCTTTGTGTATTTCAGATTCATCATGAGGTGCATAAGGTTTTTAACTCACCATGGATTTTTATGTTTACATTGTTTTATAGGGACCGATTTTCTTAAAGCGAATAAGCTGTCTGGAAATATTGTTTCCACAAAAATTAGGCAATTTAACAGTTTTTTCAATTGACATTCTATTTATGGTATGTTTGCAGATTGCAAAAAGTTTTTGATGAATAAGATGCATTTCTTATTGTATATTTAATTATTACACAAGTCATGCTTCCCCTGTGGGGTGTATAGTAATGCCTTTGGTAGACTATACTCCTTGCCTGTATATTTTGACTGAACGAATAGTTACAGTTTTCACAGAATGATTTACTCTTGCTAGTCAAAAGTGACGGAATTCTTGAAGAAATGAGTTCTACTCCTACTCATAATGCTATTACTATAAAAGAGACCTTTTCAAATTCAAGGTTCTAAGTGACAATTTTATTTTTATAGAAAAATTCTATTTCTGTTCTCTTACTGTGATTTTCAAACATGCATACATTAGTATTCACATGTGGAAACCTATCTCATCCAGTTATTTGAAAATGTTATCTCAAAGTCCAGGTGAATGGCAGGACTTTCATCATGTCATATGCAATACAAGTGTGCACACATAAAGTACACAGGAGCCTAGGTTGTGATTGGGATTGGCTAATGCCTGATCGATGTAATCCCAGAACACTTTCACTTGCTCATTAAATTGCTACCATCTTGACTTTAAATAAGATCTTCTTTAATTGCATTTGTGGTTCTTTGGGCTCATTAACTTACTAGTCTATTTTTAGTATCCCTTTTGTTGCTTATTTTAACATCAATCTTTGTATTGAAAGTCTTACAGAAAACATTAATGATTCTTCATCTTTCCCTCTGAGTATATGTATGTTACATTGCATTATGTGCAGAGAGCTCTGCTGTGATAGGCCAAGAAGGGTCTAATTGTGCAAACTTATATTCTGCATAAAGGTATATTGGCCTATATTAGTTTTCTGTCTGTAGCATCAAAATAGCTCATACATTACCATGTTACTTTTAGAGTGATCACAAAACAAATTCAGATTTTTAACTGATGGAAGAGATTTTAGTGCTCATCAAAGTCAGCTCATTGTTTAGTTTGTTAAGAGGTGTGAATTCCTAATATTATTTTGCCGAGTGACCAAGTTTTATTGCCTTCCCCAAGACCACGTCATAGGTGGTTTGTATGGCTGCCAGGAAGGCTTTCTTCGGTGTTACCCACAGAAAGTTTAAAGAACTTTTCTTCAGACCTCTGCCCCTCAGCCCCTATGCAACTAGCAGTTTTAGTCTAGTGATTTGTGGCCGTGCAATGAAGGCTGGTGAGGGTTGCTCTGAGTCCTGGAGCACAGCTTTCCAGGGATTCACCAGGCACACTTCTCCTTGGCAGATCCCAAGCAGCAATGTCTCTTCTCTAGTCCTCTCAGCTCACTGGAATCACCAGCCAAATTTTTACCTCAACAGCTGCCTTCCTTACTGGATTCATGGCACCTTACCTGATAATGAGCAAGCCAAGAAGTCCCTGGATGCCATGTGGAAACCACAGGAAGAGCATTCTTACCACCTTATGGCTCTCTTTGGCAGGAATCCTTCATCTCTCATGTTCTTGTAATGTTGGAAGCCCTTGTACTCCATTTTCCTCCCTGTCTGTCCTAATGAGACTGCACCTCAGGCTGCTACTGTTTGGTTCCTGTGTTGGAGACCCAAATTAGCAAAGTCCATGCAATGGAAACAGCAGCAAATGCAGAGCTAAAAATACAGCCCAGTGTGTCTAGTTCTGTCTAGGATCTTGGCTTCTCGTGTCCCTATCTTCAGTGTGGCTGTCAACTTAAACAGCTATTAATTTTATTTCTTTTGTATCTTCAAGTTTTTTCTAACACTGTGTGTGCATGAATGTTCCTGAGTGAGTGTATGTGTACCATGTGCATGTAGGTACCCACCAAAGCCAGGAGAAGGTGTTAGATCCTCCTGGAACTAGAGTTACAGGTAGTGTGAGGTCCCTGACATAGATGTGGGAACCAAATCTGGATACTCTGCAAGAACAGAAAATGTCCTTAACCACTGAGCGGCCTCCCCAGCCTGGTTATGGTCATCGTTGGGGAGTTTATCTTGATATAAGCTGTTGGAACGTGAGTGGAAGAAGAAATCAGTCTATGGACTTTTGCTTACGCCATTCTCTGTTCCAGAACTCCCTGTGTTCTTATGATCAATGGATTTTTTAAAAAATGTTCTCTGTTATGCTTAGTTTGGATTTATTTTAAGGCACTTATGTCATTGTACATGAATCTGACTGGGTATGCTTATCTTTACTCATTCCATTTCAAAGGACTCGAGGGAAGAATAATTTCTGACTTACCCTTGATCCCTTTCTACCAAGTAGTATGAAGAATAGAGCTGCTGTTTCTCAGAATACATTTTATAGAACTGAGGTGATCATGGAATTCTAGCTAGTGTATATGACAGACTTCTTACCAAATTTAGAGTTCTAATTTCTACCACACAAAAGATTGGTGCAATGAAACATGAGAAAGACAGAGGTGACAAGAATGACAATGCCATCTCTGGAACAGGGTTGATGAGGGCTCAGCAGCTCCACAAATTAGCCAGCTATGAGTTTCTCCTGGGGGTGTAAATTGTGAAATGATCATCATCACCATCATTCACTACCATGCCTTGTTCATAGTGCTAGGAGGTTTTCAGCAGATAATCTCGATGACTGTCTCAGGAATCTAAGATGAGGGTTATTTTTCAGGATTTAAAGATGAGGTTGATATGTTTAGGCAACACACCACAAATCACTCGCTAATGTACTAACAGAACTGGGACTTGAGACCCAAGGGCTTCCAAAGACTGAGCAATAGTGGTGAAGGTGAAGGCTGGGCATTATAGGATGAATCCTTGTCTTTGTGCTGTACGCAAAGACACAAGTCAATGAAGTCCCTTCGATGACATATGTGACTGCTTATTACCTCTTGTGAATTCTCTAATTCAAGCAAATCTCTCAATATACACAGGCTTCATTTGTGTAGCTTTCAATTGGAAAGAAATACAGTACTTAAAATGTCACCGAATCTAAAATGTCACCAATTTAAAGAACTAACCGTGTTGTGTGTGTATAGAAAAAAGCCACTCTCACAATTTTGATGTAGCTGGTATTTGTTGGATGATGCATCATTATTTTAGAGACATGGAAATGTTTTTCTAATCTCGTTAGAATTGAGGAGATCTGTCAGAGGCTTAGTGGGGAAATGTTAGGAAATGACGAATGTAATCATTCAGTACAGAAACTGGCACATGGGAAGTACCTAATAAATGACTCTTAAATATAAAAATATAGACTAGTAATAATGCACCAGTAGATAATCTAAGAAGCCCTAGGTCACTGAAACTGAGAATACAAGCAATTTATTCAAATAGAATGCCAAGTACTAGAATACATTTTGAGAAAGCAGTTAAGAGCATGCTAGAACCAAGTGGGTTGGGTGAAAATTAGCTTTTGATCAGAAGAGCTGTGAAGACTGGCATCCCCCTCAAGCTGCAAGTCCTTGTGTCCCAGTCAGAAGTAGTTGGGGGAACACTGCAGAGGTGGGGGATATTTTGGAGGCAGTACCTTCTCACCATCCCTTCCTGAATGTTATGCTACACAGTCAAGTGCAGCATCTCACTGTGGGGTCAGCAGCAGGGAAGGGGAACTGGGGCAGGTTAACACAACATGAGCCCTGCAGATTGTAATAGAAATTAAATTGATGTGCCGGGACTTTTCAGAAGACAACCGGAAAATCTATTAGAGAAGAATTGGCGAATCCTCTGCCTTTGCCTCAGGACAGTGTGATGGGATTCTAATGAGCTAATAAACAAAAGAGTTAAGCAGTGATCCTATCTGAACAGCTGCATTTTAGCTTGTTAAAATGGTTGGATCTTTTCCTGCTTTCTGGAAGTTCTTATGTAAAACAGGTAATACACTTTAAAGATAAAATACCTTCCCACAGCATCCAATTGGCATGTGGGTTCTAGCAGGACTAGCAGACCTCATAACCACTGCATGTGGAGTCACCATCAACTAAGAACCATTTTCTCTGAAAGCAACACCAACTATAGGGTGGGCCATGTCATTTAGATGGGCTGCAGGATTGCGCGGTTAGAGTCTGACTGAGCATGCTGCCCAGTCATGAATCTCAGCTGTTCATGACGAGTTGCTGCCTGCCTCAGTTTCCTTGTTTATCAAAGGCAAACAAAGAGTTTCCTGGGTTCTTCTGAATGTAAATAGGTGCAATTAATCTTTACATTACATTTCTCATTGCTGTGACAATATGCCTGACAGAAATAATGTAAGAGAAGAAGGGTTTATTTGGGCTCAGAATTCCGGAGGATTTCAATTCCTCCTGGCAGGAAAGCATGGAGGGACCAGGGACTGACTGCACAGTGAGCTTTATCAGATGCTCAGACCAGGAGGTGGAGTGCCAGACTAAGAGAGATGGGTACAAAGGTCAAAGGCAGGCCCACTCCTAGATTCATGTCCTATAGATTCCACAACCCCTACAACAGTGCCACATGCTGGGGGCCAGTGTTCAAGAGCATGAGGGCAACATTGCACACTCAAACCTTCCAATGTACAGACTGTGAACATTTGAACTGTGTGTGCATATGAGCAGTAAGTGGATACTCTGGTTTCTCACAGTACCACACAGATCTTTCATCTTTGTAAGTGTGTGCTACAAAACCATTTGAGAGTGAAGGACAGGAATCCATGGTGCTAGGGTTCATACTTCTTTCAATGCTTCTGTTTCCTCTGTATTAGACTTCTGCCTGTTAGCTAACATTAAATCCATGCCACTCTTGAGGTGCATAGGTAGAGGGTATATCTGTGTTTCAATGGTGTGTGTATGTCTCTTCAATTTGGACATTGCCTTTATAAACTGCTATCTTCAACCGATTTCGGGTAAATGAGTAGACATGGGAAGACTGCTCTGGAGTTTATATTTGACACAGTACTTTCCCATACCTGATCCCATCTGAGCCTCATCAGAGTTCACACATAGAAAAGAAAATTAGTTCTTCTTACAGACAGAGACTCACAGAGTGGGAGTCCTGGCTTTGTCGATTGGTGAGCACTCAGCTATCCCCACTCTCAATTCAGAGTTAGTCACTGAGTGTGTATTTTTGAGTAATTGCTGAGTAAGCACCTACTGTGAGCAGAGGGCATGAAATCCTAGCTATATAAAGAGAGCCAAACACCATCTTCCTAAGGATGATGCCATCTTAGAGGGAAGACAGCTGTCATCGACAAGGTGCAGTGGACCTTATGTGATGTTATTAGTGTGAAGATAGTACATCATGAACCCCCAGAAATGAGGAAATGGACCAGAGCTCTGAGGGAGACCTCAGAATTCTAGCTAGTTCAGAAAACCACTGTGCAAGGTGAGTTGAAGACTGTGCCTGGATGACACTGGACTGGTGGATATGCCCGTTAAAAGGCTGATGGTAAGTGTAAAAGATGCCAGAAATACTGTCTGGAGATCTGTATTTGAAAGTTAGAGTGGCGTGATGAATAACTGGGTGGAGGTGGGCGGCAGAACCGTTGCAAAAGGCAGGGCAAGAGAGAGGTTTGCAAGGGAGTGTGGCTTCTGTGCTGGGCATTGGAGGGGGAGGGGGAGGGGATGGACACACGTGTTGGCACTGTTGTTTGATTCTGGGTGGCTGAAACAGTTACGATGGGTTCTTCTACACAGGAGGCTAGGCAAGCTGAGGAAAGAGACCCAGAGGAGGAAATGATATTTACAGACTGGTAACAGAAATTAAATGTCTGATTAGAGGAAAGCCAAAATTGTGGAAACCAAGGAAAGAGAGGATTTCTAGAAAGTGGTGTATTACAACGTCTGGTACTACTGAGAGTTCAAGAGGCCGAATCTGTGAGATTTGATATGTGTCAAATGCACTGAATTGTTTCCTAACTGTGAGGATAATTTTGAGAAAAAGATCACTGGGAGATTTTATCACTGAAAACACCGTAGAATGGTTTTAGGTCCATAGATGGTAGAGTCTACTCCACACCGAATCTTGCAGTACAGGCCATTCTCCAGCACATTACTGTACCATAGGCACTTTGTAGCACAGTAGTGTGTATTTGTGTATCTAATATACCTGAATAAAGAAAAGGCACCACAAAGATACAAGTTGAGAGGTGAAACATGGTGCACCTGAAAGGGCCGCCTCACAACTGGAAGGTGTCCCATTCCATGTGAGTCACTGAATGAGTTGAAGCTGACGGTCTAGGAGGCCATACCCTGCCTCCTGGACCTTTGTGATTCTTGTTCACTTGGACAATACTAACTTCATATGAATTTGCTTTTCTCTAAGATAAATTAATATTGGCATACTATACCTTTTCTACTTGGTCAATTTTAAGGTTTCTAAACCCTTTGGTGCTTTTATGATAAATATAACTTAAAGCATAAATACACTGTAGAGCTAAGAAAATTTTCTTCCTTTATATTCTTATTTCATAAGCTTTGTCTTTTAATTATTTTAAGTCAATAAACTTTTTTCTAAAAACATACAAAGGTACAAATTAGGTGAGATCTACACAAAGGCAGGACGATCAATACTACTGTCTCCTACCTCCACATCTTGTCCCACTGGAAGGTTATAGAAGGTCTTTAGGGCAGTAACATGCATGGAGCTGTAACCACATGTGATGATATTGCCCTATTCTAGAACACTTCCTGAGGGACTTGCCTAAGGCTGCTTTACAGTTAACTCTGTGTGTGTGTGTGTGTGTGTGTGTGTGTGTGTGTGTACATATACATACATTCCTATGTATGTATTTAAATATACATATTTTTAAATGTATGTGTGTTTAAGGAGTACACTCTAAAATAATAATAAAAGGGACTGGAGAGATGGCTCAGCAGTTAAGAGCACTGGCTGCTCTTCCAGAGGTTCTGAGTTCAATTCCCAGCACTTATACGGGGACTAACTACTACCATCTCTAATTGTAGTCCCAGGAGATCCAATGCCCTCTTCTGGCCTTTGCAGGCACCAGGCATGCACATAGTGCACAGACATGTATGTAGGCAAAACATCCATGCACACAAACTAAAAATTAAAACAATAAAATAACTAAATTTATGATAAGAATATAAAGCCTAACAGTCATTTTCATCAACCAATATTATGCTGTACATAATGTATCTACCATACTTCTGTATGGCCAAACATATTCCCACTCACAGCACATTTGTTTGCATGATTGTGCAGTATGTCTGTCTATGCCAGGCTCCTTCTAACACGAGATGAGTGTATTGTGTTTTGGAGGCTACAGTGTCACTAGGCAATAAGAATATTTTTAGCTTCATCGTAATCTTATGGGACTCCTGTTGTATGTGCAACCTGTTGTCAACCAAAATGCTGTTATTCTGCGCAGGACTCCATCAGACAAGTTATCACAAACATGCTGTCCATCATCATGCTGGCAATTACTTTGTAAGTTTTCATACCTTTCTCAAAGGGAAAACAATATGAGTGCATAGGACTGCCTAGAGAACCCTGTATTCACAAAACTAACCCCAGAGGATTGTTTCTCCTTGCATAAAGTCAGGAGGTTGCTATTTCTGGCACTTAACTCTTTAAGAAGAATTTTCAGAATACTTGACTATATGGAATATGAAGAATTTAGAACAGTGTAAGTTTAAACACCGGCATACAGGGTTGAGATACAAGAATGAGGACAGAGCATGGTCATCACCTGGGTGTGGTAGTGCAAGGATGTCTCCATTACCACAACACAGCATTGTTGCTAACTGGAGGCTAACCTGGGCTACCTAGTGAGTTGAAGCACAATTTGGGCTACATGGTAAAGGTATTATATTAGAAGTGTCTAAATTCCTATGTACACCTTACTAGGATAAGCTCAACATAGACATTCTTTCCAAGCTTGCAAGTTGTTCACTGGCACTCTAGATTATTCAGAATTTTGAAAGGTCATGATTGTTTAAGCCTTTGTATATCTGGGGTTAACAGTATTTTTTATAACAGTAACTTTTTTAAAACAGTAACTTTAACAGTAACTTTTTAGCAAAGGGAAGTTGAGGATTCTGGTTTTTCTTGTACTGCAACCAGTGTACATGTGGAACCCTGGATGGAGTCCTCAGTTCCTGCTGTTAGCATTTGAGGTGCTGAAGTTTTCAGAGCGGAGCAAATAGCCTTTGCACAGCCTCAAGTGTAGCATTCTCAACACGCTGTTTGAATAAGACACCTTGTCACTGGAATCCTGCAGGCTCTTCACTCCTGTCTTTGCCACAGAACCCATGCCCGCCTTGGCCTTTCTGATGTTGGCCTGTGCTGCTCTGAATTCCACTAGTGGATTGGTCAGCATTCAGAAGCAACAAATAAAAAGGATTCTGAGAACGCTGAGGAGGGTGCTTTTGTCAGCAGCTGGGAAAATGTAAGCTGTTGTGTTATGCCTGGGGCCGCGTCTTAAGTGGCCTTCCTGGATACGCTGTGGACCTCCTGCTTACATTGCAAATGTTACCCAAGTCTTCTGTGCTCCGAGCAGCCTTTGCCCAATATCCTCGCTGGGACAGTTAGGTTGGCATGCACACACCAA
Organism: Onychomys torridus; assembly: GCF_903995425.1. NCBI lineage: Eukaryota > Metazoa > Chordata > Mammalia > Rodentia > Cricetidae > Onychomys > Onychomys torridus. Next base: position 9,857,121 of record NC_050447.1, read on the forward strand.
GAGAACACAACCTTTGCCACTTCCCTCGGGGCAGCCAAGCCTCCTCACCCTTTGCTTTCCTTTACAGTTACTGATGAAAACACAACATCACCATTAAGTGTTTCCCTGCTGAAGTGTGACCTTGTTAAATGAGTGTGGCTTGATTTTGAACTGAAGTCAAACTGCTTCCCCCTGCAGCTTTACTGCCTTTCCCTTTAATAAAAATTAAATGGTGTTTCCAGTCCTGTGCATTTAAAATTGTGTATAAATGGAAGAATTCTCAGACCCAAGGAACAGACCATTACCTCTCAAGCTTACATGCTAATGTGTCTGAGATTACTTGCAAATAACCCATTCAATTGGATTCCAGCTGGTGCCAGTTTTTTTAACTGAAGTCTAGGAACTGAATGTTGAGGAAGCTTACATAATACTTTCAAAATGGACTGGAGAAAATATTTCAATTCATCACATGTAAGACAGGTAGTTATTGCTTTGTGAGACCTGTTTCATTACATCTGCACAATGGGTGTGTATGATGTCACTATGAATTTAAAAGCTGTGAGCTTAGGTGTCAGTGTTGGATAGCTTTGCAGCATGATGCCACAATATCATACTGAAACAATGTAAGGGCAGAGAGATCTATTTGACTCACCCACGGTTCACTGTGTCAGGGAAAGCCATCACGGTGCAGTGGTGATGGGATTGTCTGGCGGAGGCAATCCCATCACAGCAGACAGGGAGCAGAGAAGGCAGGCCTGGAGCCTGGGACCCAGCTGTAACCATCTAGCCCCCATCCCTGGTGACCCAGCTCTGCCATGGAGGTCTCATCTCCTAAACTTGCACAATGTCCCCAGATGGTGCCACCAGCTGGGGCAGAAGCATATTGGATGCATGAGCTAGTGGGTACATTTCAGGCTCAAACACGGAAAGTGAGTAGATGCTGGTGATGAGGATGTTTGTTCCTCTGAGTTGTAAAAGTGCCCCAAGGACTTACATGTCCTCTCTCCTGTCGCCCAGAAGGTAGGTGACCATCTGTCGCCTTCTGCCATCCAGATGTTAGCTAATGGCAGCTACTTGTAGCTTTTGTTTTTATTTACTACCTTTTAAATTTTATTATTTTTATTTTAGCCTATAGTTGGTACTTGTTGAGGTGAGGGTCATCATAAGTTGGGGGACACTCTTTACCAACTTAAAGCCAGGAGGACCTGCAACACTTTCCTTCAGTTTTGCAGGAAGAAGGTCTGTATACATTTTTCTCAGAGGCAGAGAGCTATGGGTCTGCTTGAGAAAAGAGTCTCCAGCAATCCTCACGTCCATAAGACTCAACAGTCACGAGTCATGTGAGTGGAATTGGTGGAGATAGCCCAGAGTAGGAGCTGGGCAATGCTCAGATCTCTAACCCACTGTGGATGGTCATTCAAAGATAATGTAATCAATGCCTTCACTGCTGAGCACCCGAAACCTGGAAATAGAGAGCACAAGGCAGAGCAGCTGGATGCAGGGGTAAAACATGGCCGCCCCGGTAGTTCCAGCACCAATTCTGTAAGACATAGTGAGCCTCAGACCTAACAGTGAGAACAAACTTCAGGGATCCTGAGATCTTTTCTTTCTACTTTTACTGGTTAATTATTTAAACTGCATGAGACAAACTTTTGGCAAGCTGTGTGCGGCTCATTCCTGAGTGTGAACTCAAACCCTGTCTATCACTGTGTCCATGGATGTTCAGAGACTCTTACCTATGAGTTCTCTGCAGGCCTCTGAGCTGGCCCAAGTTGGCCTCTCATTGAAGTCACTGTGCTAATGTCCAGGTGTACCAGAAAAGCAGGAGGGGCCTCCAGACAGGGCTATTGTCTGAACACTCCCACCTAGGTAGGAAGTTCACAAGAAGGTGACAGTATCTACTTCTCCTTCAGTGTGAGAACAGCAAGTCTGCATCTGGAAGATGGCTAACTGGTTGAGGGTGTGCTGGTAGGCGACATGGTAGCAGCCTTAGGAGAGGCAGAGGTTGGATCAGGAAGCAAGTATTCAATGTAGGCCATGGTGTTTCCCCCGGTTTCTCATATTCCATGTCTGTAGGTCACTCTAAAATTCTAGAACAGGAACTCTACCGAGACATTCAGTTAATATTTCCTTCTTGCTAGTCACGCTGGTGAGAGCGGTGGAGAAAGTATTTGAAAAGTAGCCTGGAGTGTGGTTTTGTTTCTTCCCCACTGTGAACAACTGGAAAGCTGAGCATGAATATGCCTACTTCTCAAGCATGCATCTTTGCATAGTGAGCTCAGAAGATGAATCCTAAGTTAGATGTGTCTGAGCTGAGTAAATATCAAAACAGGAAAGGGTGCAATAAAATCCTGCTCCTCTGTTGACTCCGCATCATAGTGGATCAGTCTACAAAATGGAGGTCGGGACATTCCTGGCACAGTTCTTTATTTAATAGTAACTGTACAATGTTTGTGATCAGATTTGTGGTTTTATTGTCACTTTTGATGTGGCAAAAGAAATAATATTGCTGTATTCCATTAGACCATTAGGCAAGTTTCTAGGACACAAACCAAAATTACATTTTTCAAATACAGAGAAAAAAAAAATCTCTCACCTTGGGTGGTAGTGGTGGCACACTCCTTTAATTCCAGTACTTGAGAAGCAGAGGCAATTGGATCTCTGTGGGTTCAAGGCCAGCCTTGTCTATATAGTGAGTTCCAGGACAGCCAGGGCTACACAGAGAAACCCTGTCTCAAAAAACAAATCTGATCTGCACGTCACCAGCCTTTTGTGCTGTCACTACAAGCACAAGCTGCCACGGCCTGGGTTTTGTGATATATGATGGGTCCTGGGGATGGGA